>NC_047056.1:105911425-106640709 GCF_000738735.6 Corvus cornix cornix | reverse complement strand
ATTCACAGCTTCCTTGGCCTGTTCCAGTGCTTCACCACCCTCACAGTAAATAATTTTTTCCTAGTATCTAATCTAACCCCACCCTCTTTCAGTTTAAAGCCATTCTCCTGTTGAGGAACACATCTGCTGCAGGTATCTCTGTTTGCAAACTGCAGTTAGAGATGCAGATTCAGATGCAGACTGAGCTCTAGATGGGAGCCCAGAGAGATAAGAGGCCATGAATTGCCAACCCTTTGCATAACAAAGGGGACAAAGAATGGTGAACAGATGAATGGACAGAGAAAAACATAGCAGGAGCTGAAGACTCATGGGGCTGAAGAAGAAGACTTGGGATGAAAAGCAAGATTTGTGTAGGGCTAGACTGTGATGGTATGAAAGCCCAGGGTTTCCTTTGGTGTTCTCCTCAGTGGCACCAGCTCCAGCTATTTCTGTGTTACTGTACCATGAATAAATGGCTTTATGGAACTAGACATGTGTCTCGGGGTGACTTTATGAGGTGTATCCCCTATCTCCTGTTCTATGCCCAGGAATGAATCCTGTGTCTTTCTGTGCCTTTAAAATTGGGTCCAAGAGAAAGAAAAAAAGCCAGGCAAACTTTTCAAAGCAGTTTTGTGTTCAAGGACACAGATACTCTGCTTCTGCAGCAGGGAAGAGAGTTACATTCCTTTTGCTTTTTAGCTAGTTTCTTGTTCATTAGCTAAAGTATGGAGCCCTGGGACTTTGGTTTCTTCTTCTTCTCTTCTGGAACTGTTCAGAACACCAGAACATCAGAACTTCACTGGGAGGCCTTTCCACCGAGGCCTGGGGGAGCCCACACCAAACCCCAGCTCTGGAGAGGAGAAAGCCACACCCACAAAGGGGGAGGTTTTATTATTTAGCATTATTCTTTTTTTTTTCGTGTCTGTATGCACTGTGCTTGTTAAATAAATAGGGTTTTTTCCTTTTTCCCTTTCCTCTGAGGGATTTCTTCCTGAACCTCGTGGGGGAGAGGTGGCTGTAATTTGCCTCCTATCAGAGGACGTTCATTTTGGACGTTCCTCCAAATTTGTCTCAAACCGGGACAACATGTGAGATTCTGCTGTGGGAAACATGGAGGCAAACCAGTAAGGAAACCTGTTCTGACTGTGTGTGAGTGGGGTGTGCAGGGAGTCAAGGGGGTCACTGGAACCACCTGCTGTGAAGAGGCTTTGAGTCCTTAGGTTTTAACTTTCATATTTTTTAAATCCTGTACTGCCTAGTGTGTAACCCTGAAGTTTCTTGTAGCCTGTTAACTTCTGCTCTCTTGTGCTAGGCAGACATAACAAAGCCTCTCCAGGCCTGCTCTCCAAGGACACTCAGACCGTTCTAGGCCCAAAATATGTAAACCAACATCTTAAGAGGGGGGTGAGCTTGGGGAAACTACATCATTAACTGAAGCTTTAATTGGAGAATTAACCCTGATATGCAAATTAACCAAACCTATAAAAGTGTGAAGAACTCGTGACCTGTTGTCCATCTTGGGGTCCATCTTGGCAGTAGCCTCTGGCTCCCCAGGGGGTACCTTTGAAGGCCTTTCAAATAAATACCTACTTTTATTCCCTTATTTTTGTCCAGTCTCTGTTTTTAGGTGTCCTCTCAAAGCATCAGCTTAGATCCCAGCAGTTTAAATCCCTCGTATTGTGTGACTGGCAGTGAGTCTCATGAGTGATCAGACTGGGAAGTTTTTCTTAACACCATCCTGTACTATCATTACATCCCCTCATAAAAAGTCTCTCTCCACGTTTCTTGCAGCCCCCTCTTTAGGTACTGGAAGGTGATATAAGGTGTCTCTGGAGGCTTCTCCTGTCCAGGCTGAACAACCCCAACTGTCTCAGACTGGCTTCCTCTGGACTGGCTCTAACTGGTCTACATCCTTCTCGTGCTGGTGGTCCCAGGGCTGCATGCAATACTCCAAGTGGGGTCTCATGAGCATGGACTACAGGGAGACAGTCACCTCCCTCAGCCTGTTGGCTTTCCAAAGCTTATAATCCTCCCCATTATTGATTAGGAAATTAATGTCAGAATTTCAGTATCTGCTGGATTATAGACAAGTATTTCAAGTATCAGATTAGTCCCTACATTATAATGCGACAGGATTCCCATTCTGGATTTCAGAAATCTTTGTCACTAGAAAATTTCACCCAAAAAAGTTGCTGTTTCAGTAAAGAATGTTTCTGAGAAAATTTTTGACCTGAATTACTTCCAAGTGAGATGGGAGATGTAATTCCAGTTGTAACTCCAATTGCTTCTTTTTAGCATATCTTGTTTATGTTCCAATATATATCATGCTACAACAGTTCCACTTGCTCCTAGTCATAAATATATTCTGCTTTTATTTTTGCATCACTAGTGCTTTATTCTGTTTTATAAACCACCCTAAGCTCTTCTTTTTTTTTTTTTTTTAAATGGAGGATTTTTCTTTAATTTGTTATTGAATAGTTTGAAGTATTCAGGAAAATATCTTCATGAGTTTTGGAGAACAAGCGAAAAATCCATTAACCTTCAAAATAATTGATGTGTTTTCCAGGTTACTGATTTATTAAGACACTTTGTGCACCTGTTCCAATCATTAGTGATATATTGTTCCACAGTAAGCACTCATTCCATCTTAGTTAAACAATATTATTTGGTTGGATTGATTATTATTTGTAAAAGCTTGCTAAATTAGGATCTGTTACTTTTTTTTACTATGCATTTTTTTTTAAAACTATATTTGAAGCAATAAATTGTGAATCTAAATTTGCCTGTAGATATTTTACAAAACAGTTTTCATGTGCAAACATCTGCACTGAAGGTCTCCAGTGTAATACTGAAGATCTTGAGCCACTGAAAAACATCACCCCAGAAATTTCATCTAATCATGAGTAGTTCTCTCCAAAAAATAATTTATGACACTTTGATGAGCTTGCATACTGAAGTCATACTCTTAAACAATCAGAAATTTAGGACTCTGGAAGGAAACCACAAGACAGCTGTTCAAATAAAGTTTCTTGGAAACTGGCAACCATTGTATCTTTACAGTTGCTTTAATACATGCACTGAAATCAGTGATCCTCCAATTATCTAGAAGGATCAGACCATTGCAAAGTTCCTTTTAACATGCTGGTAGCCAAAATGAACCCGTTCTAAACTGCCTTCTCGGGGAAATAAGTACTACCCAGCAATTGTCAAGTAGTAATTTTTTATTCTGAGTAAATAAAGTTCGAGTTTGTCTGACTGTAAAGTCTGGAACTGTCTGACTCGACAGAAATGCCTGGATCTAAGAAAGAGAAAGAACATTTCCATTTTGGGTACAATTTTCAAGGTGAGTTAGGACTCAAGTGGTGAGACTGTGCTGTGTGGAGCCTGATCTAAGATTTACTGATCCTGTGAATCTACATAATACAGTGTCAGCCAAAAGATTAGTTTAGGACCTGAAAGCTGTGCTACAGTGTCAGGTACTTATTAGAGAAGGTCCAGTGTTACGCATATTCCTGTTCTGCCCCAGAGCCAGCTCTGAATGGAGTCACTGTAATAACAATAATGTTATTTTTTTCAGCACTGTGATTTTCTTCAATGGTTACCAAAAGAATAGATGTTGAAGTTATAGCAGGAAATTGATTTGTTGTATTGTAGCTGTCAGTGTCAGGGAATAGTGTTCAGAAAATGTTTCCCAACTTTGGGACTCTCATGTACATAAAGAGGCATTCCACTTCAACCTGTCATATTTGTCAATCCAACAAGGAAACAAGTTTGTCAGAATACTCAAAAATCACTTTGATACAAGCCAAGATTTAAAAGAAGCATCTTTAATGTACCAAATCAGGATGAAATGGTGATTTGCAAAAGAAGAGATGAAAACTCAGTTATAGATTTTACTTGCCAGTCACTTTAATCCTTACCTTCTCAAGGGCTGAACTGCTTTTGGAAATTTTCTTGAGTTCATGTTTCTTGTTTGTTCAAGATGTATTGAGAAATCTACTCCTCTCCCAACTCAAACCTGAATTATCTCACTTTGAATTTTACTTGTCCTTCATAAGAAATGGAAACAGCTTTCTCTGCCTGGAAAACAATAACATCCCACAGCAAAATAACTACCTAGATCCCTCTTCTCATCCTTTCTTCATTTATGAAGCAGTTGCATGAGTTTGAAACCCTGGTTTTGGACATTTGACCACTTTCTGTGTCCTCCCACCCCCTGCTTCCCACTGCACTTAGCACCCTCCAAATCATAATGAACATTCAGATGATGATAAAACACTCCCAGGGTTCTAAAAGCAGCCCATTTTTCTTTAAAGCACATATGTCAAAGAAAACCAGGGGTCTCTACATGCAAGCCATGGTCACATAAACATTCCTGTGTTCAGACACAGAATACTTAATTTATGATGGTCATTTAGTTGATTTTTAAATTTTAATCTTAATTTTAATTTTTACTTATTTATTTATTTATTTAAATACACAGAAATCTGTTTGCAAGATTTAAGAAAATGGCTTAAAAACAAAGATATAGCACTTTGTCCACTGGATTCTTCTTGTTCTCAGATCAACAGCTCTTGGTTGTTCTAAAGATGAACAAATTCTGTGCCAATGTGTTTGATTTTGAGGGCTTTTTCATAGGTCTTCTCTTACCAAAACTAGTTCCATACGTGTGCCCTCTACTTTTTGGGTCTCTGCCTGCCTGGCCCATTCTCAGCTCCCTGAACTTTTCTCAGCCCCCTGAACTTTCTGCCCATTCTGCAAAGTCCCACTCAAGCCACAGTTCTGTAAGCGCTTAAAACTTTTACCCCGGCACTGTGGTTTTCTTAAAACTGATACACGCGCTTAGTAAATTAAGAACAAGCAGAAGATACATTATATATATATACATATATATATATATATATATATACACACACCTTTTGCTACTGCCACATTATATGAGAAATTTTAGATTCATGCTTTTCTTCCCAGATTACTCAAGCTTATTTTGCTGTGTTTGCAGAGTTCATTTATGACTTTTAGCATCAAATCTTTCTTGTTAGAAAGGGTTTTCTTGTCCCCCATAATTCATGCTTTCTCTCAGTTTGGGCAGTTCTTCCTCACAATATTTGTGGGAATTAGAAATACCTATTCAGTGAATCCCAAACAGCCTGAGGCAAGTGATAGCATCTCTAGGTGTGTTCGATGGCTCAGCTTCATTGCAGCTAACTGGGTTTTGTGATGAAAGCCTTTTGGATGTGATATGTATGCTTGATATACAGTACACCTGTCCCAGATCCAAAAATCTTTGAATTCATCAGCATCCTAGAAGACACATGGAGAGAATTGGATTTCTTCTTTTGACATATGTGCCTAATTTCTATTTAAGTTGTATTTTAAGATCCTATGTCATCTTTGGTATCTCATCTTAAGTCCTGTACCAAAATTGACAGAAGGAATCTCTAATTAATTTGTGAAGTACATAGAAACCTTCTGAATCTCACTCCAGGCTCTTTTAAAAAGCTTTTTCCCCCCCTCAAAAGCAAAAATTTCCAAAGAAAGGCTTGCAGAAACTTTTTTGAGTGGTCACACAATTCCACTTTGTGTATTTATTTTGTCTCTGCTATCTCCTCTCTGCTGTGGTTATTGTACAAAACTCTAATACTCTACTGGCAGGTGTCTGCTTCCAATTTCAAGAAGTTAAACTCTTCCATCTCTCATGCCTGAAGGCAAAAAAATAAAATCACTGAACAGCTTATCCAAGAACTGCTTTTTGCTGAGACAGCTCCCCTTGTTGTCTGTTCCAGAGAGGAACTCAGGAATTGGTATTGTAATACATTTAATAAAACAATTAACTTTGGGTTTTTTGTCAGCAGGAAAAAATAAAAAGGCTTTTTCTTTTTGCTAATCACCATCTGGATTGATTTCATTTGCCAGAAATCTTCATCTGTGATCAAAAGCCAGGAGTAGTGTTATATCTTTGCTTCCAAAGCAAAGTTTTATATGTTAGATAATACATGAGAGAGTACTGTATGTCTCCCCTGAATCAGAAAGCTACTCACAATATTTCCTAAATGTATGAATGTACATGTAAAGCCAAAAATATAGCATTATCTGGGACAATTCTGGCAAACAGATGCTCAGTTAAAGAGGGGAAACAATTTCAGAGCATTCTTTAGGACAGATTCTCCACAGGAACTCTCTTAAAACCAGTTTCTGTCTTAACTTTTTTGCTATAAAAGGATGTTTTTCCTTTTCTGGCAGTTTGAAGGGTCTGAATATATTGGCTTAATCCCTTAATTTATCTAATGGTAGTCTATCTTCTACAGGAAGACCCTTGAGGCAGAAACCATCTATTTTGTTGGTATAATCCACATGATGATACTGTAGTATTTACCTCATAAGTTGCTCTAAAGAAGGAGAAAAGCAGTAGAAAAAAAACATTTAGGTTGGAGTGCCCTCTGTCCACACATATGCTGAGAACAGGGAAAAGCAATTCAGCCACAAGGGCCCAGAGACATCCAGAATTCAGCTGTGACAGTTCATGTTTCTGAACCTCCAAGGGAAATTCTCACTCTGGGTGCTTTGCCAGGCAGACTGAATGCACACATCGTCCAAGAACTGAGTCAATCTGAGCATAGATGAGTCAGAAAATTATAAATATAGGCATTAAGGATTGCCTAAAGGACTCTGGCTGTCTGGAAGTGAGACTGAACTATTTGTTTCCTGTCCCAGTGTTGGTGTCATTTGGACACAAACTCGCTGCTTTCACCTAAATCTGAGGATGAGCCAGCTATTAACTCAAAACCTGCTCTGCTGCTCACTGTGAAGACTCCTCACTGTTCACTCACTGGCAGGGTTGTGAAGTGTTTATAAACGAGCTGAGAAGCTGCAATTCTCCAGCTCTGCCAGCTCCAGGACATACTCACTGCATATCGTGGTTATCCCTCTGAGACTGAGAAAACCATCTCTGAAAGAAGATCTGAGGTGAGAAAGCTACGTAAGTTCAGGAGAGTAAAACAAGCTGAAAAATATCCAAATGCTGTACTTGAGTAGAAGCCAGATAGGAAACATTACGTACATATCTGTTTTGTTTGCAAGTTAGTACTAATACTCAATGTATCAACCAAAATTTTATTCATTTTTGTATGTTTTTATTAAGTAAACTACCTGTTTTTCTGAGACAGCAGTAGGCAATTGGCAGGGGAATTATTCATACCTAAATTTCAGACATAGATTTATATGCAGGCATGGTTATGTGAATGCACATATGTTTCAGGTTTAGCTGCACATGATGCTTTATGAGAAGTCATCAGCAGAGATAGTTCCAGCTTGTTCATCAGAGTAAAAAGGAGAATAACAAGCCAGTTGCCTGACCCTCAGCAAATCTACATATTTTGAGGTTTATCAGTTACCTCAGTAGGGTCTCCAGATTCCTGCTGGTCTCTATAGCTGATGTAATAGAAATAATATTGCTGTGAAAAGTGTCACCTGGAGGTGCCAATGTTTCATCTCAAATGTAGCGCTGTTTTAGCTTGAAGAAGCTACTGCTGTCATTCGCTCTTGTTTGAATGTTAGAAGTCTCTCTTAAAAAGAAATATTACTTGAAACACAGCAGAGAAAGATGCTTCTTTTTGGGAAAGCAAAGCTGTGTGTCTAAGGCAGAAAAATATTTCTTTAGTTCCATGTCAAGACTTCTGGATTCTTGGCTACCATCTTGGTTAACAGAATAGGAAACAAAATGGACATACAGACAACTCCAAATGTGTGAGTTGTTCTGGTTTTTCAACTTCAGCACTAGCAGCAATCTCATCACAGTTTCTTTGCGAGAGCAAGGTGCTAGAAGCAGATGTAGTATTCTTCCTCCTTCCTATAACACAGTTTGTTTTTCTGAGGTAATACTAATCAGAGATTCTGTATCAGGGCCTGCAGGAAAAATAGCCAAGATGCTGTCTAAACAGCTGAAGAAAATAAGGGAGTAAAGGATATAAGAGCAGACAAATGTTTCTGCAACAGTGGGCAGAGCAGAGGCTACTGAGAGGGAATTCTAGGAACTACAGCAGAGTTATTAGGATCAGCTGAGAGAAAACTGAATTAAATGGTTGGCTTGAATTGAACAGGGCTGAGAGGATTATTATTATTATTTTAATTGAAGACACCTGATACATTTCTCCAGCCTGGAGAGATATCATATATCATAGTGCCAAAGTTCATTTGTATCAACATTTATTTCTTCATAGATGGTAGCATCTCTCATTTAAATAACCATATGCATAAGTCACATTTATATGATGTATTTTGTGCAGTGACCATAGGGAATGCAAAGAGTCCCAGAGAAGCAATTGGGTGTTCAATCTATTCATTCCCTTCATACAGATGAAGACCATGCCATAACTGCATGTGGATTGAGGTTTCACAGGCATCTCTGGCTTAGGTGAGGAAGGGGGGTTTCACTGTTATCTCTGTTTCATACCACTGAATAAGACTTTTATTAACTCCAGTTGGAAAAATCCATAAGGCTGCCAATCTTCATTTTGCACCAAAAAGTGGTTTACTTTTGAACGTGACATTTTTAGGTGCCACCAGATGTCACTATCAGTAGTTTTAGGTTTTCCTTTGGATTAAAGAGGGTTATTTTCCTTGGAGAAGTGCTCTTTGCTAGCAGGGATACAGTTCACATTAGAAACCCAGAGCAACCACCAGAAGAGACAGTTTGGCCTTTGCCTTTGAAATCCAGCTACAAGTCTTCCATACATAACTATTGCTTTTAGTTGCACTTATGCCAGAAAACAAACCTTGAATGATTCTAAAATTTAGCAACAGATGCATTAGGCACCGGACTCTTACACAAGCACTGTGCTAATTACCAGTTACCAGCTGATCAATTTGCCTGAAGGCTCAAGCTTTGTATTCCCATGGTTAAGAATGGAGTTTACTTCCTTGTTTTTCATCAGACCTAGCACTCCAGCATGGATTTTGGCTCAGCCAGAGGGAGATTTATCACTTTGCACTATTTATTGGCCAGTTTAATCCAGGAAACATGTTTTTTAAAACCTTTGAGTGCTACAATCTCCAAAGGAAGGCAGCGGGAACTCCAGAGGGAACAGCAAATATTTAGCAAAGCCTTGAATTCTGACCTGGCAATTTCAGGGGAATTAATTTAAATTCAGTTTAGAG
The DNA here is from genome assembly GCF_000738735.6 of Corvus cornix cornix. NCBI lineage: Eukaryota > Metazoa > Chordata > Aves > Passeriformes > Corvidae > Corvus > Corvus cornix. Next base: position 106,631,574 of record NC_047056.1, on the reverse strand, counting down.
CTTTCAGGGAAGCAGGACATATAGAAATGAACAAAAAAAAAAAAAAAATAAAGCAAAAACAAATTTTTTTCTTCTAAATTAGGAGTTATATCCTCTATTTAGACTTTAGTCTTTTCTTTACCTGTGCCCCTGTATTTCTCCTTAGAGTGAATACTTGGTTCTTCTTGTTTTGTTTTGTTTATTTATTTTTGGAACTTTGAAAACTCACAAAAATTCATTCTGAAAAGTAAGAAATAAACCTATACGTATTTTATTATATATACTGGGTATTTTGCACAAACTGTGAGTCCCTGTGTCTGGCTAGTTAATTGCTACCATTCTGGCAGTGATTGATAGATAAATGGGCATTATACCACCACCATTATTTTTCTGACAGTAAAGTAAGTTCCTGATCAACTCTATTTGTATGACTTTGTGTGAAACAACCTAAGAAAAATGGTCTCACATCCAGTCTCACTGAGAGATGCCAACCCTTCCCATTGTACTTTTGCAAGTGCTAGGAGTAAAAATCAAGAATTAATAATCCTGCAGCAATGTACTTAGAAGCAAGAATGGCCTTCCTAATGTATGCCATTTTGAGGTTTCTTGGACAACCCTAACCAGTCAGATTTCACCAGGCTTGGGCACAGCTGTTACTATTTCAGATGGGCAGAACACACTCAGGATCTGGGCCATTCTGAAGGGCTTTCTTTAGTGGTAAAGTCGAAGGGGAAACTTGCACTCTAGCTTTTATTGACACGTTTCATTTTCCATGAATCCTTGATTTTTAATGTGGTTTTGTTGGTTTTCATTTGTTTGGTTTTTTGTTTGCTTTTTTTAATTAAAGTGAGTGTATTCCATAGGCAGAACAAAAAACTTTTGCACTTGAGGATATGGTTTAATGGCAAACATGGTGGTGCTGGGTTGGCAGTTGGACTTGATGATCTTAAAGGTCTTTTCCAATCTTTACAACTCAATTGTTCTGATAACTAGGTTTCCTAGGTCTGAACTATAATACATTGTTCAGACTCCACTGAACAGACTTATTCCAGATGAAATTTTGGGGTTTACCTTTTGGGAATGTCACCTTATCTCTTTTTATTCAGGTTTCTCTCAACTAGTTGAATAATATTCATCCATTCTTGGAACAGAACCAGTAAATTTTTTTCTTCTTTGAAATGTACTGCTTAGTCAAAACATGATACTTTGTAAGAGGAGTGTTTCAATTTTAACAAAATTATACATGAACAATTAGAGATCCTTTTCATTTATGTTGAAACATTTCACTTCACTATTATGTTATTGTCATAGACTGAGCAATAAACTTTAAATGTAATTCTTTTTGTGTTATGGAAAAACTCTTCTTCTCAGACCATTGTAATATTTACCAAGTTGCTATTTATTTCCCTGTAACAATCACAGGAAATATCTTGGTGTCTTCTATTTCAAATTAGGATGAAAGAAAGTTCAAAATGTAACAACTTTTTTAGATTTGGTCTTCTGGGACTTTGAGATGTTCTGCTTTGAAAAGTAACTTGGTGGAATAAAAACATGGCATAAGATATTAAAAATAATCTTTATTCATGTTCCATTAAACAGACGGTAAGGCTCTCTTCATAGTCTCTGAGCTCCATTCATATCAGGATGCACTTATAGACTCATTAGAAAACATTCTGTGCATGGTGAAAGTCCTTTGAATTCTTTACTGGAGACTCAGGTCACTCTAAATGCGATTACATGAAAATGCATGAGAGTAGAGCATCTCATCAACCTCACTTATTTGGTTTTGACTCAGTAACAGTAAATTAGTATTCGCGATGGACTCTTGACAAATAGGGTTATTATCAACACATGCTGTAAACATAAATCAGGTGGATATCAATAAAATTGTATTTTTGTTCTAGTCTTGTTTACAGATCTTCCTTTGGAATGCCACATAAATACTCCAAATGCTTGCAGGAAGCTTGCCACTCATGTTATTAGTTTTCTCTGGCTTAGAGCACTGACACTGATCATTTTCTGACAATGTTTACCAACAACAAAGTTGTCCTATTGATCAAACTTTCTCTCTTTTACACTACTTTATGTCCATGAATGTCTTACATCACTTTGCCTTGAGCCAAATGGAATTATAAACATGAAGCACACAACAAATGATATAAATAACCATTAAGGTTATGGCTTGATGTCGTGAATGACAGCAACAGATCACTGCAGGAATTTGAGAGAATCAGTACTTTTATATTTCAGGAGAAAATATTGAAAGGAAAAAAAGCAAACCAACCACCCAAAACATTTTTAGTTAAAGTTTGTCTGTTATGAGCCCCTGAAGTCTGGACTGCTCAGTTTTAGGATGATGCATTCTGCCAGCCTCTGCATGCTGACTCACACTGTAGTCGTAGGGCATAATTATCACAGTGAATTATATCTGCAGAGAAATGTGGTTTTTTGTCTGCAGTGCAAATAGGACAAAGAGTGAAAAGCAGAATCTGTCCCAGAGTGATTTGCAAAGCCTCAGATTGATTTCTTTGAAAGAGCCGCATCAGTCAGTTTGTGAAAAGCATGTGTCTAAAACTGCACTCTCAGCTAGCTTGGGGTTTTTCCTTCCATTATACTGACAACATTAGAGACTTTTATACTCCATGATGATTTTACTTTCTTTGCAAACCATGCATTTATCACCCTGCCTTGGGATAGACTTTATCTAAGGCTATATTTAAAGAAATCTTAGTATTTAGCAAACAGTAAAATAAGAGGTTTGGATCTCCAGAATGGATTCCTAATTTATGGAATATGTATTTATTTGAATAGTTTCTGCTTTCTTTTATTTTTCCTTCCCATTTAAAAAAAAAACTTTAAGTTTTGGGGAAGAAAATTTGTGTTTGTCAGGCCAGCTACTGAAGGACACTTAACTCTGCCAGTGTTTTCACTTTTTTTCCTTTCTGGCTTTGGTTCTGCGACTCATGAGACATATACTGACAAGTAAATGACCTTGCAAAGATATCATAAATGTTGTTATTTTAACTTCAAATTTTATTTTTCCCTGATATTTTTTTCTTACATAAACATCTGTTTTTGGAGACTATTATTTATGACTGTGACCTCATTTGCAAAAATCCCAGTGCAGGAAAGCCTGCAATAACATTTATAGTTTCAGAAAATTTTTCAAAGAACAGGTACAGTTTTCTGAATTTGGACTTCAACCTGAAATAGTCTAAAGGTAAATCAATCTGCTTTGTATCTAATTTAAATTACCACTTAATCAATTTGGAAAAATAACAGAATCACAGAATTTTTAGGATTGGAAGGGGCCTTTGGAGATCATCCTGTCCAATCCCCTGCCAAGGCAGGGTCACCTACAGAAGGGGACACAGAAACCATCCAGGTGGGTTTGGAATGTCTTCAGAGAGGGAGACTCCATGACCTCCCTGGGCTGGTTCCAGTGCTCTGCCACTCTCAACAAAAAGAAATTCTTTCTCATTTTTGGTGGAACTTGTGTTTTAGTTCATGGCCACTGCTCCTTGTCCTGTCACTGGGCACCACTGAAAAGAGCTTGTCACCATCCTCTTGGCACCTGCCTTTGAGATACTTAAATGCATTAATGAGATCCCCTCTCTCTTGTCTTGTCTTGACTGAACAGGCCCAGCTCCCGCAGTGTCTTCTCATAAAGGAGATGCTCCGGCTTCTCCATCATCTTTGTGGCCTCCACTGGACCCTCTCCAGTAGCTCCTTGTCTTTCTTGAAGTGTGAAGCACTGAAGTGAACACAATACTCCAAATGTGACCTCACTAGGGTCGAGTAGAGATGATGTCCCTATGTTAATTTATTTTTTGATTGATTGATTGATTGATTGACTTCTTTATCTTACAAAAATTTATTATTAAAAAAATTCCAATTCTATATATCCATTACATAAGACACTGACTGTCTCTGGAACAGAAAGGAAAAAGTAAACTGGAGCATTAAATAAGAACGAGTTAGGAGCAGAGCTCATTGGGATTTATCTTAAGAGGATACAAAAGTGAGTCGATATTATACTGTGTAAAATAAGATGATATTTCAGCAAAAAAAAAAGGCAACCTCAGCGAAAACAGTCATTTTAAGCTTCAGAACTTTGTGCTGCCTCAGAGCTGAGAGAGCCCCAAAACCAGAGCTTCTATTTGAAATATTGAGAAATACAAGTAAATAAATACATGGAGGTCAGCATTCATTTTGCAAAACTGTTAATGGACTGTTTACTGTAATGTCTGAGACAGCAATATGTTATGAAGCTTGAAATGTCTCAGAATGTATTTCTGACTGGACTGTGCTTTCTGATAGGAAATCTGCTTTGCCTTCCCTTTACTATGCTTAGTCCGTGGCACCGAATTTTTATCAAGCAGTTTGACTACAGCTGGAAATGGTTCCTAAGTGCTTAACTGCTGCACTTCTAAGGAAAATAGGGTTAAATTGTCCCTTTGGGGCACAGTCATACTCTTTCTGTGCTTGTCAATATGTGGGATAAGCTATTATCTAGCTCTCACTCTTCCAAGCACAAGATTTGGAGATGTGGTTATATCAAAACTTTCCCAATTCTGTATAATTTTCAGGGTATCACTCTTCGTCTGGCTTTCTTGTAAAACTGTAATATATTTTATAATGATTCAGAGAATCATATTCTCTGCAGTGCCAGTTCTAGGCTGGAGGACTTCAGTGGGAAGAAAAGTTATGCAGAACACACTGAGAAGACAAGGCCAGGGGTACTTAGCTGCCAGGAATGGCTGTCACAGAATCTTTCAGGTGATTCTGCTGGAATGCTGAGAAGATTAGCAGTCACAGAGCCTCCATGTTGGCCCTATCCAGCCCAAGAGCACTGTCCCTTTTCTTTCCTGCTTCTCCATCCATACCCCATCTGCTACCAGATCCATCAGTGCTATTCCCAAGTTCAATCTCACAACATATCCGGGTTCACTGAAACACCCAGAGGTTCCAGCACTGCGTTGTACAGCACTCCCAGACCCGGGAACACAGTGCAGGGACACCACAGGCACCTTGCTCAGAGCTAGAGAGAAGTTTGTATTTTGTATTAAATTAGTTCTCAGACCACCACAGATGTAGGCATGTGTAATAGAGCCCCTGCTCTGAGAAGGACATAGATCTGTGCAAAGAAATTTTAGAGAGGGTCTGTGCAAATAGGAGAGGCACAGAATAAGGTGGGAGAGGGGCGTGGAGACTCCTTACTCAGGCTTTTGTCACACTTGAGTCTCTTTTCAATACACTGTAGCTGCACAGTGGGCATCATCCTTGAGCAGTTCAGTCTAGATTTAACTGCAGAATACACCAAAGGCACATTATTTATAAATTTATATTGGGTTTGTGGGGCAAAGTTTTGTCAGCAGTGAACTACAGGGGTGGCTTCTCTGAGAAGCTGCCAAAAGCTTCCCTCATGTCTGATGGAGCCAAAGCCACTCCAAGATGGACCTGCCACTCGTCAGGGTTGAGCCCATCAGTGACGGCTGTAGCATCTCAGGGATGATATATTTAAGAACAGAGGGAAAACAAGCCCACCCTGTGCAACACCAGCATCAGTCAGAAGAAGGGAATGGAAATATGTGAGAGCAACAACTCTGCAGACTTCTAGGTCAGTGAAGAAGGAGGGGCAGGAGGTGCTCCAGGCCCCAGAGCAGAGATTCCCCCACAAGCCTGGGTGAAAACCATGGTGCAGCAGCTGTGCCCCTGCAGCCCATGGATGTCCATGGGGGAGAAGAGATCCACTTGCACCTACACTGGAGCAAATGGATGCCTGAAGGAGTCTGTGACCTTGTGGGAAACCTGTGCTGGAAGAGGCTCCTGGCAGGATCTGTGGCCCTGTGGGTGACCCAAGATGGAGCAGACTGTTCCTGGAGGACTGCATCTCATGAAAGGGACTCACACTGGAGCAAAGAAAGAGTGTGAGGAGTCCTCTCATTAAGGGGGAAAGAGCAGCAGAGGCAATGTGTACTAAACTGACCAAAACCTCTGTTGCCCATCCTCTTATCAGATTTAGTTTTATTTCTGATTATCCTAATCTGATTTAATTCAACTACCTCCCCTAAATCTAGTCTGTTTTGCCCATGATGGACACTGGTGAGTGACCTCTCCTGCCCTTATCTCAATCCACAAGTCTTTCACTATATTTTCTCTCTCCTGTTCAGATGAGTGACAAAGAAGCTTTGAAGGGAACCTAGCATCCAGTCAGGGTGGACCCACAACAAAAGTATAATCATAAATCATAGGGTTTATATTAGCAGCCAGTGCAGTATTTTAACACCAGCCTCCCAATTTTATTGGAATTGCTACATGACCTAAAAAGTATCTGCCCTCATCCAGGAGTGGCAAGAGAGTGCAGGAGCAACTCCAACTCGAGTGGGAGCAGACCGGTGTCTGCGTGGCTCAGGGCACTGATGGGCCAATTGTCTCTGATCACGGGACTAAGCTAAGCTCTGCTGGTGTGTGTTTGGGTTGTTAGATTCAGTGTTCTGACAAATTCCTTTATTTCTATGAGCTGGCACCCAAAAGAAAAAGATCTTTAGTGACATTTTACCTCTTACATCATGTGTAGAATAAATGGGGAAGTTCTTGACAGTTCATACTTAAATGCAGGGAGTTGCACTCTGAGTTAATGTATTTGGAGAGAAACATTACACAGGAGAATTCCTAAACTATTAGCTTTTTTTTCTTTTTCTAATTATTATAACAAGTCCAGTTTCTAAAATTTTAATTATTTGTACTGGTTCACATTTCTTTAGTCAGTGTACTGTATTTTATTAAATAATGAAATCAAGGTTTATGTTTCCTCAATACTGACATTCAGCTGTTTGATATTTGCAGAGAAGTGGAAAAGAGCCTACTATTTCTCATGTTAATTTTAAGGTAGGAGGATTAAGTAAATGCATATTGGCTTCTTTTTTTAACCTCCTTTTTTTTAAACCATTTTGTTAGGTATTTGAATCTCCTTGTAGGGCTTAGTGAATATTTTGGTGAACAATTTATCCACTAAAACTGCTGCTTTATTCTAATTGATACTAGTAATAGTCATTGATTTGAATCTGAAAATGGGGATTATATTAATATTTACAATTACTCTTATATTACCAAAGAAACACAGAAATATTAATCTGGAAGAGGTCTTGTGTGTTCCTGTGTCCCTCCAGACTTTGAAATTGCTATTAGATGCTAAAATTATTTAAAGGTATCTATCTTACTCATCTACTAAAAACAGATTTTAAAATATTCCTTAGCATCTCCTAAAAGATTTGTCCTGATTTGAAAATTACAAAACCCAGAAAGTAACACGGAGGTACACAGAGAAAATTGCCAGTGTCTCTCTTCCTTTCAAAAACAGCAATCTTGGTGTTTATTTCTGGACAGTCTTGGGAAAACCAAATACTAACCTACTTGGAAGAAAATAAAGCCTTAGCAGTTGGCCAACAGAAATGAAATCTAATGGAATGGGGTCTAATGGAAAAAATTCATCTGAATCCAGTTCTAACAAGCATGTTAACTTTATATATCTGAGCAAGGCACATCAATCAGACACCCAACAAATTATCAATATAAGTATCACCATAATCCCGCAAATTTGAATTTTTCAATTGCTTAACTGAATGGTTCAGGACAGGTGCAAAATACCGTACCACATTTATTCTATGGAGGATGCTTAAAATTTATTTCTAGCTGTGACAGGAGTGTTTTTCACTTAATCTACTATTTGTCAAAAAAATAAGCAAAAGAAATCCATCAGTTGCTTACCTTGATCTCTGAAAGGGTTAATATTTACACAGGAATAAGCAGAGTTTCTACTCTGAACATCGTAAATTAGAGACTGGCACATGTATTTATGCCTTTAAAAGTCATTCCCTTGATCCAAAACTTTGAGAATATTTTGTACAAGTGTTAGCAAAGTGCAGAGCCTCTGTGAGCTACATACAGGCTCATAACTGGCTGTCCCTCATTCTGTCCTTCTGCTCTGCTTGGACAATGGTCATGACAAAAGTCAGAAATCTGATAGGAGGGATATTTCTTGAGCCAGCTGAAGTTTTTCGTATTTTCAAATAATAGGATCATTAGGGATGATATTAAAGGATATAGAGAGGTAAGGTTTAGGGAGAGGAAGGAGCTTTTATTAACTCAACTTTGTGGTTTCAAAACCAGACATGCTTCAGGCATACAAACCTTTTTCTTGTGCCCTGGAAACTGGTCTCTTTTTATAACTGTATCAGCTAGTTTAATAAAAGATATTGCTTCTCCCTACAAACCTTGTCTTTCAGGTTTTAAGACACATTAAAGCAAGTGAGTTCTGCCCTGTAACGAGCATTTCACAAAATTTTTATTTCAAAGCAATAGTCAGCAAAATGCTCTAACTTCAGCAATTGATATAGACACACAAAAATGTTGACTTTACATTCCTTTATATCTTTAGCCTCCACATTCCTACTTTATCCTCTTCATGCTTCTTTCATCATTCTCTTCTGCTGCTTTTACAAAGTGGAAGTACTAATTGCATGATCCCTCCATCTTATTGATACAGATTAAACCCAGCAGTGGTAAGTCTAGTGAACTCAGTGGGATCTTTCTTAACAATTTCTGCAAATTAAATAATACTTGTTCCTGTATACGATATCAGTAGTTGCACTTCACACACATTTACCTATTTCCATGCTTTTTATTTAGACATACTTCGAATATATATCTTTTTAAAGCTACCATCAAATATTTTAAAGTGCCACATGAAAATAGGCCTGAAAAATACCGATGGGAGAAATGTCACGAGCCATCAAGCCATTAATTTCTTTCCAGTAATAATAATTCCATAATACTTTTCCTCTCTTCTTAACCTATCTTCTGCTATTTCTCTCCAACTCATTGTACTATTCCTGTCCCACGATTCTCACTTGTCCTAATTATATTTATTACTTATATCTGGAGAATAATTATGAGTCAAGTATGTGGTAAAATTTTAATTAATGCTAATTTTACATTTAGATTTTTTCTGTGTACACATATATAAATAATTATATGCAGTTCTGGAGTTACAGAATTTTTTAACCCAAAAGCAAAAATACCCAAAATCCCAGTTGAGGATTAAAGCATCAGTTTGTACAGCTGGAAAGTGAACATTGCACCATTTAAAAATGAGACAGTTCAACATATTACTAGGAATAGCAGACAGGAAAGAAAATTCAGTTGTCTGGTCTCTGTCACAGAAGCCGTGCACTTGGTTTTTTAAAGTGTTTAAATAGCAATTGTCAAAGACGCAACACGAATGTTCACCTTTTGGGAGCTCTGCATGGTAGGAGATGATAAACTGAGGTGCTTTTCTTTCCCACAAGACTCTCCCTTGTCTGTGTCCCTGCCCCAACATGCACTGTCCATTACAGAGCCAATGACTCCCCAGACGCACTGAGAACAATGACTGGGCTCCTCTAGCTCATGGCATAGAGGCTTTGACACTACAGGATTACTCTTTGTGCCTCTGTGCCTCAGCCTGGTCTTCTCTTCCACAGTATCCAATGGCCAAAAGTAGGATTCATCTGATCAGATGTAGGAACCTACTATGGGATAATCATTTAGACTCTTTATGATCACCAAAAAGAACAGGACACTTCAAGGATGAAATTTGTCTTAATCTAAAACTGGGGTTTGATAGAAAATATTACTAATTGCATCCTAAAAGTGCCTTATTCTCACCACTGCCTACAGTGGACACTTAGTTTGACTGTCTTGTAGACAGGTGTCTTCAACCTAACCACATACCTGGAGATATAGATGGATGGTACATCTCAAATGTACGGGGTCAGGGGATATTTCCATTAACAGTTCTCGAAGTCACACTTCAATTTTACCTAAGTGCTATTTTAAGCTCGTAAGTGCTCTGTTTGTTCTGGTTTTAGCTAACCAACCTCTTTACACACTTCTGAAAAGCTGTGCAGGTGTCTGTCCTCACCTCCGAAAATTTGGTTCTTAAGACCTTAAGTCCAATTCTAAATTGTTTCTAAATTGTTTCTAAATTCCTAAGTTTCTACTGAAAATGTTAGTCCTGCAACTAACATTTTATAATAATATAACATTATTTTGAAGAAAAATTACTAAGTGGTCTAATCTTGTCTCATAAAAAATGCCTTCATCTGCCCCCAAATAAAATGGGGACATCTAAAATGTGAAAGCTGATTAACTCTCAATTATGCTTAACAGCACTCTTTCTGCTTCTCTTTCTTAAAAGAGGTTTGTTTGCACAAAAGTCTTTCTTTGGAAAGACTTTGAAACCTTTATTACAACGGAAATTAAATTAATCAATCTATATTTAAAACATGGGTAGTCGAAGTGAATAAAAATGTACTACTGTAAAATTTTCTGCAGTAGTATAAAAATTAAAATGTTGTTGACTTTCTAAGATTGGATAATATACGGCAAATAAAAGGTGACAAGAGTATTCTGGTTTTCACTTTTATAATTTTAGAATAATGGTATTCAAGTTTTGGAAAATTTTAAATGGACCTAACTTTTAAACTGGCTTTCTATAATTCTGATTGGCAAAGAGATTTAATCATAGAATCATAGAATAGTTTTTGTTGGAAGGGACCTTAAAGATCATCCAGTCCCAAAACCCCCGCCATGGGCAGGGACACCTTCCACTAGACCAGGGTGCTCAGAGCCCCATCCAGCTGTGCTGGCCTTGAACACTTCCAGGGATGGGGAGTCTACAACCTTCTTGGGCAACATTTACTTGAAGCTGAATAAAAATACTCACTATTAAAAGTAACTATACTTATTTTATTATAATGTTAAAGAAATAAATAGGTATACACTAAAGAAAAGCTTTAAGAACACCTTTCAAATTTAAAAAAAAATCCTTTGTAATTGCATAATTGATAACAATTTCATCATTTTTGCCTGAAGATTGTAATTATCATAGGAAAAATTTCTGTAGTCTGGTTTTACCATCCCAAAAATACAACAAAGGAGGAATCTCAGGATAATTTGAAATTTCCTTCCATTTTTTCCTCCTGCTCCTCGACTGCAGTAACTTACTCCCAGGGTGTGCTACCAACCTCGTTTCTATTGCAGTGACACAGAAGTGGAGGAGGCAGTGTTGAGGGAGGTGACACTCAGCTGCAGTGTGGCTCAGAGGTACCAGGATCTGTGGGTTTAGAGTGCTAGGAAAAGCATTAGAGACATGCTGAGGGAGAACAGTATCAGCCATAGATTAGAAACACATGAAACATCATGCACAAGGCCGGCTGCGTCTCGGCATTAGTGCTGGGACTAGGGAGAAAAGGCTGTGGCAGCAACTGGGTGTACTGGTAGACCAGCAGTGCTTACTACAGGAGCTGAACCACAAACTTGGAAAATTTGTAATTGTCCCTGACTGTAACTCCCATCAATCAGCAGCAGAAATATCATATGAACCTGTGTGTATTTTCTGCTTGCATTTGAAAATAATGTATTTATCCTATTCCATTAGCGTATTTTAATAAGCATTGCTTTGGGACAGTATGCCTGCCAATTTATGTTTATGAGACTGTCAACAGAATTTACATGCCTAAGAAAATATGATACAACATTGCCAAAGCAGGGACTGCCTGTCAAATGAGGTTGTCATGGAGAAATGAGACATAGGAAAGCTCATACATAAAGTGGCACATGGAGAATGCCAGGGATTTTTTATTCCCCCTGTTGAGCTCAATAAATATTTATTTCAGTAAGGGAAGGGGTAAGAAAATAATGAAATTATGAGCCATATTGTGCAGTCATTTTTATTTAGGAGAACTTTTCATTGAAACTGGTTTGATACAAAACCACACCAATAAGTAAAGTTCTTGCATTCTGTACTGTGCATTTAGAAACAAATTTTTTGCAGTTTAAATTTTGCCTGGCAGCCCCCTGGCCTGCCTTGAAAATGAGCAAGTAGAGACTAAAGGTCATTTCTGGAGTGTGCCTTTGGGCTGGCTTGTTGCTGACCAATAGAGTGGCTCTCACGAGTCTTTGGAAGCTGATATTAATTAGACAGCTCCAGACAGCACTCAGCACTCAGACTGGTACTAAAGTGGCTCGAGAATTTGAAGGTATTTAATGACCTTTTTGAACTTCTGCTCATATCAGTGCTGAACAATTTGGGATTTCAGAGAAAAATACAAAGACAAATTCTTATCCAGCCTGACAAAGCAGGCAATTCGGTCTCTATGAGATACTGCCAGTGACACCAACTTGACACATGTCAAGGAGATAGGAGGTAGCCAAGTGCTCTAGAGTTGTTTCCCTTATCATAATTTTAATTACTCCAGGGAGAAGATTAGATGCTGCTTGTTATTTACAGTTGATTCATAAAATGGTGATTATATAATGAGGGAAAACATTGAGGGGAATATCACTTCAATTTTCAAACTCTCTGGGTAGTACTAATTCTCCCTGACTTTAACTCACTAAGAAATTATTATTGAAATCTAAGCAACTCCTCTAGACTTCGTTAACAGAGATATTGTCTCCCTGAGACCATGATTTATCACCTTACAAATTAGGTGAAATTATTTGTTTCTCCAAAGCTCTTTTTTTCCTCTAGTGGCACTAAAGGTATCCTAAAGAGGCCTGGAATTTATAAGAATGAATCTCTGAGGATTATAGACCACCCTGAGCTGACATCTGTGATGTGGTTCTGTGATGCCTTAGGTTTTAACTTAACTATTTTTCAAATCCTGTGCTGCCTATTGTGTAACCCTGAAGTTTCTTGTAGCCTGTTAACTTCTGCTCTCTTGTGCTAGGTAGACATAACAAAGCCTCTCCGGGCCTGCTCTCCAAGGACACTCAGACTGTCCTAGGCCAAGAAGTATAAACCAAAGAGCCTCTAAAGGGGGGGTAAGGTGCAGGGAACTACATCATTAAACTGAAGCTTTAATTGGAGAATTAACCATGGTATGCAAATTAACCAAACCTATAAAAGTGTGAAGAACTCGTGACCTGTCGTCCATCTTGGGGTCCATCTTGGCAGTAGCCTCTGGCTCCCCAGGGGGTACCTTCGAAGGCCTTTCAAATAAATACCTACTTTTATTCCCTTATTTTTGTCTAGTCTCTGTGTCTAGGAGGCCTCTTAAGGCATCACATGGACATACAGTCTGAGGTGATGTTTGCCACTGGTGTTTGTGTCTTAACTTGCTTTGGCTCCAAAGAGATCCAAGACCTGTCTGCAGCTCCTTTCTTTGGTATCAAGGGCAGCTTCAAATTGCTGATGGCTTCTATGGGGAACCTTGAACAACCAGCAAAAACAGCGGAATCAATTACAGCGTGACATTCACCTGGACCATCCACGAATAATTAGCATCTGTTCTTTGTGGGCTACCAACGCTATACCTATTTCTGAGGTGCTCTCCAAACATCTTTGTGTATTTTGGTATCCAGCACAACAATCGGCTACCAACCAAGTGGTTTGTTAACTGGATACGTGTACATTTCCCTCCACCTACCTCCTGCACAGGTATTCCAAGTGAAATTTGGTGTCCCTTCCTACTCAAACAATTGTATGATTCTATGAAACTGATGTATGCAGAGTGGTAAAAACTATCTAATATTTTCAGTCCAGGTAAATGATTATTTGCATTATTTTGAAGTTGAATACACCCCTGAGTATGAATCTATGCATTTTTCTCCAGAGTTAATTGCTTTAAATATCTGACCAACAAGTTATTGTAAACTGTAAGAAATATAGAGCATATAATCCTGTGCTGTATAACTTCCACAAGAAGTAATGGTATGCTAGCATATTATAAATACACTAGAATAATTTATTTATTATATTCCATTAGTGTATTTTAACAAGCACTGCTGTGGGACAGTATGCTTGCCAATTTATGTTTATGAGACTGTCAAGATAATTTACATGCCTATGAAAATAAACAACATTGCCAATGCAGGGTCTGCTTGTCAAATAATCTTGTCAGGAAAAAATGAAACACTACCAAGCTGAAGAGTAAAGCATATTCATTATTGTTGGCTACACAGATTCTTGGTGACACAATGAAATACATTTATGCCATTTTTCATGTATCATATGAATAAAAAAATGAGGGAGAGGGGTACTTCAGGCTGCCATATATTGTACTGTACAAAACAGATTTAGCACTCTATCACAATTTTTTCTTCAAAATAAGAAAAATAATATTAAAAAGAGAGAAATACCTGAGCCCCAGTAACTTTAGTAGGAAAAATAAAAAGCATTATTCATCTGGGAAACTAAAAATGCTACACAAAATCATTACTACTTCACAATGGTTGAGCTGAAATAAAATAGCTGCAGAGCTGTCTAGGGCTGCAAAAAATTACTGGGAAGAGTTCATTCAGGAGTTCTGACTAGATAATTATTGAGCTGCACTAGCAAATTCTACACTTCCCTGCCAATTACACCTTCCAGGCCATGGCTTTTGGAATAATTTAAAGCAGTGAGATTTAGAATCTTGTTCTCATAATTCCCCGTAGACAGCTAACTCTGCATTCTCTTCTTCAGGAGAAAAACCCCAAACTGTAAATGTGCTCTCCTCCAAATTCTCCCTAAGCATGGAACTGCCCTTGGAAACAGCCTCAGAGACTAAATGTATCCAGGAGGAAAAAAATTACCCCAAATCATGCCAAAGCAGATAAATAAGTCTCTCACTAAAGTCTTCAGAGTCATCACTGTTACTGGCAAGCAGTGAGAATGACTTCAGAGAAAAATGGATAAGAGGCATACAAACGGGGGTCAGTGTTTATCAAAAAGACTGTAAAGGTATTCTCATTTACGTGGAGACTGCCTGTACACAGAGCAAGCATCTCAGACGTGAATAATCTCTGCAGTGCACGGCACAGAGCGTGGCGGCAGCCGATGCTATCAGCAGCAGCACGGAGACAGACAATAAGCATGAAGATGATGAATGAAGAACAGGGATAGGGCTGGGAATCACAGGAGGGATGATAATTCAGTACCAGTGAGATAAATTAGAGGGGTACTAGATGAAATTCAGCTGGCTCAGATATGTATATGCACAGAGACTGAGGAGAAAGCTGGCTGCTGAAGGAGATTGCTGCTCAGACAGGGCCACACTGGAAAGGGAAGGTGAGCTGTCCATGGAACTTAGTTAACTTGCCTTTCCCATGAACAACCACTCTAAACTGAACCACTAGATGCCCTAAAAATCTGGGACCAAGCAGATATGAACCTGATGCTTCAGGCTGGCCTGGACCCTCTACTGCAGTCTCCATCTGAGTATCTTGTATGTAGGGTCAGTTCTTGGCCAGCAAGTCAGTCCCACAGTAGAAACCACACTACTATACTTCCTGTGTTTGTTGCAACAGATTACATGAAAGACAGCAAAAAGATGTTTTAAGAGTCAGTCCAAGCTGAAATTTTGCTGTAGGTGATATCATGCTAGAGGTCATTTTATAATGATGATCTGGTGGATCTGTCTCACACTGGCTTTTAAGATGGCAGCTGCACCCTTTTGCTGACAGCTGTATTATATCCTTAATATTCAACTAGAAACCTTGCCTCCAGAAGCAGATGGCAAGACAGACTTTAATGGGACTAAGCTGCCTTTCTTTACAACTTTCTTGATAAAAGTCTAAAGCCTATCAGGTAATAGGTTGGATTTCAGACAGAATTTTATAGGGTTGTATGAGAAGTCTAAGTCACAGGTTAGAAAACAAGCCAAAAATGTTTATTCCTCGTTAATTTTTAAAGTTTGTTAGATCCCAAGTGCAGAAATTTGGATTGATTAATTTGGTATTATTAAAAAAAACCCAAAAAGATAGTGTTGCTCTGTCACCCATTTCAGATTCCCAATGACAAGCTTCAAAACATATTTGAGTGCAACTCTATTTTGGAAACACAATTAAATGTCTCAAAATAGCAACGAACCAAATGTCCAGTAAAACCAATATGAACCTGGAATAGGGTTGAAATAATAGGAATGGAGTCAGGTACTCTATGGAGGTGATACAACAGAAAATCATAGAATGGTTTAGGTTGACAGGGACCTTTAAAGATCATGTGATCCACCCCTCTCCACCATTGACAGGAACATTCTCCACTAGACCAGGGTGCTCTAAGCCTCATCCAACCTAATGTTGGTCACTTCCAGGGATATAGAAGCCTCTCTGGACAACCTGCTTCAGTGCCTCACCAGCCTCACAGTAAAATAAACAGACATTCTTATGTCCAATCTAAATCTACCATCCTTCAGTTTAAAACCCTTGCTCTTACTCCTGTCACTACAGGCCCTTGTAAAAAGTCTCTCTCCATTTTTTTTATAAGCCCCTTACATACTGAAGGTCCACATGTTGTAGCAAGATAAGTAGAAGTGAGATAAATTGCATAGAGTGGTAATGCTGTGATTAATGAGGGAAATATTTTCACAGGAGAATTAAGGATAATTTAAGACAGGCACAAAGTAAGATTTGCCCAGAATCCTTCTCAGTGCACATCAATCCTGCCCCAAATAAACTCTGCATCCCAGCACTGGACCTCTGGAGTAGGTGCTTCCAATTGTGTGGCAATTTCTGATTTGAGCTGTTATCTATAAGAAATTGGATCTGGCTTTCTTCATAGCACTCTATCACATCCCCACACGTCTCTGTGGTTTATTTAATTAACACTTTTCTCCAGCACTTTCCCCTCTGTGTAAGCTTCCATATATTTATTTACATTTCCCCCCAGATTGCTGACTCTCGAGTTGTGTGAAATATTTTTAGGTACATTACATATAATGTAAGAGTATCACAAATCAATCTGCCTTTAACTTCTCAGGCACATATATACCCTATTTTAATGTGGCCATTTATGCTGCTGTGTAATACATCTTCATAGTGTTGGCTTAATCACGAATGACAAGTGTTGAAAATGTAATAAAGACAGGGACACATTAATCCATTTTGTATGAAAATGTGAAAAGGTAATCAGATTCTGAATGGCTGTATGCTTTAAAAATATACTGCCTGAGATTTCTTTTTCCATTCGGGATTCTCACCAGAGATTCTGATTAGAAAGATTTCAGTATAAAATTGACTTAAAATATTATGATTGTGCAAAAAATGCACTGAGGAAGTTTTATAAAATTAGAGATGAATCTCAATCAGTAATGTGATGACCCCAAAGCTTCTGATATATTTTAAATAATCAGGGAAGTCTGTATTCTTTTTCTTTTTACAGACTCTTATACACCTTGCCCATGGGTAGAAATGCAGGGTGTATCATTACCATTTCTTTTTCTGAATATCCAGAGCTAATTAAATAATTATTGTTAATAATTATTCCAGTCTCCACAGGCAGCTAAGGCTACCTTCTTACAAAAACCTGTATTGAGAAAGAGCATCTCGAGTTTTTTTCTCCTGCAAAAACAAGAAATAGAAAGAAAACTTGCCTTCTGTTCAACAGACACTCTTGTAGCATATTCTTCCCCATCCATCACTGTGTAACAGGTATTTCTCATGCCCTAGAGAATCTATGCAGCCTGACATAATGCAACTTTTTTGTTTGGTTGGTTGGTTTTTTGTTTTGGGGGTTTTTGTTTGTTTGTTTGTTTGTTGGGTTTTTTTAGGAAAAAGAACAACTTCTTTGCATCTTACTTTT
Organism: Corvus cornix cornix; assembly: GCF_000738735.6. Taxonomy (NCBI): domain Eukaryota; kingdom Metazoa; phylum Chordata; class Aves; order Passeriformes; family Corvidae; genus Corvus; species Corvus cornix. The sequence continues at coordinate 106,613,987 of NC_047056.1, read as the reverse complement.
TCTCACCAGCCTACTTGGAGACTAAAGTCATAGCATTGAGATGATTTAATTACTCCAACTTGCCTCTTTAAATAACTGTCTATCCTAGGCTACAATCCAGTCATCTGTGATACTTTCAGGTTCCCTTCATCACATTTGGTAGCTCAAAGACTGGCACCAAAATCCATTCTGTGGCAGTATCCAAAAAGGGTCTTCCCACTGGTAAATATTCTGGTTCCACATCTATTTCCCATTCTGTGTAAATGAAACATCTTCCAGACCAAAGTTACATTATAAAATGAAAGACCTTTTTAATTGTGATCATTCTCTGTTAAGCCTCCAAATCAAATGATCTAACCTACAGAAGTCCTGATGAAACTGAAAATATTTCTTTAGTTATTTAACTTTGAACAATTATATTTCAATGTCATCTTAACTCTTGAGCAAGAGATGATGATCTGATTTCACCACTGAAAATATAGCTTCCTACAGCACAATATCACTGGTATAGTTTGGCAGTGTGGCATATTTACCTCTTTGTGCTCTTTATCAGTTTGAAGTATTTTAGCTGCAAAACATCAGGGTCAGATTTTCAGCTGCTTTTCAGAGTTCATTATAGGGCCTCAAGAGCTGATAGCTCTAGACATCCTGCCTGGGAATTATGGTGATTTAATAATTTCAGCAATCTTACAGTTTCATCATTATTTCCAAAATAACTGAAGGAGTTCAGCTCACATCATAGATACTTTTCTTCCTGCATGAAATGTAGTAAAGTAGAAAATCTTTTCAGCATGAAAAAAACATTTGCAACATATAAGCAAGATGTACTCCTAAATGTGGAGTGGAAAGGTAAATGATTAGAACACTTCCCACAAGCCTGTGCAAATTATATAAAACCAAAAATTGATCCTGTCAATCATTTTTCATTTAACACTTTCAATTAACTTGAAATGCTGTAGGATGCCACTTTAAATTATCTACTTAATAGAGTAGGAAGGGGAAGGATTGGCTTCCTGCTGTGGCTGAGGCAGTCCAAAACCAAAGTGGATTTGGCTCTACCTGCAGAGCTCCTGTATAATCTAAAGCTGTTCATCTTGCAGCAAAGCCACAAAGGAAGGATGATGCTGGATCACCTCCTACAGAGATGGGTCATGGCCTTGCTTCAGTGGGCTTCTCCAGGGAGTTCTTGTACTATTAGTAGCCTCCTAAGACAAGCAGAATGGAATCCATTTCAATCCTTGCTGGCAGCATACGAAGTAGTATTTTATCTAAACAAAAATTCTGTTTTAACTTCTATCTTGTTTCTTATTAACCAATGTTTTAATGAATAGCATGGAGACCATGTCCATGTGTGTGAACTACAGTAATGGCATTTCAGGAGCAACAGAGATGAGGAGATAATTAATTTATTTTTCACAGTAATTGTTTATACAAGGTTTCTGTGAGTCACAAAATAGGTTATAAATGAGGAAGCACTGGAACAGCACCTCCTGAGCTCTACTTTGTAAAGAAACTTTAAATAGAAATGAAAATGTCACATTCATGCACAGTGCATTTCACTCTGTTCCCCTTTAATTTTGAAGAAAAACTCAGCTTTATTATAAGGGTTAGCACAGGCTATCATATGTTGGTAAAAAACCTTAGATAAATGCCAAAGACAAATTTCTACAATTATTTTTGACTCACCAAATCTTTTACAATCTATGTGATAATTTTGTTTCTCTTTAGGAAGAGTGAAATACAATACATGCAGCTATGCCTCCTGTAGTTCCAGAGTATTTCAAAACAGACAGATAATACAAAGGGTCCAGGTTGATGCAGATCATTCCATAGTAATTCATAGGGATGCTCAGGACAACAGGAGCCACCAGTGTGTCAGAGTGCTTTGAACACCATGGCATTATAAGAATATCCAGGTACAGGATGAGAGGCATAATTTTGAACCTCTATTTAGAGTAGGGCTGAATACTCCTGTGAATGCATTTTATATGTCTTCTGGAGCAGAACATAGGTGGTTTCCACATGAAAAGCTTCAGTCTTGCCATGTATGTAGCAGCTCCATACCTGAGTTTATATATGTGTCAGTAGGTACAGAAAGGAGTTGGCTTTGACCATTCTAGATGCGAGTCAGCTAAGCCTTAAAATACTTTTTTTTTTCTCTGTAGAGAGCAGTGAAGATGGGACCAGACCATTTAGTCATGTTCACCTGTATAATACAGGCTCATCGTATAGATTGAGAACTGCAGCAAGTGGCACTCCCATCCTAAAATGAGACATGATACTTGATTATATAAACACCCTCCTTCTGGTTCCATGGAAAATGGACTAAAGTTGACCTTTAGTCACTGTTTGCATTTTAAAGTGCTTTCTTGTTTGCAATCAATTGGTGAGAGGCAGTTATGGTGGAAGATTCATTACTAAATGCAAGGGTCTACTTCTGAGTTTGTTCTCTAGCTTTTCTTAATAAGGGAGATGAGTAGGGACTTCTGCAAATGATCTGTCTCATCTCAAGGCACACACCTGAAATAGCACACAAAACTTGCCTGGATGAGGCTGTTTTCTTTCCATTATCACAGAGGGAGACCAAGGTGATTAATACACATGTAAGCATCTACAGAGACTTAAATTTAGGGAAGATGAAGCTCATTCTATGCATAGCTGAGGGAGTGGTAATTAGCAAATAGTATCCCAATAACAGGAAGATGAAAGTAGATACTTAGCATGAGTGACTGAATTCTTTTCCAGTGTAACTAAGCCTATTGTAAAATGGCAGTGATGCAAGGCAGCTTATGAAACCTGCTCCACAAGCACACTGTTGTCAGTGTGTAAAAGTATATAGATAAGCACCTAGATGGGCTATGACCACATCTCCTGCTGCAATGTTATCATATCATGTGTAATACATATATTATATGTCATCTGCAAACAGATTCTGAGGAAGGAAAAAGCAAGGCTTCAAGTATTCCTTCTCTAGACTCTGTTGCTGCTTTTAATATATTATGTTTCTTCCATGGTTCCTTTAGAAAGAACAGATAGGGAAAAAAACCCCAAAACTAGTATCTTTTGACTAGTACTAAAAAGAGGAAAGAAAAATAGGGTTGTGAGCCTGGCTATTTCATCTGGGATTAACTCATAGGTGGGATTTTATAAAATAAAGTTGGGGTTACTGTGGTATATTCCCAGCCTGGAATTCTCCATATATCGCCCAACAATTTCTATAGATAAATATAACTTCTCTAACTTTAATTGCTCTCTATGCAAAGCCCCATTCCAGTTTTCAGTCCAGGTGAGTACAATCTTGTCAATAACCAATTCATATGTCTGATACCACAGGTTACAAAAAGCACTGCAGGTTTATATTTAAACAACTGAATAAATCTACTAGCACAGGTGTCTGCCTTCAGATTAAGTCTTGAGATGTTGGTAACCAAATGACAGCCCTTGATTCACCTGCCAAAACACATGCCTCTAAATGCTATTTGAGGTATCTTCTGCCATGTGGGCCTCAGAGTTTTGTGAAGCTTATAGATATGGCACAGGAATTACAGGACTACAGTCACCTGCACTGCCATGAAGACCACCAGAGACAGCCCAGAACATCTTCCATGGTACCAAATACCTACCTTCAGGTAACCAAATCAAGCCCTAAGTAAGTCAGTGGCAAGGTGAGTATGAGTCAGCAGTGCCCTGGCAGCCAGGAGGGCCAGCCACGTCCTGGGGGGCATCAGGCACAGCATCCCCAGCTGGGCAAGGGAGCTCTGCTCTGCACTGGGGCAGCCTCACCTCAAGTGCTGGTGGCAGTTCTGGGCACTACAATATAAAAAAAGAAATTATAGTATTAGAGAACACCCAAAGGAAGGCAATAGAGATGGTGAAGGGCCTTGAGGCAAAGCCATATCAGGAGTGGCTGGGGGCATTTGGTCTGTTCAGCTTGGAGAAGACTGAGAGGAGACGTCACTGCAGTTACAACTTCCTTGTGAGGGGAAGAGGAGGGGCAGACACTGATCTCTACACTTTGCTGACCAGTGACAGGACCTTAGAAAATGACCTGAAGTTGTGCCAGGGGAGGTTTAGGCTGGATATTAGGAAAAGGTTCTTCACCCAGAGGGTGATTGGGCACTGGAACAGGCTCCCCAGGGCAGTGGTCAAGCCTGACAGAGTTCAAGAAGCTTTTGGACAATACTGTTGGACACACAGTGTGACTCTTGGGGCTGTCCTGTGCAGGGCCAGGAGCTGGGCTCGATGATCCTTGTGGGTCCTTTCCAACTCAGGATATTCTGTAATTCTGTGGTTCTGTGATATTTAGTGGAGTTGGCAGAACTATTCATACAGTCCCAGAATCCACTCATGGATGGTCAGATGGAATACTTCCACCTTAACTTTGGTGTCTGACTTATGGATATACAAATTCACTGACAATTATGTTAGCAGTTTTGTTTCATGGAAGATGGCCATGTGTTAAACAGGCTTTTGGTTACATACCATGGCTAATTGTGTAGTATAAGCTTCCATGGGTAAGTGTATGTTGACTACAACAAGGGACTTAATTAGGTAATAATAAATAAATAACTGCAGTTTGGTTTTTCAGGGTCTTCCAGTCTCTGACATTGTTATAAATCAACTCCGTACACTTTGTACACTGCTTCATATTTTATAAGGCTACTGCCACCCTGGTCTCTGTATCGAACTTTGGGTATTGCTACTTGTTATTTAATTAAGTTACTGTAAAAACAAGTTAGAGAAAAATACAAAGTTTAAAATTGAGAGTAGAAATGTCAACAGTATTACATTCAGTCAAATAGACAAAGCTGACTAGACAGAGAAAATCACTTTAAAATGATCCACAAGTGATTAACATTACTTTTGTTTGAATCAGGCTCTGTGTTGTCTTTAAATCCACATCCTTAATCTGTAGAGTATTTAGCTACACATGACAAAACAAGATGTCTCCTGCTCTCACTAAAGCTACTTGCAATCTTGAAAGCTTTTATAGAAAACACTGGAAAAGCATTAATGCTTATTTTCAAAACGTGTCACCTAGAAGTAGATATTTCAGTATCAATAATTACATCTTATAATTTAATAAATAGCAGCTCTTCTAGATGATTTCTAATTGTAGTATGAAATGTAAATTCTATTTCTGTTTACTCAAATCACTTAGGACTAAAGAGTTAAAGTGTTACATTAGTACCTTATTCTACAAATCATTTCACTGATTACTTGTAGATGCATATTCCATGGAGTATGCTCATCAACATTGTTACTGAATCAGAGAAAATAGGATTAGAAGGGACTTAAAGGTCACTTAGTCCATTTTCTTGTCTCAAGCCATGATTAACAATACTTAGAAAACTATGATGGATGAGGGAGATTTTTAGTCTCTGCAAAATCTCTTTCAGCAATGTTTATTTTGATAGTTAGAAAATGTTTCCCTTAGGTTTAAACTAATTTTCTTCTACTTCAGTTTAAGTCCACTGCTTCTAATTGAACAATGCTCATAGAGAAAGCTCATTTGTTTCTTCCTCTTCTCATTTGTTGAAGACAAGTTATCATCCCTCCTTTAAGGATTCTTTTTTTTTCTAAAGAAAGCAATCTAAAAGTGCCTTCAATAGGTCAAGCATTCTGACCACACCCCAAGTGCATTAGTAGATCTGAATTTCTCTGAGTAACCTCACCAAGTCTCCAACCCTTGGCCCAGGAGCACCCTGTAAGTGCTGACCCCACTGCGTGCCTGGCAGGGTGAGGGTGGGTGTGTGTCCTGTCCTGTCCCCTGTCCAGCCTGACCTGTTCACTTGACGTCCCAGTTGACCTCAGATATTTTGTACTTGTATGATGCTCACCAAACTTTCACTGCAGACTGTTACTGCGCAGACCTGTCCCTGCTTGAGTATTGCAGGACTGCACCCAGGTCTGCCAGGCCACCAACCCACATCTGCTACAGTCACCCTTGGTGCCTAACTTGGCTTCCCTCATTCTGCGTCCTGTTCCTGCTACTCCTTGGTAGAAACATTTTGTTTTCCTCCCATTGGAATTGTCCTGAATTTTTGGGTTTTCTTCAACTTTTTTTTGCTGATTTGTAAAGATCATTTTGTATTCTAGTCCTTCCCTCAAATCTTAATGCAGTCCCTCCTGGCTTGGTGCTGATTAGTAATTAAATAAGTATACACTTCATGCTTTTGAAATAATTAAGGGAAATATCGAGTGGTAGCAGACTGAAGACAGACTTTGTGAAATTCCACTTACAGCATCCTTCCAACTTGGCAGTGAACCTTAATAGCTACTTCCCCAGTCTGATAACCTTCCCTTCCAGCCGTGCCATATTTCTATAGCTTGTTTAAGAGAGACCTGCTGAAGTTTAGTCACGTGATCTCTGTTCCTTCTCTCTTTTTTTCAGGAAAGCTCTTAACTTCTCACAGAAGGAAGCTGAATAACTATGACATGATTTGTTCTCAGCTGTTCTTCATCTCCTTATAAACCTGTACTAGCTGTATACATGTAGTTCAATTATTTATTCCAGTATTTTCACAGGAACTGAAGGTCAGCTGCTAGGTTACTCCTTAAACCCATTAAAAATAGACAACACATTTTCCTTTTCTGGGTTTCTGAAGCCCCACTAGTCCTTATGAGTTCACAAAGTTGCTGACCTTGAGACTGTTCCAGTCAGTACCATAAAGTGAATTTCATCAAGCTCAGACAGTTCAAACTTATCTACCTGCTCTCTAATTGGCTCATGTCACTGCTCTTCTGGCCCGAGATTTTACCCCTCATCATTCACGGTGACGTAATGAGCCGCCTGATGAACACTGTTATTGTCAGTGAAGGCTGAAGCAGAAAATGCAGTAAATGCTTTGACTCTTCTTTGTATTGCCTGTCAATAGCTATCTCTCCTTGTTAAGCACCAGATCAACTCTTTGCTTGATCTCCCTCTTCCCTGGTAACATATTGCACTTACAGATGATTCTTGTTTTCTTCTCACCCTTGCTAGAACATTTGCTACATTTTTCCTTGTTAAATGTAAGTTTCTAAATCTGCTTTTAGCACCTAATAGGAGCAGACTGCTTTTTCAAGGGTGCCAACTGGATCATTTGAGTATCTGAAGATTCTGTTCAGGTGCTTAAATGCAGATTTACATCTCCAGCTTTAAACTTTGAAGTCTGAAATTGCTGGCTTATGTAAAGAAGTATCACATCCATTTATCTGCTTTCAGTAACAAAATAGGAGAGGGGGGAAAAAGACAAATGCTATATCCAATTTAAAGATAAATACTATATCCAATTTAGCAGACCTTCAATCTTTTCAAATGTTGTTGTTTTCTTAATTTATTTTAAAAGTATAAGCTCTTTTTTTTAATGCTTTTGTTAATTCTTCCAATAAAACAATTTTTTTCCTTTCACACGTGACAGTCAGACATTTATTTCCTGATTTAAAATTAAAGCAATTACTTACAGCATTATTTCATTAATAGAAAAGCGTTAAACTACCTCCCAATTTAGAGTGCCTCAGTGATTTCTACAAAGTGGTTATCAGTGGTGTCTAGCTTCATTTCCACTGCAAAATAGAAGAATCTTGTTAATATTAGCTCATCCTACTCTTTCAGGAATTCTGAACAGCTTTAAGTTATTTTTTCCCCTTTAAAATAGTGACAGAAAGAATTGTCTTATGCCTAGGGCTACAAACTAGGTTTCCAGCAGAAGTAACTCCACATGGCTCCTGTTCATGAGCACTTCATGACCAGAAAAAAATCAGTTTCTGGCTTATGCACACAAACATTTCTCTAAGCTGCCTAAATGCAATGGCTCTTATAACTCTGTTAAAAGAGTTAATTAAGAAAATTAGTGAATCTACAGACTGCAAACTCTATTGTGCATACATTATCTTATCCATCTGTGAAGACATATCGGATTTGCTGTATGCATAGAGTTTTTCATTATGTGTCAGAGTAGTAACAGACTTAATGACGATGCCTTATTTAAGCTATTTTTATTTTTTATACAAGGAAATCCTATCAGAATTTTTATACTTGTGATGGTTATCCATAACTAGTTTTCCTGGATCCAACTTTCCCACTGATAGATAATGCCAGTTTGTTTTCTTCATCTCCTAGACCAGATAGACTGAGCTGCTGTGTCACGTTATGCTGGAGGGTTTCACAGGAATTGCAGAGGTATCTGTTACAAAACATCTGGGTGCAATCACCAAACGTCTTGCAATGTTATAAAAGATATATGGGGTTTTTTTCTCCTCTTAACTCATGCTTCAGAGTTCAAAGAGCAATTCTGGTTTGAGTTCCAAACATACTGGCAGAAACAGGCACCCAAGCTGCTTAACTTCAGCCTGAAATAAAAAGTAATGCAATGGATAAGAGGACCCACTAATGAAATGCACTGAGATCCATTCCACAGCCTCTTCTGATTTCTGTGCATGGTAATCACCATGTAAAACTTCCTTCTTCCTCTTATTCTGGGGGAAACAAAAAAACAAAACAAAACAAAACAAAACAAAACAAAACAAAAAAACAACATCAAAATGAGGCATAAGTGAAAAAAACCCCTACAAATAAAGTAAAACGTATCATCATGGCTAGTCTAGGTATGCATAATAAAACTGATATATATTCAACATAAGCGAGGAATTGAAGTGTCTCATATACATTTTAAAACACTAAAAATATTTAAGCATTTAATTGCGCGAATGAGACAGAAATTAATCATTAAAAAGATGTTTGAGGATTTGAAATTCTATTTCCATAACCATTATACTAAAAGAAGAGTTACTGTGTGTTGGTATCTCACTAGTCAAATTTTTCCTTTCTGGATTTTAGGATTGCTTGTTTCAGTGGAAGGGAGGAGCCAAAAAAGGGATAATTTTTATTTTTTGGGTTTAAAGATACTGCTTGAAGACTTGTTGAATATTGCTTGAAGAATTATTGATATCAGACATTTCTGACACTGTCCAGTGGGTCTTTTCTACACTTTCAGGCAAAGATGTGTTATTACTTCTATTTCAGTCATACTAATTTTTCTCAATGGATAACATTCTCAACTTAGTGTTCCTCAGCAATCTGAAATGGCCAAGCTCTGGGAGAGGAAGTGAGAAGCTATTAGGAGCTCTCACTGATGTGGCTCATTTCTTAGCATTGTTGTGGGTGAGCCAATAGACTCAGGCTGAGGTGTACCTATTTTTTCTACAACTATTCATCAGTATTTACCTTCCACACGCACTCCCAGTAACACCACTCACCCACTGAGTCTACATGTTGGTTCTGCTTTGTACCTGACATGTACCAGATGTATTTGAGGTTCAGGGGATAAATGATTTCACAGGGAAGGGACTTTTGACAAGGCTGGAGGATGAACTTCAGTCACTGTAAATAAGAGAGTCTGCAATCACTTTAATATCAAATTATTACTATGATTATGATTAAATCCATCAAGTGTTTCCAGAAGCTTCAGTATCTATCTTTTCAATGGCAATGGTGACAAAATATGTAGGTGAAGAAGTGTTCCTGTGCAGGAGATGCATGACAATTTATAAGCTCTCAATGTCCTTCAGACAGAACTCTAGATGCAATGTTTTCGATTTATAACTATTTCAGAGTGCACATGTAATAAATAGATCCCAGCCTGTACAGCTTTTTGAACATGAAATTGTCTGGAAATCAGTAAATTTCTCTATGATGAAAAAATTATCAGTATCAATAACAATTTCATTTCACCCACAAGCTTGCTGCCAGTTTATTCAACATGAGGAGTAGCCAGTCTTCAGGAGTTCATAATTCAGACATATGCACATCCTAATCTTCCTGCGGAGGAGACATAAATCCCACATAACTGAGTGTATAGAAGAAATAGGGTAAGGGAGAAGGGAGAACTACAGCTGTGCTTCACAGTTGGAGTGTGGCAATCTCTCTCATGAATACTGAAACTTTAGAGCATGTACCATGGATCCAGATGGACCTAAGGTCCCCTTTGAGAAGCAGTTTGGAACACAAGGGAGTTCTTCCTGATCCTTATGACTCAGTGGGAGTGTCTCCCTAACAATTTTGTCTGACCTTATTCTCTAATCATGAAATAATCAAGTGTACCTTGTCAATGAATTTTGTTAAACCCCTGTTGCATTTACTATCAAACTTTATAAAATTGGTGGTTTGTATCAATACACATATGGAGAGCATAATTCCATCCACAACACTTATTAATCTGTTATCCTACCAGCTGTTGCTAAATGCACTTATTTCCCCAGAACCACTGGTCCTCAGCCTGGCTTAAAGGATTTTCCAATTGAACTGCAGCTGATCTTGCATACCAGCTTTTTGATTTCTCCCCGAGTAGATCCCTTACTGCCAAATTTAAGTTTCTATGCCATTATGTCCCAGCATCAGCAGCTCTATGTGTTCTACCAATTCTAGTATAGTTTCTTATCCACATGCAAGAAAACTAGAAGTCAGAAAGCAGGTGGTGTTTTCTGAAAATTTGGAAGGTAAACAAATCCTTGCAAAAGTCAAGAGATAAACATTCCCAGTTTCCTCTCTGACCCAGCTCCTGGGGGCAGTGCCACTTTGCAGAGAAGGAAATGTATATTCCTGAAAACCAGAAACCTTTCAAAAAGACAAATTTTCTCCGCAGTTGATCTACAAATGAAGAAAGAACCTGTCAGGGATAAAACAAAGGTGGAGATGTTCTGCATACATGCAGCTCCAAGGATTCAGTCCTCTGAATATCTCAACATCTTTTCCAGCTGTATCCTAACATCACTCCACTTGTGTCTCATACCATCACTTTGCTTACTTTCACTGATAACACAGACATGTTGACTTTTTGCTACTTCTTGTCCTCCGTTCCCTTGAACAAAAGCAATTGTGCATTTAACCCTGTCCAGTACAAGACTGCCCACTGATTCTGTAACAAGTAGTGTTCCTCAAAGTTTGCTGCTCTGTTCTGAAATTTTGGATACTGCTGCAGACAGCCATGAAGGTGGCTAGAGAGACTTTACTTGCTCTCTCAGGACTCATTGTCCAGATCATACAACTCCTTAAAGGGAGAGTGGCTGAAGCATTCCGGGTCTTCTGGCTACATCTGTCTCTCTGCAGGGACTGATAGAGGGGGCTGCATAAAATTATGCAATCACATGAGTGTGGTGTGCGAAGCTTGATGATAACAATATTACATTAAAACTTGCTCAGGGCTTTTCTGCAGAGCTTGAAAGGATTACTGACCTATAAATACTTTTCTTTTTTCCAACCTTTAAGTGGAAAGTGCAGGCCCTAAAAATTCATTCATTGTTTTTCCTCTCTGAAAAGAAGGGAATAGATTTAAAAAGCAATGGCATTGATTCTTCATTAGAGTGTAAGATTATGAAATCTTAGCCATGAAAATCTAAGGGTCATTACAGCACATATTGGATTTATAGTCAATAAAATAATTACTTGATTCAATCTTAGGTACTAGGTCAATTAATTATATTTAAAAAATTATTTCTGGCTTCAAGGACTGTTTTACTTATATTGCATAGCAAAGTAACAATATAATTAGGAAGAGATTATCACTCTGGCAACGTACATTTCCACTGGAATAAAAAGTAGAATGAATGTGTATTTCAGTCAGGACCATTTATATACATTTTCGCACACTGAGCTAAACTAATCAAGTCTAGCTTCCCTATGTCATAGGGAGAAATTCATATTGTCTAAATCAGATCAGGATCGAAGCCGTTAATTGAATTACTAATGGCATGTAATTAACTGGCAATCAGTGAACTATACATTCATGACCAATATCAGCAAAGCAATGCATAAACTATTATACTGTACACCTACAAAATGTTAATATATGGAGACTATTTTCTAAACATCCTTTTATAACCAATTCAAAAATGTAAAATCACGCACTCATGCATTTATTTACACAGTTATGCAGACAGTTCACACACACAGACACCTCACAGGTCGCACTGTTCCCACCATCACTCTCTTTGGGGGGGTGCAATCACTACTTGCATCCCCCTGTCATGGGAGATGGGCGTGATCCAGCTGGATGTGTACCTGTGCTGCTCCATGCAAGCCTACATGCCTGTGGAGAGTGGAAACCTCCTGTGAGACCACAGACACCCACTCGGGGTACCTGCTTCTCACCCCTGCCTGTTCCTCACTGGGGTGAACCTTTTTCCCTGGAGTCACAGATGAAGGAGGATGTTTAACACAATTTGGGCAGGGTGCTGTTATCACACGGTGACTTCTGGCAGCACCAAACTATGTTTAAACCACTGCTCTGTTTCAGTGTTTTCTTATTGTCATACTAATGACTGTGGCATCAGCTCCAGGTAGATTATATTTCCATTTACACATGACAAGTCTGGTATGTAGAGGTAAGTGTTTAATTTTGTGCATTTCTGTGCTGTTGATGGAATGATGGTTCCTTCTATCCAATTTTTTTTTTTTTTTTTTTTATTAAAAGACCAAACTTTCACATGCTCTGTTCAAAAAGATATCTTGTTCTGAAATTGTTCATAGCTGGTTTTCTCTGTTTCTTAAAAAAAAAATGTTCTTTTTATACCTTATAGGTGTTTTTCACTAAACCAAAACAAAACTAGCTGCCTCAACTTTGTGAGGGCTGGCAAACTGCTTTCTAGCCTCAGCACTGATTGACATGGTGTGGATTTATCTTTGCAGACTGGCTTCAGGCTGACATAGCCAGTCCCCATAGTACAGCCTGCTGATGGCACTAAATGATAGGAGACTTGTGTAGCAAGTGAGGAACTTGAAAGCTTCTGCCTTGCTTAACATCTTGAAACACAGATTGACTTTCAGATTGACCTGAATTCTTCAGTAAAAAATATAAACCTGAAAAGTTTGCACAGATATTGGGATTTCCCCTTTATTACACTGAAATAACAAAATACAGCAAAGGAAACTTGCAAAACCAGGAATGTGAAAATTAAGGAAAAATTACAATAGTTTTGCATCTCATATATTATTGATTTTTATTTTAAAGAACATATGGACTTTGAATGAAGATTTTTCACCATTGCAGGCATTTTTGGTGACTGTATTTTGAGAAAATTGCCTACTGTCTGAGAAGAAATAACTGCATCCTGAAGCATTTTTTTGAGTGGCAGCATGTGAGAGATTTCTCTGCTCTACCTAGCTGCTATATTTAATTAAATTTGGGGGAACTTTATAGGTCTGAAATGTTTACTTTCTCTGTAGAACTCAATCAACAGGATTAAACCTCATAAAGGAATTGGAAGGACAGACAGGCAGACGCTTGCACATACACAAACTCTGTGATGATTTTTAAGATGTTAGCTTTAAAAAAATATAGAGGAGAAAATGCTTTGAGGATTTTGCATCTAGACTTTTTTTTTCCTCATCATAGTTTGACAAAACAAAACAAAAATAAATCCAAATATAAAATTTGAATTGAAAAATGCGATGCTTCATCCTACTTGGTATTTTTATCAGCAACAGGCACATCAGCTCTACCTTTTAATGATTTAGAGCACTAAATATTGGAGGATTTAAAGCATTCTAAGCTTTATTTAAAACTATTCTGCAGGTACCTTTTGTACTGCCAGCATTCTCATTGCAGGCAATCTCCTATCATATTGAAAAAAATCCTCTGTGATTTGGAAGAAATAAAATTATGGTAGCTCTGTAATATGTAAATAGAGGTTTAGATTAATTAACCCAAAACTGTATAAAAATTAATGAAGAATATGAATATGAATTTAAAATCCATAAATATGATATAGTATTATGTCACTACTACAGGCAAAAATATCATTATTAAAACTCTGCAAGTGTTATGCATATGTATATGTTACGAATCCTTGTTCTATGGAATTTCATAGTTAGTAGGATAGGACATCCAGAAAACACAGAACCCGTTTTTATAAAACACCTGCTTTCTCACAGTCTTTGTTTTATTTCCTCTCTTATCTAATCTAAGTTGGCAGCAATATTATTCTTAAGGACAAAGATTCCTCAAGGTTGTAACAACCTTCTCACTGAGTCAGTGGATACTAAGCTGCAGTTTGTCAGGTCTGCCCATGATTCAAAACAAAACCTCCAATCACTGACCCATCTGAAATAATCAAGCAAGTAGTTCAGTGTTGCACCCTCAGTTCATGCAGTGGTACTACTTAGTGATCATTGGAAAAGGACTCTTTTTCTGTAGAGGCATGAAAGTTGATTGCTTAGGATAGACAATTTTTTTTCCAGACAAGTTGCATTGAATGCTCTTTAGGAGGCAGAAGCTTTTAAGCTGTTTACGTCAAAAAATTAGGTTATTTTTTCCACTACTAAAACTGTTGTCATCAGCTAAAAGTGTATGTTAGTGTATTCTTTCCATTTGTTTCCAGATGATTTCAATGTACATTGCAGCACATTTGACTTGTACGTTTTCTTCCCAACAGCTTATTGACCCTTCCTTTTGCTGAGACATCAGAAATAATTTTAAACTCTTCAGTTTGTGCAAGTGCCACTGAACCCAAAATGAAATAACACCAGTGAAATGTCAGAAATGGGTCGTGTCAAACTATCAATCAGATTAAAATCATGACAACATTAATTCTAGCTAAGCTCAAAGAATCACCTAGGCAGAGTATTTCAATGTTACAGCCCTTCAAATTAAGAAAAAAATTTCACAGACATTTAGTGTTTCATGTAAATTTTGCATTGGATAATAACAATGTTATAATTTATATAGAAGTAAATGTCAAATTTGGACAACTTTATCCATCGTGCCCTATGCAACTTAAAGGCTGACAGTGATTATCGGATACCCGAGTTCCTAAATAATGTAGTGAACAGACAATCTCTTTCATGCCATGAAGGATAAGCTTACAAAAGGAGATATCCAAACCATGCTATCATCCTGTTAATTTTGAGTACTGCTGGGCAGCCTGATGACTAGAATTTTTCTGATTTTTCTGGAACTTCTCACTAGGGAGAAGAAAGTGACTCAATGAATCCAAAGCTGAAGGCAGAGTTGAAAAGTGGTTTCTATTATGTCAGAAAGATCTATACAGACCACAGTTACACACGGACAATGCAAAGGAATAAAGGACAGGGGATGAGTCTGGGCTGCTTGGGTCACTGTCAAGCATCTCTCATCTTTACATTCTAAAATCTTAAGGCCCCAGGTGTCTGATTTGCTAAACAAGCCATTCTCGTCAGTTTTACTTTTTCTGCTCTGATCATTCCTCAAACTCTTTTTCACACTTCTTTCACTGAGTTCTTATTTCTTGATAATGAGTGATACAAAATCAGGCAAAAAAAAGAGAGTTGTGTGTGCTCTGCTTGAACACTTGCCTGTCATACTAAATATCCCTTGACTGATACAATGTAAGTTTTCAGACTGATTATGCACATCAAACAGGCCGTCAACTAAAAGCGTCGTCTTCACCTAACAAAGGTTGTTCATGGTGCTAATTCTTGTTTATAGCAACTAAATTTATCATAATTTTTTATACTATTAATTGTCTTAGCACAGACCTTATTTCAGTGTTTTGGGTCTTAGCAGGGTCTCAGTGGTTTACTTCTCATGTTCTGCACTGCTTGTAACAATGCCATATGCTTGGTTAAACTGCACATTCTTACGGCAATGACATTAAAGCAGATACCAGCTAACTTTAATATCAAGACTTATTTGAGAAAAACAACAAAAGTCACCTCTTTTATTTTTGAACAACCTCTATAATTTCCTCTTTAATTTGTTTCTAGTCCACCATTCAATTTCTACTACTCTAATCCAGTTTAACACGTTGTCTATTATACAGCACCAATTTCCTATGCTTCACTGAAAATATCAGAGATATTTTTCAATTTCTTTGTCTAGAAAACCAATTGTTTTTTAGAAGGAAAAGTTGTCTTTTCAGACTGTCCTGTTCCTCTGCATTGCATTTTTACCCTTTTTACATATCTAAACTTTTCTAATTAGAAAAAAAATTAAATTTTTCTAATTTTTCTAAAATTAAATTTTTCTAATTTCTAATCTTTCCCACAAAACCTGCTAGTTTTCCACATGATTAAAGGGTAGGTTAGCACCTTAGTCCCAACCTGAGTTACTGCCCTTTGTAAAGACTTACCATGTATGTAGTTCTCAAATGAAGTGTTTATATACTCAGCACAATGAATGTTGGTACAAATTTTACATTTTATCCAGTATGCCACTTACTCCAGAATTTTACAATGGTGTTTATCTATTTTACAATTCAAACATGAAATTTATTTACCTTGGGAGTAGTAATTCAGATTATAATTTTCTTCTTAACATATTTGTCTCACTTATGCTTACCTTCCTTTGTTTCGCATCCTCCTTTCCAGTGAAAGACAAGGTACTTTTTTAAGGTCTAAACCACACATAATTTTTTAAATTTCTTCTTTCTTTTCTGCATATTTCAAAAATCCTTTTTAATCATGTTCGCATTCTGAACTTAGAGTGGACTGACTTTGATTTTTGTCAGCTTGTATTTTGCCCTTACTTTATCTGAATCACTTTCTGATTTTTAGGACTTTTGTGGTGTTAATTTGCCTTTTCGCATTCAGAGTAGATGCTCAGCTTATGCATACCTTCTTTCTTGAAGATGTTTATCTAAATCAGTGCATATTCCTTCTCTGTTTTGCTCCCTGATAATGAACTGAAATTTTCAGATTATTTTATTCCCTATTTTTTTGGGGTTTTTTTTTGTTAAAGATACTCGAACCTTTCAGTAAATTTCAGTATTTGGTCTTGTTTCGCTAATTCATTTTCTTGATTTTTTTTTTAAAGCTTACTGGTTTGAAATAAGAAAGGGAGAAGAGAGGAAATATATTGACTGATTAAGAAAAGAGAAATTTAAATCCAAGAAAGAGATTGTTTCACAAGTACAAATGTCCATGCTAAATGCAAATCCAATAATGCTGAAGACAAGCTTAAGGCTCAGTTAAAAGATATTTTACACTTCATGTGTGCAAGGCTGTTTGTCTATCCCTCTTAGAACAGTTTTCAAAATTAATTGATTGAGAAACATCATTCCCTACAGGGTAGACAATTATTCTTCTCAATTAGAGATGGGTAAACAAACATTCAGGTTAAGCCACATGTCCAAAGTTCATCCTTGGGGCGCAACTTCTCCCTCCTGAGTGACATTCCTGTAGATTATTCTGCATTCACAGCCCATTTACTGTGTCTCTGGGGAAAGAAGTCTCGAGGAACACCTCACTGGGACCTACCACTTCTTATAAGGAGCTTGTAAAAAGAAGAAGAGAATTTTTTTCATGAGCAGATAATGATAGGACACGGGGGAATGGTTTTATTATATAATAGATTTAGATTACATATTATGAAAAAAATTTCCACTGTGAGGATGGTGAGGCACTGACACAGGTTGCCCAAAGTTGTGGATGCCCCATCCCTGGGATGTTCAAGGCCAGGTTGGATGGGGCTTTGAGCAACCAGGATAGTGGATGGTGTCCCATGGCAGGGGGGGTGGAACTAGATAATGTTTACTATCCCTTCTTACCCAAGTCATTCTGTGATTCTGTGATTTGCATTCATCTTTACTACTACCCACCTCTACCTATCCTGCATTTAAATTTACTTGCTCCAAATGGACCCTGATCAACAATTATTATCACAACAATAGCATGAACTTTCAACAGAGACCTTTGCAAAGTCAACAAAGAAAGCTCCATGGTGACTGAAAATCAATAGGGCAGAGAGAAGAATAAAAATTATTTTTGTAATGACTCTTTTGAAATGAGTATTCGAGTTGCATGAGAACTCATGACTCAAATAGTGTTGCATGGTCTTATGAATAGTAATGAAATCAAATCCTAAACAGAGGTATTAGATTTTAATTGAGCTATTCTTTAAAAGGTTTTTTTTTCACAGTGTCAAGGTCATATTCTCACAGATAAGAAGTTTATTATACAAGAACAGTGATAATAGGCACTGGAGACATATTGAGTATATGCGGCATGCTACACAAAAAAGAGAGAAAGTATACTAAAAGCAATAATTGAAGTATACACAGAAGACATTCCCACTTATAAGTAGTTTAAATTATTTAGGCATATAAGAGGTTGCTAAGTAGAGGGTGTATAATTTATTTTTTGTTCCATATAACTTTTGTAACTTTCCGAAACTTCTTTAAAAACGAAGCTTAAGTTCAATTCAATTTATAAATACATTTTGAAATTTCCTTGAAGATGGATGTGTTATTACAAATTCAACCCTAACGCATTATCTAAGGTTACCCTTACAAGACCTTGATTGTCTTTAACTGGGAGTCTAAATAGCAGTTTTGAACAGGACAGACATCTTGGCTTGGAGGACTTCCCAAGGCTTCTCTGGACTCTGCAAAGCCTTTAAGTATGAGCTAAACTTTAAATATATTAGTAGTATCATCTTAAGCAGTTTCTAATCATTTACTACTGAAACCAGTGAGATTTAAACAAGCGCATAAATGCTTTTGTATGACAGTCCCTTTGCTTTCCTATTTCTTTACATGATACTTGGACTCATATTGGTCTATGTCACCCTGTGGAGTACCTTAGGCACTTAATGATTGCCTTCTTCAGAATTTTCCCCTCATACAGGTGACATCTTTAATATTACATCTGATGTCTTTTTAGGTTTCATAGCAGAACGTTTCTTTAGTGTTGTTGTTAGCCATTATAGCTCACGACAGTCCATTCCACAGGGAAAAGGTCAAATCATATGGGTCTGTGGCAAGGAGTTTCAAAGTAAGCTGAGCTGTGCAGAAAAGTGCACAAAAATAGGGTTTTCTTTGTTAAACTGTCTGTATTAAATGAGCAGGTACCTTTTCCTGAAATGGAACCCAGTTTTAACTCCTTCTTCAAAATCTCCCACCTGAATGCACACCAAAACACCTGACTCCCAATTTGAAGTGCTTCACAGATAATGTGTTTTTTAAAAATGTGTGTGTCACAGTCTTTCTGATTCATTGGCATACTTTACATTGCAGAGAGAGTGCCATTGTCTTTTTTTTTCTAACCTTCCAATAATCATATTTTGTCTATTTCATCCAGATGTGGCACTAATAATTATAACACAATGCACCTATACAAAAAGAACAGATAATATTCATAGAACAAAATTAGAAAATTTTCATGTGCCCATATGACTCACAGAAATTGCTATCCTATTAGCTGTTAGCTTTCCATTAGTCAAAATTGGAGTCAATTTACTCCTGACATGTCCATGCAAACAACCTAATTTCTATAATAGCTTATCTATAATTTTCTATTCAGGAATAATTTCAAGCACAACAACAGAGTATTACAAAATCTGCGTCAAGATTTCACTTCTTGCAGTCTCATGTCTTCTCTGTTGACATGCATTGGTAATCATAATTGACATCAGCATTTGTAGAAAAACTGGTCTTATCTCATTGTGTGTCTCATTCCACTACTTGAAGAACTCTGCATGCGCCTCCTGCATTTGTTTTAGCTCAGTAATAGATCTGGAACTGTCTCTATGTCAGTTCTCCATTATAAGTTAAGTATCAACACAGACACTTAAAATAACCCAGGTCTATTTCCAGCATTCAAGCAGAAATCTCCTTTGAATTCTGAGTTTTTCTGGAAGCATCGGAAGGCCATGTTAGACCTTCAGCACAGTTTTTCCTCCTATGCCTCACATTTAATATATTAATTATTTAAAATGCAGATATTGAATTAATTCAGATATACATAGATTTAAACAGAATCTAATTCCAAAGATATGAATCTGATGACTTTTGTTTTTCACACATGGAACAGTTAGCTAACTTGATTACATAAGGAATCTAAGCATTAATTCTTATTCTCTAAGTACATTAGAATTAACTTTACTTTCTAATTTTTTTTCTGTTTTCACTAAATATATAATTTTCTTCTTGACACTCTGAAAAGTTCATTAGAGTGTGAAGCAATATAAATGTTGTCAAAATATGCTGAAGGCCCTACTTACATTTGCAAGAAATTCTTATCTATTGCTCCATGGCTATGTAGGATTTCTCTGAGCTATGAGACGAGTATAATAGCCCAGGAGTTCCTCCAAATCAGTAGAATTTTAGGTGGCAGTCCTATGTACATAATCCCCATTGCATTGAAAATATCTGATGTTTATTCCATACTGTAATTTTTAGTGATAAGCATTGCATTATTTTTTTTATTTTTTTACCTCCCATAGTCTATTGCAGCAGATTCAATTATCACAGGAATGAGGAAACTTTACAACAGTTTTACAATTACGTATTCAGTATTTTCTTTGAACTTAACCAGAATTTCTAGTGGTTTCCATGTACTGATATCTGGAATGCTACTGTTTACACCGAGCCTATAAATGAATGTATGTCCACAATGCCTAATATACTATGTGGTCTAAGGATTAATTTTAAGCAAATACTAATTATTAAATGTGATTTATTTTTTCGTTCATTTTAGCCTGGGATACAATGTTATGTTCATACTGCCCAAAGATTTTGTATATTCACTGGTTGCAAAAGAACAATTTTTTCTCTGCAATGTTATTTATGCATTTTCATCCATTTTCTTTTATGCTTATTAATATGGTATGTTTAAACCTACTGATGTTTGGATGGATGGAATTTAGAGGGAACATATCATAACCAGTTTTCACAGCAGGAAGAGTTTAAAACCTGCAATGATCTATGTGGCAGAGGAAACTTGACTGAAAGCATTTCTACTTACACCAAACTAGGGAAAAACCTTACTATTAAGTATGAATCTGTTCTGAGTAAGGTCTTCAGCACTGTATCTACGCCAGATGATAGAAAAATAATACACATTTCACTGAAAGGCCTAAGTACTGAAATAATCATCTAATGGAAATTAAATCTCTACATATGTTTTCTACTAAGAATAAGTGGTTGACAACCCCATGAAAGCTTTGATAAAGAGAGATTTATATCCTTTATTTTATGTATTTTCTAAATTCATTAAAGTTTTGGTAAATGTATGAAAAAACTTTGATATGGTTTTCAGTATACATAATAATTTGCATTTGATCTTAAAACCCAGACAAATTAAACCATGGAATAATATTGGATGGATAGTGATATGCATCCTTCAAAACCAAAAATCCTGGTTTTTTTGCTGAACACAGTGTTTCCTTCCTACATGCCAAAAATGCTAATACATCTTCCAAGGTTTTTTAAGAGAATCACTAGGACTTTTTGGGCATCTCTCTCCTTTTATTTCCCTACAGTTACTATAAATAAAGAGGCTGCTTTCTAAAGTTACTGTCAATCAGTTTAATGTGTGCTAAAGAGGAAACATTTCTAAGGAGCAATTCTCTGAGTTTTAATTTCATGCCCCCTGTTTTAAGAAATTGTTACAGCACAGCAGATTATCTGCATCCTATTGCTCCCTGTAGTACCAGGAGAGTGGGAGACTCTTGCAGAGAATGGTTCAGGTTAGAAACATAAACTACGTGTTTTGGAAGGTTACACAGCTCCACCATCTCAGAACCTGCCCTGAGTGCCAGCAGCCAAACCCCAGCAGCAGAGGAAGAGATTGTAGAGCTTCTGGTGCACTCAGAGCCCCAAGGCCACCTCCATGTGATAGCCAGGAATTTGGAAAGGCTGCACTTGGTGTTGAACCCTCGTGATTGCAGTGCTAAAGCACAGAGCTTACAGATTCATGGAATCATAGAATGATTTGGTTTGAAGGATACCATAAAAATAATCTAATTCCAAACCCACGCTTTTGATGCATCCCAGGACACAATGGGCTTTCAGGGCTACAGGCACACATTGTCAGGTCACGCCGAGCTTTTCATCAACCAATACCCTCAAGTCCTCTTCAAGGGCTGCTCTCCATTTGTTTTCCACCCAGCCTGTATTTGTGCTTGGGATTGCTTCACCCATGCACTTGGTATTGTTGAACTTCATGGAGTTCGCACAGTCCCACCTTTCAAGTCTGTCCAGGTCCCTCAGGATGGCATCCCTTCCCTGCAGCATGTCACCTGCCAGCTGTCACCACACAGCTTGGAGATACCGTATATTGCAAATGAAAGATGCTCTGCTTCCTACATCCCTTTGAGGTCAGAGGTAAGTTGTGTGCACGTGCATATATAATGGAGTCTTGTGCATATGATGTGCTGAGATCTTACTTGCATGCCTTTCATGTTTCCTGTGATCTGTTGAAGAATTGCAGGCAAATTAACCCTCAATCAACATGATTGACAATATGTAGATTTTACTTTGTTCTCTATGACAGAAAAAACAGCCTACAAATCAGTCATTTCCCTCAGTGTTATCTTTTTCCTTTAGAGCTTTTGTCCATATAGGTGGTAGTCTTCATTTATTTGTTTGTTGCAAACAAATGTCAAAAGAGCCTGTTTAATAAGGGTTTTGCAAGAGCTGTTTGAGGCAAGCAGTCAACACTTGATTTGTTTGATTGATTAACTACTCCAGGATTTCCAGAAATGATGAGAACTTAATGCTTAAAAACCAGAAATGGGAATGAATTTTTAAAGTAACTGAGAATGATTAATAAAAGGTTTTCTACCCTTTCATCTTTCTGAAAGTAATTCAGGATTTTAATGTCTAGGCCTTATTATGGACCAGTTATTGTCCATTTTTTCCACAGCTTTCAGGATGCACTTACTACTGCTATGATCCATTTCTGAAACAAAGATTGCAACCTGTGCTATGTTTATACCACACCAAAAACCGGAGGTTCATTTAGGCATCTAAAGAGTCCATGAATGTGTTGAAACTGTGACCTTAAAGGTGAAATTTAAGGGGAAATTTATTGGAAGTTCAAGTCAGGGCTCATTCCATTCTGTCGGTCCTGTGATAGAATTTTTGTAAGATGGCAGAGATCTTTGCTATTTTTGTGAGGAGTAGTTGCCCAAGGAGCACAGGAGAGATTGAGAATATAAGTAGATGATAACCAGGACTATGAAACAAGAAATCACTGTAAATCTTTCCCTTCCTTTTTCTCATTTCCTTTTTCCTTTTTTCTTTCTCTCTTTTCCTATTTTCTTTTTTCCTTTTATTTTTTTAAACCTCTCTTCTTAATTATATGTATGAGAGCATTATCAAAATGTCTGATTCCATCTCTGAATGAATGAGAAAGGAACTAGAAGTTTTAAAATTTGATATTTTTCTTCATATATTTACTTGAAGCAAAGAAGCATTAGAGTGCACTCAATTCTTTTTTCTTCAGATTTCCATTCAACACTGTATTTTTATAGTAATTGAATGTATGTAAATATATGCAGCTGTATGAATAAATGTTGTAAATGAACATTTTACTTCACTGAAGTCTCTTTCTTGAGAAAATAAAATAGCATTTCCAGGAAATACATGGGCATTTTTACAGTCATCCACTGTAGTCACCAAATGATACAGTTAGAACAGGTTTTTTTACCTCCTCACCTTACTTTGCAGACCAGTCACAGCACTGCCAAGTCCACCACTATACCATGACTATTTACACGTCTTTTAAGTATCTACAAGGATGGTGACTCAACCAATCCTTGGCAGCCTGTTACAATACTTGACAAGCCTTTTGATAAGGAAATTTTTCCTAATATGTAATTTAGAGTTGTCCTGATGCCACTTGAGACCTATTGTCCTATTACTTGTTACTCTGAAGAAGAAACAACCTCCACCTCACTACTGTCTCCTTTCAAGTAGTTGTAGAGAGCAATATGGAGCTTTCTGTTCTCCAGGCTAAAGAACCCCAGCTCCCTCAGCTGCTTCTCATAGGATTTGTGCTTCAGACCCTTCACCAGCTTTGTTCTCTGGTCACACTCCGGCAGCTTAATATTCTTGCAGTGAGGGGCCTAGAACTGGACGCATCACTCAAGGTATCTGTCTTGAGAATCAGGCTTTTCCCCTGATTCTTACCCAAAAACATTTGACACTCTTCTCACCATCATTAACCTCTGGGCAACCAAAGCACTTTCTAACACACAGAGCTACCCCACCACCTCTCCTTCCTTTTCTATCCCTACTGAAGGGATCATAGCCATCCACTGCAGAGCTACAACCTCTTTTCCCTTCATCTGATGACATAAGAACAGGGAATGTGTCTTAAATGCTCCTTCCCTTTCCTGGCTGAGTTCACGTACACAGAAAAATAAGCACACTGATCCTTCATTTTGAAGTATCACATGGTGAACATCCACATTCATGCTGATTGTTGTTTTGCATATTGTCCTTTACTTCCTCCACAACAGCTGCTCATTTTCCTGCAGGCTTTATGGAGAAAGACATACTTGTTTTTTCTCTGCCAAAATACTTCTTCTTTCCTCTTCCAGTTCTCAGCCCACAGAAAGCTTTCATAAAGGTCATGCAGGCACATGTGATATCAATGTTTGTGTGAATACATCCTTGTATGCATATTCATGGCACTTTCCCATTTGACAAATGTTCCAACAAACAGAATTTCTCTCATATGAGTGCTTTAAAGAAAATAAATGTGGTCGTAACTATCAAGAAAGTATTCTTCGTGCATTTGGGGAGAAATATTTACAGTTACGAAAGTGTTTTTGCTGGGCAACAACTAGTACAAATGAATTTGTCATGTGATGAAGACTGAAGGCAATGTGCAAACAGTCCATGAAGCTATACCAGCATATAGACCAGCTAAACATTCTTAGATTTCTGAGCACATACTCTATTGGGATTAACCTCAAGAGGAGCATAATTTGCCTGTACAGCAGCTCAGATATTTCAAGCCTGTATCACTTCAGTTTCTTTTTTACTAGGAATCAAGTCTCCAATAAAATGTCATAAATCAAAATCCTTTAAAAAATCGATCCCTCTATCCTTTTCCTTGATTTCATGAGGTCACAAGAAAAGAATATAGAAGAAAATTGTGCCTATGACATATGAAACTTTCATTTCAGACAGAGTATTACAGGAGATGACCAGGAAAAAATGTAGATCAGCAGGAGGCATTGAGAAAAATCAGTTGAAAAGACTTCCATTTCTTCTCTACAACTATGTATGATCCAGCAGACTTTCAGATTAATTTCTCTGTAGGGTTCCATAGACTTCAGACTGAGATTCAGTGTGAATACCTGCAACTTCTGTTAGTTTGCCATACTTTTGAAGCTAACTAGCATTGTACTTGTGCAAGTATAGTCTGGTATATGCAATCTTCAGAAATATTAATTACAATTTACTAAAAAAAATTAGTAAGGTAGAGACTCAGATAAGAGATATTTGCATTAGGCCACCAGAAACTGTTGCAGAAAAGGCATAAGCCAAGAGACAGGTTTGGCCATTTAGATGTTTTTTCAAAGCATAAACCAATGACTTCTCTGTTATCTTTTTTTTCGCCCCTCACTCTTTGTCTATAATAACTGCTTAGGAGGGAAGTTGCTGAACTGTTGTCTGGCGTATTAGGGTCTGAGTCTCATTATGTAAATATTATGCAGATTTCTAAAGAACCAAATGCAGTTGCAAAGTACAGAGAAGGAACACAAGGTTAAATTACTGCTTTCATATTATGGGAGCTAGCATTTATACATCTCTGTATGGCGATTTTAAAAGACAGGGTGGAAGATAAACTCTATAAGCTTTTCTTTTTCAAGTATAATGTCGGGGTCCCTTTCCCCCCTGCCATATGGTCCTGGGAGAGGGGCCTTGGGGGGGAGGCATGGCATTTCCCTGCCCCTGGTCAGCCTCATTCCCCATTGGTTGTTTTTTGTGTTCCCCTGCGCAGGCCGAAGGACCCTCGGGTCCCGTGATTGAGGAGTTCCTCAGCAGATCCCGGCCATGCGGCTGCAGAAATAAACATCTCTGAAACATCTATCAAGAATCCCTCCATATATATTTTTTCTCCACGGGCCTCGTTGTCTGATACACGTGTTGCAGTATCCGCACTGTAACAAATGGTGGATGATGCGAGCAGAATGATCCCTGATCCCTAAGGACAGCGACTGATTTGTGAGTAAACTCTGGATTTCTCTTCTTGTTTTTGTTTTGCTGTCCCATCTCTAAACTATGGAGGGAACGTGGAAAGACTCTTGGCTCTCTGAGCCGCATATGGACATTTATCTTAAACTTGAAAAGATTCTTGAACAACGATTTGCAAATTTTAGCTTAATTCAAGCTCAAAAAGAACTGAAACATTTCCTGGCGTGGTTGTTTAAGAACTTTTTCTATGTTTCTTGGGATTTGATTCTTACCAAAGATTTTGGAAGACTGTTTGGACACAGTTAATTTCTGAGTCAAAATATATGCCGATGGAAGAATATTCTTGTGAATATTCTTTAATTAACGAGACTGTTGAGCAATGTTAGCTGTGTCTTGGCGAAGGGAAGCCTGCCTCAGGGACTGTGTGGCCTTGCCCACATGCACCGAGCGCTCTCTGAGAAGCGGCGAGGCAGTTCCTGCGCACGGGGGGAGCGACACAAGTGTCAGCAGCAGAGTGAGGCGCAGTGGGAGCGGCGTGACCTGGCAGTGCCTGCCCGGCCCCGCGCAGCGCATGGTGGAGCCCTGTGAACGCCCGACTGAGAGGGGCGGCGCGCGGGTGGCGGCTGGCGGCGAAGCAGAGCCGCGCCCAGCTGAAATGTGCGCTGGAGCAGGGCACGGGGGGGCCGCCGCTCGGGGGCCCGGCCGAGACATGGGCGCGGCCCCAGGCAGTGACAGCAGCTCAGAGCAGAGGAGATGGCACGCGGGGAGCTGAGCACGGCCCCGAATGCGACCCCAGGAAGAGCGCACAGGCATGAGCAGCCCCGACAGCCCCAGCAGCCCTGACAGCTCCAACACAGGAGCGAGTGAAAAGTGAAAGAGAAAGCTAAAACACAGCAAGACAGACAACAGCAGCCACTCGGAAAAAGAAAAAAAATCACCGTAGCTAAGGTTTTAGGAATAGTAAAATGGTATAATGTTAAACAAAATTATGGTTTTATAATGAGATGTGACAACCAGCAAGACATATTCGTTCATAAAACTGCTATTAAAAAGAATAACCCTGAAAAATACATCCCAAGCTTAGGAGATGGAGAAGTAGTAGAGTTCAAATTGTTTAAGGTAGAAAAGGGTTACAAGCAGCAGAGGTCACTGGACCTGATGGTGTTTCTGTAAAAGGCAGTGTATAGGCTAAAAATCGTAGTCATGTTAGACAATATCTCCATTATAAGCCCCCCCTACAGTCTCCCTTTCCTAATCCCACCTTTCCCTTTTACCCTATACCCAATATGAACCCTTTCCTAAGTTTATCCCATCCCCAATTTACCCCAATCCGTTTTACCCCCCATGGTTTCCCTCACAAAGCCATGCCTTTGCCAATTGTTTCCCCAAAAATCCCTTTCCAATGCTGAGTGGGGGATGAAGAGGGGGAGGGAAGAAATTAACTATTGTTGTTTAGAGTTCCAACAGGTACAAATGGAAGAAACCCTCTCCTGCCTCAGTTTCCCCACAAAGCATGCCTGTCTCCTTTCTGTCAGCCTTAAGATGTTCCAGAGAATCCGTTTGGACATTTAAAGACTCAGGAGGGTGGCTTGTTTTGTTTTGAAACTGTCCTTGTTATCTCATGTTTATCCAGTTGTTTTCAATGTTAAGTTTTAAATCTCTTTTATTAAAAATAAACGGGTGAAATGTTGGGGTCCCTCCCCCTGCCATGTGGTCCTGGGAGAGGGGCCCTGGTGGGAGGCACGGCGTTTCCCTGCCCCTGGTCAGCCTCGTTCCCCCTTGGTTGTTTTGTGTTCCCCTGCACGGGCAAGGACCCTCGGGTCCCGGGATTGAGCAGTTCCTCGGCAGAGCCCCGGCCATGCGGCTGGAGAAATAAACATCTCTGAAACATCTATCAAGAATCAGTCCATGTACATATTTCCTTTCCATGGGCCTTGTTGTCTGATACACGTGTTGCAGTATCCCCAAAGTAACAGTATATCTCTACCAAACAGCGTGTGGCTGAGAAGAAATTTCTTTCTTAATTACTATTTTGGTTACAAATATTGTTTTCATAATTTCATTTTATTTACTTCTATCTTTCTCCTTTGGCTCTTCCCTCCACTCATCTCAATCTCATCAGAGTCATAAGTTTTTATGTTTTCTTTTCCAATATGACTAACTCATATTCTCC
Organism: Corvus cornix cornix; assembly: GCF_000738735.6. Taxonomy (NCBI): domain Eukaryota; kingdom Metazoa; phylum Chordata; class Aves; order Passeriformes; family Corvidae; genus Corvus; species Corvus cornix. The sequence goes on along the minus strand of NC_047056.1, from coordinate 106,585,948 downwards.
TTCCGAGAACGTATTTAGTACTCATTTATAACTGCAAAATACAAGCTAATCTGTTGGACTTCAACAATTTAAATCAAGCGCAAAAGAGTCTTTAGTGTGCTCTCCTCTCAAACATATTAGAAAATGAACTGTTTCACAAGTTATAGGGTAAAAATCTAGCTACATTCTCAGAAACCTTTTTACAGGTGAATTTATTCCACCAAAAAATGATCAAAGCCTAATTTAAATTTAAAAGAGAAGAATTTTAAGATTTTTATTTATTAAACAGGTAAAAAGATGAAGCAAAAGCTTCCATTTCATCACAATGGTATGAGAAAAGAGAAATGGTCTTCACGAGGGAGGAAGACCGTTTTACACTAACCTGGTAGCATGTTACAAGGGGCTACTTTTATTGCATTCAAAAGAATGACATGATGTGAAAGTCTGTTCTGGTAGCATAAGACTATGTATGTGCTAAATAATGGAGATATTAGTATTCTCTTACAGTAATTTGTCTGTGTTGCAAGAAGCAATGAAGTAGCTGTCTTTGATCCAAGTGTAGCTTTTCTCTTTCTCAAAGCTAAATAAGAGTTACTTAACCTTCTGGACTGCATGAAAAACTTACAAACCTAATCTTTTCTGAGAAAAGTCTGCCTTATTTTTGTCAGCATTTCTCTTCTCCTTTTTATAGCATGCAGTGTTTTTTACATGCTTCTCTCCCCAGGTGAAGTCTCCACCTTGGGTTGTGACAGCATCTGAATCTCATAGCAATCAAGGCTGAAGTCACCAACAGGAATAGAATTCCTAGTAATTCTTAAGCTGTTCTCATGCAGTGTTGTGGGGGCAGGGAAGAGATATCTGAAGAAGCCAACATTTCACAGAGCCAGTGCTGGTAAGAATATTTACAAGGAAGATAAATTCACCCAGAGTAGACAGAATTAAGTATACCAATCAGAATATGATTTTCTATAAAATGACAGTTGCTTATTTAGGACCCAGGTAGCAAAACATTTAAGTGAGTGCTAAAATCAAACCTATTTCTTGAGTGAATGCTCTTTGTAAGCATGTGCCTAATTTGTGTTTAATTATGTTAGTTTTACTGATTTCTGATTTCAGTAAGCTTTCAGGCTCCTTCGACTGACACTCAAACAAACTGATATTGGGAGTCCTGTATTAATGGATGAAGAAATAGACAAGAGGAACACATTTTTGCACTACTTGTCCACACAGACATGCACCTACTGAGCACATTTCAACTCCATGTTTCAAGATAATCTGATTATCCTTGTAGGAAATAGTCAATGTAATGTGAATTATTGTGTGACTATGAAAAGATTGTTTAGAACTCTCTTTTCATAAGTGTCAATAACTTGTGAATTGTGCATGCAGGACTCATAGAATCCATACCACCCTCTCTTGTTCTACTTTCCAGGTAAGTGTTAAGGGTGGGGTATCTTGCAATTTTTTTGACTTGATTTGATTCGTGCCATGTTCCCTTGTAGTTTAACCAAAAGAGAGACAGCAGGCCAGCATATCAGAACTATCAGAAATACTTCTGCATAAATGGAGGTGTCAGCAGCCATTTGAAGTTAAAATGTTGCCTCAAGGAATATTAGTCAGGACACAATGGCAATGTAAACTTTTTCAGATACCATTGTTCCTTTTTAAAACCCCTCCCACCCACATGGAAGCAGATTGAACTGAACAGACAGACTTTTTCTTTTGGGATCACATTTGTCATTATCCAAGACAGTATCAAATTGAAGGACTGTCAACTCCTAGTTCTGTTCAACATGCACATGTTGTATGTCCACATTATTTATTCAGACCAGACTTCCTGGTTCACAGGTTTCCTAGATGAAACAGCTCATTGCTGAAAATCGGGCTTTTCTGTCCATGTGGATTTGTTCAGTGCTATCCTTAAATAAAAGCATGTGTATTTTTTCAGTAGTACAATATTTTTTCATGTAGTGAAGAACGTGATTCTAGCAAGTAAGCAAGGGAGTGAAATAGCTGAATGTGTAGAACATATAAACTTCAATACTGAATAAGCAGAATTTGAGTTACTTTCACAATTACTATGGCCCACTTACTAGGCTGCTTTCTAGTAACAATAAAATAAATGTTTTCTGAAGGGAAGAAATACTGTGTTTTGTGTTCTCTGAAAATCACTACGTAAGATGTTATTGTTCTTGCTGTCAGTTCTCAACCTCTGTTGTACAGCTTAAGGACTATCACAATACATACCTAAAGCCATACTCTTTTTCAGAAAGGAAAAAAAGGTAAAAATTTTTGTTCTCTTATGCTATGTTTTTATTAAAATACATTTAGCTTAGATAAAATGCTATTCAACAAATGCAAGCCAGTGATTTTGTTGCTTTGGCATATAATTTATTCAGCTCATTCTTGTAGTATTCAGACACCATGAACAGAATACATTATTCAACAAATACCAACAATTACTCCTTGAATAATTTAGTTGATGAATATTTTATGCTTGTGTTAAGACCAGATCCATGTGAGGGAATTAATACTTGTGCACAGCCTGCTGGACTTTTATGGAAAGTTGATAGAAACCCAAGAGCTGATATAGAACTTGTCTTGTAGTTTTGGGGTACAGAGGAAGGTAAAACACATTATGATGGACTCTAAACCTTGCAGAAAAAGAAGTGATTGGATATCTAGGCTTTATTATTTAATTCCTCTCTGGGTTTGATTGTAACGAACAATCACAAAGTACAGAATGACTGACATCAAATGGGTGAGTGTTAGTTATGGCAGGCAGCTAAAGGTAAAACATGAGTAAAAATGCAGCACATTTGAAAAAGAAAAACAGATGAACTGAGGGGAAAAAACCTGAAATGAGAACTCAAGAAACCTCAAAATGTCAGAAATTATTGGACTCAAGTTTTGGGATCTCTCCTTAAATAAAATACATAAAAATCCCCATGATATGACTGCAGGTATATCTTCATCTATTCAGTGTGTGACTAGGTCTTCTTGCCTCTACTCCAGATAGGCCCTTCCAGGAGTCAGATAATTAGTATGTACCTACATAAGCAGCATTCTCAAGATCTGGCAAAAGATTTCTGAGATGTAGATGAACAGCCTGAACCACGATTAGCTGATGCATCCGCCTGTCCCAGAACAGCCAAAAAATTTTGTATTGCACAACAGTAGAAGCATGTGTGCTCTTTAGGAGGATGCTTCTCACAGTGTAACCTCACTGGAACCACAATCCCATCTGGGAGGATCTGATACAGCTGGGGACACACCTTCCATACATTAGAGCATATATTTATATGACATTCAAATAATCAGGCACATCAGATGCTTTCAGCATGATGGCCCCACATTGTATGACCCACCAGATATAGTCTCACTCAGTGGGTCTCTATGTCAGTAAAAGGCTTGCACACAAGAAATCTGGAAATTAATTAACCTGCAAATCAAAACAGAATTTTGTAAATCCCAGTCTTATGGCTTAATCACAAAATCAATCCTTTTTTGCCTGTGTACTGCCATATGAATAGGTTACATTCTTGCAGCACATTCTATAAACTGCTGGCTTGGTATCTACTGATGGATACCTTATCAGGTATCTTCCTTGAGAGTGCAGTGACTGTTGCCTTAAAACATTCACTAAATGCAGACCTTCATCAAGGTGAGGCTGTCTTCTGTTTAGATAAAATGATTATAAGTGTTTGCTTTTGAGATCATAATATCTTCTGTATCAGTTCTCCTGCAAGTACATAATTAACCTGTCAACCCACCCTGCAGTAATAAGTGTGATAGACGGGAAATATATTAGGGAAGAACCTGTGTGTGATATGCCTGCAAGCCCTACTCTATCTTTCAAATATTTTTCCTTTAATTAGCACTCAGGTAAAGTCAGACCTTAATGAATTAGCATATAACTGTTATCAGTATACATTATTTTTTCATTCTGAACTGCTCACTCAGGTGAGGTATAAAAGACCTATTATGGGTATATTGGGGGGGAAAAAAACAAGATAGATTGATTCTCTTTGAAAATACCAGAACTTACAGTATTTACAAAGCCTTTCTTGATAAATAAGATGTGGCATGAACTATTAAGTAAAAAATCCTGAAGGAGAAAAACTGGCAAAAAACTTTGTCTCAAAAATGATTACATCAGAAAAAGAAAGTGCTTATGAAAGTGCTTATGCATATGGAAAATACACAAAAAGGTCTAGCTTTGGAATTAGACTTTGTCACAACTACTGGAGAGAAAAAACAGGCATTTGGAGGAATTGATGGTCTGAAGGTATCTGAGTGATGTGAGAGTTTGTATCTCCTGCTTTTTTAAGTGCTTCAGCATTCAATGTCAAATGAATGTACTCAATTATCTGACTATGTTACCACTAGATAAAGTTTTAGAGATTTCAGTTGGAGTATCCTTCCTAACAGCAGCATAGAATGGCAGCAGAAGCAAAGGTGGGAGTAATGGCTGTATCTTCAAGTCTTAGAAACTAACTCTCCCCCTTATAAGATTAGTGAAAACAGTAAAACCAATAAACTAAACAAAAACACTATTCAGTGGCTAGAAAACAAGTCACGATATGAAGCTTAAATAGCTCAATTTATTGAATAGAAAGGTTGAGATGTGTCTTCATCACTGTGAATGGGTACTGACACAAGGAACAAATGCTCAGAACTGGAGGTCTTTCAGTCTTGGAGACAAAGACTAACAAGATCAAATGGCTGGAATTTGAAGCTAGGCAAATGGCTTCAAATTGAAAATGTGTAAATTTAGATTAGATATTAGGAAAAAGTCCTTTACTGTGAGTGGTGAGCCATTAGAACAGGTTGCCCAAACAAGTCTGTCTTGGGCATTATTCCTCTCTCTTTTCCCTTTTCATTTTTATTTTTATTATTATTATTGTTGTTATTATTATTATTATTATTATTATTATTATTATTATATACATTCTTCTTTCAACCCATGAGTTCTACCTCTTTTTTGGATTCTCCATTTCACCAGGGTAATGGTGTGAGTGAGCAGCTGCATGATACTCAGTTGCTGGGTGCAGTTAAAACATGACACCTTCTAAAAAGGGAAGCTCTCATCTAATTATTGGAAAAAAACATGTAGTGAAAAAACCCCAGAGAATTAAACCTAAGATTTTAGTTTGTTAGTGAAACATCTATATAAGCTGCTGTAGCCAATGTCTTCTAGCGATAGCAATCATAGTAGACATAAATAATGAGACACAAGGTCAATTCATGTGGGTGTTGAGCCACACCAGGATGGCTACACTACCACAGAAATAGTCCAGATGAATGTACACAATTCTACACATTGCATTGCAATATGTATTTCTGTATCAAAAAAAAAAAAAAAAAAAATCTTTGCAAGCTTTTCCAGTGAATGTGGAAAATATGTCTTTCACTCTGAGGTCTCCTGATGGCATCATCAGCTTTACTTTTAGCAAGACACTGTAACTTGGAGAGCAGTTATTGAAATGCTGGCCCTTCTACAAGGAAGGGCGGATGATCTTCTGGATTGTTGCACACAGTTACATTTTAGTACACCAGATGGAGTGACCACCCCTTGTGAGGCTGTGTTAGTTCTGTCAGGCCAGTCCTGGCTACCTTTTATTCTTTCACCTACATTTCAAAAAGGCAATAATTGTTTAGTCTTCTCTAATAAAGGATAAAAATAAATAGTTCTTTTAAATACAGATCTTTTAGCTATTCCTGACAACATTTTCCTGATCAAGCAAAAATAAATATATCTGAAGAGCTTTCTAGAGAATATATTTCATATTTTGGGACAATTATTTGGCCTGGATAGAAGTCATGGTGATTTTGAATGAGAGTTTTTATCATATAAATATATGATATTTTTTACTAGTGTAAAATTGTGCTGGATAAAAAAGATATACCTAAAACTTTCATTTTCATATGTGTAACAGTAATTGTCATCTCTTTTCTTATCTCCTTTCTAGACTGTAAGTGTAACTGAGCAATTTCACTAAACTGGGAGGAAAACTATTAAAAAACTCTCCATCCTGCACAGACTGTCAAAACAGAGTCTATCAGGAGAAACACATCATTCACATCACACAGAGACTGAAAACCCTAAGAGAGACTGGAATCATGGCTAGGTTCCCAGATGGAGCTGGGCAAAGAAGAGCAGTCTAGGCTTTCATGAGTATTGCAAAAATGACCTTTCTAAATCTCAGCTGTGCTGTTATTGCCGAATAAGAAAAAGAGAAGTGTGATAAAGACATAGAAAGTCAAAGGATGCTGGACAGGGACTTCCATGAAACCATGCCTCTTCAAGGATCTGCATTGAACCTACTCTTCACTTATGTATCTCTACAACAACAGAACCTTCTAAGTTCAAGGAGCTTTGAGGACTAAAAACCATTACCTAGAACTGATGTCTCAATCTTCTTATCAAAGGGTTTTTCTGGAAGAAGAATGATGAAAGAGAAATGAACAGCTCATGTATATTTTTCACAATTTAAAAATGTTTGAATTAGAGGAGATATAAAGTTGGTGTATTCTAATCAAAGCTACAAAGCAGAGAAGGAAGAAAATAATGGTTTATTTTTAGCTATTCCTATTACTAAAATTTGCATTTGAAATTGCAGAAGGGGCAGTCAAGAGGTTGTCTTTTTAAGACTTTGCCAGACATGACAGGCTACAGCAAATGGATGGATGACTCATGTGCCTTCATATGACACCCATTATTTTATATATAATGTTTGTCCTCCAAGGAGATTTTTTTTTCATTTTATTAATCCTTATTAATATTAAAGAGAGAATAGTAAAATACTTTCTTTTTTTTTCGTGGAATGTATAAATGCTATAGCTAATCATTTCCCCACAATTATCATAAAACAGCAGTGACATTTTCAGCTCTTCAAAATTATGCAAATTATTGAGTGGGTAAGTACAGTAGCTCTTTTCTCTATTAGAGCACTGCTGTTTAAAGTGGTATTGCATGTCAAGGAGGGCAAGGTGTGAGTAGTTTGATTAGAATTATCCACCCTCCACCAGCATCTCTCTCTGCATCACGCATCTACGTGGTACAGACACCCACTGTCCTTTATTAAATCACATTTGCATTTGCAAATTCATGGAGAATGGGCTAAAAAAAAAGAAGTACCCAAAGGAAAGTGGGTATTGTTTTTTGTTCCACAGCACCATCATTGTATTGATCTGTATTGTTTTTTGTTCCACGGCACCATCATTCAGTGTACAGGTAGGGAATCTCCACAATTCTTTGAATAAGAAAAAAAAAATAGGAGATGAAGATTTGCATTTCTAAATCTAGACTGGATTTTGAACACAGAAGTTCATTTTGTTCTTCTTAAGCTAAACTCTTTATCTTCTTGAAAGTTATATGGCTATGGAGTTACTCAGCTGAGAGGTGGCAGAACTGAGTGACAAAACTAGAAAGAATGGATCACAGTCTTTTCCTGTTCAGTTCAGCTTTGGAATAATGACAATTCATTTCTATTCACCTGAAGATCCATTTCAAACATGACTGATAAAAAGCACTTCCACTGTTTTCCAGCTTAGCAGGCTTAGTGCACTAGTTCTTACCAAATCCCCCAAGGAGACAATAGCTTTCTTCCTGCCTGTCTCTTCTGTAGTGCCTTAGTTACCCGGCCTATGAACGCTCACAACAAAGCTGCTGCTCTAGACTGCTCCACGCTTATCCTAGTAATTCTCACCCCACTTGGGCTCTCCCATCTGTTTTCTGGAGTGTTTGTGTGTGTTTGTTTCGAAACCATCTGCCGTCTTGTACCTTCCTCTTCAGCTCCAGCCCTGGAGGAACAGTCTAACTCTCAAGCTCACAGTATAGCACTGGTGCTCCAGGCAGTTGTGTGGACCCTGGTGCTCAAAGCCCTGCATGGACTGGTGTGCCCACAGCAGAGTGCAGCTTTCTTGAGAGGAACCAGCATGAGGAATGGATGTGGTGCTGGTATGAGGTTGTACCTTAGGGAACAAGTCCTGTTCATTAGCAGCACTCTTTGGCTCAAGCCAGTCCTGTTCCTGGCTTTGGAGTTATTTGAGGATGTCTCACTGACATTCACTATGCAGCATAAACATATCTTTAAATTGCATATTATCAGAGATAGCATTTTTATCTCAATTTTCCTATAGGATCCAATAATATTGGTCCATTCAAGACACTTTTAGGTGGCTGTAAGTCTACATATAATTAACAGCATGAAAACAAAGGAAGTCAAACATCAAAGTCAGTTCTTCATTCTTTAAAAGCTAACTACTGGTTGCTTTTCATGTCCTTCTAAGCCAGTTAAGTGGAAACATGACTCCCCTGAACAATCTACACGTGAATGCTGTTAACATTGCTCAATGCACGTTGCTATTCTCTCTTTCAATGTTTCATTGAGATATTAAATTCTAATAACTGAACAGTCTCATTTCCTTTCTAACATTTAGATAGAGTGGTTTTTTACCATTTTTAAATAGAAGAACTAAAGCCAACTATATTCTTATCTCCTATTTTCAATTTAGCTTCAGAAATTAAAATTTCTACCATATAATTGAACCAAAATTATCTATGCAAGCACTTTCCAGTGTTTTTCATTCTGTAAACCCATGCTGCAAATAGAAATTCAAGGCTATGATCAAGTACAAATCACCTGTTGTCATTGACTAGAGCATTATAAAACATTGATGTATTTCCTCCCTTTTAGCTGTTTTTCCAAATGATTTCACGGTCACAATGGACACCTATGAAGTCTATTAAAAAAAAAGAAGTGATGCTGTAGTATTCTTTTCCAGTTCTTCGCCAATTGCAAGCACAAGTACAGGCTGGACAGTGAATGGATTGAGAGCAGACCTGGAGAGAAGGACTTGGGGATGTTGGTTGATGAGAAGTTGAACATGCCCTGGCAATGTGTGCTTGCAACCTGGAAACCCAACAACTGAAAGCAGGTGGAGGGAGGTGATTCTGCCACTCTGCTCTCATAAGACTGCACCTGGAGTGCCATCCATCTCTGGGACCCCCAACAGAAGGGAGACATAGACCTGTTGGAGTGAATCCAGAGGAAACCAAGAAGATGATCAGAGGGCTGGAGCACCTCTCCTACGGAGACAGGCTGAGAGAGCTGGGGTGGTTAAGCCTGAAGAAGAAAAGGCTCCAGAGAGACTTTATATCACCTAAAGAGGGTATAAGAGAGCTGGAAAGGGACTTTTTACCACAGCCTGTAGTGAGAGGTCAAGGGGCAATGGCTACAAACTGATAGAGGGTGGATTTAGATTGGACATGGAAGAAAGTCTTTACTGTGAGAGCAGTGAGGCACTGGCACACATTGGCCAAAGCAGCGGATGTCCCATCCCTGGAAGCCTTCAAGGCCAGGTTGGATGGGGCCCTGAGCAACTTGGTCTAGTGAAATGTACCCCTTCCCATGGCAGGGCATCTGTGACTGGAAGATATTTAAGGTCATTTCCAACCCAAGTAAATCTATGAGTCATGCAAGTAGCTATAACATAAAGCTCTTGTATATGAAAAAGTACTAGTTCATTCAGGAATAATTAATATAAAGAGAAAATTATTTTGAGCATTTTAATAGAAACATACAGTATATTTGAAGAGTCTTGGGGTGTTCTTTCCTTTCATTTTTCTTTCTACTATGTTGAAAATTAAATTCTGTAATAGAAGTGCCAGGCCAAACACCGATATATTTTTAAGGAAGAATATAGGGACCTTATTTGCATCTTCTTTTGTGTGCCCAGTGTTATCCCAATAATTTTCTGAAATAGTACCTGATCTCTGCCTTGCAGACATCTGCTGGCCTCCCCTCCTCCAAACCCTTGGCTAGAGAACTTGAACTAGATAGTGAGATACAGAGGCAACACATAGCAACATCTGAAATCCACAGAAGAGCACCAAGGCAAGTTTATATAAGTGAATGAAACAGTGCCAGGGCTCAGACACCAGGTGGCTCAGTCATCCATACTGTTAACTTTTTAACCAGCTCTTGGCATGCTTTTGTCCAGGTCCAGGTTAGCACTGTCCCATGAAGACCCCAGGGGTGCTTGGAGGTCAGAACCAAGCAAGGACAATCCCCATTAGACAGCTGAGACAAAGCCTCCTAGTTCTGGTAGCTGAGGGTTTAGTAGGATAGATGGGACTAGATGGTGTCAGTTGGCCTCAGGGTCAAAATAGTGTTGCCCTCACTATTCAATTTACTGGTATAGATGCTGCCTCAGGCTCCTGTCTATTTGCAGAGACAGAAATAAATTCTGTACAGGCTTGTCTTTTCCCTATCATAAGGGCACAACACTGCTGTTGATGACATTTTTGTTATACATGAAACTGGCAGGATGCAAACAAACAGGAAAACACAAGAAGGCACTGTCCAGGATTCATAACTTTAACAGCTCATTCAAAGCAAAAATTGTGCAGTGAATAAAGAACTTTTAAAACTGGTGATATGGAAGCTTGGCTAGCCCTTGCAGGCAGTTCTTTGAGCCCCATGCAGGTAAAACTGTCACGTTTCGAACCATAAAAACAAAAAATGTACCTTTTTTTCTTCCCTCCAGTCTCCATCACCAGAGGTATGCACTCCTTGGAGCACGACAGGCATGGGATGCTTGTGCTTTCACCACACCCTGATGCTGCATCTCTCTGTCCATTGATTGTGCTGGAAGCAAGGTTACAGCAACTCTCTGTGTAGGCACCAAGAAAGATAGAAAAGGCAAGCAGTACTGTTACTAATACCAGACATACTTTAAGACATCTTGGTACAGCTACAAAGCTCTTCCATGAATGGAGGGAGAATAAAAAAGACCTGAAAATATATTTGTCAGAAAAGATTGAGTTGAGGGAGGAGAAAAAGTTCAAGACACAAATCCCAAAACTTTATAGAACGGTAGGTACTTTGGGGGCAGGAGGGGGTGAGGACTACTAAGAATATTCTCTATGCTTAAGCAAAAGGCTGAAATTGTTCTTTTGTGCCTTATGACACAAGCATTTATTCCAGAAATATGCTGGTTCAGATCCTTTCTGAAATAATTCAATTTTTCATGACTGCTTAGCAATAGGCAGAAATGTTCTCACATATTTAATTTCTCTTTTGTGGCTGATATTGTCTGGAATTTACATCTAAGTTCTCAGTTTGAAAGGTAGTTGTGTTCTCTTCAGGAAAGCAGAGTCCATAACACTTGGATTTTAACTTAGATTCAAAGAATATTTACTGAATCAGAGCTGTAGTAGCTCTGACAAAGTTAATCACTGAGTCCATAGAAGTCCAAATCTGATGTAGAGATTTAAGACAACAAATGCCTATTTGCCTTTTATTTTTACTTTTGACATTTAGGAAAAAAAAAAAAGAAGAAGAGGAAGAAGAAGAAAGATAGGAACTCAGTTCATTTAAACTTATTAAGTTGGTCTTACAAACCTAGACCCTCACTAATGCTCTAACAGTGAGCCTTCCCACCTGCTCTCCAATACTGTCTGCCCTTATAAGCACCCAAAATTGAACCACACATGCTCTGGATCACCCTGTAGCTTTTCTTCATTGAATTTATTTGGAATGTATTTTCCCATTAACATTGAAGCTGAAGCACCACCACATCTAGGTGCCTGGGTTACACACACAGCAAAGCTCTCCACTCACTGCAGACCATATGGAAAAATTCAATTTCTTTGGAACTATGTTTTTTGATCTAGTTCTACTCTCAAACCTGCTCATGTTATGATTGAAACTTGAAAGCTAACCCTCCCTTTTTGCTCCCAAAAGAACAGAAAAAAAAGTACTTCACCGGGTCATCTTTTCATTGAATTCCTTTAGTCAGTTTTAGTTTCTGCCTGTCAGAAGCACATAAACTTCATGAACAAAATACAAGGAAAACTCCAAACTCCATTCAGGGTTTTTCTAAAATGTTTATCTTTTAAAAGTTTCATGATATCCTGTATGGTCTTTCATTCAATTCACTTTTGACTGAGATGTTATATTACTGGTTTTTTTTAATCAAATTCTCCCGAGACTCAGTGAGTTAGAGACTAAATTCTAAAATATTTGGAGAAAAATGTTTAAAATAAGAAGAAATGGAAGAAAATGTTAATACCATTTTCTGCAAGTCAAATTTGTTTTGCTGACTTTTCCTCCATCCTGAGTTTTTTAAACATGAGGAGACTAAAGTATTTTTCTTAAAATATAGTATTACCTTGATAAAATTATTGGGATTTTTTCTTTGTTGTGATGTCCTACATGGTTTTAACCCATAGCCATCTTCAAACATGTCATCATTGGTCAAATTTCTTCATGGCTTTGCAAACAGCTACAGCCTCAGTGCAGACATTGCGCAGACTCTGTAATGAGGATATAAACCAGTGCTCACCTGAGGTTACCTCCCAGCACAGCAGCACTAACAGCAACCCAACACAGACAGCTGGGGAGAGGTGGGTTTTTTCTTCCTGATGAAGGACTGAAAAGTGATCTTAGTTATGCTAGCATTGTGCCATTACAGCTCAGTGGGCTTCAGTGGAAATCCTCTGGAATTAGTTCAGATAGATTAAACATAACTCTCTAAATGTTATATTTACTGAATTGCACTCATCCAGCAATGTTAAAGCACCTTGAGAACATTAGTTAAGCTCCAGAATCTCTCCTTCCATGGTTTCCCAAGTGGAAAATAAATTAATATGGTTTATGGACATTTAAATCATCATCCAGGAATATTCCCCAAATTTGTGCAAGATCACACAGAAAATCACCATCCAGGTCAGATACAGAACTGAATGTCCCACCTCTTCACTTGGGCTCTGGTACTACACATTTTATCCTCTTTTAGGACAATAGATTTAAACTCTTACAGATTATTACTTTATCTTAAACTCTCTCTTACCTCAAATGGCTGCTGAGTTCTCAGTCGGGCCATTTAACATAAGTGCCTGCTCTAGTTATTCAGTCCATTAAAACAGAAATCAGACTACATTACCCAGAACACACTTAAGCCTCCCACAGCCCTGCTCAGTCACAGAGGCAGTCTGCCAATAAATAAGCTCTCTACAGTGTTCCCTACAAAATAATTTAGGACTTCTATGTTAAAATATATGAATACATATGTTTATACAAACCCAACAGCCAATATCTGAATTATCAGTTAATTTAGTTAGGCAAGCACTTGCTTATGCATGTTGGGTTGGATATTTCATTACCCATGGCTAATTCCTGGGATGCTGTTAGCAAGCTTCCTAACTTCTTTCTCTGTTGCCATAGTCCTCTGCTTTGAAAACACAGACATTCTTTTCTTTGGTTGTAGGACATTTTTGCTATTTGAACTAATTTGGCCATGGGAAGCACAGGATGTTTTGTGTGTGTGGTTCTTGGACACAAAAAGAGAGTTAATTCACACATGAGCAAGGTAGACAATTCCCTAAATTAAGATAGGAGGAAAGACAAATAAAAAAAATCCCTAATGCCTGCTTTACTAAATTCCTGAGAAACTAGGTTAATTTTGGTCATTGCCACCACTGGAGGAAGTTCAGAGCTGCGAGAGAAGGTAGGTGCTGTGGGAAACAATGTGTTTAAAATTTACATAGATGGGTCCTCAAGGCAAATTCACAGTTCTACTTTCCCTGTGGAGGCAGTGGAACAGCAAAACTAATTCTGAAGTATTCTTCCCCATTTCTTCCTTCCACCACTTTTGCTTCTCCTGATGCCATGGCATGAACATGACTCAGTCCCAGGTCTTTGTCTTGAGAGCAGCAAAATGAAGATTTGCCTGTATCGCCTTCAACTGACTCTAAGCACACACCTTAGCTTAGCAAATTCAGGTCTCAGTCAGGTAACACATGTGAATTACTAGTCTGCAGTCCTGCAGGTAATTGAATGCCCTCAAAACTCATATACAAAATGTGTGACTTTGCAAGACCTGAGCTCTATAAGAATAAACATAATCAAATTCAGACAGCATTTGCTTGCCAATTACTGGCAGATTTGCACCATTTATGGTCAGTCCATTATTACACAGATCTACAAATTGAATTTGTTACAGAAAATGTTAAGAAGGAAGGATCTTTGGCTTCAATTTATCCAGAACAAATGGGCAAATGGAAAAAATCAAATCTGAATTTGTAGCTACAAGGCAATTTGGACAAATGTTAGGCTATACTGTCCTATCTGTGAAGCAAAACATGATCCAAACTATCTCAATGCATTGAGATTATATAATTTGATGATAATATCTAGCACTGTGGCAGCACAAGCAATCTGGTGTTCAGCACATTCCTGAATTTTGTTTAAAAGACTTTTTTTTTAGCTCAAATATCTTTGTTGGTTTAGATTGCACATTTATGGTGTAAAAGTGAAACAAACGGTCCTAAATGGGAGAAAAGATGCCTGTGGTATAATTGATTTGCCAATTGCCTTGATTACTGTAGGAATGTTCAGCACTTTTTCCTCCTCAGGGAGATTTTATCTTGAAAAACTACGCCTTCAGACAGACACTCCCATACAAGTTAATCTGTCTTTTATAACAGATAGGATTCAAAAATGCCCAGTGAAAACTGTGGTATTTGCTGAATGTCAAAGGTTGTCTCTCTCTGGATGCCAGGTACCCACCAAAGCCTCTCTGTCACTCCCCTCTACAAATGAGCAGGGGACAGAAAATATGAAGGGTTCATGGGCTGAGATAAGGACTGGGAGAGAGATAATCCACCAGTTACCACCCCAGGAAAAACAGACAGGACTTAGGAAAATTAATTGAATTTATTACCAATCAAAATAAGAGCAGGATAATGAGAAGTAAATCTTAAAACACCTTACTCTTCAACCCTCTCTCCTTCCCAGATCCACCTTTACAATCAGTTCATCACACGTTATTCCTGCTGCTGATCAGGGAGAGGAGTCCTCCTCCTGCTCCAGCATGGGGTCCCTCCCTCAGAGACAGCTCTCCATAAACTTCTCCAATGTATGTTCTCATGGGCTACAGTTCTTTATGAACTGTTCCAGCATGGGTCCCTTTCTACGGGGTGCAGTCCTTCCAGAACCACCTGCTCCAGCATGGATCCCCCACAGGGTCACGAGTCCTGATAGGAAACCTGCTCATCCTGTCTCCACGTGTCTGCAGGTCCCTGCCATGGGGTCACAGCCTACTTTGGGCATGCACCTTCTCCAGGGTGGGGCCCTTCATGGGCTGCAGGTGGATCTCTGCTCCTGCACAGAGCTCCATGGGCTGCAGGGGCACAGCTGCCTCACCAGGGTCTGCACCATGGGCTGCAGGGGAATCTCTGCTCCAGATCCTGCCCATCCTTCTCCACTGACCTTGGTGTCTGCATTGTTGTTCCTCTCACACATTCTCACTCCTCTCTTCTCTGAGCACAATTACTTCAGCTCAAGAATTTGTTTTCCTGTTGCTGCCTGTTCTGAGCTTCCCCCTCCCACTCCCAAAGACACTTGCTCCTGCCACGTGCTCTGAGCTCCTTTGTTCTAAGCGCGGGCAAAACCAAATGTAACTCAGACTCTTTAGCAGTGTCTGACTGGCCGGTCACCCCGGGTCTGCCCCCAGTCCTCCGCTTTCCCCTTATCCTATTAAAAGAGACGGTCGAGGGAGGCCCTGCCCTCTCTTGGTTCAGCTATCTTCCTGTGAACGCCTCTTGTTGTCTGTCTCATTTGAAAGCTTCTAACTGCAGGAAACTGAGCGAGCAGGGAGCTGTATTTCTCCCTCTTTGCTTCTGCTGATGGTATTTGCTTTGCAGATGATACAGGTACCGAGTTTAGAGCTACTAAAGTGCTAGATCGCCCGTGCTACCTCTCTAGGCTGCTCGAGGCTTTCTAAGGCATTAAAGTACTAGCCTAGCCAGTATAAAGCTGAAAAGATACCTTCCACATTTTCTCTTCTTAAATATGTTATTACAGAGGTGTTATTACCATTGGTGATTGGCCTAGCCTTGGCCAGCAGTGGGTCCAATTTGTAGCCATCTGGCACTGTCTCTGCTGGATGTGGGGGAAGCTTCTGGCACTTCTCACAGAAGCCACCCCTGTAACCACCCCAACTTCCAAAACCTGGCCATGCAAACCCAACACACTACAACAGCAATTTAGTTAGTGGGAGAGGATGCAGCTTTAAAATAATTTTCTCTCTCTAGAATAAACAGTCCCACCTCTTTCATTCTTTCTTCATTTTACTGACACTCCAGACCATTAGTAGTCTTCACGGCCCTTTGTTGGACTCTCTCCAGTAGTTCTACATCTTTCCATAGACAAGAAGAAACACAGCAAAAATACTGTTGATTCTCGTGAAGAGCACATATCACATTTCAAAACTGACGTAGGTCTTCTGATCTGTTGTATGGAATTCATCTCATCCAGCTTTATGGATAAGATCCTGCTTAGACTAATGACACCTAAATTCGAGTTCACATGGAACAGTCTAACTGCATTCTGGGAGGTGGAATTCAATAACTTAAATACCTATGACCTAGAAGGCACCACCTAACTCCATCTGTTACTAGTTCTAGAAGAGGGTATTTCCTCTAATTCCCTTCTCATATCTGCCAGTCTGGTGTGGATGCCTTGAATTCTTTAGGGTTGTCTCAGATGTAGCAGTGTGGCTATTAACTGCGATGGGATTATAGTGCCTGCTGACTGCTAAAGGTCGGTGATTTAATCTCAGATTCAATCTGCTCACCACTGAAATCAACAGAAAAGACATCTTTACGGATGGTGGCTACTTGAGATATCCTGTAGGTGTTTTTTATAGTCATTGGAGAAAATCTGGCCACTCTAGGATGTAATTTTTCCGGTATTTGCCATGAAGTGACCCCCTCCTCCTTTAAAAGGATATTTTCATATTTTGTTGGAGAGATCCTGTTCCTTATTTCAACACCTGCAGTACTTCAATGTGCATGGGAGCTTCCACTTTACAAAACCATCTCTGACTGGCTTTGTTCTTCCCAGGGTTTGCTCACCCACACGTTTCACTGGGGCTTGTAAAAGCACAGCACTTGCTGCTTGATGCTGCAGTCAGATAAGCTTCTCCACTGAGTCTTTCCCCATGAATTGTAGAAGGCTGTTGCCATCCTCTGGCAGTCACAGGAAGGTGTTTGAAGGAAGGTCAGCTCCCAATTGTTCAAGTAGGGCAAGTCAAAGTAGGGTAAAGGAAGGTCATCCAAAGTAAAGGAGACAACAGACTAGAAGTCAGCAGCAGTATAACCCTGTTCCAATCAGTATTGTGTCTGTGTTGAAGAGCTCTAATGAGAAAAAAGGATTATTAACTTTCAAGTATTGCAATGACAGCTTGTTTTTCTCTGTGGATGCATGGTATACTCACATGGCACAGCACAGAACCATATACGCTTATCTAGGTGCTAAGTATAACATCACATTACAATTCACTTTGCCCACATCCTGACTGAAGGGTGGGCAAGAACAGAGTGTTTCCAGCTAAAGTGAGCTCAGTGTAAGGTCATCATTAACCCCTCTGTGCATATTACTATGATTTACAGCAATGGACGAGTACAAGCATCAGCAAAACTTCCATGGACAAATTCTAGTCCATAATAATACTGTGCAGAATACAATCATTAGAGTTCTGGGACTGGTTTCAAAATATTTAATTTTTAAAGGTTCTAAAGTTGACCTTGAAAATTTCCCTCTCCACTTGCCGTCCCTTCCTGTGATCAAACATTCTCAGTCATCACAAACTGCACACATCACATGCATTTTCTCACAATATCTCATATGAAAGACAAAGTCACCTTGCAATTTTAACCTCAAATAAAACCAAACCAAAACAAATTCCTATTTTCATTGCCACCAAATTTAACTGAAAAGAGAAGCTGACAGAATAGGAAGACCCTTCAGACCTTCATTGTAATCCTCTCTTTTCTGACCCTTTCCAGCTCTGTTTAGCTTTCACTTCCTTCATCTCTTACATATGATTTATCATACTTTTTTGCAGCAGCCTTGTCCTATTCACAGCAGAGTACCATTTTCACAGAGTTGTCCTTCTGTGGCAGCAGGAATCCTTGTCACAGAACTGCAAAGAACTTCACTCACCTGATACTAAGTTCTGTTAAAGAGATACAAAATCTTATTCTTTAGAGAGATTAGTTTTAATCTTCTTGTTCACTTGTTTCTCACAGTATCACCTAACCTTTTCATGACTTGATGTGATGGGGTGGGAGAAGGGGTACCTATAAGCCAAATTTCTAGAACAGCACATTTCATAGTTTCCTTTTCAGTTGTAGCCAGTGGTCCTCATCACACCTGAGTTCTAGTATCCTGCTCATTAATTCCCCTGCCAGTCAAGGAAAAGAAGAGGGATACAAGTGCTATTTGCTTTCCCTGACAAGTATGAAATAGACTCCAGTGGAGCATGCACCTGACAGGAGACTACAGATTTTGGGTTAGATGAAGACATAATGGTACATAATGGACATCAGAATGTATTGTCAAGATTGGTCATTTGTTAACAACTACAGGGAAGTGTGTTATAGCTGTGGATATGTTTAGATATAAAAAGAAGGGAAGATGGGTGTGAAAGCTACCTTAACTTCATTTCCAGTGGCAGCACTGGTGGGAAATGCCTTTCGGTATCCTTCATTGTTTTTTCTCAGGTTCCAGTCAGTGATACACTGATAATGTTGCATGACACACTCTGTGCTCTATTTCCACCAGCTGAGAACCTGCAACTTTCTCTTTTCCTCCACAAAATTCACCATACAAAGATTCATATTTAGAACTTATGCTAGTTCTATTTCATATTATCACAAAAAGATTCAAGAGCTGGATATACTCAGAGACATTCAGGAAGTGCCTGTCTTTGTGACATTGGTAACATTGAGCAGATACAGAAAACGCAAAATAAAAAAAAAGTATAAACAAATATGACCTACTCAGGTTCAAAACTAGGATCCTGAAAACTGTTTGTCCTCTTCCTGACTTCTAAAAGTATTTGAATTCCCTGATCATGTTCTTCTTCTGCATGTGCCTTGATGTCTTGGTGGAACTGAGAAATTCATCTGATGTGTAAGTCCAGTCAGGTAGCTCCTCCTCAAAAGTACCTTAATGTTTTCAAATCTGTGATTGGATTCTTCTCACATGACCTGAATATCTACAAATAAACCACCTTCTTATTTAACACATCCTTTACTACTGATGAAGTCAAGCACGTCTGCAGGCAGTTCACTTCATCCAAAGACATCTCTTATGAATCAGTCTGTGACAATATCTGTTCTCCACTGGATGGAGAGAGAAATAGAGTGATGAGTTTAGGAAGAAGTTCTGTGCAACATAATGTTTTGCACAACAATAGTGGTGCAAGGCATAGTAATCTCCTCAAGCACCTATCCTGTACCATTACCTCCTTTCACATGCACTGAAAGAACTGATGTTTTTTTCAAAGTTTTATTGTCAAGTCCATGCTTTAAATCCATGTTGATGATAAACCAAAAGTCTTCCCAAACCATAGAATTGGACTTTCATAATTAACTTGTAAATGTTTCCATGAGATAACTCTTGCTAATGCACACGCTACCTTACTTACTGATCAGAACATTTGGAAGTCCTAGGAACCATATTTTTCTCTAGTAAATTTACTGCTGATATCTTTATCCCACTTGGTCCAAAATCCAAATTACAAAGTTTCCTTCTTGTCCAGAGTGCAGAGACTTCTGCCACTATAAAGGAAATAATATTTTTTTAAATGTTCTTTTATGAATAGGAAGGGCAAGGTTTCTATGTGATGACCAATTTTACATGTTTGTTTTTTTCAGGGGGGGCTAGTGTTTGATCATTCTGTTTGCGTCACCTACTTTCCTCAAGATAAATAAGGTGCCCCAATTAATGCTCCATTCTCAGAACCAGGTATCTTGAAGTTAAAAATATCAAGAGCAAGCTTTACAGTACTGTGACTGATCTCTTTAGGCTTACCCTGCTTAAAATAGTCCATTTGCAATTTGCTAATGTGGAGCCAAATTTTCAAACACCTCTCCAATATTGGGGTTCACCAGCTGGAGGATGAAGGAAATCTACATCAGGCCCAATGTAACTCTCTAGTTTGCAAAAAAAGTACTGCTTTTAATGAACACTAATTATAATTGGGGGAAGATAAGCTGTGGATTCAACAGAGGGGAAAAAGGCTAATGCTTTTAAAATGTAGTCTGATTAATGAGGCTGTCATAGAACTTATTTATAGGTATGCTGTACAAAGTATCATAATCTCTGGAAAGATTGCCAGCAAATTAAAGCCATCAGAGTTTAGAAATCATAAAACTGATTTGACTCCAAAGGATATTCCGTACAGGCCAATCACAGAATTATAGCTGAGGTAGAGAAGTTGTGAAGATCAAGTGTTCTTAAATTGTTCTGGGGTGTGGGTCACATTTCAACCCCTTGACTCCCGCTTTCGGCCTCGTGTAACAGCAGCAATTGCCTTCTTTGAATAGAGGCATTCAGAAAATATTTAAGATCATTTTAGCTGGTTTTAATGTAAGACAGCAGATGGAAATGCAGAGGAATGTGCTTTGCTGGGCAGTTCTCTATGGGCCTCCAGCAAGTGCTTCATGAATCACTAATGGTGCATGGTCTGCAGTTGGGAGCTATTGATTTGAAGAAAGCCCAAGTAAGTAAACAGACAGACCTTGTACTATATGGTGAAGGTCACTAAACGTAAGAAACAAAATTTTCCCTACAGCAATGTGCATGGAGCATTTGGTATCCTGAAAGTTAAAAAAATAAATAAAGAAGTAATAAAACCCCCCATATTTGGGTTGTTATATTTAAAGGAAGTACACTGACAGAAAGAGAGACTCAGGCATATAGGTGCAAGACACAGATCATCTGGGAATTGGCAAAGAAAGGAATCTAGGCTCCTTTTTGTTGAGAATGACAAGTCCCTTTAATGTAAACAGCCTTTAAATCTTGACTCCAAAGGATTAAAAAAGTAATCCAAACTAAGACAAATGGAGTGGGGGCAGATAAGGCTGTTTTAGTTGAAATCTGCATCAGAGAGGATGGCCTACATGTGTTAATGCATACTTACAAACTTTTAAGGGGCAGAAAGGAAAAAAAATGTAAAATATGGCAAGGGAGTGCATGAAGTTGACTGTCTGGATATGTTGTCAGACCTGAAAAAGGAGGAAAATCACCAATTATTACAATAATTCAAAATTTAGTATGAAGTCATAAGAAGAAAACACTTAGAAATGATTGATTTCCCAGCCTACCATAATGTCTTTGGACATCAATATAATATTTGATGATACCAATGTTTGCCTCTTGTTCCTCTCATAGCTCTATAGATGTTAACTTGCAGGCAGCCTTGCTGGCACAAGAACATAATAGCATATAGGATTTTGGCTATACTGAGCACTGGATAAATTTGATGACTTATAAAATCCTTTAGCCTAGAAGTGCTTTATTTTCAAGCTCCACTATAATTAGTTACAAAGGTTTTTTGAGTGAGATGTGAGGCAAGGCTGGAGGGTTGTTGTTAAATTAAATCAATTTCACCTTCTTTTTCTCTTGCTGTAATATTTTCCTTTAAATCTATAGTGAAGAAACAGACAGTCATTTACCAACAACGATTTGTTCAGTAGTTTCAACAACACGTTCAGGAACAATGAAGGGATTCAGCTGATACCAGTCTTTGGCTGAATAGCTCTCTATGTGTCTGTCAGGCTGTGTCTCCACCTACATTACATATTCTAAGCATGGCCAGCTTCCTCAGTTTGAAGGAAGGCACAGTTGACCTACATAAACTTCTCAGGCTTTAACTGAATTTTGAGCAGAGGCAGCATGTCCCACCAGCTCTGTTCAGTCTCCCAGATCTGAACAGCCTCATACATTACTGATACTCCATAGTTTGCAAGATCAAAAGAATAGGGATGTATCTCCAGAAAACCTGGTCTGGTTTTATAGTCCATGAATTCTAAAACAAAGGTCTCGAGAAGGAACTACAGTGTATCCCATGCTCTTAAGTGGGGTGGATGGAAGAAGCATTCCAGCAGAAGAATAACAAAGTTGAGGTTTAAGAACTGTGACAGAGAACTGAAATTTGCTCAGGGATGACACAGACGTGGTAGCTACTAACAGAGAAAAGGAGTCCTCACCCACTTGCTCTCCTCTGACATACAATTCATGAACGTCACAAGTATTCATACTCCAGATTCTGAAATGATTATGCTTTTCTGCTCATTTACTTGAGTGAATCTTGACATATACAAAAAGACCCGAGATGGATTTGTATGAACATTTAATGCACGCATACAGACAATGAGGAAATAACAGGAAAAATTTTAAAGCTGAAAAATTCGCCTTTAACAATCACTTAAGTCCTGACTAGAAAAGATAGCTGCTGAAAGCATATCAGTGATTAGTCTCCTGACCTTTCTTCAACTTGAAGTCATCAGCTATTGTTCGTCACTGATAAAAATAATAACCTTTATTTTATGAGGTGACTGACAGACAATCCTTAGAGACCACAGTCTTTCACAAGAGCAATGTGCTTAAAAAAGAAGTCATATTTAGTAGGCTCAATACAGTGAAATTAATTCAGAATTTTTATATCAAATATTGGAAACATGAAACACTGTCTATGCAAAAAAAAAAAAGGAAAGGAAAAAGGAACATTCAAATGACTTTTAAAGGAAAAAGCCGTAGCAAAAGTTTGGGCAAAAGAATGGCAGAGTATTAAAATTTATTTCCCCTTTACCCAAATTTTATTTTCAATAAGAAGGTAGAAAATTTCTCAATGTTTTCTTTTCCTTTTTTTTCATTTTGAAAGGCTAAGAGGAGGGAAATCCAAAACTGTATGAACTATCACAGGGAATATCTTGTCTTTGACAATGGCGAGTTCTGAATCCTCAGATATGAACACTGTTATACTTCATTTGAGAGGAGGGGTTTCTTCCTAATCACAGCCACCTAATCACAGTCTCATGACCTGAAGCTGCAGTGGCTGCCCTCTTCACATTTTCATTCTTCCAAGTGTAATTGCATATGTTACTCTAGACCCGACTTGAATGGAAATCCCTTTCAGGAAAACCCCAGGAGGTGGAGCCAATAATAGGGTAGGTGGCTCTCATTCCTTAGAGTCATTGTTGAACCAATCAGACAATACAGTGTGAGGGGTCACAACAAGCAGTGCGCTCTTCTGAATGAATTGTAAAGCCAAAGCCCTGAATAACTCTGGCTATTAGACAGATTTTTTTCAAGAGCGAAGACCTTGCTCCACCAAGACCTACCCTGTATACTGTACTTTGTCTCCTGTTAGCTCAGTCAGTCCCTTAGCCTGTGTTAGTTGTATATAGGAGGTCTATGTGTGCTCATATACCATTCTTCTTCCACACTGGAAGGAGCAACAATTTACCAGTGAGATTTTTGTTTGCCAGAAGAATTTAATCCAACCTGTTAAAAAATTATTCTCATAATTTTCCTGGAGGGCTGCAGCATACTTGTCCTTAAACTCAGTGTGCCTTCAATGTTCACTGCATTTACCACCGTTACCTGTGGGACAGAAGAGCCAGCATGAATAGTGGGAAGGTCAGGAATTGTATAGAGACTCATCTGAAGAAATGTCTCCTTTTCCTAGCAATAATTGTATTTCAGGCAAAATATTTTGAATTATATGAAGCCAGCAAGGAGCTAAAATGAAGTTATTAGCTCTTGACATTTTCTTAGATATTAGTCAATTATTGTGAAACATTTATTGAGCAAAGATAAGACCCTAATGGGATTGAAGAACCTGATAAATAAATCCCATTGGAATTCCAAAAGTTTGAAAATCTCAGCCTAAACTTTTAGTTTGAATTTGGGGTCGGGGTAAAATATGTACCAGCTGAAAGGCCTCAACATGAGACAGCCATGTCTGGGTAGCATGAAATATATCAACATATGTGAGTGCTATAAAAATGTCAGCACTGTAATCCTAAACCCACCGAGCCAGAGGAAGATTCAAAAGTCAAATGCCCCTATCATGTGGCTTATATCAGCCTCCATAGACTGTGACAGTTCAGGTGGCCACTGGACAGATCATCACCACTCAGGGAATTCTGTCACTGGTTTCCGCAAGCCAGTTCTTGGTGTCTTACTTCCCTTGTGTGCAAAGATGGATGCATTTTTTTCCTTGGAAGCTGTTTTTAGAGCTACTAATGAAAGCAGTAGACAATTTTGTTGTTGTTGATGATGTGGTTTTGACTACAACCTAAACAGAAACACTTTTCATTCATGTGTAATTTACTTCGAAGAGTCAGCCTCTGTTACTAGTTATGGATGATACGAAAATATCAGACAACCAGCCTGTAACATTTTTTACTGCAGAGAAAATTCCATTTAAAACCATTTATAATGTTGCTAAAATATAGTACTCTTTTTTTTCTCCAACTCCTAAGCTTTGAATACACATGGGAACTTGAGAGATCAGATCTATATTGAGTGGATCAGCAAAATGTGGCAGAGTCAATGAACTTACGTGGGTTTATATTATCTTAGAGTATGGCCCAAAGTGGTAAGGACTGGCAGGAGAAAAACCTCCACATACACACTCCCCCTTGAAACAAATGTTTTTAAAACTGCTGTAAAATATTATTATTTCTGCTAAATATGTAATATATGAAGGATATGTCAACTTTTCATGCTTGTGTAAAGATTATGCAGTTTTAAATGCCTTTTCCAGTCAGACTTAATCTACTCAGCCCAAAGACAAGCTGTTACAGTTTTATAATATATAGCTCATTTTTGTGTGCCTCTGTGTCTGCACTTGCATGTATGTGAACAAGAGAGAGAGAAATGCACTTACAACTGTGGAAAGCCACTAATTAGGCAAATTAAAGCACTTTTTTTTTCATTAAAACCTCAGTTATTTTCTTTCTGCCTTTTATTGTTTATTGGAAACAGTCCTTTCTCTGACACTACCCACAATGGATTTTTCAAATTTTGTGGCTTATGTTGACTGTTTTGCAATTTATACTAGTGTGTAAAATATTCCCAGCACATACACTTAATCAAAACAAGCCCAATTAAGCTCAGTACTCCAGATTCCACCTCATTAGCTTTCTGTTCCTAAAATATAACAGATGTGATTGCTGCGGGCCATGAGTTAAAGACAATTTTTTCAGCTAAGCACTTGCAATACAACCTAAAGTTATATGAAGATTTAATTATTACTTTCATTTTCATGGCTTACTGTAAAAGCTCATTTTTCACTTAATAGCAATAGTATTCCACTCCTGCATTTTACCCCCCATTACAGAGAAAAGTATCTAATGGAGGAAAAAGGAAGAGGTCAGGGGTCTTATTTTTACTCTTGGCCTCACATAGTGAATGAGTGACTTCACAAACTTGCAGGTCTTTTACCCATTCTAAAATACTGTAATACAGAAAGGACTCAGGATCTCGGCTTGCAGAGTATCACTTCTGCCCAAAACCTCTGTGCAACCGTGGGAATGATATTGCAGCATGTTTACTTGGCATGCTTCAAAAAGATAGAATGGCTTAGCATGCAGCACTAGATGTCTAGTGCTCCCCTCAAGTAATTCTTGGTACTTCTTAGCTGTATTTTAACTGTTTAGAACTACTATATTATCTTTTTTCAGTAGTCAAAAGGCCAAAGAGGATTACTACAGGACTGACAGCAGGGATACGAAGGAAAGCTCTGCCAATTGTCAGTAGCTGTATTTCTTTGTCAATACCCCAGTGTCAAGCTGCTGAATGTCTCCCACACTTTGTCTTTGTTATGGGAACTCAAGCATCTGGTGGATAAAAAATAATCTGGCCAAACCAAAGCAATTCCAAGAATAATCCAGATGGGACTGTCTGAGTTGTCCATGGCACAATTCACCATGGAGATTTCCAAATGAGCTTTCAGCTTCCAATAAATTAAACTTCTTTACAGATTCCGTACTGATGCATAACTGATACCATTCTCTCCTCTGATTTCCCAGAATACTTGAGAGTCTTGTAGGTAAGACCCACTTTCTCAAGCTGTTCAGTTTTTCAGCAACGCTGAGTGAGCCAAGAGGACAACAGTCCCAGGCTCTATGCAGAGCAAGAGCTTGGTCCAGTGAAGCCAACTGTGCATAAAATTGTGCACATAATACACATTCAGCCTTTCAAAAATGGGCATAAAACAGTCCTATTAATATCAGTAGCAATACCACAGGCCCTAAAAAGGCCTTTAGGTACCTTTTTTTTTTTTACATAGATTATTACATAAGGTACAAGACAGGACTAATAATAAAAAAACCGCAAATGACCCGGTTCACCACTCTTGCCACATTTCTGTGTAGGATGATTTTTTAAGAAGTCTGTGGTTGCTCTCTCAGCAGGGTGAGTATCTAAGATAGCTTAATTGAAGTCAATGGAGCTACACATTGACATAAAACTAGTGTACTTAATAGGAGGTTAATGCTCAGAAGAAATAAGAAGCCAAGCTTTTTCCTGAAAGATTTTCTCATGGTTGAGATCTCCTCTTGTTTGTACATTCCCACTGCATTACTCTTTCTTTTCTTCTCCTCAAAAGATTCATAAAAAAATAAGCATGTTCTCTTTGTGGTTTACACTGAAGACATAGCTTTTCTGTTTGTTAAAATGTGAAAGAAGATAAATAATGAAAATTTCTAGTGATTAGTCCCTAAGGTCTTTATTTATGGGTCCCTGGCAAAAACACACTGCAGATAATAGCCCAATTTAATATTTATGATGTGCTAGGTTTCTCTAAATATATAAATTTGGCAATTATCAGGGGAGTTATCCCTTATTTATCTCCTTTTGACTTTTAATTAGTAGGATTGCCATTTAATCATTAACAATCTTCTCTTCCAAAAAACACCCTACCTGCTAATTCCTTGATGAATGTGTCCCCATTGTGTCACTACTCGCATTAGAAGATCTTTCTTAGTTGTTCCAATGACAAGTTTTTGTTTAAAAATACTAGGTCTGCAGATGTCTTGAAGTGACATATCACTGACTGGGCACCCTGCAACCAATATACTGTTATGTACCTGTCAGCCCTCAGCAGCCCAGGCATTAGGGCACTCACTAAGGCGACCAATGGCCCCTCAAATCATAGTACCCTTTTCAAAAAACAAAGAAAACCACCATATGTGTGTGAATGGATAGGGGAGTACGAAGCCTGGCACAGTTTTTTAAATTAATCATAATAATCCTCAATGTAAAGATTATCCCTCTTTCCTTGATGATATAAAACAGTGGCACAGAAATTATACCTTTGTTAAAAAGCTCTAACATTGATCAAGTTGCTTCCATGGAGAGACGAAACTACAAGTTCTAATATGTTAACATTCAGCAATGTGTTACTAATAGCATCATTAACACATACCATATATAGCTGCATGGAGTGCCTTACTCTGAGCTAGTGCCAAGTCCCAGTTTGTCAAGTTGGGACACGGGAATGGCAAAATAATTTCATTCATTCCACCAGCTAATTAAGATGGAGCTAAAAGGATGGAAGTTGAGAACCTTAGCAGGTCTGCTGTGCCATTCCTCCAGGGTGGCTTTGTAGGGAACAGTAAAAATACTTAATATAGTCACTGTTGCATGTTAAATGATCATTAGGGAAGTGGAAGGTTGAATCAGTAAAGGGTGAACACTGCCATCATTGTGCAGAATTCACTCCTCTCTCTCCACTTCATCTCTGCTCCCATACTGGTATAAAAGAATTTTTTTTTAATACTAGGACTCTTGACATTTACTTTAAAACCAAGGCACCTTCCTACAATGTGCTGTTATCTGGTGCATGCTATACAGCTTTGCCCTGAGAATGTGAAGGGGGAATTAGGACCCACTCATCTATTTAGGTTTCCTAGCAATTTCCATTATGAAGAAACCTTGTGGTCTTCCCATTTGAGGAACATTTTTGATACCCATCTTAGCAGCAGTTCTTAGCAATGGAATTAATGAAATGTCCAGCTTCTCTTGAACTTGGCTCACTGGGTTATTTTTTAACCCTACACTAATGTAATTATTCTATCCCAAAACCTGACCTGTAGAAATATAATATCTTTGACCAACAGCATATTACTCTAGTACCTGCAGCAAGCTTGTAATGACAACAGCACTGTTTAACTAGGTCCCAAATCTGCGTGCAAGCCCTCAGAGTGCTGGTGCCAGGATCCATATGGAAAATATCCTGTATCCAGCCAGGTAGAGGGAGAATCAGGTCTGCATAGTGACAGAGAGTTCACTCTGTACCAGGCACCATCAACCCTTTTGTAAGTCCATACGTGGTTGCTGCTCAGAATTCTTCCCCCAGTTAAGAAAATATTTGAGCCATTCTGCTTTCAGATATTGTCCCCTTAGTAGTGGCTTACTTGACAATGTGCTAAATTA
The DNA here is from genome assembly GCF_000738735.6 of Corvus cornix cornix. Taxonomy (NCBI): domain Eukaryota; kingdom Metazoa; phylum Chordata; class Aves; order Passeriformes; family Corvidae; genus Corvus; species Corvus cornix. The sequence goes on along the minus strand of NC_047056.1, from coordinate 106,557,659 downwards.
ATCTGGTTTCAAAAAAGCTGAGGTATATATATGCTAAATGAATCATCAAAAAAGAAACTCAATTAATTCACTGTAAGACTCTTTGTTTTATAGCCCCTTTTTCCTGGGCATTTCATGTTGTTTAGTTCTAATTTTTTTTTTTTTTAATTCATGTAAGACTTGGTTAATATTGACGAAAGCAAAATTTTTGAAGGGTACTTCATTCTGTTGATAAGGGCCTTTAAGGCCGCTGGCACACCACACAACAGCAGCGAGACCTGGCTCTTTTCCTTTGGTGTTTATTATCTCATTTTGTCATTTGAACAGTTTTGTTGCTCCTCCAACATCCTTCTGATTTGTTCCCCCATTTCTAATTATACATTTTTCTGGTTTGAATCCAATAAAATCCAAACCAAAATAAAATAAAAAAATCTTTATAGCTAAACTTTAGAAGGCAAGATACATGCTCAGGCTCAGTACCTTTTATAATACTTTAGCTCCTATAACATTTTCCAGATAATTTTGATGGTATCATTTCTCAGTGCAATAGCTGATTAAGAGTCACTTGCAGTATAAATTCCTGTAGTCAGGAAATTTTCAACAGAGTAGTGTATTTTGAAACAGCAACCATTAATGCCAAAGTCAGAGCTGCTAATATTTGAAAGCTTGTGCTCACCTATGCATCCTTAGGGATGTAAAAGAGAAAAAGAGATTTTCTGTTAATCCATTCCTAATTTGTGATGCTTATCATCAAAAACCATATGGACAGATCAAAAGGACAGATCTTAAGCTGGTGCAAATTGGCCAAGCAGCATTGTCAGCAGGGATACCGGATTTACAACAGATGAGTATTTGGCCTATCTGTACTTTAGTACAAGACTTATACGACTGAGAGTATAGAAGTTATAACAAAAAATGCCAAGTAATAGGCTTTCAGAAAGTCATCACACATTTTTCAGAACCTGAAAATTCAAAAATGTGTTAGTGTCTTTGGACCAGATCCTTCCTCAGTTCAGATTTCATATTACCCATATTTTAGTTCTTTATAAAAATAAAACGCACTTCATCTCTGTCTATACACCCAATACAATAAATTTAACTGTCATAAAGTAAAAGGGAGTCATTCTGCTATAAAAGAGTAATCTGTCTCTCACCTTTTTAGACTTAAGTATTATGAAAAGAAGCTGCATTTAAAAATAAGCCAGGCAAAGTTAAGAATATATTTTTGAGAACAATCTGGTAGTTGGAAAGGAGTGAATAGCCTGACAAATCAGATTTCTTTCCATCCCCAGCTGTTACGATTCTCCAAGTGCTGAGAACACACAATTTAGTAGCTTCAGAATTGAAACTACTACTAAGTAGATGCTTTGTTTTTTGCCATATCTGTAATGCAGCAAATATATATATATATTTGTATGCATGAGATTTACATTAGAGACAGACAAAAGCAACTAGAGGGTGGATTCTCACCAACAACTGGAGGTACTGTTTGCACAGGAGGAGGTAACCTGTTGGATGTACATTGATGTGAAATAAAAGACTTGCATGAAGAAAATGCAGATTATATAATTGTAACTTAACACACTTTAAAAAGAGACTGGAAACGGTAGGAATGGAGAATAGAGGTGCTTTTGGTACTGCAAAGGACTGGCAGGTGTTTAGATTAAGAAAGTGTCATTTTGACATTGTGGAAACTGAATAGGAAAAGTGACTCATACTACCAACCTCTGAATCTCTTGCTCAAGTAAGCCATAATTATTGCAGGAAAGGAATGATATAAAAAGGAATTGAAAATAACAATTTCCTGTAAGAAGGAGAAAGCAAACAAAGTATAATAATGTCACAAATTTGGATTATCTTCAGCACAGAAGCAGCAAGAAATAAAAAAGTCAGACAGTGAAAGACATCACAGACTAGATCCAATTTAATGCTTAAATGCCTAAAAGCTTCAGTAATGCAAGACCCAGTGCTAATGACATGGCTCTGTGACATCCAGCACTTCTGGTGGGTATGCAGGTACCCACTGCAGTGAATAGTGGCTTTCAGCAACCTCAAAATAATGACCTCTGTACAGAGGCAACACAAAGACATTCATTCACCAGACAGTTGGAAAATATCAGTTTCTGCTCCCAGGGCCAATCCTGTGACAAAATTAAGTGATGATTGGACATAAAAACGTTCCATGCAGTCAGCCTTCTTTCTCTGAGGCAACACTACTCAGCACTGAGGTGCAGAGTTACACCACTATGCTCTTTCCCTTCTCAGACCAGGGACCCTTGCAATCATTTATACACACAGACACAGCTTCAAAGAGGAAAACCGAGCAAAAATTTCTTCACTTTTTTATGACCATAAAACATATCACAGGTAATACCCTTCATCAGGCAGAAAAAGCAATTGAACCTGGGTCACCTACTTAATGACTGAATGCTTTAAAAATACCAGGCTACTACATAGCAGCAGATGGAGAACTCATCTGATCACAGGGGCTGGTCAGCAGTGGCTACACTTCTATTGTTTAAACAGAATCATGCACACCTGGGTGAACATCTGGACTGAGCAAATGTACCAAACCATCTAATTCAAAGATGTGTTGTGGAAGGAAACCCAGATCTCTGAAACATACATAAAATATTTTTGTATTATTTGAAAAAAAAAAACCAAAACATTAACACCTGTAATTTCACTTTGTGCAGGCCCTAGCCCTTTCAGAAGTTATATAGAAATGTTCTGCAGACAGCTAATGCATAGACATGTTCAGAAAAGATAGCCAGAGAAAAATTCAGTTTCTAGTACACACTATCTTTCCTACATGTGCCTAAATGGAAGTACTTCAGATTTGCAGACCTCCAGTGTACTGGGAATACAAAGGACCCATGCTGAAGTGTCTGGGGTTTAGGAGCCATTACAGAGAGGAAGTAGCCAAGCATGAGCAGTAGGGGTGCCCTGCTGCCTCTCTCCTGATGACCCATTTGGCACACTTCTGTGCCTCTCAAATGCAGAGGAGAGCTGGAAAGATGAGAAGGAGCAAGAAGCTTTGTTAAAGCCCTTTCCATCTCCTTCCAGTCTTCCCTTTCTCATTGTCCTGTTCAGCTACAGACACGCCTCAATGCTGAAGGAGAAACATAAAGTTGCTTAGGCTGTTTTTTTCTCAGATAGTGATGCTCTGGGAAAAGCTAGCAGGACAAATAGAATGATCTTTGAGGCTGGAACTCCTCTGGAGTCACTCAGTCTGTTTGACTGACCACACTGACCTGCAGGCTAAAAACTACAGCATAGCTCCCATTCTTACCAGAGACTAGCCTAAAAGAATAGAAATAGTGGGTAAATACAATCTAGTTTCAATATAGAAGTGGAAGAAGAAAAAAATTATCTGTGTTTACCTGAATGAATATAGATACTCAGGATTTGATTTCACCACAAAGGAGCTTCATCAGCTACTTGTGCTAAAGGTTAATTAAGATTGTATTTGTCAATATACAAATATGGGTATGTACATTTCTGGGAATTCTCACCAACAGTAAGATTCCATATGCTATTAAGTATTCCTAAGATAGTGCTTTGGAATGTTTGCATGCACATTTCTTAGCTTCTATTTCCACTTTGTACTATAAAGTGTGATGATCTATGAATCAAGACAGTCTCACATGCAATCTAAAAACACGCTGAAAGAATCTCAATCCAGCATTCACAGACATAAATGCATGTCTCTAGGTAATTCTATGAATCATGGTTTGAAGGATTTCAGATCCTTTAAATGTAGAGCTTAATACAAAAATAGGAATTTCTTGAGGAAGTTGTACATATGGTAGGATAAACAGAATGTTCCCTTTTTTGTCTAAAAATGTAATATTTCCCATTCTTATTTCCATGTGATACTCTGGAGTAAAAAAACTTGGAGATGATGAGTCCCAAAAACTAATTGATAGATGGGGGTTATTTTCTACCTTAATATCTGAGGTGCTCCTGAAATTTCTTTAGGAGTCAATCAACCTATTAATAATAGAAAAATATACAGGGAAACAGTATATGCACAACTTACCACAAAAACAATTTTGTCATCATTACCTTCTCTATTTGCAAGTACAAAAAGCAGAGAAACTCAACTCTTCAATATATATTCAAAATGAAAACAGCTTGAGTTTATTTCACATAGGAAAATGGAATGGTTTGTTCTTTCTATTTATTTTTATGAAGTGGAGAATGATAAGACCCTACTTTTAACCTTATGACATAATAAATCAATAAAGGATATGCAATGAAATAAATGGAACACAAAAGTACAGAAAAAATTGTGAAAGTGAATACTTTTCACAGCATGCTGTCATCCCTTGGAATTAACTCCAGCAGGAGATTATTAAGTCAAATATGAAAGATTTTTAAAGGGCTGAATAATTTTATGAGTAATAACAAAAATATGAATGTTAAAGTAATCTACCATTATGCTTCCAAGGGTAAATTGATAGCTGCAGGGATCAAGAAGATATCCTCTTCTCTGCCTTCCTTTTCACACAACTGGCTAAGTTCATTAAGGGTCTTTCTTCAACCTCCCCTCAAGCACCAGACATTGGTCACGTCTGAAGGCAGCAAAAATTCAAGACTTGAAAAAGGAGAAGGAATATAAAAGTTGTCTGATCCAGTACAATAAATCCTATGCTCCTTCTTATCATCTTTATCTGAACATATATTATGTCCAGCATAAAAGGAGATTGTTTCCTGTGCTCACCATCTCCACGGAGGCAGCATAGGTACTTGTAAGCTTGCTGTTCCAAGTCTCTCAGCATTTTAATTCTCACATCTCATCCACACTTTCATCTGGGAATCTAGCTCTTCTTTTATTCACCTAGTAGTTTCCATGAATTTTCCAAGCTTAGGCTCTGAAGAATGCTGAAAAGGGGAAGGAAAAAGAGAAGAAAAAACAAAACAAAACAAAACAAAACCTTCTTGATTCAATTTTCTGCTCCTATCACCATCAATTTTCCCCAAGATGAGGAGAATAACAATCTCTGTGATGGTATTCTCACCCTGCTTTTGAGAACTTCTTAGTGACCTGCACCGATATCAGGTGGAGATGCACAGGAACAAATCTGTATCCAGTGTGAAATTCTTTGAGACAATTCTTCTCTCAGCTGAGGTTTCATTGGTCTCAATAGTTGTCCCAGTATATATTTCTGAGACAGCTTAAAAAAATTTCAGACTTCCTTTATAAAAGTTTCACATTAAATTTCTGTGAATACTTCAAAGGGAATTGACAAAGAATTTAGATTTATTTATGAAGCAAATAAACTCTTAACCACTTTTGAAGAGCAATCTGATATAACTTCTATCTTTGGATACTGTCCACCACAAACTCATTGTGGGGTTTATGGTTTCATCTTATTGATCTTGAGAGTTTTGTGACCTACTGTGCCTGAAGGACTTGGTAAAAAGTAATGACTCAAAACACAAGAGTAAAATAATTGCCAGGAATTTATTATTGTCGTTCCTGTTATAAATTTCTAAACTCACAATAAAACATTGCAGCAATCTGTACAAGCACCATATAAAATTATATAATAATAATAATAGTAATGATAAAGAGGCTTGGTCCTTTAAAAAATACTTCTTTGGTTTCCTTTGACAAAGTAAGTTATCCAAACTTTATATTCTATCCATGTAGATTGCATTTAGTAAAGGCTTATGTAGAACTCTTCTGATGAAGAGCACTATCCAGCTTGACTGCTCTGGGAACTAGAACAGACCTACCAAGAGGCAGAAGAATGAGACATCAGAATAATTAGGAAATAAAATCTATCATTACAAGCGCTACTGACAAGTATTGAGTTCTTCAAAGCATACTCAGCATAGAAGAAACAGGTATTGAAACTACTTTTTTACCCTAGGCACACCTTGGTCACCTTATCTCAAACATTATTCTACCCTTCAGTGTCTGTGTTAAGTATCATTTCCAAACTGCCAGAGGCGAGCATGCTCTGACCAGGAATACTTCAAGAGGAGCAATATTTTTGTGGTGGTCCTGAGGGAATACCAGCTACAGCTCTTTCTAGATCCGTAAATAAAATACATTCATCAAAAGCTGCACCTGGTATGAGTTTTTAGGATGGAGCAATAATGTAATTCTGAAACAAAACTCCAGTAACCACATCTATTGCATAGTTTACATTTCAGAGGTGATTTGGTATACATGAGGACTATGTTCTATCTGAGGAAACAGAAAAGGAAGATCAGTTTCAGGTGCATGAAAAATATATTTCAACCACTGATGAGAACGTGAAGTCCCAAACACTGATCCTTCAGACAGATTTGAAACAAATTTTTTCGATATTTTGTCCAAAGTTTCACACTAAATCTAGTCCAATGTTTCTATATCATAAAATCATAGAACGGCTTGGGTTGGAAGAGACTTAAAGATCATCCATTTCCAATTCCCCTGCCACAGGCAGTGATACCTTCTACTAGAACAGGTTGCTCAAAGCCCCTACCCACCTAGCCTTGAACACTTTCAGAGTTGGGGCACCCACAGCTTCTCTGCTGGAACCACATGATCCATATGTAAAGTCTGTGGTCTTAGTTGCTTTGATCCAGTGGCCCTCTATTGCACTATATTACTTGCTAAAATAGATGTAGCCAACAAAATTTAAATGCCCTGCTCTTCACTCTCCCACATCTCCAGGAGAGAGGACCATTGGCTGTGTGAATTAATAATCCAGCAAGAATTCCAGCAGAAACTCTCATCTTCCCTGCTACCAGCCACAGACCCAATTTGTTCGTTCACAAGAACTCACAACAAATACAAAGAGACTCATTGCTTGTTAAGCTTAACTGCATCTTTAATAAAAGAATAAAAATGAAGATTATACAAGTTGCAGCATTGCTGTCTACTCACATAGCATCAGGGGCATGTCTGAAACAGCCTTGATAATACTTTTGCTATAATTGTATTTCATGTTTTCTATTGCCTTTTGCAAAAGAAGAAGAAAAAAAAATCTGTAATTTCTTTCTCTGGATATTTAACACTCAATTTTAGTTCCTCTGAGGGTAACAAGTGTATATTATCCCAAAACATCTGTCCAGCCTCCAAATACAGTGCATGAGCTAATAGTAAAATGCATGGAAAATACTGAGTAGTCAGGTGTTTAAATTAGGTAAGAGGGAAGCAAAAGGAGAGAGAAAAGGTAAATCCTAATGCTCATGGCTTAAAAATTATTCCAAGCCAGGCACAGCAGGACCTTAACAAGAATTCTTCACTCATTTGAGTCCCTTGATGAATAGTGTGCTTGTAAAACCTATGAGGGATATAACATCATCCAGCCAGCCCTGAACAAGCAGTTGAAGTTTGTCTTGTATACAAGTTCTAATCTTCTATAAACCTGATGAAATCTAGTGCAAGATAGAGCCTTTAGAGAAGAAAGATGGTCAAAGTGGGATTTCTATGTCAAACTGCTCAGTGTTACCTGAGTGAATTTACGTCTGCTCAGGGTCTTAGAGGACCCTCAATTCACCCACTGACAGAGGTCCTAATACATTCAAATGAGGGACTCAGAGATTTCCCAAAATCAGAAAAGCTTTTAATAGCATCTAAAGAATTACTTTTCTTCAAAGGTTGCATGTACACAACCACATATATATTTGAGAAAATGTGAAGGCTCCATGTCATTTCCCACCAGATGATCTGTCCTCAAGAATCTGATTTCAGTGTTGAGTTCAGAGTGATTGGATGTGATTATGGTGCAGAGATCTTTTAGTGCTGGAGATAGATTTCTGGGGCCACTAGACTTTTTGGACCTGTCCTTTTTTTTTTTTTTTTAAGTTCCTGTGTTGTCAAAAGTGGCAAAATTCTGACAAAATGGGTCATCCATGGACTTCTCAAGAATACATTGTTATTTTCTGTTATGGGCACTGAATTTATGGTCTGAATCTATACCTCAGGGATGGGCATTTAAGCTACAAGGTGAGACAAAGCTTAGGTCCACTGTCTGTCAGCTGAGGAAGGATTTTTATCACACATGTGCAACAATCAGTTTCGCTGAGGACTGTTTCAGAATTACCCCATTTTCCTTGTGGAGACCTCATTTCTTCATCTAATCACATCTTAGAGAAATTACGGAGTTAGGAAGCAATTAGTGCTTAATACTATCATTTTTCAACTCTACCAAATCTAGCAGTTGTGATTTTTTCAGTCACTGAGTGAGAATATAAATTAATGCAGTTTGAACAATACATTGAATTTCTACAGGTATAATTATCATTACTATTCTTATATGTAAAAAATAAAGATATACCTATACTGTTGGGGGTTTTTTGTGGGATTTTTTAAAATAATTTGTTAAAATGTTTTTGAAGCAGTGAGCTTTTTTGTTAATACTTGTTTTTGAATGATGGCTTTTTTCACATGCAAAAAGGAAAAAAAATGTTTCACGTGGAACATGATTTTAAATAAAAAAGAAATTAGTTTCAAGACAGCTACATTTCCTGTTCTGTAACATGACAACTGCATGTTGTTATAGTGACAACTGTCAAATAAGGAGTTCGGAAAAGTAATGGAGTAACACAGAACCAGCAACTTTGGCAGGATTGATCTCACAACAGATTCTGTTTAAAGAGTATTTTTTAATTTGGTGAATCTGTAATGTCTGGTTACATATGTAAACCTGACAATCCCAAACATTTTCTGCTTCCACATCATACTAGGTAAAAAAATCATAATTGTAAAGGAGTTCAGGACTGGAAAGGACCCACTGGCCTGGCAGAACACTCCTGGAAGGGATATTCCCACCAACCTTAACAGTATTTCTTGTATTGTCTTTATTATCACCATCAAACTGAAAATTAGTATAAAGGACTAAAAGAAAAGATGAGATAAAAATCTGAAAATCATATAACTAAAATTTAGGTGGGATAAAGATTATGTGAAATGAGGCTCAAAAATTTATCTTAGTGGCAAATGATGCCCATTTTTATGAAGGGATAGGTTTGTATAATCAGATGCATCCTGTAGTGAATCCCCATGTTAGCACTGTAATGCAAGACAAAAAAAATAATTGCAATAAGAACTTAAGCTTTCTAGATCTGAACATTTTAAAATATTCAGAAGGAGAAGCAAGGCATTTAATGAGAAATGTTCACTTTCTTTTTAAGACTTCCTGATTAAATGTGATTATTACATGTTCCAAAGTAGTAGGAATAGAACTGGTGATCTCACGTATTTTTCTTAGGTTCAACTAAAAAGTTAAGAGCTATAAAGGGAGAATACAGCTGAGCCAGCCTTCTTTTGCCTGGAACCATTTATTAAAGAAGAGATTTACCACAAACTTGCCCCCATATATGGTATTAGAGACTAATTTTTGAACTAATCTAATTAAAGTCAATTTGGGGATAGTGGTACTTCTCTAATTGTTTCTGAGACATACACATTAGCAACAGAGAGTGTTACATTGTCATGGCAACAGGACTACGATAATGACTTCAGATGTAGAATGGAATTATGTCATGAGGGTGGTTTGGGAACAGCTGCTTCTGTGCGAATTTGCTTAGAAGGAACAGAGATGTGTTTTGGCTGCAAAGAAACATGTGATGCCCTGTAGGTGCATATAAACAGACCTCCCCACTCTGTAGGTGTTTTGATGCTTGGCCAGAGCAAAAGCAATTTTATTATGGCTATCTCGTTCTTATTATTCTGCAATTTGTGTAAAATTGTTTCACATGCATTGAGCTTGGTACTTCACACAATGTTGTAAGGGTGAGGACCTCTGTCTGCTCTCTTTTTCCTACGCATGATCAAAAACTAAAGGTAGATGAAGGAGTCCACTGTGATCCTTCTATAGCCTTCAAGTACTGAAGCACAAACAAGACACTTAAAAGCAGACTTGTCATATTAAAATTCAGGACAATGATATATTTATCAGATGGGGTGGCCTGTTCAGTAGATTGCCTCAGGATGTTCTGTATGAAGATGTGCTCGATCTGCACTGAGCAAAATGCCTGACCTTAACTTTCTTTGATCCCTTTTGGGTTTTTTTTCCTGAGTTTTCTTGGCTCTCCATTATGAATTCATGGTCTAGAAAAAAGTGAACTCAGTACAAGATAGAAGGATTTCCTGTTCATTAATTACATGCTATTAACTTGACAACTTTGGTTGTGGCTTAGAAGGCAAATAGCTGTCCAGATTGCAACACTTAGGTTCACAGCATGGCACAGATCTTGTAAAGGTGATTCAGGATAGATTATAGAAAGCAGGGCATCAAATGGTAAAGTTAATTTCCAAAACAGCTCCCTTAGTGCCAATGTAGGAAAGGCAAGAGAATGTATGGGTTCAGATACTTTAGAAGCCAAAAAATGCAAAGGAAACATCAGTCTGGCTGCTACAGCTCCATATCCAGGTGCTGAGTACGAACTGAGTATTTCTAAGTTTCTTGAAACAAGGAACAAGAAAACAGTGAGAATGTAAAAAAGAGAAATGTAGTGTTAGGTATTTAAAAAAAAGTAATACTAACAGTGAAATGTACAACTGAAATGTTTTTAAAGAGACATTTTAAAATCTAAAAGCAATATCTCCACGTATAGTTAAATCATATATTTCGATTTCTTATGGAGTTGTCTCCAGCATTATCTAGGAAGATATGACTTCCATATAAAATTTATCTGATGGTTGAAGTTCTAAATGCAGTCCTTCTATGTGTATTCCCCGCTGTTTGACAAGGACTGAGGTCATACTGCAGACAGCTGTACGTTCTCTCTCAAGTACTTAGATGTCTGTTTTCACAATATGTCTAGGAACAAAGCATCTTTGAAATTACTGTGTCTGAGTCAAAGTTCATTGAACTTGGTGGACAGGTTAAAAAATTATGTACAAGCAGAAGGAAGGAAGAGATAGACATACAATATGATCACTTAAATTTTATTTCTCTAAGACATCTCACTGGTAAGGTCAAAACAAAGCAAATAAAAAACCAATAGCTTGCTGGAGATATCTTTCTAACTGAGAAACAGTGAGAACTTTTAAAAATCAAAGAATAAAACAGGATTAACACTTTGAGGTTAATTTTAAGCAAATGGCATAAATTCAAGCTTGCTCATTTTTGTAACAGAAAGAAATATCATGTTTTAGCAACATACCACTTTTGATGACTTTATAGCACAGATATCAGGACTGCAGCTTGGGAACACCTACCATCACTGAGAGTTTGGCTTGAAGGGGTGAGACAATTTTTTTTTCTGGATTGATAGATTTCTGTTCTAAAGTCTGTTTTCTGTCACACTTTCAGACACTTCACTGTTCATCTGTCTGTCCTGATGACTCTGGTGTGAGTTTTAAAGAGAGGGATCTCCTATTCATAACTTGACCTAGAGTATAACATCTTTCCTCCTAAAGCACTGGTGTTGGTGGGGAAGCAGAAGTTCTGATATGGGTATTAAAGCAGTTGTAGATGATGCAGTTCTTTTGGAGCTGCTTCGGCAAATTTACAGTACTGTTATTTCCTAACTGTGACATAGGACAGACAGACTGTGGATGAAAAAAAGTAGAGAACATCTGTATGCCCCAGTAATTTTAATTAATTTGTACATATATTTAAATCCCTATTTGAAGCAAATATGAATCATTAAAGCATCTGTCTGAAAATAAAATTTTGTCAGAATGCTTTTGAACATATACCACAATCTGGATTTGAACTTTTCCTGGGCTATAGGAGATCCAGGCTCAAATTTATATTTCCCACTGTAATGAGGTATCCCAGCTTTATGAAATTGATAACAGGTTTCCATATAATTCTTTTTATCATTAGTCATATCCAAAACACCCCATTATGGTTTATCTCTGATCACAAAATCTTCCCAGAACAAAAAAACAAAAAACCAGAACTGACATGAGAAAGGAAATGGGGAATGATGATGAATATTTTAAATTACTGCATGTAAGTTTTGTGAAAGCATCAGGCACGTTCTGTGGTGTGGAGAGTTCAGTTTGAAACATTTGTAACTGCATCAAGTACAATCCATTTTTCTCTCCATTTTTAGAACAATCAGAGTGTTTAGACCACTGATAAGTTATTTTTCAGCAGCTGTAAACGTGTACAGCTAGTCAAATAAACCCTGACAAAATAAAGTTACACAGGAACACACAGTTCACAGAGCCCAACTGTCTCATTTCAGACATTTTGGGTTTAACTGACTGTAGAGATGGGTTTCTGGGGAACCACTTTAATTCCTGGTAGAACTGCCATAGGGACAGGAATCTCACAAACTGTGAAAAACTCAAATTGGATTCTGCTGCTTGGCTCAAGAGCCAAGTCCTCTGCAACCAACCAGTGGAGATGACAGTCTCATCAGTTTAACGGCAGGGATTACCTGGGAAATTGACAGGAACACCAATTTCACCAAACAGCTAGCTCTAGACATACAGAGCAAGGATATGCTTTTGATTTAATGTGGACAGCAAACGAACTTTAACACTCACTTAAAATTTCCTATAACTAAAAATCCTACTTCTGAGCAAGCTCTACACTTGGATTTGATCTCGTTCCTTTCCCAGCCCTCCCTAACACATACTATGCCTGAGATGAGCCATCCACACAGTATTCATGCAGAGATGTCCAAATGAGCCAAAGTTATCTGTGCTGTTTCTATAATAATCAGTGCTTTAAAACAGATTCCATTTTCCTTACTCACCACTTCCTTGTCCTTCCTCACCTTGCTCAGAAGCATGACAAGGATCACACAGTCCATCCTAACGACAATTTCCAAAGTGTGGTCTGAACAGAATTCAGAACAATATTTGTGAGTTCTATCACAGATCTGAGCAAAACTTTACAGGTAAGCAAGGGAATAGTCCCAAAATCATTGCTTATCTGCTTATCCTTCCTCTATCAAAGAGCAGCCATTGGGCTGGCTTTTACAAGTCCTAAACTGTCGTGCTATTGCTGTTGGCTCAGCTGCATGATCAAAGGAAGTATGAACATGAAAATTCACCATCTGTCAGAACTACCTGTTGCCAAAGTGCAGTGGGAAAATCCAGCCTCTAACCATATTGGGCCCAAGAGTACAAGTCTAAGAGCATACACAGAACTGGAAGAAGTGGTCTAGAAGTAAGAATTATAGTATCCTTTCAAATTCAGAAAATATTACAATAAAACAGGCTTAAGGCATCTCCAAAAAAATAATACTGTGAAATAAAATAATATTAAAAAAGACATAAACCCTGCAAATATGTCAGTTTTCCCAAAGTAGCTCAAGTATAGACCAAAATTTGCCTTATTCCTGTCCCTTAAATAAAATGACAAACCAGAAAGTCATTAGTTGGAGACACACAAGCAAAATGCAGCCAGCACTATGCCAATTATGACAAAGGACAATGTCTTCTTAATGAAAAAGTTATTCTTATGGTGTGTCAGAGTTCATAACTGTAGATTTAAAAGCATAAACAACAACTGGGCATATTTTTTAAAATGTGAAACCAATGTAGTTTTAAAAAAATGTCTATTTCTCAGACATGAGCCAATTCAAATGAAAATATGCATTCTCAAAATAAAAATTGTAAAGTCAGGTAATATTCAAAAAATAAGGGAAATTAGTCTCCTTTTCTTTTTTTTTTTTATCCCATCTGTTTGTATCAGTATGTTGTCTTTCATCTTATACTTTTCTTAGTAGAGACAGGCTTGCTTCATTATTGATCCATATGCATTCAGCACCGAGCACAATGGGGTTCCAGTCAACAATCAAAATTTTGAAGCACTATGGTAAGACAAATACATCTAGAATAATGAAGAGGCATCATTTATGAAAATGAAGTGAAGAGAGAGTGAATAAGATAATTACATAATTGAAAATCACCACGGAAGGATGGATTTTACAACTATTTGTTAAAAATCTTAACAAATTTGCTCAGATTCCATCCACATAACATTCTAAATAAAGGTACAGCTAGAAGAACAGTAAAAGTAAAGACCATGTTCTCTGACTTTTTTCAGTTACACTGTAAGACAAAATTGATAAATGTGATGTGTGACAGGACTATAAAAAAATAAATAGATATTTTAAAAATTAAAATGCTTTCCTTTATGTTGCAAGAATGTTGAAAATAATTTGAATACTTCAAGAACAAAGAAGGCGGGAAGAAAATGAACATATAGCAGTGCAAACCTTCAGTAGGTTGTACAAAGACTATTTCATAGTATCATACAAGTAAATTATAAGAATATTTGGACTGATGTTGTGGTAAAATTGATTGCAAAGTTTAATGGAGATATATCTGCTGTATCTGAAATATGAAATAAAATGCTGGATGAGATAGCTATAGAGCTTATCAACAGCAAATCTTCAACAACTCTTTATCATACTTCCTCTTTCTTAAATGCCCATTCCTGCTGACTGAAAAGCACAGCTACAGGAAGAAGGATATTTAATAACTAAAGAAAGGAGAATTACTTCAATTTCTTTTAAACATGTGACAATTTTATTAATTTGTTAAATAATGTTTAATCTGTATTTAATTTCATAAAGTATTGAAAAGAATTGCACAAGTATTGCAGACATGATAGCAGATAATTCCTGCACTAGGGTCAAAAAACTCCCTGCAGCACTACAGGTTCGAGGCAGAGTGGCTTGAAAACCACCCAGTGGCAAAGTGGAGGTGCTGGTCAACAGCAGCTGAACATGAGCTAGCGTGTGCCCAGGTGGCCAAGAAAGCCAGTGGCATCCTGTCGGGGTCCCTCCCCCTGCCATATAGTCCTGGGAGAGGGGCCCTGGGGGGAGGCACGGGGTTTCCCTGCCCCTGCTCAGCCTCGTTCCCCATTGGTTGTTTTGTGTTCCCTGCGCGGGCCGAAGGACCCTCGGGTCCCATGACTGTAACAGTTCCTCGGCAGAGCCCCGGCCATGCGGCTGGAGAAATAAACATCTCTGAAACATCTATCAAGAATCCGTCCATATATATTTCCTTTCCACAGGCCTCGTTGTCTGATACATCGTGTTACAGTATCCCCGCTGTAACAAATGGTAGAGAATTGCAGGCAAAAGGACAGAAAATTCGTGAGTAAAAACCACTCTAGATCTCTCTCTTCTCACCTTGGTTTGGATATTCTCTCTGAACTATGGAAGAATCGTGGGAAATGTGGCTCTCTGAACCACAGAAAGAAATGTATCTAGAAGTTAAAGGAATCCTTGAACAACAAAACAAGAAAGCATTTGTTCCAGGAGATCTAGAACATTTTTTAACTGGCTTTTCAAAAATTTCTTTTATATTTCTCGAGACTTACTTTTTGATATTAATCCTCCTGGAACTATTTATGGGTGTTTTTGGTCTGAGATCTTGTGTGAGATGAAGGATCAAACAAAACATGCATTAGTGATTGAACCTCTCCATGGATGCCTTGTAATCACTGAAGCTCTTCAGGAGCATTTGTATGGTCCCCTATGGCAGAGGATGGCTGTAATCCCGTGGCCAAGGCCGTGCAGCCACCATCCCAGGTGGTGCAGCCACCATCCCGTGACTGCAGCTGTGCCAGCAGAGGTGCCTGTGCTGGAAGTGCCCGGCCCCCTCAAGAGCGCGTGCCTTATTGCGGACCCCATCCCTGTCTCGGGGTCCCCTGCCGCACGACTGCAAGTGGGGGAGCGACTCCACAGACGCCGCGGGTGCCATGGGCCACGTGCAGCAGAGAGGCGGCCCCCACGAGCAGCCAGGACCCGGGGGTTGGCGTGGAAACCCGCTCTGAGCACATGGCTCAGAGAGCCTTGTAGAGCGAGAAGAGGCGGTTTCCATAGCGACACGAGAAGCCACGCAGCGCCGAGCTGAAACGAGGCCGCTCTCAAAGCAGCGTGGAGCTGGCAGAGCGGAACTGCTCGCAGGGCGCGGGGCTGGCGGCAATGGCAGCGCGCGGCAGCGCAGAGCCCAGACACGCGCCGGAGCAGCGCCGCTCAGAGGGCGCGGAGCAGCCGCAACGCGGGGGCCCGGCGGAGACATCGGTGAGGCAGCAGCCACGAGGGACAAGCAGCCACAACAAACACGCAAGCATGTGATAGGAGAAGTTGTAGCAACAAAAATCACAGGAACTGTGAAATGGTACAATGTCAAAAACAACTACGGATTTATAACACGAGATGATACAGGGGAAGATTTATTCATCCATAGAACTGACATTAAAAGGAATAACCCTAAAAATTACCTGCAAAGTGTAGGAGATGGGGAAGTTGTACAATTTGATATAGTGCAAGGAAAGAAGGGTTTACAAGCAGCAAATGTTACTGGGCCTGGAGGTATTCCAGCCAAAGGCAGCCGTTATGCACAAAATTATAAACAATATCCATCCCAGCAACTTCCCTACCCACAGCCTACTTTCTCCTTTTACCCTATACCCAATATGAACCCTTTCCTAAGTTTACCCCATCCCCAGTTTATTCATAATCCGTTTTTCACCCCATGGCTTCCCTGTACAACTCCCTTTCCCTACAACTCCTCTCTGATGCCGAGGGGGGGATGAAAAGAGGGAGGGAAGAAATTAAACCCTCTCCTGCCTCAGTTTCCCCACAAAGCATGCTCAGAGAGTCCTGTCTCCCTTCTGTCAGCCTTAAGATGTTCCAGAGAATCTGTTTGGACATTTAAAGACTCAGGAGGGTGGCTTGTTTTGTTTTGAAACTGTCCTTGTTATGTTTATCCAGTTGTTTTCAATGTTAAGTATAAATCTCTTTTTGTTAAAAATAAACGGGTGAAATATTGAGGCCCTCCCCCTTCCATGTAGCCCTGGGAGAGGGGCCCTGGGGGGGAGGCACAGGGTTTCCCTAGCACCTGGTCAACGTCGTTCCCCATTGGTTGTTTTGTGTTCCCCTGCGCAGGCAAGGGCCCTTGGGTCCCGGGATTGAGCAGTTCCTCGGCAGAGCTCTGGCCATGCAGCTGCAGAAATAAATATCTCTCTGAAACATCTATCAAGAATCGGTCCATATATATTTCTTTCCCACGGGCCTCCTTGCTTGATACATCATGTTGCAGTATCCCCACTATAACAGCATCCTGGTTTGTATCGGCAATAATGTGGCCAGCAGGACCAGAGCAGTGATCATCTCTCTGTTCTCAGCATTGATGAGGTCACAAGTTGAGTCCATGTCCAGTTTTGGACTCCTCAAAGACATTGAGGTGCTGAAGTCTATCGAGAGAATGGCAATGGAGCTGGGGAAGGGTCTGGAGCAGAAGTCTAGTGAGGAGCAGCTGAGGGAGGTGAGGGGGCTCAGCCAGGGGAAAAGGAGGCTTAGGGGGGACCTTATAACTCTCTAAAACTCCCTGAAAGGAGGTTGTAGCCATGTGGGGGTTGATCTCTTCTTGCAGGTAGCATTAGGACAAGACGAGTGGACTCAAGTTGCACCAGCGAAGGGTCATTTGAATACTAGCAAAAATCTCTTCACCAAAAGTTCCAAGCCCTGGAACAGACTGCTCAGGGAAATGCTTGAGGGATTTAAAAGACATGTAGATATGACACTGTTAAAGCGAGGATACTGCAACATGCATATCAAATAACGAGGCTCATGGAAAAGAAATGTATACGGACTGATTCTTGATAGATGTTTCAGAGAGATGTTTATTTTCCCAGCCGCATGGCTGAGGATCTGCCGAGGAACTGTTGCAATCACAGGACCAGAGGGTCCTTGCCCTTGCAGGGGAACACAAAACAACCAATGGGGAACGAGGCTGACCAGGGACTAGGGAAACCCTGTGCCTCACCCCCAGGGCCCCTCTCCCAGGACTACATGGAAGGGGGAGGGCCCCAACATTTCACCCGTTTTTAACAAAAAGAGATTTAAACTTAACATTGAAAACAACTGGATAAACATGAGATAACAAGGACAGTTTCAAAACAAAACAAGCCACCCTCCTGAGTCTTTAAATGTCCAAACAGATTCTCTGGAACATCTTAAGGCTGACAGAAGGGAGACAGGACTCTCTGAGCATGCTTTGTGGGGAAACTGAGGCAGGAGAGGGTTTCTTCCATTTGTACCTGTTGGAACTCTAAACAACAATAGTTAATTTCTTCCCTCTCCCTCTTCATCTCCCACTCGGCATTGGAAAGGGATTTTTGGGGAAACAATTGGCAAAGGCATGGCTTTGTGAGGGAAACCATGGGTGAAAAAACAGATTGGGAATACACTGGGGGTAATAGAATATAGGATAAAAGGGAAAGGTGGGATTAGGAAAGGGAGACTCTAGGGGACGCTTATAATGGAGATACTGTCTAACATGACTACGATTTTTAGCATATACACTGCCTTTTACAGAAACACCATCAGGCCCAGTGACCTCTGCTGCTTGTAACCCTTTTCTACCTTGCACAGTTTTGAACTCTACCACCTCTCTATCTCCCAAGCTTGGGATGTATTTTTCAGGGTTATTCTTTTTCATAGCAGTTCTATGAACGAATATGACTTCTTGGTTGTCACATTTCATTATAAAAACATAATTTTGTTTAACATTATACTATTTTATTATTCCTAAAACCTTAGCTACGGTGATTTTTTCCTTTTTTTGAGTGGGTGATGTTTTCCGTCTCGCTGCGTTTTTGCTTTCTCTTTTGCTTTCGCTCGCTCCCGTGTTGGAATTGCCAGGATTGTCAGTGCTGCCGGGGTTGTCAGGGCTGCTCGTGCCTGCGCGCTCTTCCCGGGGTCGCATTTGGGGCCATGCGGGCCGGGCCAGGACACTCAGCTCTCTGGCCGCCATCTGCTCTGCTCTCAGCAGCTCTGCCGCTGCCTGGTACCACACCCACGTCTCGGCCAGGCCCCTGAGCAGCGACCCCCACCCGCTCCACCACCGCCGCCGCCAGCCGCCACCCGTGCACCGCCCCTCTCAGTCGGGCATTCATGGGGCTCGCTCCACCATGCGCTGCGCAGGGCTGGGCGGGCACCACCAGGTCGCCCACTCCCGCTGCGCCTCGCTCTGCTGCCGACACTGCAGCTCATGCCGCTCCACCCGTGCGCAGGAACTGCCTCGCTGCTGCTCGCAGAGTGCTCGGTCCATGTGGTCTGGGTTGCACGGACTCTGAGGCAGGCTTCCCTTCGCCAAGACACAGCTAACATTGCTCAACAGTCTCGGTAATTAAATAATATTCACGAAAATATTCTTCCATCGGCCTATATTTTGACTCAGAAATTAACTGTGTCCAAATGGTCTTCCAAAAGTCTTTGGTAAGAATCAAATCCCAAGAAACATAGAAAAAGTTCTTAAATAACCATGCCAGGAAGTGTTTCAGATCTTTTTGAGCTTGAATTAAGCTAAAATTTGCAAATTGTTGTTCAAGAATCTTTTCAAGTTTAAGATAAATGTCCATATGCGGCTCAGAGAGCCAAGAGTCTTTCCACGTTTCCTCCATAGTTTAGAGATGGAACAGCAAAACAAAAACAAGAAGAGAAATCCAGAGTTTACTCACAAATCAGTTGCTGTCCTTAGGGATCGGGGATCATTCTGCTCGCATCATCCACCATTTGTTACAGTGCGGATACTGCAACACGCGTATCAAATAACGAGGCTCATGGAAAGGAAATATATATGGACCGATTCTTGATAGATGTTTCAGAGAGATATTTCTCCAACCGCGTGGCTGAGGGTCTGCTGAGGAGCTGTTGCAATCACGGGACCCGAGGGTCCTTGCCCGTGCAGGGGAACACAAAACAACCAATGGGGAACAAAGCTGACCAGGGGCCAGGGAAACCCTGTGCCTCCTCCCCAGGGCCCCTCTCCCAGGACCCCACGGCAGGGGGGAGGGCCCCAACATGACACTTAAGGACATTGTTTAGTAGTGGGCTTGGCAGTGCTGGGTTAACATTTGAACTCAATGATCTTTTACAACTTCAATGATTCTGTGATTCTAGCCAGAATATTATAACTTTAAACTTTTAGAATTCATTTCACAAGTGTAATGTTAATAAATAAATTAAGGAAGCATAAAATTAGTAAGCTTCAAGCACATGTAGATATATCAGAAGAATATTTTGACTAAACAGGGAATTCACAACTAAGTCTCAATGCAAAAATATATATGAGAAAGTGAAAGTGAGGATAGGCCAAAGAAGAGGAATACAGAAGCATTGCTAGAGTTTGAGGGGCAGTGTTAGGAAAACCAAAGCTAAACCCATGTTGAATCTGACAAGGGGCATCAAGGACAAGTAGGAAAGCTCCCACTGCTGTATAAATAGTAGAAGAAATAAGCAAAATATAGGGCCAATGATTCAGTGCCAGCAAATGTAGAGAAGGCTGAATCCTGAATACCTTCTTTCCTTTTGTCTTCACAAACCTATTCTCCCAGGCTGTTGAGCTTATAAACAAATTTCAAGGAAGAAGAGAACTATCAATCATACAAGATCCATTCATGGACCTTTTGAGAAATCAACCTCTTTCAAGTGTACGGAAATCACAAGATTGTATGCAAGGTTTCAGTGACAGCTGGCTGGTGCCATTGCAAGGTTTTATCTTCTCAGTTTTTAAATGTCCTCTGATAGAGACAGACAAATGTTGCACAGATTTTCTAAAAGGTCAAGGAAATGAGTCCAGAAAACTGCAAGTCAGCCAACCTCAATTCATTCCTGAGTGAAATCATGGAATACGTCCTATTGGAACCCATTTCTGGAGATGTGACACAAAAGGTAACCAGGAAGAGTCAGCATGGATTTATCAAGAGCAAAATGTTTGACCTATCTGATTGCTTCCTGTGATAAAATGTCTAATCCTGTCAAAGACAGGAAAGCAGTAACTGTTTGGTATCTTGACTTTAGAAAGGCTTTTGATCAAGTCTTCTGTATGTCTCTAAATTGACATGCTACGATCTACTGAACTACAAGATGAACTACTAAGTGAACTACTAGATAAGTGAAGTACTACTTGAATAGTTGGCTTCAAAGGATAATAAATAATGGTTCACACTTTACCTGGAGGGTGCTAACAAGTAGAGTGTCTCAAGGGTGTTTTCTGGGTCTCATCCTGTAATATCTTTATCAGTGACCTAGAGAATGAGACAGAAGTAACCCTCTTCACATGTTCAGGTGATACTACTTTGGGGTTGACAGTAAAGGGCAGGACTGACATTCAGAGATACAAAGAAAAGCTGGAGGGATGATTAAAAAAAAAAATTAAGAAATTTAACAAGGACAAATGTGAAGTCTTGTACTGGAGTTGAAATAAACTCTTGTGTTGATTCAGGTTGGGAACAATGTGAATGACAACAGTTCTTCAGGAAAGGACCTGGTGGTCCTGGATAACTGTAGTCTATAAATGAGTCAATTGTGCACTGTAGCAGGAAGGAAGGCTAAAAAGATACTGGGCTGTGTGAAGAAAATCACACCTAATCAAGTGATGATTCATGTTTTGTTTATTAATCAGCTGCTCCTGGAATATTTCTTCTAGTTTTGGATTTCCCAATACAAGAAGAATGATGATAAATAAAAGCAAATTCATCTGGTGATCCTGAAAGGGTCAAGATTTGATCATTTGCACTGTGAGGAGAGGATGAAGGATTTAGGCCGTTTCAACAAGGAGAAGAGTTGTTTTTGTGGGAGTCTAACTGTAGTCTTCCAGCACCTTCAGGTAAATTACCAAGATGAAGCCAGTCTCTTTATTTAGGTACACAGAGAATTGAGGAAAGACAGTGGTCATGAATCAAAATAAGGAAGTTCTGGTTGAATATTAAGACATGAGTTTCCACTATACAAATAATTAAGCACTGGCATATGTCACACAAAGAGGCTGTTAATTTTCAGTTCTTAGAGGTGTTTGTAACATGACAGCACAATGCCCTAAGCAACCCAGCTGCTGAATTCAGTACTGACCCTACTCTGAACAGGAGTTTGGACTAAGAGACCTTTGAAGATCCCTTCTAGTCTGAATGACTCCATGACTGTTTAGTATTCGGGCATACTGAAAATGCAGCTCTGTACAAAGAATAAAATAAAAATAAAAAATAGAGTGCTATATGAAATTCTTCTGCAGAAAAAATGTTCAGAGAGGGATGTAAGAATTGGAGAAGCATGATGACAGCAAATTTGCAGATGACACCAGGCTGAGATGTACAGTTGTCACAACAGAAGGAAGGGATTCCATCCAGGGGACTGTGACAAGCTCGGTAAGTGGGGCCCACATGCACCTAAGGAGATTCAATGAGTCCAAGTCTGGCTGCTGCACCAGGGTTGGGACAGTCCCTGACATGAGTAAAGACTGGGTAATGAACTCATTGAGAGCAGCTCTGTGGAGAAGGATTTGGGTGATTCTGGCGCAGGAAAATCTGGACATGACCTGGCAATGTGCACTTGAAGACCAGAAGGCCAATTGCATCCTGGGCTGCACCAGCAGCGTGACCAGCAGGTCAAGGGGGGGATTCTGCCCCTCTGCTCTGCCTTTACGAGACCCCACCTGGAGTGCTACCTCCAGCTCTCGAGCCCTCCGAAAAAGGACAGACATGGACCTGTTAGAGCAGTGGCAGAGGAGGTCAGAGGGTGATCAGAGGGCTGCAGCACCTTCCCTATGAAGACAGACTGAGAAAGTTGTTCAGTCTGGAGAAGATTGAGGACATCTCATCACAGGTTTTAAGTACTTAAAGGGAGTTTATGTAAAAGATGGAGAGAGACTTTTTGCACAGGCAGACAGTGATAGAACAAGAGGGAACAGCTTTACACTAAAAGAGGAGAGATTTAGAATACAGGTTAGACAGAAATTCTTTACTGTGAGAGTGATGACTTACTGGAGGAGGCAGTGCAGAGAAGTCATGGCTGCACTCTCCCTGGAAGTGTTCAAGGCCAGGCTGGATGTGGCCCTGAGCAAACTGATCTAGTGGGTGGCATTCTTGCCCATGGCGAGGGGTTGGAACTAGATGATCTCTCAGGTCCCTTCCTAAGCCATTCTATTATATGATTCTATGAATGTTAGCATTGTGCCAGGTAATAACAAGTTCATATGTGAAAGGCTTCAGGTTGAAAAGAAAAGTGAAATAAAAGGTCAAAGAGCACTCTAGGTGTTCTGGAAGAGAAACATACAATAGAAGTAAATTATGTGAGAATAGATGAACTGAGAAGACCTTGAATACTATTCCAAAGAGTAAATCCTAGCAAGTGTACATTATGAGAGCAAGAGCTAAAGAAAATTGAAGGAAAAAAGAGTAGCAAATAGGTTTAAGATTAAAAAAAAAAAAAAAAAGATATGACAAGCTAAAGCTTAGAGAAGTAAGGTTGTGTTAGGGTTTTGTTGTTGCTGTTGTTTTGTCTTGTTTTTACACAGACTTCTATTTGCTCATGAGACAGTGAAGCAGCAAGAGGATAGGCAAAGTGCAAGTCCAAGAAATGAAGTATGTGGTAAGTCATATTAAAGTGCCTGTAAACAAGCTCTCTGGAGAACAGTCTGAATACAACTCTAAAATTTATCAGTGCAGGGTAAGATATAAAGACTTTTATATAAAGACTCATACAGAAAGGAGAAAAATGTCATTTTAGACAAGATGAGGTCTTCTAAGAGAATGAGATCATTAAAAGATTATGCTCTTTTTCAATCATTACTTTGAAATATTTAAATATGTTCATTATAAAAAAAGAAGGGGAAAGTGCTTTATCTTATTTTTTTAATATGAAACTATTTGACTTTAAAATAGAAGACTAATAAATATAGTCAGTTATGTCAGAAACTTAAAAAATCCTTTGGAATTGAAAGTATATAATCATAATACCAATTCTTTGTGATGCTTTGGCACTATGCAGGAATCAAAATTGCATTAGAGACATGGAAAGCTGGACGTGTCATAAGACAATGTTTTAGTCAACCAGCATTGCCGGGCACTTGAAAATACTGGACAAGCATTTAATTAATTTCCCAAATTCACCAATGCTTTGGTCTAATTTAGATTCACATTAAGATTCTTTTTCTTGTGAAAATCTGTGTGGATTATAACTGTACTCCTACTCCTTCCAATCACAGCAGTAATTAGGAAAAATCATGCCCAGATGAAACTGTGAACGTAAGGATTTAAATATAGATGTTTGTTACTTACTAGGTTTTCTGATAGCATTGATAACAGCAGTAGGTAGTACATGAATATTTTTGAACAGGAAATATCCAGCTGCAATTTTCACATCTGCTAACCATGAGAATGTCACATCATGCTTTCTGTGAGCTCTGCTCACACACAGTACCCAGCTGAGTATTGTACCCCCTCTATATCTCCACTGCTGCTCAGAAGTGGAATGATTTTGTCCAGTGTGGTAGAAGACTGATTGAAATCACAGCCCTCATCAAAGCAGTAAAATATATCTCCAGCTCTTTCCATTCCCTGTAGCTTCTGTCTTCCACTCCTTTCTTCCACAGGGAAACTGTCTCACTCTAATTGCAGAACTAATAGCTAAAATTTGGAAACATATCCCTGAATACCAATTGAGTCCTTAGCTGCTCAAGCCACAGCTTAGCTGCTACAGTCAGAGCCTGACTTTTTCATAAAAATTGAGGTAGAAAATTGGCATAATAGGAGATAGGAAGAACATTTCCAGTAACAATTTAGTTCAAATGAAAACAAATACAGCAAAATTTTGTATACAGTAAAAACAACCAAAAGCTCCTTAGGTAATTAGGAATGAAGCAAGACATTCTGACTCCAAGAGCAGTTTTCCCAGGCAAACTGAGAATCAGCAGAATGTTGCCACCCAGTTATAAAATTTTTTTATTCTATTTATCCTTAAAATGTCATCATGCAGATTCTTTGAAGGATGAAACAGGAAGACAATGAGTAATGTGTAAGAAGTGAAACTATTTCCCAATCTTTTCCTATATAGTATTTCTGAAAATGTCACTACCATGCTGAGTCTACTAATAGGATCATTAGCTCATCAAATCAGGCTTAGAGTATAAAACTGAGAGATGAGACACACAAAATATCTCTGAAAATACAGCTAATTAGGTGGAAGATGGCATGGTGTGGGCTCTGGAAAAGGTCAAACTAAAAGTAAGGCTTATAAGGTTTAATCTTAACAACCAAAATATACTTTTGAAATATGAGGAAATGGGAATGCAATGGGTATTCACAGCCTATAGCCTCTCACATGTAAAGTGGTACCTGAAGAACCAGATATGAGAGACCACGGGAATTCTCACCCTTGCCCAGTCTATCACACATCTCTCCAGGGGTCTCTTTTCCATGTTAGAGTTACCTTCCTGGCATACAACCAGCATCAATCACTGTCTCTGAGGCCCTTTCCCAAACTTTATGATTTTGTGAGAACTCTAGTTGCTGTCAAGTGGAGCTAAGAATACAAACTTGAACTTCCTCATTTGAAAAACAAGAAAAAAACCAAACAGACAAAAAAAAGAAGAGGAAGGAAATTTGGGGTAGTTAACAGAAAATGGACATTATACAGTGGGACTGGGAAAGTACATACTGTCTTCAGGGTTAATATTCTGGGCTACAGTTAATCTTAAAATATCCACCTCAGCCTGTTTCCAGTTGCAAATCATTTCAAATTTACACTGTATGTGTCTCTATTTATACATACGTATATGCATAATATATTCAAGTTAATAATACAGTCATTCACAGAAACGTGAAAATATTTGTTTATGAGGAATGAAATAAAATATTCCAAACACAGGAATTATTTCAGTACAGATGAGATGGCAATTTCAATATAGATGAGATGGCATAGGAGATTCAAGGAGCCCTATTTTTACTCACTATAAAAATGGGTAGAAGAGGAGAGGAACCCGGCAGGAGGAAGGACTCTGCAAAGATGCAGAGGTTGTACAGGAAGCACTGGATTTTAATTGACTTCTTGAGGCAAAGATAAGGGAATAAGAGAACGATGGTTTCTGATCTTACCCATTTTTGACAAAGTCAAAGGGGGTAAAAAGAGAAAGATAAAAAGACAGGGATGTCAGTAACACTAGTTTCCATGTGACACTGAAATACAGGACAGACACCTGTGAGAGGCTGAGACCAAAACATAGACAGAAAGTTTCTTATGGGACATTTCCAAACTCCCAGAATTTAAGGAAGGTGTCTTTAAAATAAATATTTTCCTCATCTCACTCTTAGATTTGTCAGACTTTAGATTAGTGTGGGTTGAGCAGGAATCCTCGAAGATACGAGTGAAATTTCCACAGTCGAAAAGGTGGACAATAAACTCTTGGAATTGCTAATTGAAGAGGGTAAAAATAATAAATCAAAGCCTCATATGTTTGATATTCACTTACCCATAAGATAGCAGAAGAACCCACACTTAATTTAAACTAAAAAGAAGTCGCAAACAGCTGTAGAGAGCCTAGTGCAACCTAACACATATCCTCACTTACTTGAAGAAATGAGAAGAGACAGGAACATTGTGTGTATAAAAGAGCCAGAAACCGCCAGAAAACTTCCAATTCAATCCCACGCTGACATTAGCAAAAAGCAACAAACACAAGTAGACTATAACAACCGGTTTATGATTGCATCTCCGTTAGAGCAGCTGGCAACAGAGCCAATGCAGTTAGTAGAGAAGCTGGAAAATGTCTCAGGATTGAAAAAGGCATAAGCACAATACTCACATGCAGTCACACAAGTGGAAAACTCTGGGTAAATATAAAAAAGAAGCTGCAAGGAAATGGCAAGGCTTGCATGCAATAACTGACCTTGTCATCAGAAGTAGTCATGAGCACCTGTGGCAGGACAGCTGAACTCTCAAAGCAAGTGGAAGATCAACATACATATAAATAAGAACTGGCTACATCAGTATGATTGCAGGTGATATGGTACACTGGCAAAACAAGTAGCTGTCTGTACTCCTGCAAAGAGAAGTCATTATACTGGTGTGCAATAAGTGGACTAATAACTGAATATCTGCTGAATAGGCACCCATTTCTGAATTAGGTGCATAGCATATATCTGCTGGACAGGAAGACTACTTGTAAAATTCGTGCCATCTCATGACAAAACAGACAACTCAAAATGGCCTTCATACTAACCTACAAATATATATTCTTTCCTGAAAAGCAGATTTTAAATTTAGTCCTTTTTAAACTGACCTAAACTCTATGAAAGCGTAAGAAAAAATATTTAGGCTTCCTAGAATACATTCAGTTGGCCAAACACAGTAGCCTTGTGCCATTTGAGACTCGTCCAACAATACAGTTAATGGAACGTAGACAACTTTTCAGCTCACCCTGAAGAAAATATGTAGGTCTTGATTCAGTTAACCTCACATAAATATCTAATATCATTTGAGGTACACTAGATTATATGGAATATCTCCTGACTGCTCACAGATACAGCAGAGAATCCAGGGAGTTCCATGTCCTTTTAGAGCTCTGAGGGCTGGACAGGGCTTGGTGGAGCATCTCAGGTCTGTGGGTAACCAAAGCAAACTTACTGAGAACAAAATCTTACAAAATATAACTGAACTTCAAAGCCCTAGAGGTCAACTGGTGTGGTATAATTATGTGTCCAAAACAAATTGCACCATCCAAATTACCTTTTGTAAATAATCTCTGATCTATACTATGTGTCAAAGCATGCCTGGGAATTATTCAGGTGAGTACTCTTGGAAATAATCTAAAACTACACCGATGACAATTTAATATTGTGAATGATTAACATCAAATACCTGAGCCACCATCTTCTCTCTGTTTAATTTGCTCATATGGATCTATCTA
The DNA here is from genome assembly GCF_000738735.6 of Corvus cornix cornix. Taxonomy (NCBI): domain Eukaryota; kingdom Metazoa; phylum Chordata; class Aves; order Passeriformes; family Corvidae; genus Corvus; species Corvus cornix. The sequence continues at coordinate 106,530,061 of NC_047056.1, read as the reverse complement.
CAGGCAGTCAGCTTTCTGTACTCCAAGGGCTATGTCAACTATTTCTCTGTTAACTGTAACAGGAGATTAAATTTTACATGAAGACAGACATATATATATATATATATATATACACACATATATATAGTTTGTTAACAAATAGACTTAAACATCGTAATAAAAAGTACTTCATTGCATAAATCATGTTAGCCCCTCCTATAAAAATTTCTAGATGAATTATTAAAAGAAGAAAAAAAGAAAATAAGCGGAAAGCAAAATGTATAATATGTTTCCTCAATTTTGATAGGGAGATAGATCACTAATGGTCATGCCTGCATGTCTTCATCATACAAAACTGCTTCTGAAAAACCAAAGAAATGAAGAGTGGTTTTGTTTGTTTGTTTGTTTTTTAAATAAAAATGATGAGCTATTATCAGATAGAATTTGGCAGAGCATGTGACTTTAGGTGTCTGTCATCACTTGATACACAATTCATCAGAAAAGGAATGTCAATCAGTTGTCCTTACACATGAAATACCAGAAGTTGAGCTGCTGCTTGAGTATAATTGAAAAGAAAGCTTTTCCAGTAATGTGGAAAACTTAATCTTTTCTTTGTTGAGCAGAGAGTTCAATACACAAACAAAAAGCAGACACTTTTGAAGGGAAAACTGATTGCACTTAAATCCAGAGTACAAACCTTCCAGCCAACATATACCAATAAAAACAGATTATATGAGTCAAAAAGATGCTTACAATAGCAATTTCCTTTTCTAAGTTTTCACTTAAGAAACTAACATCAAAGAGTATTTGGAGTTCAAAAAACAACTTCAGCTGCCCATTGACTCTGACAGAGATTACAACATCATCCACTTCTCAATCACAGCAAGTGCTGACAGTCTGAAAAGCACACAGAATTCCTTTGTTATGTGGTGCCTATAAAAGAGTTTGATGATACAAAAGACAAACTGTTCTTGGAGATGACTCCTTATTAGCTAACTTGAAACTGTTTAGAAATGCTGATGATGCAACCTTGAAAATTAAAATCACAGGTTTGTTAAAGCTTAAAAATCTGGAGTCTTTTGTTAATGCAGTGAATTCAGAGCCTGATCACAATTAGAATATATTGTAGGATTAGTATATGATAAAAGCCACAATGTAAAAGAAAGAAATGAGACCAGACCTGAGCTGACTCATTTGTTCTAGAGACAGAACACAAACCTATTCCTGACAATTACATACTTATTCAGTAAGCCACAATGAAGACAACAAATCATTCTTATTCAGGAAATCAAATTTTCCTTGATAACCAATTAAAATGAAAAATATTGAATACATGGCAGTAGTCTTATGAGTCTGCTGTAGCCTCCAATGACCACACACATCAGCAGCTCTAGACCGTGCATTTACAACATCTTGACATAATAAGAGGAAAACTTAGGGAAAAAAACCCCTTATGCAAGCCATTAAGAAGATTTAATTTTATATCACCCCAGCCTAATGGTACCCTAAACTAAATATTCATGTTATTAAGTCAATCCCTGTAAGTGAGACTCGTCTTTCTTTAGGTGTCTGAAGGCTGATTTTAAAATTAAAGTGTCTAGGTTCTACCTTGGAGAGATAAAAATTTATAGTAGATCATTTGTCCCAACTATATTACAATGGGATGAGATGACTTCTGATGGCATTTAACTCATTTTTCACCATGAAGAGAAGCCTGATGACCTGCTTAGACTAGATGCCTAGTGTATAAAGGTGGCCAGAAGTTGAATTTCCTTCTCACATGTGTTTGTTAAAGATTACAAACTTTAAATTTTATGATGCATTTTCTTGTCTTTACTATGCAGAAAGAGCAAGACTACTGTTTTCTTGAAAGATGCTGCTCCTGGTGGTGCTGCCATATGCTCTCCAAGCATTACACGGGTGGCTGGAATGCTTGCCCAGGAACTGGGAAATCTGAGCTTAGCCAGACATTCTCAGGATAGTGTGGAAAACAACAGTTGTTCTGGATGATTGAACCTTTCCCCTCAGGAAACATAGTCTAAACCTCCAGAACTCATGGGCCCAGAAGAACAAGCCATTTCTCATCTTTTTCTTGGAAAGTTTTTCTAAAGTAAAAATGTATAACCTAGGCTTGGACATGGGGGACCAGAATCCTCTTTCTTTTTCTGATTTCACTAGTTGATGGATCACAAGTATTAGAATTCTGCATTTGTGTTCTCCTCTTAAAAGGAAGCAATATTTTTTTAAAGAGGCCTCTAGAAAACTCCAATATAACATTTAGATGAGCAGTGCTAATACCTCAGGAAATGTGCATGTGTCTGTGACAACAGTAAACAGCTTCTTCAAGTGGTGAATCTCTGTTCAGACGGGTAGAGTACAAAAGTGCTGGACTGGGTTGTTGGGAAGCTTTCTGCTTGGGGAAATGATATATGGTAATAACAAAGAGAAAATTAATCATGTTTCTCTATTCTGAAAGTGTGAAACAAAGGTGAGAGCAATATGTGCATACTGCAGAAAGGAACAGAAGAAACCTATCACTTCAAGTGTACAACACACTCAGCTTTACTTCATATATGTGAAGTACACCAGCTAAATTCAAACTACTGGGCTCAAAGTAAAAATTTTCAGTTAATTTTGTCAGAAAAACAAAAAAACCTAAACCAACAAAACCAACAAAAGAAACAATCAATCAACCAACCAAAATAAACTAAAAAACCTAACAACCAGAAATCACTCAGACAGACATTTATTAGAGAAACACTGCATGCATCAAAAGAAATGTATCAACCTGAACTGCATTTTCAAAGGGCAAAAAAGGATTTCTGTTTTGGTGGCAGAGGACAGTGCCAGTTCCACTGACCTGAACTATTTAAACCATACTCAGCATTTATTTGTGACTCCTCAACTCTTACAAAACCTTAGTCATAGGTTGGATCCACCTGTAAATGTGGATTTTCATTTAAAAGGAATACAAATCAAATAAATTTACTGTAGATAGGGTAGCAAGGAACAATGGCACAATTTTTGTTATCATTCTTACTGAATGTCACAAGAAATTTCATCAGTCAGAAAGAGAAATATCCCTCAAAAGGACTATGAGATTAATTCCATATAAGAGAAAATAAGAAGGTGAAGGCAAAGGCGAAGGCAAAGGCGAAGGCGAAGGTGAGGTGCGGAAAGGAACGAAAGGAAAGGGAAAAGGGGAAAGAGAAAAGAGAAAAGGGGAAAGAGAAAAGAGAAAAGAGAAAAGAGAAAAGAGAAAGAAAAAAGAGAAAAGAGAAAAGAGAAAAAAGAGAAAAGAGAAAAGAGAAGCCCTCTGCTTCTTCATCTTTTTGGGATTAGAAGCAGTAACTTCAACCTTGAGGAAAAAAAACAGTTTAGAAAGCATGGCAAGCACAAGTTTAACTGTATAACTATAGAATTTGCTACAGAAACAGAATGCAAAACCTGACTTGCCTCTCATCAACAGAAGTTCCTGGAGGAATTTTTCAATTAAGTATCAATAAAAAGATTTTCTTGGTGTTTTGCCCGTTAAAGCATATTAGCAGTGTTGAAATATCATTGAAGGTAAAACAAGATAACTTTAAAAGTAACTTTTGAATCTATGTTTGAGAAAATCCTTAGGTCTGCAGTCCAGTGTCAGCATGTAACAGCAACACAAAATCTAGGGTAATATTTGTGAATCCAGTGTTTTTTGGAAAGAGGGATAGAACACAACAATACTGAATGTCTCAAATTACAGAAGGATTATGTTCAGGCTGAGTACCACCTTTTAATTTGTTTAGTTAATTGTAATTACCATATTAAAGTTCTTACTAAAATTTAGGAATCTTAACAGTAGAAATCCACAGTGACAGTAATACAAAGGAAGAACTACATTACTCTTTTCATACCCACAAAGTCCTTGGCCTGGCAGAGCAAATGAGCAGCAGATGCTAAGGATATATCTTGGGCAAAGCGACAAGGAATGAGTGTTCAAAATGCCTTTCTATAATTCAATTCACAATCTGCAATTTACATATTCATTTAAATCTATGGTCATACCATCCACAAAATGTTGGGATAGCTAATTCTATTTAAGGCATCTTATAGTATCTTAACAAAATCTGTCGTGTGAAAACAGCCTAGCCTGCACATGTCATTTCAAGATAAACACATTCCAAACCAGGAAATCAACATGTCAGATGAATTTATTAACCGAACAATTTAACAAAATCAAAGTATCTTTTTCATTGTCAAAGGCAAATTATTTCTAGTTCCATATCCAGCCAGCTAACCAAATTTCCATCCATCTCAGTTTCTCAGAAGAGCAAATTACTGTGAGAGGATAGGCCCTTGCACTGGAACTCGGTCATCTATAGAGGATAAATACTGAAATTATTCTAACTCAGGCCAACCAGCACTTTCGAATAGCAGGTGTATTTGAGAAGGCAGCCTGGGCCAGGAATCATTCTCATTAGGCACTTTGCATGTGGCCACCTTATTTCAGAGGCTAAGAGAGATTAGTAAAATGAATGTGTTGTAATTTTGCCATTTGGCTTTAAGGCCAGAAAGCAAACCTTGGCACTGCTTTGTAATTAAAATAAACACAGCCACAAACCATAGCATTTTTTATTTATATTTCCACTGTTTTCACCATTGCAAAAGTATCAGTATCTATGACATTTTTTAGCAAAAGACTGTTTGCCTCATTATGTCTAGACTATAGAATAGCTCCATGTTAGAGAAGTGGGGTTTGAAAGTTTTAAAGGAATCCTGATGAGTGAAAAGACATGGCCTGTGCCATATCTTCCTGACATCAATATCTAATTATTTCAGAAAGCAAAGAAATCTGTTACGAAAGTTATTTACACATTATAAATGGTGGGCTTGAATCTGATCTAACCCAGAAAAGGGTTTAATAATAGTCTCTCTTAAGAGACATAGTCAAGTGATTGTACAAGTACAAAGAAGTTGAAAATATATATATATATATATATATGTATATGTATATCTATCTGGAAAAACTCAAAGCCAGTCTTAAAAGTATTACATGGCTCCTCAGAGAGTAAATGACTCCATCTGTTCTGCCTTTAAAAGATCCAAAGACTTAAGAGGTGATAGAAGAGTGTGCCTCATTATATGGCCTGGGAACACAAAATAAATATTCTTATGTATCTTTGACTGAAATGGTAAAAAGCCATCAAGTTGCCTTGATTTCCTCAGACCCAAAAGACTGATACACTGGTATTTGTATATAATGGAAAAATAATCTTGTGGGTATGCAAGCAGATTTTCCAGAAGACATGAATTTAGAGTTCACAGCTAAAGCAGTTTGTAAGTTTTAATTAGTCTTTTTTGAGACAAATCAATGCACAAACTTCTGCTTATAAGAGGAAACCCTTTTTTGATAACACACATTTCTCCCCCTTACTTATTAACATCAAGAGAACAAAAGAGAGAACAAGACACCAAGAAGCAAGTTCATGTGAGTTCTGACTCTGAGACAAAATCTATGGCTGAAACTAGTGCTAGATCACTGCAGACAAAAATAGGGCAATAAAACTCCACCAAAAAAACAACCAACCAATCAACAAACCCACTCATACACAAGAAAGCCACACGAACAAGAAACAAAACAAAACAAACAAACAAACAAAAAGACAAAAATACTTCACCCCACTCCCCTCACTTCCCCAAACAAACCAACCAACCAAAAAACCTTCTAAAGAATCACTCTGCCATAAGAAAAAAAATAGTAGTACATAAAAACCGTGGTAACTGAAATAAAATCATGAAAGGTTTTACAACAAAATTGAGGAAGAGTGTAAATGTCTGATTTGACCAGAAAAAATTACTCTTAAGACTTCTAACAGATCCTATTAACTAAAGCCACAGAAGCATGGCGCCACTCAGAGAACATGATGAAATTCTAACCTCTGCCAAGAAAAGTGGAAAGATTTATGCAGGAGTTCTGGAGATGTTACTTATGTTTTTATATCCCCAGGATGAAATCTTATTTCTTTCTGAATTTTAAATAAAATTCAGTTTTTTATCCCCAAGTCCCCAGATCCATTTTTGTAGTGTTATCTCGGTCAGTTCTCTCCCATCCCCTATTCATATGCTAGATCATTCTTATTTGAGAATAGCATCTTGCACTTGTTCCTACCAAATGGTGCTTTTTTTTTCTGAGAGTTCTCTCTCTCTCTCGTGCATTAAGATAATTTTGGGCTTTATTTGCATATCCCAACATAGTGACAATCCCTTTGACCTCAATTACTGACAGATTTAATACATCTACTCTTTATTCAAACGTTTATTCATTAAAATACTTATGAGTGTCACACACGATATATCTCGGCAGGGACTATTTTAGTACAACCTAATGTTCTGCACATGAACTATTGAAAACTGTTCCTTACATTCAGCTTTCAAACATCTTTGCACCTATGCTGCACTAATATTATGCAAATGATGTTTCCATTTCAAACTTTTAAGAATGCTGCATGAGAGAAAACAAACCAAGACCAGTCCAAAAAATGAAAATATATGGCAATAGGATCATATGAAAACAATAGCATGACTGCTTCTCCTCTTCCTCCACAGTCTGCCATCCTGCTATAAAAAAAATAAAAATAAAACCTGGATTGTTTTGGTAAAAATTACACTGGCTGTTATTCACCATTTTGTTATTATCCAGGTGTTGTGATCCCCATGGCTTGTCAGTCCTGGATAGTGAAGTGTTGCAACCTTCCTAAAAGTGTCTCCAAAACGAAGCCACTCAGCAGGACCACCACACACTCACACGTACACACACACACACACGGACAGCTCCTTAAAATGGGTCAATGACAAAGAGACGGGAAGAGTCTCTGTATGGGGTTCCACAGACAGAGTTTATTGCAGCCACGCATGTGAAAGGTTCCAGGGACAAACACAAATAACATGAGAGGGTCCAGGTTTATATAGCAAGTGGGGCGAGCATCAGGCACCAATGAGCTGAGGGTACGGGGGCGGCACACAGGCAGGACTAGGGTAAGGGAACCAATGGGGAACTCTGAGGGAGTGGCAATAGGGCAAGGGCCAATGGGGGGAACAGGGAGTGGAGAACCTTCTAGGGCAGGGACACATAAGGTAACAAGGGGCGGGGAGGCCAATGGGCCAACCAAGAAAGCAGCACTGGGGTACATTAACCTAGCAGAGCAAACCAACCTGGGGGAAGCCTCTTCTGTTCACCCTTATCTGGAGAGGATCTCTGATCTTATGGACTATCCCACCAGCAGACTCTCTTTGTCTCTTGTTCCGTAGGCTCACCGGTCACCACAACTTCCAGGTACATACAAATTGTCTGATTATCTTTGTGCAGCATTTTTCTAAGATATTAATGAAGCTGATTGACTGGTCTCCATTTCTACAGTTCTTCTTTATCTCCTTTTTAAACAAGGACATTTTATTTGCTTTTTTTCCAAGCCTGACAAGATCTAACAGAATTCCATGGACTTCCAAAACTAACTGCTCAGAGGTCTGAAATTTCATCACCATCTCCTGTCATGGAATTCTCGTCTCAGAAAAGTAAACAAACAGTAAGGCCATGTTAGACAAACCAAACTTTAGACAGATCGACACTATGAACTCAGAGCCTTGTCTTCATGTAGAGAAAGAAAAGAAAAATAAGAGCTTTCAGTCCGATTCAGGCATTTAGGTTTACATTGAAGAACATTTCAAGTGTATCCCTCAGACAATTTACATGGACTTTTTTGCAATTTTTAAATTACAAAAAACAATCAGAAGACTGATGGGTCCTGCTATTTTGGCACGATGGAGTAGGAAGATCCAGGAACGAGTAACACTGGATATTTTTTATTAAATAGAATGAAGAAACTCTTTAACTAACTCAACAAGAAGAAAAGAGAAAGCCAGGAATGTTGGACCTAACACCACCAACAAAACTGGAATAGAGTTGCAATTTGTTTAATATACATTTGACTGTAGAGTTGCAAGCAAGAGAGTTTCCAAAGTGAATTTTTATAAATATATACATATATATAGTTACATACAGACTTCTACGTGTTTTTTATATCATGTTACTTATCCTCTAAATAACACAAGAAAATATGTTCAAGTTCATGAAGAAAAGAGATTAGAAAAACAGGCAAAGTCTTTTGTGTAGACTCATTTTTGTTTAGTATTTTGAGAAGAGTGGAAAACTTACAAATGCTGGGAGTCCTTTTACTCTTGTACCTTATCCAGTAGATTGACTTCAATGTTAGATGTTTGAACCAAATTACCTGAATCCTAATGAGATTAATTCTTCCATTGTATGACACTGAATATTTCCTGGTATGTAAGAAAAGTTCAAAACATCATCTACATGGATCTTTGTGCAGAATATATTTAATGTCAATTTTTATTTGATTTCCAGAGGGTTTTTAATATTAATTTATTTTACAATTAGAAATAAATATAATCACCAGAAGAAGACAGCTCAAATTAAAGAAAATAATGCAGTTGAAACACGTTTACAGTTCAATTTTTATGATTCATAATTGCCATATTCTTGCTAAAATGCCTTGGGATAACTTAAGAGACCTCTTTAAGAACAAAGGTCATTAAGCAAGTGAATATATTTTTGAGTGTGCTACATAAGGTGACACAGTAACAGGAACTCACAGAACAAAGCCTTAGGATAAGGAACCAGAAAAATTTTTATCCTTGAAAATGTCTTCAGTGCACATTATAAGGAAAATTTCAGTGCATCATTCTTTAATATTCAAGCTAAGCAAAAGGATCATTAGAAATGTATTGAAGATCTTAGGTCACACCTGGCTGCAAAGTGAATGCTTAGGCAACTTATGAGCCTTGTAATGGAATGAGCAGAGGAGAAAAAGCAGTTATAATTTGGATTTGTTTTTCTGTTTCTCTGTATTAGAGCTGTGAATTAAATGACTACAGATCCTAATTTCCAAACATGTCAACATCTCCACAGCCCTCTGTGTATTCTGAGGTGAAGTGGGCCATGAGAATAGTCTTTTCTATGTAACCAGATATTTCCTTTGAAAAGAGCTATAAATATATTGCAAGTTGTTGTGTGACTTTGTTGTGTTCTTTGGGAGGTGATATGCCAGTAATTTCTGCTTTCTTTTCAATGTGATGTGTTCTTTGAGAGTGTGACAGTAAAAGGGAGTCTGTAACATTTGGACAAGCACGTTTGTATAGAGGCACTTAATGATTATTATAATCTCCTTTATTCTTTCTTTTGTCTTGTCCCTCCATGTGGCTTTTACTCATCTCTCCTCTCTTTCTCATCTTGTTCAGAAAGTAAGGAGTTCCTCAGCTTGTTGAGACCAAGAGGAGCACACAGAAGGAAACCTCTTTGATGGGGTGCAGCTTTTGACAGAACAAAAGATAAATCAGTGTCCTTAAAGAAACGTCTGAAAAGTGGACAATCTTGGCAAGTAAAATTATGGGAAAAGAATGAGTAAGGGTCAGTTCTGGAGTCACCAATGGTTTTTTTCTGTTTTTTTTACAGGAAGTTAGAGAAGTTGGCTGGTTAACAGAACCAGATGTCTTAAGCATAACTGCCATTTATGCAGTTCTTGCCTTGATGTGCTTACTAATGGTCCCTGTACTCTCTCACTGCACTGCCAGCTCCAAAAGCTCCAAAATAACTAGTTTTTCCAGTTCACTTTTCCTTAGGGGGAAGACTTTGGGTTTGGGAAAATATGAAGTTTCATCTTCCCCTCATTATGAATTCTCTCTGATGACCCTGTGTGTAGGAGTTTGATTAGGTGAATTAAAATTTGGCCAATTATCCCAAAGGCAGGAAGGTATTCATATCACCCCATTTGCTGTGAAATTTCCCTCTTCTCAAATTTTAGTGAACTCACCAACGTCACCCCTCCTGTAGGCCTGCCAATGACACATTCCCTGTACCCACGAGGCACTCCCACCTGTACATAACATATCCCTCCCCTCAGTTCCAAATGGTGACTAGTTCTAATCACGCCCCCTTTTCTCATTTCTCAATCCTGGGAAACAATGCCAAGAGTGACAACAGCTTTTTTTCCCAGACTGAAGTACCAGGAGTTGAAAGTAAAGGAGGTTAGAAGATGACAGCACCTCTATGGAAACAATACCTGCCAAAGATCACAGAGGGAAAACATTGATCTGAAAGCATCTGGTTCATATCTTCAGCGAATCTGAGAAAAGATTGCTAAAATTTAGCTACACTTCTAATAAGGAGTCTAGCAAAGCAGGAGAACTCTGCTCTAAAGGCACTTCATGCAGGAAATGTTAAAATTTTACTTAATAAGACATTAAATAGTTTTAGTTTAATACTTTCAGTGTTGAAGGAGGACAAACCTGAAATGAGCTTAAATGCATGGGAGCACACACACATATATGTGCATACGTTTATCTGATGAATGTGCCTCGAATGTTTCTTCTCTAAATTATTCCTAGTCTCAGTCTTATTGCTGAATTAGAATAAAAGTAAACTTTAAGCCACAGGGTCCCCAGGTGAATGAGCTATGAAGTTGGTCATGCAGTCTTTAATGCAAAAATGTCTCCACATCAGAGAAACTAAGAATTAAATGAATGATAAAATTCTTTCAATAATATGAAAATGACATTAAAAACTTGGAAAGACCTTGAACAACTAAGATACTTAAATATTATCTGATCACAGGGAAAGGGAGAACATGCTGAATTCTATTTAGAGATTTATGTGGGTGGTAGAAGCCTTATTCTGTTCCTCTTTGTTGAAACAACATATTCACATGGCTATATAATTAGTGTTCTCCCTTGGGATATTGTGAGTAGGTTATATGGATCAACTAAACATACCCTTTACAGAATGAAAGAGATTCTTTTGCCACTAAAACCACTGGGAAAATCACTGTGTAAGGAAGAAACTTTTGGTCTTTAACTCTGTAAGATTTTGTGTCAATCTAGCAGAATTTACTCTTCTAAGTAGCCTTCAATAAGTACTAACTTGCTGAAAGATGCTGGTTTTATTCTCCTGTAAGGCAATATACTTCCTGGAAAAAATACACGATTTTGCAGGGTGGGGGGGGGGGGGATGGGGAAGGACCTACAGTAAATCCATTCTTTTTATAGTTTAACTGCAAAGTGAAATTCATGGCTTTGAAATTAAGTTTTGAGAATTTTTAAATTCTTGCTTTTGACATTACATGATAAAATTTTCTAAAATTAATATCTTTAGGAATCGATGTGCTATTTAAATTTTTGCTTTGTTTTAAGCCTCAGATGACAAATATAATTGGCTGTCTGACTACAAAGAATTATCATGGCTTACATATTTTAGAGTGTATTTTTGGGCCAAGCTGTAGAAGAACTGAAAAAAACCCCTTCATTTTCAACCATTAAAATTCAGTTTCCTTCTGGATGTGGTAGAGATTGATGTCTAGTAAAAATAATTATCCTGTACTGAAAGCCAGATTACAGTATAAAAGTGACAAATGCAAGGCTCTGGTTAAAATTCAGTCCCCATCTTCGGGTTTCCACTGGATTAATGCTTTAGCTGATTCTTTTTCAGTCTCTTCTCTGGATGTACAACTAAGCAGTGGTTTATTTCTGGTTTGTGAAAAAATATAAGAATTTTGATCAGTTATAAAAATAGAAATGCCAAATAGAGTCTCATCTGGGGCTTCCAAGCACTGGAAGACTGGACAGGTAAATGATAAATGTGACACACTTGGGCAACACCTTTTCTTTGACAGCAGCATATGTATTGGTTCTTCAGGTCAAGCTAAAGCAGTTCCTTATGTTCTGGAACCTGAAGGTTGCTGGTTCAGTTCCTCTTGTGTGTATATGAGGTGGCTGGAGGGGAAGATCTGTAGCACACACCGATGCTGTGCTCACAGCATGTTCTAGGAAAGGGAGAAAGAAGCCAGCCCGCACTGCAATTTCTTTGGTAACCTTATGTTTATGTATATACACACACCCAATATTCATCTGTCTGTCTATCTGTATTATCTAGAATATTAAAGAGGTATCTTTTGTTCCTTGGTATTAATCCTCTGACTGTTCCTAATGTGTGGACTATGCCTTGACACTAAAATAGTGTATGAACACTTTTCATCTCATCCTTGCTATTGTTACTGTATTTTAAAAATCATTGTGCATATAATTACCCAGTTTTGCTCTTTTTTTTAAATATATGATTATGCTATTATAAAATCCAATAAAAATGGGTGAACTGAAAAGGAAAGAGGAAACAATTTAAATTAAATTTTTAAATTAGATATCTAATACTGATAGATTACCTTCTTTTTAAATACAACACTCAACAAAAGAAACAGTAAAAATGCAAATATTGTTTCTCTTTATAATGAGATTTCTTTGCACACTTTCTTTGCCTAACCCCGGAGTTGCCGTAGGCATTGCAGTAGCTTACTTGCACTCCTTCTTTCCTTCTTATTGCTTTCTTTACTAAGCAATGCTAAGTGCTTCTGAATACTTAATGTTAAAATAGTTATATTGTTTACCTCATTGGATTTTAAGGGATAAGGAATTTATTTCATGTGGTAATGATTTGCCATTTTACAAGACTAATTTCCAAAGTTCTCAAAGCACTTTATATCAATAAATTTAATATATTTTCTATCTTTCCATCTTCATTAAGCACTATTAATTTAATCTATGCATTAGGTAAACAAGAGCAGTGAAGCCACCTGAAGCCATATGGGACACAGAAAGGATATGCTTACCTTAGGAAGTAATCTAGAGTGATTCAAGGGTGTACTTGAGATAAATTTACTCTGGTCCCTTGATCCAAGCATACCTTCTGGATATTTCAAAGCTATCTCAATGACTGGACATTAGTTCTTTCCCTCTGTTCTCCATTAGGGGACAGCAAATTTTATTCACCCATGTGGAGAGAAATTTCTCATTTATTGTCTTCTGGCCGAAGCCTGCTTCCTATGTACCAAAATAATTTTGCAAGCCAAACCAAAGCAGAGAAATGAAGAAAGTTGAAATACCTCAAAACCGTGCATCCACTCTGAAGCAGATCTCTAATGTTCATGTGGAAGCAGCTGGAAGATATGTCCAAACCAGAGTAGAATTAAAATACACCTCTCTGAGGCTCAGACAGAAGCCAGTGATTCCCAGTTTGCAGTTACTGAATAGTAACGCAATAATTGGGAATAGGCTGTGATTGCAGGTTAAAATTACAATGAATCAGCCAGTGAAATAAACTTCTAATGCAACTGAAGTGGTTTGAAGTTACCAGTTAACATCTCTCTCCACTCCACATTTAAACTTACATTAAAAAAAAAGCACCCAACATTTTTGCAGCAAAGTGCCCAACTGATATTTGTATGAGTCATCTACTATTGCCTCTTTTCTCCTTAATCTTTTTATTACTAGCCTGTCCTCAACTTGAACTCCTTTAAATAGGATCTTCGTCTGTCCTTCCTGAAAGCAAAGCACTTTACACATACAGTGTGCTACCATAAAGAAAATAACAAAATAGATGACATTTTGGATCTAGAGCCAGATATGGCTGTTGCCATTCCTTCCACAGCCTGATCTATCACTGCAATCTTTGTATTGCACAGTACCATCAGTGTTTTTCTTATATACAGAGGTTGCAGAGAATTTTCAGAAGGGACTTTCATTAATAATTGAATCAAGATTGGTTTGCTGTATTGCATAAGGTCAGATGATTGATTAACATATGGACAGCAGCTGAAGAGGGGAAACATTTTCAAGACTTCAAAACATTTTCTCTGTAAAGAAGTATAACTCCCTTGCAGCTTTCCAATTATGGAAGTTTCTGTCACCTACTTAGTAAACAGAAGCAGTGCCACGGTATTAAGATGACCCGGCTGCACCATAAATGCCAGTTAGAGGAAGCAATAAATTTCCAGTTAGTCCAGTATCTGAAAATGATTTATCCAGCTTTCTGATGAACATAAGGAAGTTCCAATCAACAATTGCTTGACAGAAGGAAAAGGAGATGTATCTCAACTAAATGGGTAGGAAGAATTCAGTCGGCTCTTAACATATTATTTGCAATCTAATTTGTTTTTCAAAGAAGTAATGTTTATTTAACACAGTAGCATTTTACTACATGCAGTGCTAATGGAGGTTAAATAAAAGACACAAGGGCAACAAAATCCTGCAATTACTTTTCACACAAGGACAAAACTGCTATGTGAGAGAAATGCAGATAAATTTCCCAATCCTCATAGCACTTTTTGACACTACTGGCTATGGGTTACCTCTTAAGGACTTGAAGATTTTACTAGGGCTGACTGATTTAGATTTGGATAGGTTTAAATCATACTTGTCAGTGTGCTATTAATTTTTAACCACAGTCATTTTTCCCTAGACCTGTTAATATGCTAGGCAGTCCCAGGAAGCATAAAACTTTGACCCATGCTGTCCAGTATTTGCATATAGCACTTTCTGGAAGTGCTTTATTCTGTCATCAAAATTCTAACTATCTCCTCAACAGCATACAGATATGGGAATCCACAGACCCAGATAAAAGGCCCTTCAGACTGGCCGTATGATTATCAGACATACATGTTTTTATGCTAACTGGTCTTTTCCTCCTCAATTTAGATGAAACAAAACTTCAGCTCTCAGTTAAATTTTGAAGACAACCTCTCTGGAGGTGCAGTGTGGTGGAATATGGTTTTTCCTTACAACCCACCAATTATTTTCATGTCTTTTCTGGACCTTGAGATCTCTTTGGGAGTCATGTTAGTCAGAAATAAAGTAAGGCTAAGATTACTGTTGCCTCAGCACAAAATAAATCTTTGTTTGAAGCCTTTCTGACAACCTGTTTGGGAATGAATGCAGCCCCACCTTTTCAGAATTTCAAAACAGATCACTACACAACTCCAAACTGTCTCAAGTTTTCAAGCTGAGACAACTTTGTAGAAGTAACAGAAGCATTTCATTACCATTGGTCTAACATTTAATTTAATTTTTAAAAGTTTGGTAAAATATACTTGCAAGCTTCAAAAGTGGCAGATTTTCATTTGAAAACTCCTGCATCTATATGATCTTCTCCAGAAACACTAAGTTTTATTCCCTGCAGCTATTAATCATGTTAACTATCAGTGGTACAAGGTCTGTTGATGACACCTGTTCTGAGCTCTGCAAAGGGTTGGTCAGTTTAAGTGCTCAGCTCTAACCACTCTGTTGGGAGGAGAATTCTTTATTACTTGAGGGGACTTCAGTGAAATGTTTGGTGAATTGACCTTGGCCGGACAAGAAGTGCCCATCCAGACACTTGTCTCTGGATAGGAGAAGGAAAATACAATGAAAGACTTGTGGGTCAAGATAATGACAAGGTTATTTGCAAATTATTGTCATGGGCAAAACAGTGTAATTCATGGAAAATAGTATTTTGT
The DNA here is from genome assembly GCF_000738735.6 of Corvus cornix cornix. NCBI lineage: Eukaryota > Metazoa > Chordata > Aves > Passeriformes > Corvidae > Corvus > Corvus cornix. The sequence goes on along the minus strand of NC_047056.1, from coordinate 106,514,711 downwards.
CACTCAAATTAGGATAATGAGAAATAAAAACAACCCCCTTTCTTCAGCTTCAGTCCCAGCTTCTCTGTCTCCTCCCCCAAGGAGAAAGGAGGGAGGGGACATTTGGAGATGCAGTGCGTCTTTGCAAATCACCATTGCATGTGATAGATCCCAGCTTTCCTGGGGATGGCTGAACACCTGCCTGACCATAGGAATGGGTGAGTGAATTCCTTGTTTTACTTTGCTTGTACACATGACTTTTGCTTTACCAATTAAACTATCTTTGTCTCAGTGCTCAAGTTCTCACTTTCATGATCCCCTCCCCCACCCCACCAGGAGTGAGTGAGTAAGGCTCTGTGGGGCCGAGTTTCTGACCAGGGTTGAGCAATGACAGTCTGCTCCACTGTTAACCTCCCTGGAGTGCAAGGAAATCTCTGCTCTGGTGCCTGGAGCACCTGCTCCCCCTTCTGCATTTGGTTTCTGAAGGGCTGTTACACATATTCTGACTCCTCTCTCAGGCTGCAGTTGCTCCTCTGCAGCTTTTTCCTCCTTCTTAAACTCATCATCCCAGAGGTGCTACCTCCTGATGGTCACTGATGAATCTGATCTTGGCCAGCAGCAGGTTCATCTTGGAGCTGGCTGGCATTGGCTCTGTCAGGTATGTGGGAAGCTTCTGGCACCTATTCACAGAAGTCACCCCTGTAGCTTCCCCACTACCAAAACCTTGCCACGCAAACCCGATACAGCCCCACATCTGCATTTGTCAGACTTGCAGAATGGAGACACAGATGCTGGTGAAATAGTTGTGACTCTGGACATATCATTGTATCTATGCAATACTCTTACTCCGGTAAGAGTAAACTGCAACCTCAAGCAAGACCTTTGCCATTAATTTTTCATAGTCACTTGGGAAACTATTATAGAAAAAGAAGGCAAGAAAGATTCCTGCATGGGAACTTTATTTCATCTGTAGAACTAAACATTTATCCTGGGATACCTGATGAGCGCTTACTCTCTATTAGCCTTCCTGTTACCACTGCCCTCAGTTTTTCCTTTCCTCTGTAAGTTCTTTGCTCTGGCAAAGAAATGTAATCAGAAAATAAGAGATTATAAGAGTTATTCCAGGGAATAACTTTTTTTCGACAGTGTCAATAATACCCTTATCAATCAGATGATTGTTTAATTTTCTGTTTTAAAAAAATCTCTTAAAACAGATTCTGTATAATTCTCGTGCAGCCTGACCTAATGCTTGGTCATATTTGTACATTTTTTCCTTTCTTTGAACCTTGGAAAACTATCGGTAACTTTTCTCTTTTTAAAAATACAATTTACTTTTTAATTGAAGAACCATCAAGTCCTTAATATTCTCTTGTCCATACTAAACAAACTTTATTTTCTAAATAACTTTCTAAACAATATTTTTATGCACTCTGGGCATCTTTTTAATAAAAAAAAAGAAGGAACTGGATTCAAAAAGTAATTTTTTCCCCTTATTTTACATATTTTTTTCAATTTCATTTCATTGCCTCCTTCATTCTTCATCTCTGACATTTATTATTTTATGAATTCCTATCCAAATTGGGCTTGAATCCTCCGTCATAGTTTATATCTCACATATTTGAAACAAAATATATTACAAAATAAAGGAGGAGTCAAGTTGTCCTCATTGCTCTTCTAAGCACCAAACACATCCAAATAATTATTTAAATGTGTAATAATCCACGATTATAAGGTCCCACATTACTACCTTTACAATTAAAATTTAATATTTTGCTACCCAAACCCATATTATTCTTTACTGAAGGTTTTATCTTTACAAAAATCTCAATGGTTCTTTGATTTCTGTTCCACAAACCTTCCTGTTAAAATTAGAGCAATTTGCTTTCATTTCTTTCATTCTTTGACTGGGTATTTTTGTTGGGTTTGTTTTTTGGTCTTTTTTTTTGAAAACTCTGTGGTGCAAGAACTGTCTCTTACTATGTCTGTAAAGTACATAGCAGAAGAAGCATTAATCCCACTTGAGGATTAATCCCACTACTGTTGTGTTGCCAGGCACAAATATTTTAGCTCTAAAATCTCCAATAAAATTATTTCTCTTGCTACTGTCTGTAATATCTATTTCAGGGAAGAAAAAGGAAAACTGAAAATCCAACAAAAAGTAAAGGCAACTTGGTAAAATGCTCTATCTTTCATCTTAATGGTCAAAAATCAGAAGATTTATTCTAATAGAAGACAAATGATTTGGGGAAATAGCAAATGCATGCAAAATATGGTTGGAAGCTCTCCTGTGAGAGGCTAAAGAGGACACAAAGCTCTTTAAGTGTGTGAGGGGAGCACTTTCTGTGCCATTAGTGCCTGATTAGATATTATAACAGAAAATGTAGGATAAAATTAGACTCTGACAAGGAGCAATTGAACCCTGAGTTTTGACAGTCATCTGTTGGACACCTTACCACTTTTATCCTTAGGGCGTCTTAGATGACACATAAGGATTTTTTTCCAGTGCATAATTATCGTAAGTGCATAGTGAAATGTTATGCCTTTTTCCAAAGATGCACTGGTTAGACCTAAGCACTGCCACAGGGGAGGATTTTGGGGGGCCTGATTTTGTATGCTGTACAGTGCAGCAGCTGTGGTCTTTGCTGGACTGTAGGAAAAATACAAAGGTCATAATATCAAGAGTCTGAAAAGCAGAATAGCCTTCAAATATTGACCTGCTTCATTGGTAGACAGTTTTAAACTTTCTAGCATAGATTAGAAAGAATAGCTGTTGGGTTAGTCTTGTCTTCTATGTACAGTAATTTTTTTTTTACTTATATCAATGTCAAGAGTCAAGCAGTGTCATAATGAAGTGCTTAAAAAAAGTAAAGAGGATTCACTTTGGAATTTAAAAACAAAAGAAGACTTTTGGGATGAGACTAAACATGATGTAGCTTTGTTCTGTGGAAAGCAGAAATTTACCACCTTACCTGGAAGATGTAAAAGTCGTGGGCTTTGGTTGCAGTCTCAAGTGAACTTTAATCCAGGGGTATCCCCTAACAGTACTGACATTCTGCCTGTGACAGTCACTTCCAAATCACAGTAAAGCTGGAGGAGTCTCTTTCTCTAATGATATATTCAGCTACCGGGTGTTCTGAAACAAATGGGTCAAAGATGATTCAAGTGTTAACCAGAATCTTGTGTGTGAGTTGTGCTTAGTTTTCATACTTGCAGGTTCAGAGTCCAGAAGATGTCTAAAAGAATAGGTCTGTCTAGGATGTTAGCAGTATCTGTCCAAAACAGCTTGGAATGAAATGTTTGAATTTCAAAAAATGAACTGACTTTATGATATCACTGTTATTTGGAAGATTTAAATATCATTAACATCAGTGTGTTAAATCAAAATCCCAGGAAAATTTCAATTTCACTTAAGGCTGAATTTCACTTAAGGCTAAATTTAATCTCTATCTACACACAATTGTTGAATTTCTGTCATCATAAAACAAAGGAAAACTATATAAGAGTTGGTGCAATAATGAATTGTTTCTAAATTGCATGTTTCAAGGACAAGGGTTTATCTGACATTTTTTGCTTTATAATGGCAATAGAAAAGTTGTTACTGTAACAAGACACCCAGTAGTTTATTATTGCAAGGGATTATAAAGGGATTCAGAATAATATCTTGGTGGTTGGTTGTTTTTGGGGTTTTTTTTCTTTTTTATATTTTTTCATTGTTTCTAAGCAAGGAGAGAGCCTTTGATTCCAGTCTCTCTGTTTTCTGTCATGAGAGAAGGAATATGCACACAACTTTGGATGCAACTTTCTGACTCTGAAACATAATCCATATGTATTTGTCCACAACTGAAAATTTGGTTGGTCTGCCAAGATTCAGGAAGGGCCCACAGAGTGAGCTCAGGTTCATAGTCTTCCCTTTCACAGGTTGACAAACTGAAACACTCCTTACCAGACCATGAGTGGTTTACAAAGGTCATATTAGTGATCTGTGTAGAATAGAGTTAACACTTGAGTTATTTCTGATTTTTTTTTTATTTTTCCCAACATAGGTGTTTAGTAAGACAAAAGATAAATTCATACAACAAAAAATAAATCGCAATGTAATTTTGCAAGGTCAGAGTAATGGGGAAACTATTAGAGGTGAATTCATTGTTATTCATTTCACTTCAAAGTTAAATGTCAGTTCCCATGACCCAGTAAATGGAGTGTAATTACTGAAAGTATATTAATGATATAACAGAAAAATCTGACTCCTGTAGATGTTCTAGGGAAATGGTTTTTTTCATACATCTAGGTGATTAAAAAATTGAACTCCTGGACAGCAAGATTGGTCAAATTACTTCCCCATCTCCTGACAGAAAAAATACACTTTGAGGGGTCTTATTAAGCAATCTATCTCTATTGAGCTCATTAAGTTCTGGACAGCTAATAAGAATATAATAGAATCTTGGATGTCCTCTATAACATAATCTGACAAGTTGAAGCTGCATTCCAACTTCATTTGGATGGGCAAACAATGAACCATATGCTAGTCTCAAATTCAGCGTAGCTTCCTTCTTATTTTAGTAGGACTTGTGCATTTGTAGAGATAGCTATAATAAAAATCAGGGTTGCCAATTCAGCTTCATTCTAACATCTCCTTTTTCCTTGTGAATACTAACTGTCACAGTTCATCTCACTTCTCACTCTACAAAAGACTAGAACCACTTCTTAAACTATGCTTGTAAACACCTATACACAAAAATCCATTTTAATGCATAACAAGAAATTGGTTTTAGTCTGACAAAATGTAGTCCTTAACTCTGTATTCATGAACATCTACTTTCACCTGACATGCTATGTATTTCTATACTTACATGCTTGTCTCTCATTTACAAAGTCCTATTACAGTAGTGTATAGATTTAATATTTTCTTCTGCCCATTTTCTTCCTGGTTTTAGAATATGCGATGCTTTGGTCTCTTGTACCTTTCTGTTTCCTACTGGATCAGAGATCAATCCTGCTATATTTAACCCTTATTCCAGTACCAAACTACTTGGCAGTAATGCTGCTGGAAACCAAATATGTAAGTCACCAGCAGGTCCACCTGAGTGGATAAGTCAGTTTTTCAGGTGCAGCAGCCTTAATAGGCAGTGGCTTTCAAGGACAGGAAGCAAATAATGTTTGCAAGCTGTACTGACCTGTAACTCCTTAGCACAAATGATCATATGCAAATTCACAGCAGTAAAAGCTTCTCAGTTTGCAAGACAAGTCCGCAGAAGACTCAAATTCTCCTTTACAAAGTGATTATTTCCCTGATCTAACAGCAAAATTCTTCTGCTTTTCCTGGAGAGAAAGAGCCCTCCCTGCTCCATGTGTGTGCTGGGCATATGACCTTTACTGTCTGTTAAAACCGTTCTTCTCCTCCCCTTTCCTTAGCAGCAAGTGCAAAGGCTGAGGCATAGAAAGCTTTCCCAACCACTGGAACTGAGCAATGGGTTTTCTCAGCTCATCCTCCTCCCCATCCAAACAGATCTGAGCTAAGTGAGCTCAAGTATGACAATGGGGAAGGAAGAAGTGCAAAGAGGGTTACAGTCCTTGTGTTGCTGCAAGACCTCTGCTACTATTTTAGCCACTCTCCTGATTAGATGATTTTTGGCATCAGATCATCTGAATGTAGCTTTCTGAGTTAACCTTTTGCACTGGTGATTAATCCTTGGGGTACCTAAAGGCATGAAATCCTAGATCAGCCTGTAGGGTGTGTGGAAAGAAACTATTTATAAAATCCTTCCAAATAAAAGAGTCATTCAGAGGAAGAAAACTGTCATCAGAAGTCATCCAAGTTCCCAGTAATGTCAAGAGGATAATAATGAACTGAGAGGTTCTACAAATAGGAGAAAACTTTTAACAGAATTTTTTAAAATTGAAATTCATTTGACTGTAATAAGATGAAACTGGTATCCTGCTTAGGATTACATTTTTGAGTTATTGGGACTGAATCCATCTGGAAGACTCAACTTTTATTATCATTGCTGAACTCATCAAGCAGGTCATGAAACACACCCTGGCTGCAAAAGGACAGAGGAAGGGAACTAGGTGCTACTTTGTTGTATGTGCTAAAACTTGAATATCACCTGCAACATAAAATTTCCCTTTTTCCACAGCCATGTAATTCTATTCACCTATCCTTTCAGCTATATAGTATTTGTTTTCTTAGAACAAAATTCACCTTTTCTAGTGCTTCTAACCTGGGACCAAATTAGAAGGAAGCACCTGTTTGTACAGCCAGCAACCCAGTGCGCATGCCAGACCTCAGTGTGCATGGTCTGCTTCTCCCACAGCAAAGTCGGGAGCAAATATTATTCCCAGAGATAGAACCTGCCTTTGTTGTTCTTTTCTATCCTTGTTTATGTCCATTTATTTTGCTTTATCTAGCAGGAGATAGTATCAGACTTCAACAGCAAGATTTCAAGTTGCCCTAAACTCTCTCTTTCTTTTCTCCCTTCAAAACAATAACGGAAAGACAGCAAATGTGATCTTTGAATCCTCATAACTATATATGTTCATTCCAGAGGTAATGAGATGCTTGTTTTCAGGCTTTACCAGCCAAATTAAACTCTCTGTGCTCTATTTGAGTGTCTATACTACAGGACCATACTCAAATACCCTCCCTGGGGCTGCCCATATTCTTGTTCACTCCTCTGGCATTCTGGGGACATACTCTTCCTCAACCGAAAACAGAGGATATTTGCAGAGAATTTGTATTTCATTGCTGGAGCTTGTTGAGATGCACCCTCAGGATCCATCTCGACGTCTACAGAAAACCTGGACTCACATATAGACCCCACATGTGGTTTTTACCAGTTTGGTTTGGGGTTTTTTTGAAATCAGATTACATAGAAGTCTCACATGAAAAAGACTGATGATAGAGTTTTAAGCGTGGGTACCTGCTGACTTGAACATCCTGAAGTCCACTGATACAGATGTGAACTACCATTCTTTCCCAATTCATCACAAAAAATCCCAAAAGTCCTGCTGGGAGCTATCAGGCCTGTGTGCTGTCTTCATGGTGGATTGTCAGCTCAACAGGTGCCGGCGTTTTTGTCGACAAACGGGACAGGGAGCCTGGACAGGCGCTCCAGGAGTCTTTTATTATTTCATTCTGGTATCAGTCTCATATACAGAGTTGAGACAGAGTGGGTACAAAGCTCACACCGTCACAGGCATCCAACGAGTTCCTGGTTACAGAGCATTCTTAGAAGCTTTTTAGCCAATAGCATGCTTCTAAAAGTTACAGACAGCTCTCTTAACCAACCCCCAACAGCGCACGTACATCTGCTAAACACAATGCTGGCTTGTTATGCCTTAATATAACAATACACAATATTCCATTGTTAAGTTTATACTTATCTATCTTGCTAAGCATATTTTTTTGCAACTTCAAAATCTATCTAGGCCAAACCTAGAAACTCTAACCATTGTTTTTAATGTCCTTGCTTGCTGTATAACTGTAACTTCTTCTATCTTTTCACAGCCAGAGCTAAATCCTAACTTGTTTTCTGCCTTATTTCCTGAAACCTGCTTTTATTTCTCACACCTGAAATCTTTTCCACCTTCTGTGTTTCCCCACAGTGCGAGGCCAAGTTTTAAGCATGGGTACCTGCTGACTTGAACATCCTGAAGTCCACTGATACAGATGTCAACTACCGTTCTTTCCCAATTCATCACAAAAGATCCCCAAAGTCCTGCTGGGAGCTATCAGGCCTGTGTGCTGTCTTCATGGTGGATTGTCAGCTCAAGAGGCAGAAGAACCCAGCTTAGCCAGTTAGCCTAGATGATTCCTTCAAAAAGGTCATGTGAGAGAGCTTTGTGTGTAGATTGGAAGAAATTAGAAACAAATCTAGCAATGATGGCAATATAATCTTCAGCTATGTCAGGCAGAGACTTCTCTGAGCTTAAGAGAAGAGAAGAAAAACACAAAATGTTGAAAGTAATGAGGAAGAACCATAGAATGGTTTGGGTTCAAAGGGATTTTAAAGATACCTAGTTCCAACCCCCTGCCATGGACAGGGACACCTTCCACTAGACTTTATGTGGTGGTCAGTTTCAGTGATACCTCTGTAATAAATCTGCCACAAATTGATGCTCCACAGCTGAACATTCATGAGAATAATTGACTTTAACCAAATTATCATTTTTTTCCAGTCTTATATCTATTCTACATGGTCTCCAGCCTAAGAATATGAGTATGAATCACTTTTTATATTGTTTTGTTGTTGGTTTTTCTCCTTTCAGCATTCATTTTGCTATCCTTAGAGGGGAAGAAGTATTTATCCAAACAGCTGCTGATTCAAAAGCATCAGATGAATCCCCCAATTCCACCTGTTCATGCATGCACATAGTGATATAGACATAGAATTTGTCATGCAATACCTCCTCCTATCAGTGTGCCGCATCCAGTGAGGTGTGAGTGGACATCATGAGCATGTCTGTATGATTTGACATGATGTATCACCCCAGCTGTGCAGTCTGCAGTACAAACCACGAAAGATTCAGGTGGCAAAAAAAAAAATCACAAAGACAGAACTTGATAGAAACAAAACAAAAAAAAGTGGGTTTATTACTTTGTCACTACCTGAACTTAAGGGCATGGTTTGCTGAGCATCAGAATGCACATTTTCCTCTACTTGAAATGAAATGATGAAATGAATCATGCAGTGGTTTGTTTTGCATGACATAGTCTCCCATGGTCTCCTGGGAATGTCAGCAGGCTGAAAAAGGCACTGGTATTTTTCACAGGATACTTGCACTTCTGAGGAAAAAGAGCTTTACATCTGCTGTACCCACAGCCCTCAACAGTTGATCCTTGGTGCTGTGGATACCCAGGATATCGAGCAGCATTCCTCTCCCAGTTCAGACAAAAAAACGCAAAAAACTCTTGATGTCTTGCCTTCTCTTGCTTTCCTTACATCTCTCCAGAGGATAACAGCTTTAAAAACCTGTGTTTTACAATAGGGAAGACAATAAATGTCTGCTTTTGAAATAAGAACTGCTATATCTTATGCAAGTTTGAGGAACACCTGCAGATTTCAAGGTTTATGCAGGATATATATAGAAGAGCCATGTTTTCAAGAGCACCACTGTAAAAACAAGAAAAATAATGGACAAGAAGTTCCAAGGAGCTCATCACCATGATGACTGGCAGACATTGCGCTGAACTATAGACTCTCATCACCTGATTCACCTGAATTTCTACTGCTATGTTTAGTAAGTTTTAAAAGAAAAATTCGTATGTAATAATAAAATTTTTTCAAAGGAAACATCATGTCTGTCTGAAACCTTAAAGTTTATTAATTGCATTATAAGAAAGCAATCATGTGCATGTGACTAATATTTCAAAATTTTAGTACTGTTGCAGAGCTCTGTATCAACTGAATTAAAATCCTTGCGTATTATAAAATTAAGCCAGTATTGTCAAAGAAAATACCTGATGTAGGTAACTGCCACTTAGAGGAATTTCGACAGTTCCAGATTAAATGCCTGCTTGTTGCTAATTATGTTTCAAACCACATCATGATTTTGGTACATATAGGTCCTCATCACTGACCCCAGCAATCACATGGGAATCTTTCTTTTAGAGAATCATGAAGTCTAATAGTCTTATTATATATTTATGAATATTTACATTTTAATTCCACACATTTGGGGGGAATTTGGTTTAAGACAGTCACTCATGCATCTAGGTAGCTTAATCAAAAACTGAATTCTACCCTTTAGGTCTAATGCAACCTCATCATCTGCTGCCAGGAGCTGTTCAACAGTTCATATGATTCAGAAATAATACATTACAAGATCAAAAGGTGAACACTATGTTAGAACTGTCTTCCAAATGGAACTTCTTTGCGTACAAAATTCAGACATTAAATGTGCCTTCATTTCTAAAGGGGAACAAAAGTCAAAATCTAAGGTTTTCCTGCAAGGCACAAAGTTTCAGAAAACTTTGTTTCAACTTTTCTGAAGCATTACGTTTTGATAAGGTAGAAAACTGCAGTTCTGATAAAGCTGAAAAAGTTGCTTCATCTTTTTTTATTTTTACTATATATTAAATGATAATATAAAATAAATGTCAAAATGAAATGTTTTGACCTTATCAAAATGTCTCATTTTGGTAATTTTCCCATCCAGGTTTTAAATTAAATTGGTACACTCTTGAAATCATTTAGGTGTTGTTACATTGGCATTTTCTTCTGGCAACCTGTTACACTGGAAAAATCTTGACTAGCTCTTGTCAACAGACTCTGCCAAATACGGCAGTTTTCTGCGGGAGATCTCTGTGTCTTTGTTCTGTTTCAAGCTCTCTTTGTGAGGCAGATTTGCCTTCACTGAATTAGCTGAGCTGAAATGATTTCTAAACCACAAGTATGGAGAGGTGAACTGTGGCTTGTGCTGCCTGTGATTTCCATGTAGTTCCCAAACTGGGGCTACTTCAGGTGATCAGTGATGTCACAGTCGTGCTGGGTAACCAGTTTAGGGTCACTAGTTTTGAATGGAAAGGAGCTGGGCAGGAGCTGCAGCTTGCAGCCACCTGTCTATCTAGCCCACCTCCCTGTGATGGGTGATGAGAGAGAATGCCATCTCTCCTCTTTTGTATTTGTCCTTCCCTTGAGCTCTCTGAGCATGTAATGGCCCTTGACAACTCTTTTTTGGGCATCTCCAAGTATGATCACTGTTGGCCTATGGGTGCTTCAAGCTGTTTTACTGTTCTACCTCCCTGAAGGACAAGAGAAGCATAAATGATCAAAGTTGGTTTATTTAGATGATGTAAATAATGTACATTTAAAAAATATATTTATTGGTTAAGAAAAAGTTATAGTCAAAGCACTTATACCTGAAATTCTCTTCTAAGGACTCTGTGGCCTGGGAAGTTAGACTTTCTTCCTAACAATCTGCTAATTTGATTTTGCACTCTCTTGTGGGGCCCAGAAAAAATCCACAAAAGTGGCATAGAGGGAAAAGTATGCAAAATCATGGTCAAGTACAGAAAATAGTGACATCAGATAAAACCATCAGCAATAACTGATGCATCTCCCAGTGTTGGTAGGAAGCTAAAAATCTGTAATCAGCTAATATTTACACTTTTACTATTTTCCTGTTCATTTCTAACTTCTTCACTCTACTTCCTATCTTGATTAGAAGACTATCTTCCATCTTCACAGATGTTTCAGTTGGAAAGTTAGAACTCCTGCTCCTGTGAGGACAAGATTTACCGTTACATTAACTCATCTGTAAATAGCAGTAGGGAAAAAGGTAAAGAAAGGAATAATAGAGAAGGGGACCTGAAGAAAACTCTTAAGTAACTTATGTAATGGTTTGTATCATGTCGACAACTCAATAGATATATTTTCAGCAATATTTTTTTTTTAATTGTGTGCAGAAGGCATTCCAATCATAAGCATTTATCCTACCTGGACCTCTTACAGAAAATAGTATTTTAAAAAATAGAAATAATTCCAGTTTAAGGGAAATACTAAATACTAAAACCAATTCCTTTTTTCCTTCAGAATCCCTTGTTTGACTGCAACAGGACAAAAACATATTTGGGTCTCAGCACTGGCAGAGAGGATGGGAATGAATGACAATTTTATTCATAAGCGTACATTAGAGACAAACGGTGCATAATTTAGATTCTCTCCTGGCTTGTTGAATCTGCAGGCAGCCATGCTTTCTGTTGCATTAACATTTTGATTGAATGAGCTGGGTCAAAACCATCACTTTTCTCATCTAGGGAAGGAAAACTATTTTGAAGCCAATCATCAATCAATGCATGTAATCAGCCTTTTTAAAGTATCTGGGGCTTTACACATAACTGTCTCTCTGTCGTAATAAAATCCAAATATCAACATATTTTTCATTCATTAGTCATTACACATGTACAATAAAGTGTTAAAAGGACAATAAGGACTTGAAATGTGTTTCGCTATTAACAAGATTATTGCAATGGATTTATTCGAAAGGTTGCACCACTTCAACTCCATGATCTTTGGTATAATAATTAATTTGCATATTATTGTTTATACAGTATTGTAAGGCATAATATTATCTTGCCACTTTATTCATTTTCTTGAAGTTAATGGCTTTTAAAATAAATCCAATAAAGTCAAAGAAAATGTCACTAATATCAACCAAGTATACCTTCCAGTATAATTTAATAGTCATTGATACTCTATAAGCCATAAAATCACCATGCAACTCTCTTTTAAGACACTGTTTTTTCGCAATACACTGAAGCCATACAAAATTATGCTGGTGGCAAGTATCAGAACAATAAAAGTGGTTAGTGATTACACGGTGACTTTCATTTGTTGTGTTTCACCAAGGATATCCAATTTGACACATGGGAAATGAAGACACTAAGGTTTAAACAACCTGACCAAGTTTACCTAGTGAATCCATGACTGAGCCATTTCCAGAGGGAGAAGCTCAGTTGCTTATCTCTGCACTCTCATCCCTTCAGTCCTACCACCCTTGGTGTGAAATACTTTTAGGATTCCTGTTCTACAAACTGGAAATTGTCTGGGACTTTATCTGTTTTGTAGGAGTGATTAACTCTGCCAAACGTATCAGTATCAGACTTGTAGTAATAAGCACAATGTCATTAACTTGTTTTCTGAAGGGTAGTAGTGAGGTTTATATGCTTTGAACACCCATATTATGATTATCAGATTATATTTGTTGTTAATATAGATATCAATGTAACATAGTTTTACCTCTATGCAAATTTTTGCTCAAGCCACAGTGAAGGAAACATCAGTTTCAGTACACTCAAATGAGCACTGCATGCCTAATTTCAGATTCCAGTTTTCTTTATGATACCTCCATCGGACCAAATTGCTGCTTCCTCTGTAAGCTTAAATAACAAATAACATCTCACAGTTACAAGAACTGGCAGAAAACTAACTTATGAAATTATAAGACATACATACAAAATATATGTTCAAGTGTAGCATATTCACTTTTACAGAATAGCATAGGATCAAAATATCATGCAACTGTAAATTTGTGGAGTGTCCAGCAGCCCAAGACAATAATTATAAGGTCTTTGAACCTCATACGGCATTACCTTGTCACAGTGACCGCCACCGACCACTGCCCAGGCTAGCCCCTGCGGTGTGCGGCAGGGGTGGGGAGCAGCTGGAAGCTCTTGGCTTTAAAGCTGCTCCTCGGGAGCTCAGCTCTGCCCAGGGGAGCTCAAGCTCCAGGCACAGTGGCTGTCAGCAGGCCCGATAAGGGAGAGAATAAAAAGTAGCAAGGAGGCTTGCCACACAGGATAACCCAACCTCATTGCAGGCAACTCACAGGGGACAAGCCCCGAACAGCTCCAGGGAACCTCTTATAAAGGGAGGTGTTACAATGGGGATGGCTTAACTGGGGACCAATAGAAATCTCTAAGGGAGGGATATGGACGAGGATAGACATTTCCTTGGGCCAACAGCCTCAAGGGGAGGAGGGAAAGGGATCACATGCCCCAATGCAACGAGGTTTAGGGGATTTCCAAAGGGGGAGGTGTCTAGAGGGGTAGGGTCTCGGGGGATTGATGAGGACCATATAAGGGTAAACTGGGAGGTTTCAAGTGATGGACACTGAACCTTCGGGAACAACAGGAGGGGTTTGGGTGATTGATAGGGAAAGAGCTAGAACAAGGGGAGGAGAACAACCATACAGGGAGCACCGGGGGAGCGGCTTGGGTCTGCGGCAAACCACCTGGGAATAGGAGTGGGGAAGGTAGGGATGAACCATTGGGGTACAGAAAACTTATATAAAAATACAATAAAGGTATTGCATCACCACATTACCTTTTCTCTTTGAACTCACTGCAGAAAATGGTTCTAAAAATCTCACGTAATGTTCTGTTGTCTGCCATAAATAAACTGATTGCTGAATGGAATGTCACTAGGTGTATTTCTCACTGTAATTGCAAATCAGAGAATTTTCCTGTGGTAGTCCCTGAATCTCTTGGACTTGTTGCAGATCAAAAGTCAGAAAGCAGACACCTGATGGTATCCCTGCAGACCTTGGACCCCCATCTAAACATTTACCATTCATAGTTCAAAGAAGTATCATAAATACTCTAATTAAAAGGACTTTAAACATACAATAGCAAATACTAAATGTAAGACCCCACCCTATCACCCTTGTCAGGTGAATATCTATACCCTTGGAAAGCTGACAGAGCCATTACTTGGCTATTCAAGACAGTAATCAGATTTTCTGAGCATCAATCAGCAATCATGAAGTCAGGACATTTTATCATGAAGTCAGGAATACAGAGGGTTTTCATAAGCTAATCAGCAGGCATCAAATAGACAATCAATCTAATTAGTGGCTCACATTTGCGTGGCAATCACAGCTGCCAAACCTAGACAACAAATTTCATTAGTAATGAAATCTGAGAACTATGATTTGTGAGACCTATCATCAGACTGGGATTGTGGTTATTTTAAAAGGAGTATCATTATGGTAGCTTGGGACATTTGAGGAATTTAATTTGCATGGTGGACTTCACATTCTGGTGTTTCTTTTTTGTTTTCAGCGTAAATCAACACTCAGGGTCACAGTTTTCAAAGAGCTCATCTTTCATGGTAAACCACAGTTTCAAACAAAGTTAGCATTCAATATTTAAGCACTTCTGTTGTTTACAAAACGGAACTGAACCTTTTGCAACTCCTGATTTCCAAAAGAGTTCTTTGAAAAGTAGTAGAGCAGAACTAGATATACCCAGAGTAAAATCATAGAATCAGTGAATGCTCCAGCCCTCAGATGATCTTTGTGGCCTCCTCTGAACCTGCCCCAAAAGGTTGACATCCTTCTTATGTTGAAGATCCCAGACCTGGATGCAGTACTCCAGGTGGGGGTCTCATGACAGTGGAGTAGAGGGGAAGACAGTCATCTTCCTCAACCTGCTGCCCATGCAGCTTTTGATGCAGCCCAAGACACATTTGGCTTTCTGGACAGTGAATGTGTATTACCAGGTCACACTGAGCTCATCAGTCAGCACTCCCAAGTCCTTCTCCTCAGGGCTGCTCTCAATCCATTCACTGCCCAGCCTGTTTTTCTGCTTGGGATTGCTCCAATACAGGAGCAGGACCTTGCACTTGGCCTTGTTGAACTTCATGAGGTTTGCACGGTCCCAGCACTCCAGCCTGTCCAGGTCCCTCTGGATGGCATCCGTTCCCTCCACCACTCAGCTTGGTGTCATTGTCAGCCCTTCTGGGGGTGCACTTGATGCCTGAGTGGCCACCTAAAACACAGAGACTAGACAAGGATAAGAGAGTAAAAGGAGGTATTTGTTTGAAGGGCCTTCAAAGGTACATCCTGGGCAGTCAAAAGGCTACACCCAAGATGGATGCTGGGTTACAGGTTCTTCACACTTTTATAAACTTCGTTCATTTGCATATCAGGGTTAATTCTCCAATTATAACCTCAGTTCATGATGTAATTACCCCAAGTTTGCTCCCCCCTTTAGAGTTTATACATTTTGGGGTCTAGTGTCCTTGAGATGGAAACCTAGAGAGGCTTTGTTATATCTAACCAGCATGAGAGAACAGCAGCTAACAGGACACAAGAAACTTAAGAATTACACACTAGGGAGTACAGGATTTGAAAAATATAAAACTTAAAACCTAAGGCATCACACTTGATCCCACTGTCCATGTCACCGACAAAATGTGAAACAGTGCCAGTCTCAGTCCTGATCCCTGGGGTACACCACACATCACTGGTCTCAATTTGGACATCGACCCATTGACTGCAACCCTTCGAGTGCCACCGTCCAGCCAATTCCTCATCCACTTAGTGGTCCATCCGTCAAATCCCTGTCTCTCCACTTGTGCCAAGTACTTCTACTGCAGTAAATATTTCTAGAGCTGAAAATTTAAGACATACACATATGTGCATATTCATGCATAAATTAACCATCTACAAAAGAAAAAATAACCAACTGAATCAAAAGGAGAAAATGTTCCTGACATGCAATATGCCACTTACCGAAAGAAAGAGGAGAAAGTAATTCCATCAAGGAAATGTATTTTTTTTCTTGAGGAAGCAGTGCCTCTTGTCCTTTAAACACAGATATGTGCGGGTTTACTTTCCTTGGCTATATACCATACCCCAGTCTTCAACAGATCATAAAGTGAAAAGAGTTGCTTTTGTCTTGGAGTAAAAGGATTATCATGCGTTCTTCTTCAATCCTGTTTTACTAAGACTTCATCCTGTAGCTCTGTATTACCATTCTGAGCTCTACTCTCAACAGCTAGTATGAACTGATTCCCCTAATCAAGGAGTTGGAAATGTCTTGTGTCCCTGTAGTCTGAGAAATGGGAAGAAACACCTGGAATTTCAGATTATTAATGTCCTAGATGTTGCAGCTGTGGAATGTAAAAAGTGATAATGACCTTGAGGAGGACTCTATTATGATGCTGTTTATGTATTTAAGGTCTACTAAATCTGTATCATACAATGTCACCTTACAGCCATATTCACACATAATCATGGAGCCTATTTTAACAGTGGTTCATCTTTTGGCATTATACCCGCAGAATAATGAAGTACTTGATATACACAGAGAAGAGAGATACATATTTAGGCTACTCTATAAAATGCAGTCTTGAAGCACCCTTATGAATCAGCATTGAATATTGGATCACTACCTTATTTGAATGTTCACTGATTTTGACTGGAACAGTTCCAGATTTCACGACACAACTAGTCCAGCTGCCTCTAACTACCACCAGGATTAACACTGCAAGGAGCACAGTGCTCATCATCATCTTAAAATAAAGACAAAGATTGATATACTTTAGTTTAATCACATACTTATTGCTAAAATTATAATTTTAATGCAAAAAATCAGATTTCTGTGTTAGCCATAACTGAGCATTAAAATCAGACCTATGTTTAAATCCAATTTAAATGGACGGAGATTGCCCCGAGGCTTCAATGATTTGTACTGATCCAAGCTTTCCTTGCAAATTCAAGATGAACCTTCAATCATTAACTTCCATGTTTTCTCATCTTGTAGTTTAATCTTTTATGGCATGAGGTTGCAATCCTGATTTTAACAACCTTTCCATACAAATGCACAATGTTAAAAAATATGGCAGAAATACAAAATATTAAGTAAAAGTTGCTGTAGAAGGGAATATATAAGCATCTTGGATATTTTTTTTTCTTTCAAACTAAGAATCACAGCATGAATTAGACTAAATGCCAAGAATAAAGTAACAGCTTAAAATGAACAGTTGAAATTAACAGGTGTTACAGCATATGCTAGATTTAACTGCCAAGTATTTCACACCTTCATTAAAACCTTTCATGTCAAATTTAAGGCAATGTTAAAATAAAGACAAAAAAGCATAGCTTAGAAATGAATAACTAATTGTTAAGTTTCACATTCAGGTTATATGGTGGCAGAGAAACTTCAGTTCACTTTGTGTAGGCATGTGTTTTAGCTGGGAAGATGCTCAACCAGAGTATATCACACTCGATTTTAATTCAAGTGACTTTGTGTTTAACCTTTAGAAAGTAATGTAACCTACAAAGCGTTCCAGTAGGGGAGATAATGGAACAACAATGCATTCCTGTTTCATGGGGGTATGAAAAAGGCAAAACCGACCAAGAACAGTGAGATTCACAGACTGAATCCTGAAACACCTGGAAACCTGTATCCCAGAAACCTGGCACTGCTTTTGCTAATATCAGCCACAGGTTCTCCACTGAATTTGCAAGGTTTCAGGACTTGTCAGGATATTGTTTTATTAAGTTATCACAGTAAAGGCACCTTTTGCTTCTGACCAAGTGGCTATGCCTAATTTGCTTTGGTTTGTTTTCATTACCATGTGGTAGAATCATATTTTCGTAATGTGAATAACAAGCAGTTTTTCTGTGCAGAACAAGGTATTTCTGACTCTAATAATGTAGTATAGAGGACTGCAGAGCCATGATGATAGAAGAGACTTTGAGTAGTGGATAATATGTACAGGAGTAATTGCATAGGGTTTGGCATTAGAAGTCTCACTTCTTTAAACAACCCACTAACAGTCAATTAAAGAAATGCAGACCTGGAGGTGGCCCATGTTGGTCTTAGGCGTAAAAAAGAAAAAAGAAAAATATTGTCTAGCTAAACAGAAAAGCCACCACAAATAATAAATTCAGTTGTAACATGGAATTACAGACCAATGAAGAAAACGCAAAGTGTACAAGAGTTTCAGCACACATAAAAATAACAGCAAGTGGATCTTGGTTACAGAGCTAAAAACCAAGCAGGGAATGGAAGGGTGATCATAACTCCAGGAAAATTGATAGAATATAAGAAGAGCGTGCATAACAATATTAACTTTATTATTACTGAGACTTTTTCATCATAAAAATATTCTTTTTATATAATAATTAGATCTGAGTTAAGAGTAATTCTTAGATGAAGCCATTAAGATTTCATTCACACAATGAATAATTACTTGGCTTTATGAATTAGGAGTGTTTCCTCTTTGCCCACAGAAACCATTTTGGTCATAACAAGCTTTGAGTAGGAACACAGTATCAGCTCACTGAGACTTGTTTTGTTCCCCTATCCATGGCAAGATCTATTTGAAAATTCCACATGAGTTTTGTTCCTGGTGAAATCATCACCAATGATTATTTAAGGAAGCATTCTCTATACAATAATATTCACCCACAAGTTTTTATTTTTATTTTATTTTGTTTGGGATTTTGGTTGTTTTCAGAAAACCAAGCTGTTAAAAATATCTAAATCAGTGAGCAGTGTATGCCTATGTTATTTATGTCCTTTTATCTGCAGCTTGGAATCACAGTTAAAACATGTTACAGACAGATTCCCTGTGTCACTGAGCCTGGACTTGTTTTTATTCTGAGATTATTATTCTGAGAGAGAAATGTAAACTTTATGTTATATTTTACAAACATAGCTAGCTTTTCTTTTTATTTTTCCCCTGAAAAATGTGTAATAGGGAATATTATTGTTTATTTGTAGTCCAATAACACATAGAAGATCAAAGCTGTATTGATGGAGGTGTTGTATGAATATATAACAAAGACGTGACCACCAAAAGATTATAATCTTAATTCAGGGAAAGAGACAGGATTTGGCTTCTCAATACAAATGCCACAGGCACATCATAGAAGTGAGAATCCCATGAGTGTGGGAGCATGCATCACCAGTGCATCCTGATTGCTGAACCAGTCCAAATATTTTAGAATTTCAGGACTACAGTATTCTTTAAAATTGTGAGGTAATAAATAAATATTTGAAGTATGATTTTCTTGTCAGAAGGTATTAAAGGAAATATTTGAATTTAGCACGTAACTAAAGAAAATGGCATCATTCGTTGTACTAGTTGCTTTCTGATGTCTGTAGCTATGCCAAAGGACAATTCAGGAATACAAAATCAGGCATCTTCCAAAAAATTATTAATTCAGGGAGTTTTTATTCCCACTCTGGAAGTTACTCTAGAACTCAATTCCTCTGGTAGCTTTATGAATGCATTATGATAATGCAATTCTAAAATATTTATTTTAGCTATTTCCTTTAGGTGAACACAAACGGTGCTGAAGAGTGCTGTAAAGAAGAGACTGGGAATGGAACCAGAAAAAAGTATCTTAATTTTTTTGGATTTTGAAAGAAAGTAGAGCAATTTTTTTTTCAGATGGATGTTTTTAAAATACATTGTCCTTAGCCAATGATGATATGTGAGGGGAATGCTTAGATATGTAGCCAAGCATGAATACATATCTCTACTGCTAATAGAGTAGCTTATTATTTTTTAACTTTTGATGAAATCATAACATTATAAGTTTTGAAAGGTGATTGAGCAAATTTTTCCACTTTTCTCATCTTTCTCTTTGACTGATCTTTTAAAATAAGCATAAGCTGTGACACAGTCTTTGTGTTCTGGGGAGGGGTTTATCCTCCTTTTCCCTACCATTCCCTGATTTCCCTAAGCTGTTGAACTGGACAGCAGTTTCAGCTGATGGAGAAAATTGACATCTGAATAAAATACAATAAAAATTCAGATACAGAGCTAGAGCTTTCTTGCATTAGTGGATTGCTGGGTGCACTCTTTTTCTTGAAAACTATCATTTTCTGAGGCTGGAAATGCTTTTCATTTAATTTTTTCTATTTTCAATGAAGAGGTAAACAAAAAGGACTGGTTTTCCCAGGCATTGCTTTCCATCATCTCCACTGCTTTTCTTCTCTTTTCATTCCACTTTTTCAACTTGGAAATTTAAAAAAAAAAAAAAAATAGAAAAAAAAATGAAATAAAAAAGGATAATAATTATTAAAAATAAAAAATGTATATATAATTAAACATATAGAATATTTTATGTCTTTTTAATTCCCATTTTTTTTCCCCAGAGGCTTTTAGAAATCACATGGTGGTCTACTTAGTCTTCAAGTAGTCTACTTTTCTGTGAGATTAAATAAAAAATTAATTAGAAAGATTTGGCTCAAAGTATCACTGATAATACAGATTTTTAAAATTTTCATTGAGTGTCCTGAATCTTCAACCACTGACTGAGAGTACTTGTTACATTATGCTTGCATAGTAACCTAAATAAGTCAAATTATTTGTCTCTGCCTACTTGTTACCAGTTAAGGCATCATCAGCCACCACATCACATCAACAACTGAATAAATACTTGTATACCTTGTGCAAGAGCACAGCCACAGTGCCAGACACATCCATCTATAGAGAGGGATATTGATAATCAGTTTTATGAGTGTTTATACCTTTGGATATTTGAATTATCATTGCTGATTTATCACATGTGACTAAACAATAAGCTTAGTTCCATCATTGTACCTATATCTTTTTTATTGTCAGCAATAAATTTCCAGTGAAATTATTAGTGAAGGAAACACTCTCATCTCCAGGTTCTCCTGTTGGCTTTTCCAAGAAAAAATATCAAAGCTGCAGAGACAGACAACCCTGACAAGTTTGATAGACTTCAAAATGGGAGCCTGCATGGATGAAGATATAAAAATACAGACTGGAGCCTTCTGCTAAAATCTGAACAGTCTGGTTTCTTACTCTTTTAAACAGAACTTGGACAGAAGAGCTGACCACAATAAAACAGAACTTCAGTGCTTTACTGCCAATCTAAATTCATCATATGGAACCTATCATTCAAATCATATTCCTGAGAGCAACTCAACCAGAGCAGAAGGATTACACATTTTCTAACAAACTCTATTGCGAGTAATTCTGCATTTTAATTATATATTTAAATTATTTTGAATGTGGCTTCTTAAAAACAAACAAAAAATTAAAAAAAAAAAAAGGAGAGAAAAAGAAAGAAAGAAAATCAAAGAAAGAAATCAAATTCATGTGTTATAGCAGCATGGTTTGACTTGTAATAATCCTGGACAAGCACAAAATATTTTTCCCTCTGAATGGAAAGCACATAGGACAAGCATCCTCTGTGTTACAAAAATGAGTCACAGGCTACTCACAGCTGGATAGCTTGATGCTGCCAATTTTTTTTTAGGATAATTAGATTCTAGTTAGATATGGAAACATCACAATTTTTTAACCCAACTTTTGTGTATAAATTATATAATTTCCAAAATATCAGCACTTTTTATTTTGAGTTAGGATGAGTAACCTGTGTTTAGCACAGCAGGCAGACCTTGTGCTGTCATGAGACAAAATATGCTTAGTTCAGAAAGAAGTTTTCACTATAAGGGCCCCAAAGAGCACTGGTATTTCTGAAAGGACCAAGCAGCACTTCACAGCTCAATGATTTCAGCTTGGTCCTTTTGAGATACCTGAAAAGATTCTTCTTTTTTTCTTAAATCAGCTCAGTGAACTTTCCTGAGTTCCCATAGGCTGGGGGTCAATGAAAAGAGGTCCACTTGTGCAGCTGCTAATTTACTCAGCTGAAGATCCCAGAAAGGGAGCCCCTGTTGTGCTGAGTTTGACTGGGCTTGTGTTAATTTTCTTCATGGTAGCTTTTATGGGAGTATGGGAGTATGGTTTGTGCTGAAAACAGTTTTCATAACACAGTTTTAATTATTGTTGTTTAATATGATGTTTTAGATTGTATTGATATTTTATTACTGAGCAGTGTTTATGCAGTGTCAAGCTCTTTTATGCTCCTCAAATTACTCCACCAGGAGGAGGTTGGGGGAGCACAAATAAGTGGGAGAGGGCACAGCCTGAGTCCAACTGACCCAGCTGATATCCTAGACCATATGGCATCATGGTCAGCACACAGAGCTCAAAGAAGGAAAGAAAGGGGACAGTCAGAGTGATGGTGTCTGTCTTCCCAAGTCACCATTACATGAGATGAAGTCAGCTTTTCTAGGGATGGCTGAACACCTGCCTGCCCATGGGAAGAGGTGAATTGATTCCTTGATTTGTTTTTCTTGCATGTGTGGCTTTTGCTTTGCCTATTAAATCATCTTTATCTCAACCCATGTGTTGTTTCACTTTTACTCTTTTTCACTTTTTCTCTTCTGATTCTCTCCCCCATTCCACCAGCAGGATGTGAGCAGGTGGCTCTGTGGGGCTTAACGGCAACACCTGCTAAGTGACAGAGGGATCCCAAAAATCCCAGAATTGTGATATATTTGGTTGGTCCCATTTTTAATACATAGTAGAGGAAAATAGTCAATGGTCCATAAAAAGTGGATATCTGTCTTAGTATTCAAACTGCAGCCTGGGGAGCTTTTTGCATCCAGAAAGGGCCGTTTATGCAATTTGTAGAAATTTAGAGGGAAATCAATTATTTGCACTTCCCATATTTATATTCCATAACACCTCTCTTCCATTATTTTCAGCTTGCTGTGCTAAATCCTTGTCCAGCCTGTAAAAGGAGGTTGCTGGTCCCATGCAGCACAGAGAGCTCAGTCCCAGATACTCTCCAGTGTGGGTGCAGAGCTCACACTGAGCCATGTGCTGTGCACACTGCCAGCTGGAATTTCCCTGGACTTCCAGAGGCAAATAGACCACTGCAAAAATCCATTACTCTCTCTAAGCAACTTATGAAGACCACTTACCATGAATGCTGAGGCCTCACAGCCCTAAAATACATATATGCTTTTCCATTCTCTGACTTTTTGGGAATTAGCTAACTCAGTTCAAGTGGAAAGGTCACATGCTGGCTACCTGCAAACTTTGCTTTTTAAAAAAGCATTAATATCAGTCCAATTTGTTAATGTAAACACATGTGTTCCTGTTGCTAATTTGTCCTCTCAAGGACTGAGATGATGACAAAGGAAGCAATCCTGGAAGGACTAGCATCCCTGCACAGAGGCAGCTGCTTCCAAATCCCCAAGTGTTGCTATAAGCAATTGAGATGGCAGTTCATGTGCCTGGAATCCTTCACATCTCCTGCCTGCAGAAGCACATCTTTACCAGAAATAGCCCAGTGAGTATGGAAAGAAATGAGTTCATCTTCCCATCTTGTGGTTTAAGCTTTGTCTTGGGGCTCATAGCAATTTCTCTGCTGTAGATTACATGGCTGGGTACCTTTGGGATCCCTTCCCAATTTAAAAAGGCCAAGGGAGAAGCACATAAAAAATGAACTCTTCCTGGCATCTGATTCAACACATTGTTTCGTCACATGTTCCTCCATTTCTCTCCAACACAGAGCCAGGGAAATATACAGTTCAGTAGAGTCTGTGAATATTTTTGCCATTGGCTGGAATTTTCCTGTTTCGTCCAATGAAGAACTGATGGATGGTTTTGCCTATCCACCAGCTCCATCAGAAAATGCCTTAGAAATATACTCACTTATGTAACTGTACTCTGATTTTATTTTATTTTATTTTATTTTATTTTATTTTATTTTATTTTATTCTCTTTCTGGTTTGCATGTATGATACATCAGCACTGTCTTTTATGTCTACTGATCACATCATGAATGCCCAGTGATTGCTATTTTCACAATGAAATACTTCAGTGAAAGATCCCGCCGTGAACATGGAAGGCCTTGAGCTGCAGATCATCACCCATGTGGGATGCAGATGTGGGAAATTTCACAGATGTTGCATGCATTCATATGTACATGTGTATCTGTGTGTGTAAATCACATTTGCACATGTTCAGTATTCAGTTTTGGTTACTGCTGGAGACAGGATAGAGGAATATAAAGGCTTATATTGGATTGGGTTGACTGAATAAAATATTTTTTATTCATTTGTAGACAACCTCCCCCCACCCCCCCAACAAGTATCAAATTATTGCTTTTTAATTCCTGGTTTTTTACTTTTTTTACTT
Organism: Corvus cornix cornix; assembly: GCF_000738735.6. NCBI lineage: Eukaryota > Metazoa > Chordata > Aves > Passeriformes > Corvidae > Corvus > Corvus cornix. The sequence goes on along the minus strand of NC_047056.1, from coordinate 106,490,463 downwards.
ATGCACTGCCAATTTGTGATGCTGGCTCTTCTGCAAAGGACAAAGTAGTGCCTTCTATGAGGAAGACATCGTGGTAGAAAGAGTTTCAGCACTGAATTCTTCACAGATGAATCTAAGTTGTGTAGTTTTCTATTGCCTTTCCGAAAAATGGAAGATGAAGAAAATAAATGTTATTATACCTTACATCTCTTATTATACCTTACAAGAGAAAAGCAGAGCTGTTTTGGTGGGGTTTTTTTTTCCTGTTTCTCCAGCAGCTTCTGTGGATAAATTACACATTTTCTTAAATATCTGCATTTCCTATTTCAGGTTTGAGCTGATAACCTGTGTTTTTGCACAGTAGGAAAACCTCATGCTGTCACAAGTGACAGTGACACAGCCTCACATTTCACTTCCCTTCATCCCAAGGAGCCCTTTGCTATTATGCCATTAGAGATAATGCAGAGCTTTGAATTGAAACACCACAGACACCAGTGATGCCTGACAACTTCTCTGGCCCATGAACTGCCACCCTAAAATGGGACCTGCTCAGCTGCACCAGCCCACATTGAGAGGAGATAATCAGTTCTGCAGAGGACAGTGTCAAGCTGTAACGCCTTCCCCAGCTAAGGACCTGAAGGAGTCTTGTGCTTCTCCTCTAAAAAGATAGAAATTCATCAAGATTGCAAAAATTACATATATATGCAACATAAATACCCTTAGAAACCAAAATAAATATCCAAACAAATTTGGCTTCAGGGTGGCATTGCATGTGTTCTGGGAATTGTTTGCATTTTGGAGTATAGAAGCTTGGGGACAAAGGTGCTGTCATGAATTTCTCTTTGCAGAGCTCAGAATGGCTGCACATTCCATGGGAATGAGGATGCAGAAATGTGGCCACTAAATCTTACAGCAAAGGATCAGTATTAAAATCTTTTAAATCTTTTATGAAAAATGCAGAAGACAAGGCGATAATCTATTTGTTATGTAAAGTGTTCAAGGAGACTTTCATTTTAGCAGCATCCATTATTCCCTTCTTTTAGCTGCAGAGCATTTTTATGGGGAAAATTCCCTGGTTGATAGTGTCTTTTTATACAGTATTAAGATGATATTAACTCCCCCTTTGGGTGAGAATAATAAAGTAAAAAGCAGCTGAGATGGCTGGAGCTGTACTTGTCTCTTTTATTGGAATCTGGGCCTGCTACCTCGAAAATAAAACAGGACAAGCACATACACAAAAAGAGTAGGGAAAATAGCAAAAAAAAAAACCTGAAAAGCTTCTCTTTGTACTGTTGACTCTGACTTGTAACCTTGCTGCTGGAGAAAGACAAGCACAGCACAAAGTCTTATCAGCCACTCCAAGAACCTGGCAGGCTTGAACTGGTGTCAAGCTGTTTAAGACATTGCTATTAGCTGCCTTTCTGGTCACAGGGTTAACAACAATAAAAACAACAACAAGAAATGAACAGGAAAATTACGAAAAGATAAAAATAAATTAATAAATAAATAAAGAGGCTTGGCCAAGCTAAGCCAGATTCTAATTAAACAGAAAAAGGTGGAAAGGGAGGGTTAAGTAGAAGGAAGGACAAGGTTGAGAGCTACACCAAGGGCACAAGGCTCATGCTGTAACCAGCCTTCAGGACCAAAGCTGGTGCCAGGAATGTTGTTGCTGCACTCTTCCTCTGTATCTCTTTTGTCCATTCTGCTTCTCTGCTTCTCTGATTTCTCAGGATCAGAAGCACAGAAATATGAAAGCATTACTGCAAAATCCTAAAATATGGTAAGCCTGGCAACTGAAAACTGTTTTTCCTTTCTGTTTTATTGTCTTCCCAGCAGTACTGTCAAACTATCCCCGCCAACTATGGCAACTGGCATAATATCCCATCTTCACATCTTTTTATTCATCTGTTATAGCTGTTTTTTACATGCCACTGTTGCTCCATTGCTTTCTCACCTTTGTTCTTCTAATTTACCAGGAAATTGGAATCATCATCCAGGCTATCAGGAGGCCTCCTTGTTTGGACTGATTTTGCTATTTATACGTAACTTTTATTTACTTTTGGAAACAATGTTTGATAACATGTTTTGTTGATCTTTTGCTGTCTTGAATGATGGAGACCATATACTTCTTTGCTGCAGCCTGAGTGAAATAAAAATTCCAATATGCTGCCCATGAAGTCCTGGGATGGTACATCTAAGATCAACTTCCCAGATGAGAAAAACTGGACTCTTGCAGTGGTATGGGGAGAAACTTACAGACCAATTCACATTTATTTCATCTACAAGAAGCCCTCAAACAAAATGAGATCTCTGCACTTGATCCTCACCTGTACGAATTGTTCAAGGTCTGCCAGGACCTCTCTGTGAACCATTAGGGTTGATCTCTCTGTTTGTTCTTTCACATCCTGAGCATATCAAGCATGCAGGAATGGAGGGGGTAGAACATCCTGGGATGGCAGCTGAGCATGGCCTGAGGTCTTTGTGAATCTCAGTCCCTCTCTGAGAGGCAAATGTCATGTGATTACATTTGAGAACAGGAAGTTATTTTACATTCAACACCAGAAGAGTGTTTTTCCATGTTACAGCAATTAGGTTTGTTTGACTTATTGCCCATTTCTTCATTATTATCCCCTCCTATTCTTCCCTTACACCTGTCACAACCCATTTGTGTCCAATCCCTAAGGAAGAAAAATAATTCTCTTCTAAATTTGGGTCAGGGTAGTAGTCTTGCTGAAGAAGTGACACCACATGATGTGAGTGCAAGTCTAAGACATGGCAGTAAGATCTGATCCCAGTTTCAGATAAGTCAGAGAAAAGTAGAGAGATAAAGAAAAGCATTGGCAGTGTCCTTTGCATCAGCCTTGAGTGTGGCTGGCTGGGGTAGCTGCCTGCTCCCCCTTGTGCTAGGCACTGATCTTCCCTGTCGCTATGAGAAGTAGCATCGCTTAACGTAGTGACTGAGAGAATGAGAGGTGGACCAGTGCCTACAAAAAGGGATTACAAGGGGGTCTTTCTCTTCTGGTTCATGTCACTCTTTAGCAGAGCAGAGATTCTATCCCTGGAGAATACGTTTCTGAGGGAATGAAAGAGTGGAGGATAGACACAAAACCCGTAAGGCTCTAGACCCTGTTCTGTACAGTGCTAATGAACTCTACAATGTCAGAATAAACAAACAAACAAAAACCCAACAACAAACCTTACAGAACCAGTTTTATACACTGGACACATAAATCACAGAGAGGAGCTCAAGACACTCTTGTGCACAGCATCACTCAGTGAGTTCCAGATTAGGTCGATATATCGGATTTATGCAGTGTTCCACTGAGATGCCACTGTCTACTGACTTTGGAGGTAGGCTTAGGCAGCTCAGATGCTTTGTTGGGAGCTACTTAGCTGATTTTTTAGGGAAGTTATTGTTTAACGGATAGATCAGTTCTCATTCTTCTAAACTGATCTTCAAAGACCCCCCAATTAGTCTCCACCATTCTCAGGGACATGATGACCTCCACATAGTTAATATGTTCTGTGAAAACGCAATCCCACTATACTAAAACACAAGCCTGTCAGAAGATTCAGATGGTTGTGTATTTCTTCCTTTACCTGTATTATGGAAAAAAGCAAATTGTATTTCAGGTATTATGGTTAGAAAAATTAATTTCTAAATTTGTGCCAACCTGTGAATAATTGTTTCAGTTTTCCAGTCAAATGCTTCAGTGATGAATAATTTTCATAAAGTTGGAGCAACAGTCTTTTGTTTAATCACTTTGTAATGTGCTATACTATTTAGGTACTTCTGATAAGTAAGACTTGTATTATGTTTACCTGTCTCCTTTTCCCTTGTTCAAAAGAGAGTAATCATGATTCAAAATGGGACTGTCACCATGTAAAAACAGTCTGGTTTTCTTAGGACATTTAGCAGTTGTTTTCTTTCTTTCACAGACCTACTCGGCAATAAAACAAGAGGAATTAAGTGAAAGCAGGAAAGCAGTTCCAGCACTGGGTCTGGATCATGTGGTACATTTTGTGTTACTACAAAAGACCAGTATAAAACTGAGCATGGCGTGACTTTGCCCCAGTATCTACTTTAGAGGAGTGAGGGAGTCAGTAAACAGGAATGGGTCAAATACATTTATATACTCCTAGGAGTAGAAAGGAAGCTAAACAGAAATGCTAATCATGTAGCAACTTTTTAATAATTTCTGGTTTACCTTGGTTGTCAGACTGAAAATCAGTTGCAGTTGCACAAAGAAAGAAGTCAAACGTGAAGGAGTCACAAGATGAAGGAGCAGTCAAGAGGGAGGGAAAGACTACATGAGACCCTCAGAACGTACAATCTATGACTGTTCCTCTCTCATTTCTGTCTTAGGGCTGCATTTTTGGGCTTGCTAAATCCTGTCATTTCTGCTTCTACAACTACACAGTAGAGAAACTCATCTTTCAGTGGGTACTTTAAGTTTCTATGGGGTTTTTTGACACAAATCTAGAAACCATGTTTCATGTGAAAAAGAAAAACAAAATAAAAGTTAGCATCATGACTTTTTTCACTGTATATTTCAATGTTTACCTTTTTATTCTTCTTTATTTGGCATCATTATTTGAACAAATTAAAGGGGTTTGTTCAGGAAAGGTTCATACGCTCAGACTCCTTACTTACAGTGATTCAGAAATCTTTCTTAACAAATCTTCAGCTTTGGGACTTTCACATGCTTCAAGAACCTTTCTTCAATCTGTGCAGGTTTGCTGAACTGAAATTACTTGCTGAGGGCCATGATCCAATTCCTGTTGAAGTCAATGGAAGTCATTCCAATTATTTCAATGGAGCAGGATGCAGTCCATAAGTCATTGACTTCTTGAAGTTGTTCTGCAAATGCTGAATCTCTCTTAATGTAAAAACCACATTCAGTAGCGAGGAACAGGCTGTAATGGGGCTGAGGGAGTACAGTGTATGTATACAGCACTTAATTAAACACATCATCCTATACTGCCATAAAGCATTTCCCACGCTAAGTGTTGTTCACATCTCATAGGGGATTTAGGGTTTTGAAAACCCCCACAAAATGTCCCAGCTGTTCTATTGACTATATCTTATAGACTATATCTGTGTGTAGGAAGGGTAATTAACCTAAAGAACATTATATTTCATTGCCAAATGCTAAATGTCAGTATTATAAATTTTTTGATGTAAACAACACATTTAGAAGCAGTAGGAGAGATAGAGATATTCTTTGAAAAGGTATTTCTCTAAGGGACTCGATGGCCCAGGCAACTGTCACAAGATACCTTAAAGTCATCTTTTCCAATTCTATAGTGTCTAACAAATCAGTAGGATCTCGCTGTGAAGGGAGGTACTTGAGGATTTAATGTGGTAGGTCTGACTGCACACAGAAGTAGTTCTCTCTTCTCCTAGTCACACACTATTATTCATAAAGAGCCTATTTCCTTGGTGAATACTACATTCTTGAAATGGTTGAAACATGGAATTTCTGTCCAGTGAGACTTTTTTTTTTTAATGTATCACATTTTATAATGAAAAAAATAATATTTTGTAGTCTTAAGTAGTTTTCTACTTTTTTTGTGTGGTGTTTGAGTTTTGGTTTTTTATTTGTTTGGGGTTTTTTGCTTTGTTTTTACCTTTTTATTTGCTTGTTTAAAATAGAAGCAGCCTTCCATGGCATTGCTCTCTGTCCCAAGACCTGCCTATAGAGATCTCTCGTCACCATCCGTCTACGTCCGGCCGTCCCGTAACCTACAGTCTGGTGCCCATCGTGATTGCCGAACCCACACCCAGCACCTACAGTCTGGCGCCCAATGTGGGGCTCGAACCCACGACCCTGAGATTAAGAGTCTCATGCTCTACCGACTGAGCTAGCCGGGCTCGGCGGGGTGACTGCTGCGGGCGGCGCCATCGCAGCAAACAGCTCTACCAGCGCTCTGCAAGCTGGGAGCAGCTGCGCGGCAGCCATATCCCGGTAGGAGATATTATTAAAGAGCTTAACCCCAACTGTGTCCCAAAAGTCTCTTGTAAAGACGGCTGAACGGTCAGCATTTGGGAAATTAAGTCGGGTCCATTCTAAAAGATTTTTTAGTTCATGTTTAGGCAACTGACTTGGACCAGAACTTATAAGTAAATGCTTAAGTTGCTTATAGAGATCTCTGTCATGGGCAGAGTGGGTTTGTCCCATTTTTTAGACCAGTATGATACTCACTTAGATGATGTCGCAGGAGCAGCGTCCTTACTCAGATGTCTGTCGTGCGGGGCTGGCCAGGCACTCTACTCGGCAGTCAGGACGCTGCTTTTCGGTCCTTTCCCAGAGCTTCGATTTCAGGCGTCGCTTGGCAACGGCTTTCCGTGCTCAGGACCTCATGGGTGGGTCCGCACTGAGAGCTCCAGTGCAGGCGGTGCTCAGCACTACTCGCCTGTGCTTGGGGCGTGCGGCAGGTTTCCCTCCGCAGAGCTCCGGTCAGCACTGCTTAGCAGCGTGTCCGTGCTCAAGGGGTGATACAGCAGACTTCCTCAAAGAGCTCCAGGTAGCCGCTGCGCAGCAGTGGCCGCCCGTGCTCAAGGACTGCCAGGCAATTCCCTCCAAGAGCTCCAGGTAATCCCCGTGCTCGAAGGCTGCCTCAGCAGAATTACAGAGCTCCAGCTATTACGATGCGCAGCATCGGTATGCCGTGCTCACGACAAGTTCTAGGTGGCTATAACTGGTCTTTTAGTTACCGTCCATGGAGAAGAGTCCCACAGATGGAGAAAGCTGAACCGGGCGTTCAATCACGTTGTGCGCCAGGCTGCAGGTTACGGGACGGCCGGACGTAGACGGATGGTGACGAGAGATCTCTATAGGCAGGTCTTGGGACACATGGGGTTTATTGTAAAGGGCTTGGGTATAGGGGCACTGCTCAGAGCTGCCAGACTCAGCTCTGAGCAGGCCCAAGAAAGCAAGAGAGTAAACGGGTGAGAGAGAGAGAGAGAGTGTGAGAGCAAGAGTGGAAGTAAGAGCAGGAGTGGAAGTAGTAGTAAGGAAGGAAGATGGAAGTGTCTGAAGTCCTGGTTACAATACAATAAATCATCTTCTGTACTGAATATTCTAATTGTCACTAACCAATCTAATACAAAATACAAATCCTATAGCATTTACATACAGCCTATAAGAGTTCTTATATTACCATAGAGTGTTACATCTTAACTTCTAAAAACTACTCTTTGGACCCCTTCTGCTGAGCTAGTAGGGTCTGCTCTGACCCTTGGACCTGCTTGCAAGCAGAGGGTATTGTTCCATCAAGAGGGGATTACCTTTAGTCGGCCATACCATTGTTTTCCAGTTGTTCAGTAACTAAGACTTGGTATTTCAAAAGTGGCTTTCATTTCGATGTTGCCTGTAGTTTTCATATTCCCAAAATCTTTTGTCAGGCAATCATATTTATAAGGCTTTCCTGTTTCATCTTCCCCAACACTCTCTAAAATCAACCTTTAACTTACACTTTTCAGCTATTCCCAGTCTCTCTCTTGTTCCAAAAATGTTAACTGATCTTTCACAGCTTGTGAATGGTTTTGGCAAGTTAAATAGAGTTGAGTATTTCAGAGTCAGGGAACACTCTGGCTATAGGAAATCCACACCTCACATAGAGCTACTTCAGACTCCAGACATCACAACGCAGAGGCAGAAGAGTAACTCAGGAACCTCTGCTCCAGCAAAAGCACTTAGGGCTTGAATGCTCCTTACTCTGCAAAAGCCTAAGGGGGATCCATTAACACAAATTTGGTGAACCTCTCCCAGACATGTGGATTCTGAAGTCTGTTATTCAACAAGAGCTAAACTGCGTCTTTTAGACTGGGAAATCACTTCTCTGTAAATGAAATTACTTGGAAATGCTTTTCACTGAGAAAATGTCCAGGCAACTCTGATGTTTACCCTGTCCTATTATGTGGTCTTTGCTAACTTCATAGGATTAAAGAACATAAACTTCTGTGACCACCAAAAATAGCTTTTCACCTTAGACTGACATTACCTTTTTTCCTAGTATCAGACCTTATCAGAATTCAACGATGGAAGTGCAGATGGCTTTTCTGAACAGATCCTTCCTTCTAACTGAGCAATTCTGACTTCTTGTCCAGTATCTCAGAGTGCTTTACCTAGAGGGCAAAGAACTCTGGGCAGAAAAAGATAATCAAGATGTGAGGGGAAGAATAAAAGGAAGAAAGAAAGATAAGCATGGAAGAATAATCAAGGTTCTGAAATAATGGATCTGTCCATAATGGTAACAGCACATATACAGGAGGAATTTCAACCTCACTTGGAAATCTCTGATGGAAAATTGGTATTCTTTTCTAAGTCTGATACTTCAATTAAATCCTCTGCTTTCTGATTTTGAACTCTTCAAGCCAACAAAGAACAACAGAAAAACACCCACTATGATGGGGACTGACTATTGCCCACTGCACTCCACATATATTTTGCCAGTGATTCTTACAGGAGAGGTTTTTTACAGGAGAGGTTTTGGTCTTATGTTACTTGTTCTGTTGTTTCATGCAATTTTTGAGAAGCAGTCTTAAGCCACAAGTCATCAGAATTTCCCTTCAACAGCATAACAGCACAAGCAATAATCCTTGGTTGAAAGTGATCTCTTTAAAAGGAGGGGACAGTCAAAGGCTTGGATCTGCATTTTGCATTTCTTTATTTTAATTCATTTATTAAAATTCTCACTCTAGTCACGATTTTGAAAATGAGAATCCTGGTTACTGACAACACATTCAATTATTACTGACTTTTTCATGGAAAAAATGCAGGTTTATTGTTTTGTATTTATTCATCTGGAGAAAAACCTTTTCTCAGCATCATGACAATTATTTATGAGTTGAAAATTACTAAGTAGTTCATCTCATTTTTCCAGCTGTCGGTTTTCTTCACTGTCTTTTTCTCCCTGCAGAAAGTGAAAGTGTCCAATATGGCTTCCAGTTTTTTTCTTAAGACCAAGTATAGAAGAAATTACTAAAAATCCTTTATCCAAGTCTGAAAATTTCTGAAACTGTTGACACAAATTTATCTCAGTTTCTTGCCCCTATTACAGAATTTTCACATGAAAGATGCTCTAAAACAAATTTCATGTTGATACTACTGTATGTATATAACTTGCAGCATTTTAAAATTATTTGTTAAGGTTTTAAACAGATATTCCTGAAATTAGATGTTTTGATTACAGAGACAATAGAGTACACCATAATTTAAAGATAGAGCTTTCCAGATTTATTAATTGCAAAACACTGACAGGAAAAACTTTATATTTAAAATGAATTTTAAAATATAGTACAAAAAATGAGTAATGAACTTCAACTCTCTCATTTAAATATTTGTTGAATATCTATGAAAAGGATCTTTAATTCTGAATAATGCCTTCCAAGTAAAATTTGCCCACTGAGAGCTAAGCAATTTATATACAATGATAAAACCTTTTGGTCCTACCTATAGTGTTACACCGCAAATATTCCAATTGGCAAAATTTCTTGCCTAAGTTCTCATTTTTTACTTACTGATAATACAGGAGCAAACATTTACAATAAAGAAAAGCCTGATTTTTTTTTTTTTTTTTTGCAAAAGCCATTCTTTGTACAAGACATGAGGAAAAATAAGGAAAACCTAACTGATCCGTGCTCCTCTGGGAAATGTGAGAATGAAAAGTATTCATCAGTATACCCACATATTTGATGTTCACATGCATTTTCTGACGATCCTATCAAAATATAGCTCCTGGTGTAGGAACATAAAAGTTTGTTTAGCCACAGAGTAGTAGTCATCTTTTCTATAATTAATGACAACTACCTTCAAAATTCCCTCCTTGTTTAAGAAAATGATAACACATTTTGGGACAGAATCAGTTCCTTTTTAGTATCATATCTATTATCTGGTATATCTATTTTACTGCATAAAAAATACCAATGGGATTGCACATTTCTGATCCCATTAATGATCAGTGGTTATCTCTGGAAATCACTCAGGAGTTTGTTCACAGAGGATTTATATTTCATTTTCATGGTTTATGGGAAGACTTGGTTATCCACAGCATATATCACAGACATTGCTGAGAGGCAGCATACACCTACGGATATGGTATATTGTCCTCTATGGAAGTAAATAAGTAAGAGACTTTGAAAGTTATGCTGTAGAAATAATTTTATGTTCTATAAACTTTTGATGAGATTTTGAGCCCATAATTGTAGTCCTGTTTTGTTTAGTTTTTTTTTTCTAAAATAATCCCTTATGAAATATGACAAAGGGGATTTTTTTCTTCAAGTTAGATAAATTAGCTACTCCTAAGTACATGTGTAACTTCACTCTTGTAAGGGAAACTTCTGGAAGTTTTCTTAGGCTTAAGTTACCATAAAAAACAATTAAAAGCAAAGAGAATAAGTATTAATACATTTTTCTCCTGAGAGTGACCCATTTATCAAAGTGAGTTATCCCAAATACATAGGTCACTGTGAAACACCTTCTCATTTTATTTCCCTTGTATACTAAATTTTCTTTTCATCATAAGTAGACATAATAATAGCAAACTTATGCACCTACTTAAATGCTTTACAAGTGTGAGGACCGCTTCACTCCCCCTTTAACCTGAAAGTAATTGAGGCAAAACTGAAATACTTAGAGAAAGAAAAGCTGGAATCAACAGGGTTCTGTTCTTTCACACTGTATAAATTTATGCTGAAACATGGGCAATGACATTTCCTTCTTAGCTGTTGTCACACAATACTGCATAGCAGATCACATGCAGCAATTAAAAATGTTTTGAAACTGCAACTCCTACTCCATAAATTACCACAGTCTTTTGTTACAGAACAATTGAGTCAACTTCCTGTTTGCACTTAAACTATTCACAGCTTCAGCTGATGTCCTGCAGTGTCTTTTCCAAAGGTCACACCACAGTTTCCAATTCACACATTTGATTAAAAATATAAGAATCACAGTGTCCTGGGAAATGATCTGCAGTAAAAATAGATCAAACGACCTGCTGTTTCCAGAATAAACCAAGTTCCTGTTTCTTTTCCCCTTTCAGTTAGCATTGCAAAGAGAGCCATGTCTTCAGAAATCAAACTGCTAAACTAGGGAATTAAAAGTGAGATATTTGCTTTATTGTTTTTATTTTTTTTTAGAGGACAGCTTCTGTAACTGATAAAAATGTGCTTGGTTTAAAATATGATTAAGGAAAAACAAGGGACAGAAAACTAAGAGTACTTGGATTTTAGGAGGACCAAGACCTCCTTTCATTCTTCTTCAACTGCTGCAACACACTTTTGCACAACTGCCTTCAGACCACATTGCCATAACTTTCCTTACACTGATGAATGTCCTCCCTGAAGTCCTATTTGCATTTAATGAAGTTATTATGGAAGAGACTATGCAGACCACACTGTCTTTTCTTTGTCTCAAGTTCTTGTCCCTCAGTATGTGTGGTGGGATAGTTAAATGTCTATTCCTTTTATCAATAGTCGTAATACTTTGGTGTCCAAGAACCAGAAATTTTGAAACAGCATTTGCAGCACATGGTGCAAAATCCTGGCCCAAGTGAATGGACTACAGGAAGAAATGCCATGGTGAAATAGATCTCTGTCAAATTAAAAATGCCTTTGAGAATTCCTTTTCGTTTTCAATGTGTGTACTTCATTTTATGTCATTAGCTCAATCCATCTAATCTCACCTAATATAAAGCAAGGTTATTATGTTGTCCAAAAGAGATATTCACACCAAACCAGATGACGAATTTTAAACTTGAGCCTTTCTCTTTACTTTCAGCTTCTTCCTGCATTGTCCAGGGAGGCATTAAATCAGAACCTTCTAAGGAGGAGTTCTCCAACTGGGAGAGCGAGCATGTGGGGTTAGAGTGTATTTTCACTGACCTGGGGAATGCTTCCATGTATCCAAATCTTCTGCTTCCCAGAAGAAGATTTGGATACAGAAGAATTGGAAAATCCTGACTAGACTTTACCCAAACCTTGTAGTTACACAAAGTAAAACATGGAATGTGGTGTTGAGACAATTTGTAACAGACTGGTGAGCATTTTGAGTGGGAATGGGCCAAGTTTTAAGAGCAGATTTAACACATGTTCTTTCAAATGTAAATTGGATTAAAAACTGTTCCATTTTACTTACTCTACTGTGAAATGACATTCTGGTTTATTAGCAATGCAGGTCCTGACTAAATTTTAGCATGATTTTTATCCTACAAGTTACTCTGTGGGGAACTTTACATTTCTTTGATGATTTTCATTATAGCTTTAGCTATATTTAAATTGAATTTTCATGTACATAGAACATCGCATTCTTTTAAGCACCAAGATATCAGGACAGGCTGAAATAGCTCTGTGTGAGCTCTTGGTGTGACTATAGGCTTGGAGCATTGGAAAAGAAAATAGATCCATGTACAGGTAAACAAGTAGTGGCATAGATCTAGTCAACCCTGCTTTTGGAAACATATTACTGTCAATTTCTCCTTCCAGTGATAATTTGTCCCCTTCAGTTACACATACGAGTCCTGCTAGGAGATCTGTCAGCATGGAACTCCACAAAATCTCCTTCATCGGACCTCCTTTTATGTGAGTTGGAGCTGAAACACACATTTTCATAATGAATATTGTCGAGCTGATGGACGAGACGTTAACACAATCATTTACATGGGTACTCAGGGAAGCAAATGTAGTGATTTACTCTAATGGTTCCATTACAGTGCTGAACATTGGCAAAGTATGCACTGTTCGTTTCAGAATCTTTGCCTCAGAAGAAAAATAACTCTGACTATTGATATTCTAGCCTAAATAACTGTTCTTAGATGTTATTCTTCTAAAAAGTACTTTTTTCATTCCCATTAAATATATTTTCTTTGGGCAACATAAAATCTCAAATTGCAATATTGGAAAAAAGAAGCCTTGCAAGCCTCTACTTTTATATTCCCACAACTTAAAAACAGCCACAGCAATCTTTTTTGTCACTATATTTTCTGAAACTATACTAGTGTATAACAACACTACATCGTTTTGATAGCTCACAATTGCAAGTATGCTTTCCTGATCCAATTTCAGCTTGATATTTCTGCAATAGATCATATCACAAAAGCGTTATAGTCAGAGCAAAGACTTAGCATAATTCCTATATTTAGGGTTCTGTCAACAGATGTTGAAAATACAAAGAAACTATTTTGAAAATAGAAGTCATGGCAAAGTGGACATTTGTCTATCAAGCCTGAAAATGTGTCTGGCTACCTGGCTTGCCAGCAATTGCATACATTACTGTCCTTGGACTGTAGCTGTAAATGCACCAGCATACAGTGAAGCTGCCCAGAGAAATAAATCACTCTGAAAGTAACCTACTTCTTTCTTTCAAATTACCATTAATATCATTTTGCTTTTGCAAAATTAATGCACCTTAGCAGACAAAGATACAGTGAAACCAACTGTCTTGTCTGTGCTCCAGCTTTCAGTCATGTTACTGTCTTTTTCTGCATTACTTATGTATGTATATGTTTCTAAGCAAATTTAGAGCTCAGATGTACAGTACAGAAGACAGGGCAGATACAGATGAAGCAGCAGTAGCAAAGTAGCTTTCCTAATGTTTTCTTTCTAAGATAAAGGGAAACTTCTCTGATTAAGACAATGTCTCCCCAAGGAAAACTAAAGATAATGGGATTTATTTTTTCTTTTCCTGAGAAAGAACAAAAAAAGACTAAATAATGTGGAAACCACCATCCCAGACCTTCATGTATTCAGTGGTTCTTTAATGAATAGCAGGTGGGTTTTCTGACAGATCTGGTTCCTCTTGTCCCAGTACTGCCACTGTGTACTCCTAGGGCACAGATACTTGTTGCAGAAGGGTCAGGGCTCTGCCTCTGGGAAAGTCTCTTTTGTCAAGTAAAGCTCCATATTTGCCAGCACCTTCACTCTGAAGAGCCATCACAGAAACAACATTTTGTGACCCTGTTTCCCACTTTAATGCCACTGAGCACTTTTCAGTTTTTTTCAACTCTGCCTGCTCACTTATTTGAAGTGCAAAAAACTATTTACATGGGCAGACCCCTGCCTGGGGTCTAGGTCAACAGGTCCAGCAGTGAGGCATTACCTGCACTGTCACAGAGCTCTGTCTGTCTCAAAAGTTCACAGACCCAGAGCTGGAATTCATGGAGTTTTATGGGTTTTCAGCTCTACTGAAGAGTTCCAAAACTTCCAGAATGCTTTTTGTGAAACCAGGACTTGAGGGCAAAATACCTGGAACAAGCTCCTATGATGGGATTCAGCTGAGCAAGCATAGAGTAAGAATTCAGTTCAGGGTTAAGGACACCTAAATGAAGGTGCCTAGAGGGACACCTGGGGCCTCACATCCCCCTGTGCTTTACGGACAACTGCTCAATCGGTTTCAGCCTGCCAGACACAGGGGGAAGAGGTCAGTTGTATAAAATCAGACTTGTAGTGCTATTGGAGATGTTCTGCAGTGTCCAAGACATCCTTTTTCAGCTGACACATACAACACAGGACCTGCAGAATATCCTGTGCAGAATTAGCCTGCTGCAAGGTGGAACATCCCAGTTCCAACTGCAACAGGCACTGCCATGCGAGCAATTGAATTCACACCTACTTTAGAGTGATGTGAACTTGCCTCCACGCTCCAGTGGCTGCACTGATTAGACTTCTGCTGACTGTAATTGGTGCCTTGGACCCTTGCATGTGATAGACACCTGTGTTTCAGTGTTGACCTACATGTCTGCACAGAGATTCCTAAATTTACACATCTAAATTAGTGAGCTGATCCCATTGCTGTATCTAAACTAACCACTTGAAGCTCTCTTAAAAATAAGTCAGGGGAGAGAGATGCAATTCTAAAGTGAAATTCATCCTGTCTTAGTGTGATAATTCAGCACTTGTTTATTTCCACTGACTTCTAGGGACCTCTGGGTAAATCCAGGGGTAGGCAGTTACATGGGGGCCATAAAAGGGAGGGATTCCATTCTCAAAACACAGATTTGTCATTTTGTGCCCCGTGGCTTTCCTCCTTTATCTCCAGGTGTTGCTGTGGAAAAGTAAGAATCTTCCATGCCAAATCTTGAAGCCACTTATGAAGGACAAAACAGTTTGAAACTTTTAACCCAAAATGCCAGTTTTTCTTCTTTCTTTTTTTTCCCCCTAAATAGGAGACTAACTTCCCATCATCTTATTTAGAGAAAATTTTGTTTCCATTCAGCACATGAATAAATGGTTTTTTGTTAAACTGGGAGCTGCCTCTTTCATTTGCCTGAAAAACAGGGGTTTTTTCCAATGATTTGTAAAAGTCTCCACCCCTCTCTTTTTTGGCTATTCAGCTTTTCCCAGTGAGGAATGTGTCTCTCACTGAACTTAAATTCAGTTAATTGGTCTTCACATTAAAAATGTATATTATATAAATATTTGAGCACTCCAGGTTTTCAATAGAAATTATGTATGTTTCTGATTCTTCACTGAGACCAGACACAACAAAACACTCCAGAATGATGCCATGATTCTTAACCTCTTCAGAAACCACAGCATACTCTGGCAACAGAAGTAGTTTTGACATACTTGACTTTCATACACAGTAGAAAGGGTCACCTTTTGGCTTGCCCTGAAGGACAGCACAGGGCCAAGCTCTATGTGTTCCCTTGCCTTAGAGTTTTCTTGTTGTCCAGTCATGATCACAGATTTATCTCCAGAGAGATTCAAAACCAAAGTTAGAATGTGGGCTTGCAAGACCTCTGCACTCAAAAAACAGTACAGATCTAGACTTATTCTCTTATCTCATTATTTCATTAATAAAAATAAAATAAGAATGCTTCTTTGTCTGCCTGCATGCATTTAGATTTATCACTCACTCTCTTACTTGCATTTCTGGAGTCCTGTCATCCAGCCCCTGAGGTTTTGGTTGCCTTTGCACCCATGTCACTGGTTATGAATTTGTTAACCTTAAGAAGTATCAGGGAGCTACTACATAGAAAATGCAGAGAGCGAGCACTGAATGGGAGAACAGTGCCTAAAGCATGTGGGAACAGCTGTGCTGATCAGCAAATCACCAGAACTCACCTGGGATGTTCAATGACTCACAAATTTCATTTTCTTCCCTGGGCTATTCAAACCGTCAGCACCACAACCACTTCAACATCTTCCCTGCACACGTAGATTTTCCCCCTGTGAAACCTTTCAGTGAATTAGATTATTTCAAAGCTCTTGTTGCTGTCTCTGCAAGCACTGGTCTTCTGTTTGCCTTCAGAACCTTGTTGGGCTCATCCTTTATGTATCTTGTCATTTCTCCCTGTCAATGTGAGCACTACTGCAACTGCAGGACAGAAGAGAGTGAAAGCTCCAAGGCTAAGTGACTAAGTGAGAATGAACACAAAAGGACACTTAACTCAACTTGACATCATAGGTGACATTTCTAATTTCCAAAAGTCTTTCAGCCCTTGCAAAATGCAGAATGACAAAGTTTCTCTGAAAGACTGGCAGACCCATCTGCGTTGATATAAATGCTAACAAATTACATCTGTGATGAAGGTCAGACAAAGGCTGGGTAATATTTGTCAAAGAGGAAAGAACTGAAATAAAATGGAAGGTTTTACTTCTACTGAGAACAAATCCTGGAGTGTAATCATCTCACTGGATCCTCTATGCCAATTATCTCCCTGATTCCAGAAGTCTTGCATTTAATGCAATGTGAATCCTATCTACTGAGGTTAGGACTGTCTCCTGGAACATATAAGCTGTGGGTCTGTATCAGCTCAAGTTGAGGTGAGCTTCAAATGTGTTGTCTCATGTTTGAATAAAGTTACTCTCATCAGTATAGAAAAGACAGACACTGTGATGTTTAGGTTTGGTGTGATCTTTCTTGAAAAATTCAGTGGAACCTTCCCATCCTCAGTTCCTGACTAACAATATTTTTTAAATGTCAGATAAATATCTAGGTCTTCTTTGGTTTATTTCTGAGTATACACTGGTAACTGTGTTTAGGCTGCTGGGAGAAATTAATGTCCTAAAATGGAGGTGTTGCTAGGTTTTCAGCTTTTGAGGGTAGGCAGACCTAGATTATAGCTTATCTGGACATCTAAATCCATGCTGGTTGCCACAATAGATTGTTTCCCAGAAAGTAATGGAAAGATTTAGAGAATGCGAAATATGTGGAGGGAAATTATATGGAGAATATTCCACCTTCTAAAGTTGTGTGAAATCTAATTAAATATCAAAAGATATATTCTCCTATTTTAAATTATGCTTTCCCCCAATACTTTCTCTATCTTGCTCCAATTCAAATCTTTTTATTTTTAAGCATTTTAGGGAAAACACAATACAAATACCTATATGAACATGAATTTTCACATCCTTTCAACATGAAAGGCTTATCTACAAAATGTGATCACTTTCACTCAGCAAGGCACATAGATTCGATGTTTCTTCCACCTTCTTGGGATATGACGTCTAATTTTACTTGAAAGTATGTGTACTTGCTCCACTCAGATAAGCTTATATTGATGTCTGTAATAAAGTACTGAAAAACTTGAATTGCTATAAGCTTTGCATTTCATTAGGAATGCTTTGTATGCCTCTGATAAGTATTTGCCAGTTTGGATTATACCCAGACTGTTAGAGTCAACACCTCTGATATCTCAAAAATATAAGTGACTGTTGTTCTTTATTAATAACAGGTCTCTAGGCACCACATTTACATTTTATATAAGAGCTTTATGTTTCCAACAATATAATGCAATACAGAACAGTGTTGTGTCACTGATTTAGTGCCTGCTTCAGACTGCAGCACTGGTGAGCTGCTCTGCAGATCTGCTCTTTGCAGGTGTGATTCAGAGCTCCTTGTAAATACAAAGATTCTCATTGACTTCACCTTTTATAATAACATTTATAATTTTTATGACACATAAAGGCCCCAGCCAAGACAGTCACTAGTTATGCATCTCATCAGGAATTCTTTGTGCACTCCTAGTGATTGTTCTCAGTATTTCTGGAGCTTGACAATACCACTAGAAAGAGGCATCTTTTCTCTAAACAATTTATGATGCCAGTTGGATGAGACAGACAATCAGAGGCCCAAATTCTTTCCAGGATTGCCAGTTCTGGGTACAAAACTAGAACAGTCTGCATTTGAAGCCACAGTTACTCAGTGCCTGACATACATGGCACTCTCATGACTCTCACTCTCCCAGTGTTCTTCATGGTAATGGCATTCTCCTCCTACATCCATGTCCCCTGAGCTGGGTACTGCATAAATATGCACAATATTGAAAATTTTTGGAAATTTTTGTGTTTTGGGGCCAGGATCTAAGGTGGCAAGGGATGAATTCTGTTTCACTTACTAAACATGACAAGACTGTAAAGCATCTGTCTCTGTCATGCCAGTAACACCAATTTTGTTTGTAAAGTGCTTTGGTAATAGTACCAGAAAGGTGTATGCTCTTGTTTCTGAATGTAAAGTTATAAACATTGTATCAGTGATTCTGTAAATGGACATGTCTAAAAAGCATGTCTAAGTACAGATGTGTATAGATGCTTGCAGATTACTTCACACATCTCAGCTCTGGACACATACAGGAGTTACAGGTAAAACAGCTTAATCTGAATCAACACAATGATTTGAAAAAAATGGGGGGAAAATCATGATTTCAAGTAATTTTATAACTTAGCCAACTTCAAATATGACTTCTAGGTGATGACAGTGAATTTCTTTTCCATAGTGTCATCAATTTCTAAAGTGTTACTTTAACGTAAACCTAAAATGTTTCCAGAACCTGTTTAGAATGAGAATAGGGGGAAAAAATCAGATATAAAACTTCTCTTAATAATGACAGTTTTTCAACTAATGCTGTCTTAAAATTTAACAGCTCTGCATGAGAAACAAAGAATCTTTTACATCCATGGCATTCAAATGAATGTTATTGCAGCCAGCAATATCAGAATTCCTAACAACAGAATAACAATTGCTGAGTGCACATGAAATTTCAGCTGATAGATACAGACTGAAAAACAGCAAAAGCTTCAGGCAAACCTAAACCCATCATTATTTATTTGAAAGATATGTAATCAGATAGAGTGATAGATAATCTAAGACTTGGCAAGGCTCCCCCAGATTTTCAAAGATTTAAGTGTGGGTTTAACTCTTTGCAGCTGATAGGATTCACACAGACTAAATTACATGCATTGCCCTAAAAATGTAAGGAAACAGCCATTGAAGAAGTGGTTCAGAGAATTCTGTACAAGATGATGTGTTGCTTGCATACTATTATATTGAATTGCAGGCTCTGCACTAATTTCTAATGGGGGAAATTTATCACTGCAGAGAAGACCTGTCAAAGCAAAGATGAGGACTGACAGACTATTTGACAGGCAGGAAAGAAGGGACCAACCAATGCCTGTTCCACAAATGGAGGACAACATGGAAGAATAGCACAAGGATACTTGTGGGGAAACATGGGCATAAAGAAAGATGTCATTGAACAGGAATCACTTTAATGGTGTAGGGAAGGTGGGAGCAAATCACCTGGAATACACAGAAGAGTGTGTCCCACTGATCAGAGTGAGAATGTAAGGACCGCAATTTATATAATCCAGCAAAAAGACATGAGAGCTGCAGACGTGACAGTTCTGATGTAATGGAGGGGAGCTTCTTGTGCACTCTCTGCCTACTTGCTGGGGAAGCAGAGCAGGAAAAACAGAACGCCTCAATGCTGAGCAAGCACCGCTCAGCAGTAGCCGAAAAAACATTGGTTTACCAACACTGTTTTAGTCACAAAGCCAAAGCACAGCACTCTCTGGGCTTCTAGGAAGGAAATTAACTCCATCTCAGGTAGACCCAGTCTGGTACATTGCTACAGACAGTCCCTCTATCTGCCTATTGCTAGACATACTGCTCCTCCTGAACAAGACATTGCAATTCCAAGCTGGTCTGATAGGACTGGCCGTTTTTTGCCATCACCCATCGCACCACACTGCACCATTTCTGCACTCATTTTGGCTTGAGAGAAGTCAGTGGAGAGGTTTTGCTACTCAAACTCAACCTGATGTGAGCTTTTGTGCAGTCCTGGTCAAGACAGGAACCAGGAAAAAAACAGTAATGAGGAGGAAAAGAAAGGAAAAAGTTCAGCTTTAACATCCATTTGAAATGAGACAAAGAAAGGAAAATGTCGCTCTGAGTCAGAGGAAAAAAATGGAGTAAAATAAGCCTTCCATTTAATTTGGACAATGTTCAGTTTCAGGTAAGTGGAAGAAGACTCAGAAAAATATGTAAAAAACATACTGTTTTGAAGAGAGAGCAGGACCAGAAGCTGGAAAATAAATTTGTGAGTCAGTATCAAAAATATGGCAACAGAATAGTGTGACCTGGTGAGATAACAAAAACGCAGAAGTGCAAAGAGAGTTACATATTCCTTTCCGTTTTTACAAATAGGGTTTATAACTTGATATACTGCCTGCAAGAGTGCCATCTGCTGATCCACAGGTAGGTTGCAAAAATGACCTTCCCAGGCACGCTGCCCTTAGAGCTGGAAAGGAGATATTTCAGTTGCTCAACTCTCTGCTGCTTTCATGAGACCAATGCACTATTATAGGTATTTTACTGAGAAAATAAAAATCATTAGAACTCACAAGGGAAAAGGCTGGAGCAAACATATTCAACATTTGAATAAAATACAAGCAAATCTTTAGCAAACTTTGCACAGAAGGTATACATGCAAAATCTTATTTGTGTTATGAGCATGGAAAGACACTTTACATAAAAAGAAGAGTTTGGGGGAGTATTTACATAGGTTTTTAACACTCTAGTTAAATCCTCTCTCTAGAGTATATAAAATGTTAGGTAGTAAGCAATAAAGGTAGATTCAGTGAGGCTCGTACTTTGTCTTTAGAGCTCTTTCTAAATTTATTTTATTGTTGTTCAGTTTGTCTTCTTTATAACTAAAATTCGCTGGCACTTCCCCCTCTTACTGCCTGAAAAAAATCTCACTGCCAAAACAATTAACGTTGTTGTTTTCATCTTATCCAAAGATTGAGATGAAAATCTGAATTTGAATTGGTGCCGATGATTTCTTCATTATCATGAGGTGAGGTCCCTGTGTCGATCAATCTGGTGTTTATGTGACCTAGAGGACTTGTTTTGTGTAAGAAAGGAAATGCTTCATGCAGAAAACTGAAACAGAATTAACACATTGAGAATCTCCAGAAATGGTGTTAGAGGAAAGTTCTCATAAGAGTTATATAAGTGAAAATCCCGTTCAACTCCACTGTCTTGGTAGTGACTCCGTGTTTTCAACAAGCTTTGGTTAAGGTTGGACCAAATTCATAAAATACCACCCTGAACAAAATGCACTCCAATTAAAGCTCTCCCCTGCTGCAGGAACACCAGCTCTGAGCATAGACAAGCTGTCCAGAAAGGGAGGGACAGAGGTCCCACATTAACCCTTCTAACCAGAGGGTTTGGCAGCTCATTGGTAAATAAGGTGAGCATGATGGTGCTTGTAAAAGCTCCAAGGCTGAGCATGGCCTTAAATGTCAGACCACACTGCCCTTGCAAAGAGACCTTTGGTATCCCAAAGCAAAACCTGAACCTGGGTTAGGAACTGCAACCACATGAAAATAATTTCATAAACAACACTAATTGTCCACTTAATCAGTCACATTTATATTCATTTAGATGTAAGTAAAGAAGTGTCTCCAGGGGGCAGGGAATAGCTGAAATAAACAAAGTAATGTCTTCGGAGACACTAACCACAAGGAGTTGCTCGTTAAAATCAGCTCTATTGCAGAAGACTGGGATGTAGTAAATGATGTACCTAGATCGAAAGAAGAATAGATTCTAGCAATTGCAGTCAGAATAGATTTTGCTCAGTAACTGGTAAAATAGCTGAAATACTAATTAAAGCTAGATAGAGTAACCAAATTGCACACATGAACAGCAGTTAGCAGGGATTAATACCATTTGGAGAAAAGTAAGTCTTGCCCTACATATACTAGAATCCTTTTATTACATTAACAAAAGAGTCAGTGAAGAAGAGCCAGTTAAAATAGTTTACTGGAACCTCCTGGAAGCCTTTGATACAGTCTCTTACAATAAGCTGTTAAAAAGATAAAAATTAACTCCACTGGGACTGGGATTTTATTCTCAGCAGCTGGAATGTGCTGTATTTTTAGTAAAAGGCAAGGCTGCAGAAAACCAACTCAATGGATCAATTTGACACGTGAAAATAAGCTATCAATGAGAGACTCTAAGCTTCAAAGTTGGGTTCAATGCTGTTGAGTGATCTATGTGAAAAAAAACACGGAAAGTCCTATCAGTAACAGATGCATTTAGGCATCTACAGAAAACCTTGGGAAAAACTTGAGGGTCTCTAGAATTATATAAAAATAGACGTGTTCTAGGCTTTTAGGTTTTAGATTAATTAAAACTACCAACAAATGGAACTACTTGACAGCAAGGATAACTTCATTTCCCAAAAATAAATGGAAGCTCAGGCAAAAATCAGATTCTGTTTCTCTTTTCCTTTATTGCTGACCTCTTCCATAAAAAAAAAAATCCCTTGTTCCTATTTATTTATGTTCCAGAATCCACTTTTCAGTAACAAAAAGAGACTGTAGGATCACAGTTTTACATTTGACTACTAGGTTGGCACACATCTTTATGCATATTTATGTATAGAAGTTCAATACATGCAAATCTTTGAGCGCAGTGATACATGATTAGGACAACAAAATTGTTCTTTACCTTTTTCAGTTGAATTTACAGCAAAGCATGGCTGGAAGGCAACCTACAAACTTTAACTAAAAGTGAAGAGATATCAACACTTTATCCGTAGAACAACATGTATACCATCAAAGAAAAATCTCTTTTTAACACCTCAGAAACACTGTTAGGGATTCTCATTTTTGCCTCTGAGATCTCGATTGTCTGCTTCACAACTTAGTGCTCACACATCTGAGTTATTGGAATGGACAGGTATACAGCTGTATAATTTCAGAGAGAAAATCCATAGTCTAAGCAAGTGATCTCAAGTGTTGATGGAAGTTTTCTGAGAAACTTTGCCAAGTAAAATCCTCTGTCATTCAAGTTAAGCTTTAATTCTGCAGTAAAGAACTGGACAAATCTGGAAATAAACATTAACTCTGTTTTAGAATGGTTAATCTAATTTCAAACACCCAATTGCTATGACAGAAAAAAAAGGGCAAAAAAATGAGGACAGTTTATCAGGTAGCTTTATACACAAGCTGGTGTTTGCCCTTTTTTTGTGTGCCTTCTGACATAGGTACAAGTGAGTTAGGATTCAAATCTTATTGCTAATACGTCTAAAAAGGCCTAAAGGTGAAACAGGAGCCATAACTCAGAAATGCCCATGTAGATACTATAAATATATACTCACAGTTGTTATAAATATACACACTGTACTATTATTGATTAATACAAATGCACATGTTGCACATGTACACGTAAGGCAGCTGGGCACAGGCTTCTTGCAGTTGCAGATGCAGTTCACCATGCTGACAATGCAACCATATGGCCATGTCTGTATAAAGTGCTCAAATGGATGGCCTATTTATTCCTGAAATTATGTGCACATCTTTCTAGAAATCAAGCCCTTGATCTTCATCTCTATCATGAGAAACTAGTTTTAAAGAAGAATGAGAACTGCTTCAAAATGAATGAAAGGGAATTTCTATGCTGATAGTGGTACTGAATTATGGCCATGGCTAGCACTGTGTATTTTTCTTTTATTGCTGCTCAAATCCTCAAAATGATAAGCCAAAAGATCCCCTGAGAATCATTCACAAGGATTTTATTCCTGTATTGTTACTGCACTGTCCCTCAATCCCAGCAGTCCAAAACTACCACCACCACCCCAAAGTCAATTAGATCTCATTGTGCATCTTCTCCATCAAGAGTGAGGTTCACATATTGTTCTCGTAGTGTTTAAAGAAGAGTTCTCAAAATGTTATTTGTATGAAACATAGCTTTCTAGTGCATAAAAGGTTACATACCAAGGTTCAAACTATGCCCTATGACTCCTCATAGAGTCCTTCACTCACAATAGGTAAATGATTTCTTAGTAGTTGAATATTGACTTCCCACTTTGCATTCATCTGTTCAGTGACAGCTTTTAATTCCTGGCTGTAAAATTCATTCTTTTTGTCTTGTCAAAGAGACATCAGCAGTTCTAAAGCCAAAGTGGAGCCACCATTAACCCTTTGGAGAAGAGTTAGAAATTGATTAAGGTATTAATTTGGAAATTATTTGTGGGCACTGGAAATCATTTAAACAGGTGGGTCTGTCGAAAAAAAAAGGGATTTGAAAAAAAATAAAGTCTGACTTCTGAAATGGGACTTGTTTTTGGAAGAAAGTACATATGGGTAATTTTTTTTCCCCCAAGAATTAGAGCTTGGATATGAGAACTACCAATTGCAAACAACCCTTACCTTCACTACTCCTAACCTGAGATTTCACTGTCACTTTCTTATCTGGGTCCTCTTCATAACACACACTGATAAACCACAGGAGAGCAAGGCTGCATATTTCAGCCATTTCATAAAAAAAGAATAAATCATTGTTTAACTTATCCTATGTTTCAAGTAAATTATTTGGCTTACTTTGTGCTTTTCACAGGAAAGGATGTCACCTATGATGTCTTATTCCAAGTTATCATCAATTCTAGGAAGCTAAGAATACAGGTTCATAAACAAGCATTTCCTGAGATGTTAAATCACTGAGTCAGGAAGAAGCAACAGCTACTATATAAACTTTATTCTCACAAAGCAAAGTTAAAACAAATGGTAACCAGATTAATGTCTGCATCTGTTTAGTATCATAGCTAACATGAAAAACTCTTAGATTTTGGTTTACATCAATTGCATAAATTTATATACACATATATGTATAGTTTTTCACAAAACTATTGTCATGAAAAGCATAGTTTAATTTCCCTGTGGAAAACACTCAAGTGCAAAATAAGTATGTATGGTGTAGGAAAAGGCAAATTCAGCTGCTCTCTGAGAGGAAGAGTACTGATCTATATATCTTTCTGAAGAGAGAAATGCAAAGAAATCCTACTCAATATGCTTTGTCTGTGTATTCCAGTCTTCCTCACAGAATTAGGTAAGAAAGAGAAGGTACATTTGGGTGCCAGATAAGAATTAAGAGACGTGGACTCTGAAATGATAGAGAAAAATAAGACCTGGAAAATTACATTTGGGGAATTAGTTCAAATTAATTTTGATTTTTGAGTCTTTGTGGAAGGAAGAGAAACCATCTTTTCAGGTTTTCTCCAGAAGGACTGAAGCAGAAAAATATTAAATTACTTCATCATAGGAAATTTACAACTGAACAGAAGCTATGTTGAGCAGTGAGGATTTAGTAAGTAAAGCACAAGAGCATCCTGAATTTCAAAACTTACTTAAAAATATCTGGTCCATATGCACAAATCTTGCTTTTAAATCTGTCAAGGTCCAACCATTGAAAGCTTGAAAGCCTAAAATACAAGAAAAAATATTTTTATTTTTCAAGTTCAAAAAGAAACTTCAAGTAGTATTCTTACAGATTAAACATCAATTTTCACCCTAGTTTATGGCATTTTTTCTAGGAAAATTTCTCAAAATCTCTTTTAGCTTTGCCTTACATCCTTTTTTATCAGTGCATTAATGTTATGTATTTTTGTCCATGTGTTCTTGAAATCAGCTTCTGCTCCCATAACTTCCGTAACTCTCAATATGAAATTCAGAGGGCTAAATCCAGTGAAGCAAACAGCAGCAGCAAAAGCAAACTCGTCTTCATGTCAGTATGTAATGCATACTGAAATAAGCTCAAATTGAGAGACTATATGAAAGGAATCAGAAATTTAATAGTATATCCACCAATGAACTGAATAAAATACATATAATTAGACTGTTGCTTGAGAAAAAAAAAATAAAGATTAGTGTCAAAACCCAGTTACCTCACCCCTGAGAGCAAGCAGGTAATGTGTCAATAACTGTGCTTGCATTTATGTATCTGCACTATTTATGTATATCACTCAACCTGACTAGGCCATGCTGTAGGCTCCAGAGACTAAACCACATTAATTCTTTCCCTGAAAGTAGTTATGTATATTATTTTAATACAAAGATATTTTGACAGGTTTGCAAAATCCTATTGTGTTTTTTATTTTGAGCCAGAATGGCATGTACTATTAGCATCAAAATGTATCAGCTACATAACTGTGATTTATTTTTAAAAGTTTCAGCTTCTGGGTCATCAGAACAGGAACTAATTAATGATTACAACTTTTTCAGACTCTATCACAGTCATAATAATCTCAATTCTCATGCAGTTCCTTGTTCTTTTTCACAGCTGCAACCGTGAACCAGGCACATCAGGACAAATAAAGATGCTCATCACAAAAGAACATTTGACACTGATCTAAAGCAGCATTTATGCAAGGAAAATGAAGGAGTTACAGTGGTGACATCACAGGTCTGGCCTGTACCATCATCAAACAGAGCTCAAGGAGTGCAGCACAAGCAGAGCCCAGAGGCTCTCTTCACATGAAATAATAAAACATCATAGAATTACAGAATTGCTTCAGTTGGAAAAGATCTTTAATCATAGAATCATAGAATTGTTTGGGTTGTAAGGGACCTTCACTAGACCAGGTTGCTCAAAGCCCCGTCCAACCTACCCTTGATGGGGCCCAAGGGATTGGGCATCCACAACTTCTCTGGCCTATCCATGCCAGTGCCTCAGCTCCTTCACAGTAAAGAATTTCTTCCTAATTTTTAATCCAGACCTGCCCTCTTTCTGTTTAAAGCCATTCCCACTTAAATCATATGGAGATGTGTGTGGACTTTCCCACACACAGGGCAGCAATCGTGAGGGCAGGTAGTGCTATAATTGTGTAACCCTAAGCATGTGAGTGATCCCACAGGAGTCACCACTGTTATTCTTGTCCTCAGAGCAAGTTTGGGAATTGGTTAGATCTTTTCAAGTCTCACTAGTTAATGACAGGCAGTGTAACTCATCTTGCCTGCAGTGTCTGTGCCTGGATATAAGCTAGTCATCCTAAATCCCTTTTAAATTTAAATGAGGACAAACAGCACTGCTAGAGGGTTATTCAGATGGTCTGTTGGAGAAGTCTACACTTGGTCAGAGGAATTGGTTGCAGTTGAGCAGAATTTAGGATGGGAAGAGATCTGTTGTCTGAGCTCAGCCTATATTATCCCTGGAGAGAACAGCTTTGGCCTGAAGTCATCTATTACCTTTTCAACCTGAATTCTTGCAGGCTAGAAATGGGAATCAAAACCCTTTTTACACCAAAGGTCTAGAAATTCCTCAGATGCCCAGCAGCAATGCCCCTTGTTCTTTTTCTCATGGGAGACACAAAATCCCCTTGTACCATTCAACATTTTCCCTTTCCAAGCCTAGGTGGATCCTTACACTATTTCTTGCCCATCCCCATGCACTTGCTTGCACAACCAGCCTCAGACCTCTCTTTCATACATGTCCTAGGAGTCCTTGAGACAGTTTCTTCTGTTGGAAAACTCTGCCTTTGATGTGCTGCACACAGGGAACAAAAGTGGAGCCAGGACCGAGTGCAGGTAAGGAGGTATCTTGGCTCACAGACTGGCAACAGGCACTGCCAGGGCATGAAATTTGCCTAGCAGGAAGTGCAGAGGTGTTTCTCAGAGAGAGCAAGGTGCTGCTGCCACTACTGATGTGTATTTGCAGGATGTGTCTGGTGCAATGAAAACAAGGATTTGAAATGCCAGATTTGAACCTCTGGGAGGTGGAGGCAGGCTATCAGCTTTCCTTTTCCAAAAAAATGCCAACAACAAAAAAAACCACCTCCCTGGTTTCTCTTCCCATGGGGGAGATGCTGGTGGCACGAACCCTCCAATGGTCTCGCTGCTGGTTTACTCGAGGGAGTAATTTTCACTGGAAACTAATCTTTACTGTGTCAGAGTCTCAGTGTCAATTTTATCTGTGTTTCTTGCTGTCACTGCTATTTTCCTCAGCAGCAGTGCCAATAGCCCTGCTATTAGCCACAGCTGGGCTTTACCTCAGAAGAGCCCAATGTCTTTTTGCTCAAAAAAGTTACAGAAAGGGGCAGCATTAATAACAGTAAAATGATGCTAAAGGCATCGCTGAAGGGTAAAAGAGGTTAACTGGGCAAAGCTATGTTGGTCTGACCCGGGCAGGATCCCAATCGCAGGCTTAGAGTTCACTGATTTATATTCACATCCTAACCTGAGCTTTGCAACTGGAGCCCATTTCCAAAGACCTGTCTAAATAGGGGCAATCAGGAAAATGAACCTGACTTAACCAAAAGTGTGACTTGAAAGTGGATTAGCTGATGTGCATTTGTGAACACTCCTAGGAAGAATAAGAGTCAACTTGTTTCTATTTATTTTATTTCATTTTTGGCAGAGAGCTAATTAAAACTAATACATTTTTATTCTCAGAAAGGTTGTTAGCTATGGAATTTAATGTAATTTAATGGAATCACTTTAAAATCTGAGTCATGTTAATGTTGGGGTTATTCAGTGTAAACGAGATCTATTTAAAAAACTCTTGCCAGAACTTTAAACTCCCAGTATCTTCTTTGTGTCCTGCTTCTGCAGCAACCACAGTTTGTTCCTCATTTAAAGTTGTCTTGAAGGCCAGTGGCAGTGGGAAATCTTTCTTGCTAAGTGCTAGCTGTTGCAAATGGGGGCTGGAGAAATTAAACAATTTGGTGGACTAATGAGTAGCAGTTTTGACAGTTGAACTCTGTTCCATAATAATGTTCTCTGAACCCCAGGAAATTAGGATTTATTACTTCCTGCTGTAGCTTGCGGTCAGCCTTCCTTTCTGTGGCCAAGCCTGTAGGCACAAACCACCACCAACATAAAGACCACAAGGCTCTGTGGTTACACAGTTGTTTGTCTGTGGGATCTGCATAAATTGCTTGTAGTGATAATCCCAAAGGAAATGAAGTACAAGCAAATGCATCAATCCCTTTAAGAAATAGGAATATCCTTGCCTTGAAAGCCATAAGATCTCTATTCTTTCATTTATTCTACTGCTAGCTTGCTTAATAACATCTTTCCCCTTTTGTTTCTGAGGCAGTGGTGTACATGCTCCTGTCTTACTGAGCAATTATAACAGGAGAGCTCAGAATGGCAAGTGCTGTTTAACAAAATACACTTGCAGAGCTACAGTGCAGTAATTTTCCATATTAAATAATTTGAATATACAAAAATAGCAACATGCTTAAAAATGTTCAATATTTTGCAATACAAATACATTATTAACATTTTTTTTAAAGAAAGTGTCAAAGCAATTGCCCAGTAAAAGAGGGAAAATGCTTACCCACCCCAGTATAAGTCAGAGTAGTAACAATTTCATAAGACATATTCATCTTTAATCTCTTTCATGAGCTTCTGCTGGGTGGCAGAAGGCAGACTATTCCCCTCTCTCCCCCCTTTTTTCTTCCTATTTAAAAATTATTTGGATTCATCATAATCAACACAATATATGTGCAATCATGAAAAATAGCCTGCAGCTCTGCTGGATGAAGCATATCAGCTTGTTCTCCAGTTTTAGAAAATTCCATTTTATGGCTATCACAATTGCAATGAAGAAGTGGAGTTGCAAAGAGAAGCTGTTTGAGAAACATACATAAGTATTTTGACAAAAAGACTAAATGATGACAAAACAAGGTCCGTATGAAATCATTAAAAAATAAAAAGTAATAAAAAGGGAATTCACCAGGGAAGTACAAAGGGGATATTGTTACCTATATTGTTTGAGAAAGTAAATTGACAAGTGAAAAAAGAAAAATAATCTCTGATATATAAGCAAGTCTTGAGTTCTTTCATTATGTAGAAGTTCACCCTTTTCCCTGCAAAACCAAAATGCAAGTAAATCTAGCAACAAAGTCCTGACTTTTCATCCCCTTATTGCAATCCTCTGACTTGCAGATTTTCTGATCTACTTTCGTTCTGTGAAATTCTAGGTTAATGATACAAAAAAATATTTGCTTTGATAATAAAGAGTTTTGAAGTTCTCCACCTCAGTTTTCAATGCCTCATTATCCTTATATATAGCGTCTAAAGTCTGCAACTTGACAAGCCTCCATAACGCTTTACCTTTTACAAGTCTGGAGACAAAGCATCCTACTTGTCCTCTACATGTTTAGTGCTGTCAAATCATTAAAGCTCTCCCAAGGGTATCCCTCCTTGCCAAATTTGAGACCTTATTAAGATTTACAGGAGGAGTTTGAGATTGGTGAACAGCAGTAGCATATTTCCCAACTGAATTTGCACCAGACAGCCAGCTCCAGGTCTTAGAAGTTTGTCTTATTTTGCTGAAACTGCTGTTTCTTAGGGCTCATAAATAATGATAAACAACAGTAACAAAAAATGAGCTGAGAATAACAAGAAAAACTAGAGATTAATCTAGATAGGAATGAAGCTGAAAAGTGCACTGGCCTGAATCAAACCTCACTGAAGGAGAAAGGATGTGTAAGTTGAGTTCAAGAAGCTCCTCACCCAACTGTAGGAACAAACGTGAGAGACCTTGGAGCCCACTGACTGAGTGAAACTCACAGATGCTGAAAATCATGTCAGTCTTCACTCCCAGTCCTTAGCCCCTCCTGACAGGTGGATCGCAAAAACATCCCCCAAACCCCTGAAAATGCAGGCTTCTATAATTTCCCCTTTCCAGAGAATTACTCCTACAGATCTACAGAACGGAAGATACAGTAGGGAAACTCATCCAAGTAATACTACAGAAAAAGATGTCAGGTGGAAAAAAAAAATCTACCTCCCTATGCAACACTGTGTAGTTCTTCATCCTTGATATCCTTAAAGAAACAAAAATTTAAGGCTGAAAGTGATTAATAGTTTTCACAGAAATGGTGGTGGGTAGTAATTACATCTGAGAGTGATGGAACTGGGACACCTGGGAGAAGATGCAGCTCTCCCTTCTGAAAGAAAGAGTAACAGTGACAGGTAAGCTCACATACTTTAGAGTTGATGCCTGTGGTAAAAGAGGTTGTAACTGTCGCATGTCAGCATATGAGATCATGGAAAGAAGGAATTGGAAGTGAATCCTAGCAAATGCACTTCTGTCTGTGTGTGTGTGTGTGTGTCACAATCTTGAACTCTAATTCTGTCCTTCATTGTGCTTACACCTTCTCCCACCTTCGTACCCACACACATTGTTGCAGACAATGAGACACCAACTGCTGATCTCTGCTTACACTTTTACAAACAGATATTCGTCAAACATTTAGTAATTTATACTACATCATATTTCTCCAGCTTGCATATAAAACTGGCATGTAGAAAAAAAGCCTAAATGATGACCTTGAAACAGGAGAATTGTGCTGATTCTGTTCTCAAGATAGAAGGGGCTGAAGCTGTGGGAAAAACATGGAGATAAATTTATGGCAGGAAGACATCACCAGAAGGAGAAATTAAAATCTCATCTTGAAATCAAAGAAACACAAAGAAACCGGTCATTCAGGACAGGGCTTGATGATTCCAGGATCCACTGGAAGCTCATTTCATCCTGCTGCAAGATTCTAGTCTTATGGCAAACCTGATTGCACCATCTCTTCTTAATGTATAGTTATTTTAATGGCAAAAATTCTTCTCTTTCATTCCCAGATACCACAAACTTCTTTAATTCCCTTGTATTTTCATTGAAACAAATGCTCTGAACCTCAGCAGGTGGCAGAGAAAGCCACTGGGGCAGCAGATGATTAAAGTCCATTGGAATGCATCTGTTCCTCTACCTGCCCCTCTAAGGACTCAACCTTGGACTCTGCCACTTAGCCAGATATTTATTTTTTATGATGTATATTCGTGCTTAGAGGGCCTTACTATCAGTCCATTTCTATCTTCCCCCCACCCCCCAGAACCAAGAGGAAATCTGCTGCCCCTTCACCTTCACTCCTTTTCTTGCAGGTGTCAGCTTTGTCAATCACAGGGAGATGATCCAGCTCATGAAAATGTGTCACAGCAGCCAGAGTTTCTGCTCTGACCTTCAGCTCTGCCCTCTGCTGTGACAAACAAGTTTCATTTGCCACTCAGAGAAACCTGGTTATTTCCAGCAAAATATAACTTCTTTCTTCCTAGAAAAAAAGAAAAAGAAAAGACCACTAGCTGAGGAAATGCAATAATTTCCTGATTTTCTTCACTTTTTGTTCAGGTCTAGGAACAACTTCCTTATATACCAGAAAAAAATCTATATGGATCATTAAAATTTGAGCAAGAAATCTATCCTTTAATTAGTTTTCATCTCCTGTTTGCTAGGGGTGGCAGTTTTCATACAGAGACTGTACAGTGCAGAACAGGTTTCTACCAGGAACAAAGAAATAGATTTTCAAACAAAAATGATACTATATTTTCTTTGAAATTCGTATTCAGGATCTTATTATTTGCCATCCACGATCACTTAAATGATATCTGTGCATTTTTTGAATGTCCTACAACTGAAGAATGTTATTATTTGAGATTACATAATTCCAAAATTCCTGCTGAAATCTGTGAGGTGGAGGATAATGGACATGGATGGCTGTTACACAGCACTGCAGGATGAAAGTTTCAGTGTCCAAAGGACTCAGTAGCTCAAGGGCTAAACCCACCCCTAAATGGACATGGCACCCAGAACAGGGTTTGAGTTTATTAGAGACATTTGAAAACATGCCTGAAGATTTAAACACTTTGAGATAAATTTACCTGCATGAATTTAACCTGAAAATTTCCCTTGAGGCAGTTGGTCCCATTCTGCACATATCCTGTGGTGAACACCTGGGAGCTTTTATGACAACATAAATTGTCACAAAATACAGAAACAAAGAACATTATCTTAATGTGAATTGGAAAATGTAAATAGATAAGCAAATACATCCCTTCTTTTTGATTAATATCTTTTTGTTACTGAGCTCTCAGCCTCCCAAACTGTCTGTGCAATGTGCTTTTATCGATGTCAACTTTAATAGCTTTAAAGCAAAATTCTTTATTCTTCATACAGGAAATACATTTACAGTCTCTCTTGTATACACCTCCACTATGAAGACTTACTGAATTACACAGTAAAACTTGAGTAGTTCACATATAACCGCTGCATGTCGTGATTGCATAATCCATGATCACACCATAAAACTGTTTTCTGAATAACAGCCTATAGCCTCCTTTTGAATTTCCTTGGATAAAACATGTTTTAAAGAAGCATATAAATATTCACTGAGCACCCACAGACTTCTGTTTCATTGCTTCTGAATCCCAGCACCTAATCTTGCTTTTATGTCATGTACTACATTACAAGGAAATGAAATGCAATTCAGTAAATTATCCACTTCAAGTTGTGGCCATTTCAGTAGATAAAAAAAGGGTCCTTTATCTTCTATTTGTTTTAAATCCCGCTAGGATGCTGGCTTTATATTTACTCTTAGCTTGGGCTTTACTGTGAATCTTCAAGAAAGCTCCTCAAGTAGAGATATAATGAGCAGAGATGTCTTGAACAAAAGTAATCTCTGACTCTTAACACAAACACTATTTATTGCACATCTAGTAGCAGCAGCACTGTATCTAATTCCTGACAGACAAGACTTTGATAACTAATAGTGGTGAATCTAATATTTCACTCTTCCTTTTATCAATTATCTAACCAGAACACTCCAGAAAAGGCATTACCGTTAAACCAGGAAACAACAGCCTGCAGTGTGTGAACAGCTGGAACCAAACTGAGCCATGGTACAGCACATCACATCAGAGTTTAGGCTACTTATCAGAATATTAACACAGAGGATTTTCTTTTAATCTGTTTGTTTTAAGACTCCAGAATTGTTGGCGATTATTTGATCTACCCATTAATACTTGTCAGTGTGAGAGACACTGGGAGCACAGTGTTCCATACAGATGCACCATAGCCCCTGGCTCTTTGGCTCCCAATTCAGCTGTAGATAGATCAGCATTTTTATTGCTGGAAGTTGTTGATGCCAGGCACCTAACCCTCTGCTTAAGTAATTCCACTTGTTCTGGTCTGATATTCAAACATGTAGGTATTTGCTTTTGAATTAATCCACCCATTCTTGAAACAAGCCTCCATTATCTGAGAAGACCAAACAAAAGATCTAGCATGTAATTTTATGCTCCAAGGTTTGGAAACTCTTTAGTTTTCCAGAAAAAGTGATACACATTTCGTTTAGAATAGATCCCACTCCAAGATAAATAATCCCTGACCAGTGATAGCATCTTGAAATACCTTACTGAGAATTATAACAACAGTAAAAATGATTGATATTCAGCTTCTCTGAGAATCTGGCCCTTAATTAGTTAAATTATTAAATCCTAATGCATAACCACATGCATGTTTGAAGGAAAAAAAGCCAAAAAAACCAAACAGACCACACTGACTTTAAAAATATTGCTATCTACTTTCCCCCATCCATTTGACCTTGAAATTAAAGGCTTTTCTTTTTCCTGGCTTTACCCACCTGATGTAATTCAGAGCAGCATTATTACTGAAGTCAGTAAAAGCACTGATATGGGTAAATGCTACTCAAGATGAGGAAGACTTGCACTATCAAGCCCTAAAATTGTTTGCTTACCAACAGCCTATGGAGAAAAAGATAATGGTTTACATGGAAAGATGAACTAGGCTTGATATGAGAACTATATATGCATTGTCTGATGAACATGTTATTCTAATCTACTTGTTGAATAGCAATAGCTGGCAGCAAGGAGGTTTTGGTGGCTAAATTCCTGTTTGCTACATTTTAAAGAGAAAAGGGAAAATGCTTCTTTAGGAAAGCATGATATGTTCTCAGAAAAAAGTAGTTCAAAATTAAATATTCTTGCATATTTCACACCTGTAGTGTATTAATAATTAGTACTATAACTATTTTACCCCTAGGAGAGAAAAGTAGTTTCTACTTTTAAACATTAGCTGCCTCTATGCTAACCCAGACATTTCTGACCAGGGCTAAACAAAAGGATTGTATTGCATACATTAACCAAGGAATACTTATACATATATATGATTCTTCACTAGGAACACTGCTGCAACTGGACTAGAAAATTAAGCTTTTCATATTTGCTTCGCGGTGGAAGCTATGTAAAACAGAATAATAAATGATTGTCACTTTATTTCAGAACATTAAATTAATCTTAGAAAACAGAAAAGTCATGAACAATATTGCAGCAGTATTTTATGGTTCACTGGTTATTATCACTTGCCAACATTAAGGTCACAAAAGAACATTTCTCATTTGTGGCCTAGAGTATCTGTGACTATATTCCTATTGTCAAGCCTAACCTTTTGGAGAATCACAGAGGGGCAAAAAGGAGAGGAAAAAACTATTTAAAAGTGTGCCTTCTTTTTCTGCAGTACGTGGAAAAATAATAATAGAATAGATAATAATAGAATTAAAAGCTTAAAGCTGCTGGAGATATAGCAGGTCACAAACTTTAAATATTTAGTCCCTGTTGTGAGTAAAGCATTAATAAATAAATTAGCAGCCACACCAGATGGATTCCCTAGAGTCCAAAACCAGAATTTCCCAAACCATCAGTGGTAGGCAAGCCTTCACATAATTTGAAGTTTTGCTAAAATGGGCAATATAGAGAATAAATTACTTTGGAGGTAACAGAACCAATTATTTCTTGGTCAGTGATTTGAAAATGAACATGGATATTGGTGTACACAAAAAATAAATATCATCTTTATGGTTCATCCAGAACACAAATTTAAGACACTCATTTAAAGGAAGTGTTGTCCATCCATCAGTTATACAGAATTCCATCCTTCTGTGCCACTTGGGTGGGGGACTGAAATAAATTGCTTTTCTCAATCTTTTGTCTAATAGAAAAGTATTCACTTCATCCCCTCATGACATTGATCACTAACTGATCATATTAGGGTTTGGAAAGGAGCCAATTTTGAAAAGAGCCTGTAAGAACTATGGATCTACTTGTATTCTTTCTGGAAAGACATTTTCATTCTCTGTAAAAGGTTCTCAAATGGAGACATCATTAATGGCAACAGGATGCAGTCAGTCTTGCAAAGCTTAGGAATTACACAGGTGACACAATACACAAAGAGACGATGTCTATGCAAGTAAATTTAATTTTCTCCAGATCATTCACTTGACAAGAAATAGCCTGAGTCAATATTATTAAACTCTCGTGTTCTTCAGAACAAAATGTTTGCACGCAGGCAACTGAGAATGGCCCTCAGCTCATGATAATTCTCAAAATAAGACCACAAATTATTTGGTAGAGTGCCAGGTGACACAAGTTTCCAGCATGCCAGAAACCTTCCCGACTACTTAACAGCAGGCACAAATGAACTGCAGTGTCTGAGAAGGCACCAGCACGCTTTTCTATACTGACACAGTTGCAGCCAGAGTCTTCCAGACTTTCAGTAGGGTCCCTTAAAAGTTCTTTCAAGAGTTTGGTTTTAGCAAAGCAAATACAAAAAACCAGCTTAGCCCATCTCCCAGTAGAAACTACATCAAACTGAGAATTAGTGGATGAATCATTCATGGTCATTATATTTAAGAAGAATAAGTAACTCTTCAAATATTAAAATATCAGATTTGGACACATTACACATTTGGTAGACTCAAGTATCTGCTTCCCCACTGATGTGTGGGTGATTCATGAACATTATTTCCATTAACATCAATGGAAAATGCTCAAGTCAACCCCTCCAGTGCATCACATCAAGGGCAAATTCCTACTTTATTTGCCTTTGTTACTTTGTTACTGATTCAAATACGAGCTGTGAATAGACCAGTACACAGATTACACTACAGTTCAAGGAGTGGGGAAGAAATCCCTGCATACTCTAAACAGACTCCTTATTTTGATTTTATTTTTTTTTGTTAATAAGATACAGTGTTCTCCAAAGTGACATCCAGACTGAGACTCAGTGCTGGCGGGGTAAGGGAAACAAACAATTAGGCTTGTTCCTATAAGCTCTTTTTTATTGTGAGGTCATGAACTCTTTCCCCCTGACTAGCCTCACTCTCAAATAAAGTGACTGGCTTGGATATAAAAGCGTTTGTGTTTTGACAGCTCTCCTGCTCTGCTTTTTCAGCCTGAGCATAATGGGCAAGCAGTGATGAGTTGGCAAAGCATTGCCAATTAAGCATATAGGGAGCTCCTTTGCCAGTCTCCAGCAAGTGATCCTACCTGCAACCCCCAAGTGTTCTCCTTGGCCAGAAACTGATTTTGAAAGCTAATTAATTCTTACATTAAGCCAAATTTTAGAACATCTTTTTTCAATATAATACTTCTGATGTGGAGCAAGTATTCAGGAAGACCACATTATCAGCAATGATAATTTTCTGTATTTTTTTACATTATGGTTCTTATGTTGAGGGATCTCCAAGCACTTCATAATTATTAACCTATGGTGGCAAATGTCACCATCACTGGGATGAAACATGATGTCTGGAGGAGCACCGAAGATGCATATCTCACTGTCTTCCACACTCTTCATGTTATATATTTTAAGCAACTTTCAGTTTGGGGAAATGCAAATAAATAAATAAATGCATTTATAGTGCATTATAAATAAACATTTCTTAAACCCAAGTGAATTAAGCATTTCTTGTAGGATGACATCCTCCTGTAGATACCTGGAAGTCTCTGCAGCTGAGCAGAAGAGGAATAAACATTTTCCCATTTCATCAGAGAAAGCATATATATTCATACCTCGTACTAGAATCTCTCTGGGAAAGTTTTTCTCCTAAATGTGCCATTAAAAAAATTAGAACAATGATTGATTTTTTTAATAAATAAAACAAAGGCCAGAGTATTTTCTTTCAGTATTATATTTCAGAAGTATCTGTGCATAAGACAGGCTTTGCTATGAACTCTAAAGTGAGGACATGTTTACTGATAGGTGTGTTAAGGTTCACGAGGCTTTCCACAAACTCCAACTGAGATCTGAATCACTTCCAGGTGCCAGGGAAGGATACAGACAGCATTTTGAACAAACCATGTGAAATACAACAGGTTTTGTTTGATTTCTGCACAGAAGGATTTTTATCAGCATCAAGTGGCTTTTGCATTGATATTTTCACAGAATCACATAATTGCTAAGGTTGGAAGGGACCATATCTGGTCCAACATCCCTGCTCAAGCAGGGTCATCCTAGAGCTCATGGCACAGGATTGTGTCCCGACAGTTCTTGATTATATCCAGGGCGGGAGATTTCATTACTTTTCTGGGCAATCTGTTCCAGTCCATGTACACCTGCACTGTAAAGAAGTTCTTATGTTCAAGTGAACTTCTTGTGCATCAGTTTCTGCCCATTGCCTCAGTCCTATTGCTGGGAACCACCAAGCAGAGCCTGGTCCATCCTCTTGGCACACTCCCTTCAGATACTGATATCCTTTGATAAGGTCCCCTCTCAGTCATCTCTTTTTGAGGCTGAACAGGCCCAGTTCCCTCAGCTTTTCTTTGTAAGAGATGCTCCAGTCCCTTCACCATCTTTGTCACTCTCTGCTAGACCCGGTCCAGGAGCTCCATGTCTGTTTTGAACGTAGGAGCCCATCACTCCCGATGTGCCTCACCAGGGCTGAGTAGAGAGGCAGGACCCTCCCTCCACCTGCTGGCAATGCTCTTCCTAATGCACCCCAGGATACCTTTGGCCTTCTTGACCACCAGGGCACTGCTAGCTCATGGACAGCTTGTTGTCCACCAGGACACCCAGGTCCTTCTCCACAGACTTGCTTTCCAGCAGGTTGGCCCTCATCCTGTACTGGTGCATTTTGGGTTTCTTTTAACTGAAAAGCAATGTGAAAGTCTTATCCTTCTCAAACTAAAAAGGAAGCAAAGGCCTTAAGTGCAAAACCACAAAAGTTCCCCTAAAACTGATTGATGTTATTTAAAACTATCCACAGTGAGACGATTACTTGATAATGATCAATTACTGAGGACACAGTAAGTGACAAAGAAATCAGTGTCAAATATTTAGGGCCAGTGGGAGCTTGCTCTTGCTTTGGCTAGTATTATACCAGCAATGGTCAGGAAGGATTTTTCCCCACCAATTGAATTTAGGCAGAAGGGGAGTTTATTTCTTTTGTTCCTCCAATTATACAATCATTCATGTTCTTACAAAGAATTCTGTCAATAATGCACATTTCCTGACACAGAAAATATGGATTAAAAGGTTTCAATAAATAATCAAAGAAAAATGAAAAAAATTGATTAAATCACAGAAAATGTTGTCTGAAATGTTACAACTAATCCAGGTAAGTAAGGTCTGGAAGGGTCATAATTATTATTATTATCAGATCTTCCTCTTTTTGTAGACTGTTCCCTAGAGAATGCTGAAACTCACATGGACACCATTCCTACTCACTGAATCCATTTTATTAAATCATTTATAAAATGCCTCCCCATGGACCACACAGGATTAATAAATAAGTCTCAAGCAGGTAGAAAATCAAAGGAAGACTGTTCAAATGACCAGGAAACAGGCTTAAAGGAAGAAGGGGATTTTGCCCCAGAGAGAAATATTCATTTTTTCTCTCTTCACAAGTTAAGGGAGTTATAATTCAACAAGTTCACAATAAATTATTAATTCTGTCTTGTAGCAGAAATTGATAA
Source organism: Corvus cornix cornix (assembly GCF_000738735.6). Taxonomy (NCBI): domain Eukaryota; kingdom Metazoa; phylum Chordata; class Aves; order Passeriformes; family Corvidae; genus Corvus; species Corvus cornix. The sequence goes on along the minus strand of NC_047056.1, from coordinate 106,450,871 downwards.
AATAGATGAGAAAAACTATAGTAAGAAATTCACTAATGTCTTGAAGCACAGTCTCCCCCTGTGAGTTCATACCCCCTTAATCCACAGCCTGCCAAGTGTGTAGGAGCCATGTGTTCTCCCACAAAAGGCACATATACTCACCCACCCCTTGACACTGCCTTTGCTGAGGTGTCTGCTGTGGCAGGTTCAGAGTCCCCAGGGGGAGCCCTGGGATCTGTTAAACTGTTAGCAAACCACTTGGATATGGTTTTCTTTTCCAATGATTTTCAGGGATGCAGTCTGTTCCTGTTTAGTCCATGCCCAGGTATTTCCCTGCAGGAGGCACAGGTTTAGAGCAGCCTGAGCTCCTCCACGGCCCTGCCCAGCCAAGGCATTTCCTCTAAGAGCACAGGCTCTGAGCTGTGGAAGCAGGACTCTGCTCTCCTGTCAGGAAGGTGAGCCGTATTTTTGAGTTCGTAGAATATTTTGAAAAGTAATGCAGTACTATCACAAAGTTATCATAAAGTTTCGACTACATAGTTGAAACTGCCTTGCTGGCAAGACAGAGAGAGAGAGAGAGATTTCTTCAGCCAGTCAAAATTAATGGGCATCCACACTGCCTTTGCTATGGCTTAGTGTGGAGTTTGGGCTCCACACTCTGACCCAGCAATGATGTCAAGGAAGGTTTTACTATCTTTTAATTGTTTTATCCTACATTCTTCTTCCTACTCATATTCCCTCCTGCAACACTGGCACCATCTGAGCAGCAAAGGGAGGTAGTGAATTAGGTCTGACTTAAAATCAGTGAATATTTCACTCTCTTCATCCTCTGTCTTCTGGGGGGACAGGAGAGCATAGTCCTGCTAAACAAACTCATAGTCCTCAAGAAGGGCTCTGTGGTGTAAGACTGGGAATTCCCTCTTCCCTCTTTATTTGTCCCCCCTGCACTCAAGTTGGCTTCTTATAGCCTAAATTTTATATATATATATATATATATATATATATAATTTTTCCTATATATGTACTCATGGTCAATAAGTAGTTATATAACCATTAACTTACATTTCCCATCAGAAATGTTTGGCAGATAGAAATATGACATTGGCTGGGTTTTTTTCTGCAGTGAAATTAACATTTTTTCTCTTATATTCTTGGGTACTCTCTCTTACTATTATGCCCGGGTTCAAACATTTCCAGATTTAGTGTCAGTAAGGAATTTTCCTTTGATAAGGTTGGTTGGGACACAACAGAACAGGATACATGTGCCCTGTAAGCTCATCTACTATATTTTATCCAATGGATTCCCTGCCATTGCTCTGGCCTCCAACACTGTTGCCATTTCAATTCCACTTGATCTTTACCTGTGATGCATCCATATTTATATCTATGGAGAATTAAGTGCCTTATCTTATAACTGAGGTTACTGAGTTCAGTATGGGGACATATTTCATGTCCTGTCACTTATGGCTTTAAATTCCCTGTAAGATATAGTGAAATACTTCCATAACCTGAAACACTGTGTACTTTCTGAAGCAAGACCTTTCTACAGTTCATGTTTTGACAATGAAATTGTGAATTCATCTGACAGGAATATTTTTCCCAAATGTAGAATTCAGAAGACAACACTGAGTACATGGATTTCTTTCCACTGCTGCTGTCATACATATTTCTCTCTCTCTCACCATCATTTACTTGATTTCTTCTTTTCTGCTCAATATACTAAACTGAGGGCAAAATCAGATTATTAAACATGCATTTGTAATAGTGGAAACAACATAATGAAAGGGCACCCTTTCATTAGTGTCTTTTCTGTCCATTCCTATTGCTCTCCTAATAATGTGGGAAACTCAACACAGGTCAAAACTCGTCCTGACCCTACAGCTACTGTGTTGGCTTCAGACTCTTTTATTCTAAAAAGAGAAGGGGAGAGGCTGTTTGAAAGTGTTACGTTTCTATAACATAATTTTCCTTTTCCTCCAGTTATTCTAAAGTTTTGGAAAGTATTGCACTACAGTTAAATATGCTTTGGACGGCATTTCTGAACAGCTTGCAAAGACTACCACATAATCTAATGAATGCTATACTTGAAGGGTTGACCTCATTAATTGGCACTGTGATATCCGCCTGATCTCTTCCTTCCTGCTTCCCAAGAGAAGTGTCAACATTTAAAACTCAAGATTTGTCTGCTGATATTTTTTAAGGCATAAATAATTTGATTCATAAGACTTTGAAGTACCTATTCAATCATAATGTGATTACAATAGAGTGTCTCTCTGTACAGTGAGGACAAATCCCTAACTGGGATTTTTTGAACAACTCACCAGTCTCTTTCTGTATTGGAAAAGTCTAAGTATTGCAATGCAGAACTGTGGAGAAACCTGAGCTCACTTGGATCTTAAGTTCAATATGGAAAGGCTAAGAAATACCTTGTGAGTCTTTGAACAACAGCTGCAGAAGGCAAATTTCTACCTAAGTTAAGTATGATGACATTTTATGACCAACACAGAAAATTGTTCTGGAATTTTTTCTGAAAAAGGAAAAAAAAGAAAAACCAAAGCCCAAACCTTACTATTTTTGACATTATTCTGGTATCACAGGCAGAAGTGAAAAAAATCCCCATTAAATCCATCTTGTCCAACAAAGTTTATCATTCCATGTATGGCTAAAGTGACAGATTGTATTTCTATGGACACATGTAGGATCATGAGAGAAAGATCATTTCTGAGAGCTTCTAGACACAAGCAGGATTCATCTGAAGATGTCAGTAGCTCTTCGGTTGTCAATACTCACTGGAGATATAAGTGTTTTCTAGAAAAGATATGACTTGTTATTTTATTCTAAGCTATGAATAAACAACATTTTAAATTTCTTAAAGTTATTTCTGTTTCAGTCATTCACATAACTTGTTTTTCCTTTTCAAAAAGTTCTTCCAAGAAAATATAGTTGTATATGTGTAATTCTTGCTCCTCTTTTGCTTCTGCTCTTTCTGATTATCAATTTCTAAACATCCCAGAGAAACAGACCTCTCTCACCCCAGGAGACTGTCTATATAAAGATTACAGCCTTTAAAAATGCACAATTCAATGCATAAAATATATTGCCATCCACTATTTATTTTTTTAAAAAACCCTAGGTTATAAACTGCTAGAGAAGGAAAAACTGTGTACAGAATTCAGGTGAATAAATAAATTATATTTATATTATTATAGGAATAAATGTCCTTCATAGTACAGTGTCAAAAATGTAAGGAAATAGCAACAGTGAATGGCAGAGTGTTATCCCAGGAACGAACTCTGCTTGATCAATCTCACACCACCTTGCAACTTTTCTGATTTCTCAATACATTCTTCTGACCTACAAAGATTTCTGAAATATAGATTCTTTTCAACTTTGCCATTACCCACAAAGAAACCTAATGGCAGAAAAGAACGGGGCATCTTATCAGAGCATGTCAGCCTGAAAAATATAAAAGAAAAAGCTTGCTGGAATTTATGGCCAAGGGAAAAAAATCCCTTTTTAAAAGAGGAAACTTTCTGCTTACAAATGTGTGCTTCCAGTATCTTCAAAATAAAAATTAACACAGAAGATGGTTTATCGTGCTATCCGAGGGGAAACCAAAAAAAGCATTTTTCAGGCAATTGAGCTAACATAAAATCAAATATACATTTATAAAAAGCAAGAGGAACTAAGTATCTAAGAGCCTCAGCCTCAATGAATTCTGTGGTTATTAGTTAGGCTTTAATTCACTGCCACTCTCTTCCTAATGGACTGGCAATTAATTGTCCTATTGGCTATTTAAGAACCAGGGCATAATACTGCACTGGAGGAAACACATTCTAATTTACAGTGTTCTGGCCCAGCAATGATATTGGCTACAGTTACACCATTCTGCCCTTCTAATACACAACCTGAAGGACAACATACACTTTTAGCAGACACCCACAATAATTCAGCCTCCCCACTTCTGATATGGTCCTGCATAACAGGATTTAGTTGTAAATGTAAAAGATTGTTGTTGTTTTTAACATGGACATCAGAGTTATGGGTTGAGCAGGCTGAAGACCCTTTTACATCCTCCAAGTGTGCATCCCACAGTGACTGCATGGGACCATCCTGCATCCCACAGGATGGTCCCACCAATCTTAAGGGATAGTGTCACCCAGTAGTAAAAATGATGAAATAACTGTGTTAGAAACTTGTAAAATATATTTAGAGGGCTTGAAAATTCTTGCTTGGAATTAATTAAATTAAATCTTTTCCTAAGATGCATACTGTAGAAATTTAAAAACACTAGGATCTAAGATCTTGGCTAATTCGTCCCTTTTTCTTGCAAATTTTTCAGTCTTTGGTATTTTCCATTGACTTGTTGCCTCTATATGTAGACACATTTTTATAACCCTTTCTTCTGCAAACAGATCTCCATCTGTTGCTGACAATCCACTGACTACCCATCTTTTCCCTAAATCAACATATGTAATATGTAAGCAATCCTTTTCATCCCCAGTGCAAGCATGAATGGGAACAAACCCTACCAGCCTGATGAGAATCAAAGACATTTCCCTGCTGGTAGGGCATTCAGCATCTCCCAGATCGAAGGTTAATTAGCTCAGTACTAAAATCCACATACATCCACACACACAAAGAGTATCCTCTGATTTTACCATTTTCACTTAATTCAGGTGTTATCATAAGGAAAACCTGTTGCACTCAATGTGTATTATTTTTACATGCACATTCCTAAAGGATCTAAGCATTCAAAAGTTAGTTACACAGCCAAATACTTCACACAGAGTAATCAATACCTACAATATGAAGATATGGTCTTCCACAACCTTGTACAAAGAGCAGTTCCAAAATATAAAAAAGGAGACAAAGTTCTGTGTGATCCCTGAAGGTTATATACTCAGATATATCATAGATTATCCAGACACATACACCAGTGATATCATTCCATACACTTCCATAGGGATATGTTCACTTAGATATGTTTCTAAACTAGAAACAAGTTCTTGTGGGTTGTCTGCCTTTCTGACAGGCTCTAAACCTCAACAGGGAATCTCCCAAAATCACCTGTTGGTTGCCTACGCAGATCTATTATCTATGGAAAACAACTAAGAATTTCTTCAGTAAATCTTTTTTATTCAATTTTGGTTTATTCCAAGGTTTTATTTTAAGTTAAACCTTTTCAATTGCCAGTAGAGCTTGTGTTTCTCTTGGAGATAACTGAATACTCAAGAATATTGGTCTTCCTTTAAAGAAAAAATAATTCTGGACTCAGTGATGAAAACTGTAACATTACAAAAAGAAAACTGAATGAAAAAGGGTCTGGATTTTGAACAAATTGGCCAGACTGGATGGAGACCTCAGCAACCTGATGTAGTGCATGTCCATGCCTATGACAGGGGGGTTGGAACTCAATGATCTTTAAGGTCCATTCCAACTCAAACTGTTCTGTGGTTCTGTGATAGGACAAAATAAATTTGGCAAATTCACCACAAATTCCAGATAATTTTTTACTTGGCAATCAGTTGCTCATTTTTAAAAGGGCTGTCAGACCTTGCAAGCACCAGATTTGGTGCCAATTTTGCAAGACTCTGGAGGTATGAGTCCTTAATGCACTGACACTTAAATAAACATAAATTTGTATATTTTTATCATTCTAAGCATTTGATTGAATGTGCATCCTATAAGGGATGGGAATAGGAATCTTCTTGTAGATGTTCCATATTAAAATGCATCTATAACTGATCAGCTCTGTCCTTACCCTGAGGGAGACTTAAAGATCAGTGAAAGGACACATTTTGAGACATGCTTACCACACACAGTGACACTGATAGGTTCTGAAACACAAAGCAAACCTTCATGGAATATACCAGTGTTCTTCAGATGCTGCACCTTTTGAATGTGTCAATGACTTAAAAGCTGTTGCATGGCATAATCACCCTGTAAAGACTTTGCCCAAGCATGAAAATATACAGTGGGTGCTCAGAAGATAGTTCATGTAGTCTTACCCTGTTCATAAACATTAACTTTTCAGTGTGTATCTATTTCCAAGTGTCTTTGAAATTCCAAGTGTCCTTTTTTTTCAAGTGGCTGAATAAGAATAGTTATAAACATCAGCATGTATGTGTGCTGTGCTCAAAGCTGAAGGACAAAAACAATGGGCTGTTGTCATTGCATTGCCATGCAATTGCTGTGCAGCTTTCTTTAGCCTTGTAATGCAGGGGGTCAGATAAAATAGGCAGGAAGGTCCCTTTTAATTGGAAAATCCATTAAATAGACAGGGAGGAGTGGGAAATGAATACTATGAAAAATACAAGCATTAACCTAATTTTTCTTCAAGATCATATGCAGGAAAATATTTACCAGAAATAAACAGAGCTCAAGGCAAGGGTCAAGCAGCAGAGAGCTGAACAGATAGTGCACCATTAATATAAAGGATTATAGTCAGTATATGACTGAGAATAGTTCTGTGGATGCTCTGGCAAAGACAAACGTACAAAAGGTTTCTAAATGAAACCAATGAAGCGGGAGTTCTGACAGTTTAGCAGCACACTGGCATGGTGCAGCTGAAAAAGGAAAAAAAACACCCACTGGGGGAAAAAAGTAATAAACTCTTGCTACCCGTGGGCAAACTTCACAGCAGTTGAATAAGACAAATAGAAGAAAGCGTCTGCTGCTGCCCAGAGGGAAATGTAATGACCCAAGATATGACCTGCCATAGAGAGAGCCCTATGGAATAAGACAGAAGTAGAAATCTGGGAAGTTATGTGAAACTAAAATAGGATCTGAATTAAGTCCAAGTCAGCCAAGCACTGATGGAATTGAGAGAAAATTTTGAAAAAGCACTTCTGCTCCCTTCCCCCACTCGAAGATAAATTATTGCCCAGGCTACTCAAATCCAAACATAACACATGTAATGGGACATATATAGTGACTGAATTGTCACACTAGCATTGTTTATACTGGAAAAAGGGTAAGTGTAGGAGTCTCTGAACAGAGATTGAGAGTGGCCCAGCTGTTACATCTACATACTATTATTACTGAGCCACCAAGGCTGTTTTTAGTCTGAGACAGTATTTTCTGTTCTCTCTGCAGTACAAACTCTTAAACTTCATAAAGACTGTAAAACTTTACTGTCCTTGCTGAAGCAAATCACTGCTGTGAGAGAAGTCATTGTTTGTTCAATGTCTGACTTAAGAATTGCCTTGTTTCTGTTTGGTTGGGGTTTATTTGAGGGTTTGGGGTACATTTTGATGTTTTGGTTTTAGTGAGTTTTCTTTTTTTGGTCTTGTATATTAATATCAGGAAATGCAGGCAGGGCTGCTTTTAAGGATAGAAAAGATTTCCCAATGTATAAGATCCATGTACATCTTTGGCTAGAGTTCTTCTCAAGTAGCAGACAAACAGTGCAGAAAATATATGAGTTATGGATCAGAAAAATAGTGATTCTCCTATTCCTAAAGGTCTCCCAGGTTTATTTATTTTCTGAAAATAATAGAGCTCATTTTTCATCATCCAAGGTAATTAAGCTGAGCATCAGCATGCACTCATTCTTTACTGCACTTTCTTTTTCTTTCTGGCAGTCTTTATCTATTTGACATGAGAGATTAACATTATTCCTTTGAAAGAAAGTATCTGGCCCAAATTTTCCTCCACAGTCTTACATCCCACAACTCCTTTTAAAACAGACTGAAAAAGTGAACTTTTCATGGAAATGCTAACATAAAACCTGTTGACCCATCCTTCTTTTTCCCTTGAACTGCTGAAATATTTGTTGACTATGACCTAAATCTGTCAATAGTTTAGCAGCCTTGAAGTTATATTTTCCAGTAAAGAAAGTTTCTCTGGAAAAGAGTAAAATTCTCCCCAGTCTGTGTTATAAGCTGAAGATTATAATGTACCACCTCTGCGTATTTTCTTTGTATCATTCCTTCTGTATTTTTTTGTCACAGGTCTTACTGATATCCATTGTACATATAACAAATTATTAAAATAAACATAGAGTTATCAAGATGTTTACCCACAAGATAGGGAAAGGCATAAAAAAAGTGAGCATTTATTGGCTCCCATATTTGCATCTGTGAAAATGGCAGGAGTGATTTCTTTTCTGAATCAAGAATTATAAACTTGATTCAAAATACACATGCTTTTAAGCAAGAAAACAAAAATAAGGTTAAAAGATGGCTGTTCATTCTTTTATTTTTTTTTCTTTATCATCAATCATTCTGTATGTATCTAATCTTATCTAAAGTTTCTGCCTTCATTTTATTCTTTGGTGATCTGTAACTATTTGTTCTTGCAGTGACATTCTCCTCTGCCTTAAACAATTATTTCCCTTCCCTGTTGTTTTTTGTCTTGAGTTGGTCTATAAGAATCAATTATGCCCCTTTTCAGGCTTTATTTTAAGAGCCTACCCAAGCTGTGCTCTCTTGAACATGTCTTTATTGTCTTCTGTCTCAGTGAAGTGCAGTCCAGAGATCTCTGAAAATCTATATTAGAAAAAATATAAGCTAGTCTGCCTGCATGATTCACTGCAGCATCCCATGGAATCACAAGTTTAGATCTCAAATTAATAAAGTCTCTGTTGTGCAGTACTACATTCTTGCTAATAATATGCTTCCTTCTGCCTTCTAATCTTCTTCCTCCTCTGCCCTGAGTGATCAATTTACACCCACATCTCTATTCTGCCTTTCCATTTTATCACCTCTCAATAATGTTCACCTCCCACTGAAAAGAATCGGTGGATTAGTGTTTGAATATGATCATTGGAAGAACACACAGTACAACAGGGAAGAAAAATGCAGTATTCTTTTAAGAGATCAATTGACAAAGGTGGTACCCAAAAGGCAAAACAGAGTTGAGATAGATGATGTGAATCATTTTGGATTTATTGGGCTGATAATGAAAGACACTGAATGACATTCGCATTTACTCAGCTCAATAAAAGTTGAGAACAGCGTCTGTTAAGAACTGGATGGAAGGGGAAGCAGAGGGATATAAAACAAGTAATTAAGATACTGTGAGAAAGCACAATGAAGTCATGGAAATTAGAAACAGAAGGGATTTTAGGAATGGCTGCCTAGTTCATTAATAGCCAAAACATTTTCCCTTGTAGGACATCTTGTACAGGTTCTAAAATCAAGTTCTAAACAAGGACCATAAAATGTCCTTGCAGACATTTTGGAGAATGGGCAATCCCAAATTACTGGTTCTCTTTCAGCCTAGGGAACAGTCACCTAACAGCAAAGAAAATGAAAGCTAAAAAGCCTACAACTAAAATGACAGTCCCTATTTAAAAAAAAAAAAAGAAAAGAAAAAAAAAAAAGAAAAGAAAAAAAAAAGTGATTTGTAAGGAAGAGGGGAGGGGGAAGGAAAGATGTCACATAGTCCTCTTAAAGGCAGATGGAAAACTCTGCCGAGCACCACTGTGGTGGCCACCTGCTGTGCTCTGTGTGCTCTGAGTGGGGAGTGATAAATAGGGTGGGTAGGGTACTCTAGAGCTCTTTTACTTCTAATTTCTGCATATCACAGACTGCTGTCGTGTCAATTCCTGTCTACTCAGATCCCTAAACTCATGTTCCGCACTTCTGATAGATGTTATACATTCCTTTGGGATCCCTCCCTATAGGAGCTGGGTATGAAAAGATCTTCTAGATGAAAAATACGTTGAATGAGTATCTTGAAAATCTTCCTGATGACTGTTTAAATGGGAGTCAAACTACTTTGGTTCATGTCATGGAAATCAAAGCAGTTTTTCTTGAAACACAGGTGAAATAGAAGTGCTTGGAGTTTAGGGCTATCTTTTCAGTCTGAAAAATAGACTGTCACAGGGTTAGACATGAAATATGCAAGTACCTCAATCCAACTGGCATGCGCCTATAAATAAATTTAATTTTAATGGGAATTTTCCTTGGCTAACAAATGACCAAGGAGCACTTCATAAAGCCCAAAGGTAGTAGCTAGTATTTCAAGGACACTTTTTTCTTCCTGAAGGGGATTTCACTATTTAATATCTACATGTAGCAGTTATGAAATATACATAACCAGTAAGGTAGGGAGACAGAATAAAACAGTGAAATGAGTGCATTTGCATATCTGGAAATCATGTCTGGAAATCATGTCAGTCCCTCATTTCTGCACATATCCTCACAAGTCGAGAACTTCACCCACAGTCACACATGCTAAAGTCAAAAATCATGTTTCAGAAGTGGCTTTGAAGAATTTACAAAATTCCCTTGGTGGAAAACATGCTCAAATACTCATGATGGTGTAAGGGAATTGAAAAAAAAAAAAAAAATGGTGAAGCGAAAAAGGAACTTGAATCTGTGTAAATATCACTGTACTGATCTATGGGTTTTAGATCTCTCTATAAAAAAAGCTTATAAAAAGCTTTCTTAAAAGAAATAAATAAAGTAAGCCCAAAAAAAACAGTAGCAGATCAGCAACACAAAGTTGCTGAACATCAGACTCTAAATCTAAAGGCGAGAAGGGTTTAATAGATAAGAAAAAAATAGTAAGTTTAAGTTTGGGGGATGGAGGGGTAGGGGTTCAGGGAAAAGAAAGAAAAGGACTCGCAACTAAGCCTAAATAAAAGAAAATATATTTGTTATTACAGGGCATGGGACATGCTGTCACAGCTTTACAAAGTAGAAATCCTTAGATGGGAATGAGGGGGTAAGCCCAGCTGTGGCAAGTCACCAGTGCCATCCTCCAGGCCACTGCTGGGGCTGACACTGGTTAAGACCTTCATCAGTGACTGGGACAAAGTGCATTCTGGCACTTGGGTAGAGAAGTGGATGTGCTGCTCTTCAGATGGACTTTGGCAGGCTGGAGAAATGGTATGACATGAAAGGCAAAGTCCAGAATTTGAGACATAGCCCCACCAGGCAGACGTGCAGATGAGCTGGCTGCAGAGAGAGAGGCTGGGAAGAGATGGAAGGGTTTTAGCAGCATAACAAAACACCGTGGCCAGACCTTTTCCATCCTTTAAGAGCTGAAATAATACTGAGGAAAAAAAAAGGCAAGTGAAGGGTTAACACACTTAAATTTGATAGAGAGCCCTGCCATGTGTTTTGAAAGCCATTTGACAACACAGAGCAGGAGGTGTGGTGCCCTGTAGTTCAGAGGGTACATTGTTTACCATGAAATGCCGGATTTGCATATGGTAAGTACTTTCTTTTATTAAAAAGCAAGGCAAATAGTCACACAAACTCCTCTGTAAATAGCAAAGAAGAACACTTAGCCACTCACACTGAGGAATTACACCAACTTAAACGGCAGAAGAATCTGGCCCAGACAATGAAAAATACCCAACTTATCTCTGAAAAACTTGAGTAATTTTTCTTTCCTCTGTTTGTTGGCAGCTTTACTCCTTTATCATCTGTACAAAATCAAAAAGAGGTGAACCCCTCCTGCACATGAGAAAAACCTCTTATTTGAAAATAAGATTTCAGTCTTGTGTGGGTTATGAAACCCTACTGGCAAACAAAGCTCACAGGAACCCTTATAACCTATAGGATACACAGTTTATCTTTGCTCTGATTAAATCTTCCATACATTTTAATCTCTTCTCTTTCTTTGGACACTTTATAATAACACTTTCTTCAAGCAAACACTCTTTAATCTTATAATTTGAAAACTAATTCCATTTCAGCTGTCTTTTTGGCAAATGACCTTTTCTTCTTCTTTTGCTACAGGTAAAAAAAACAATCCTGTCTTTCTGATTTTTATCCTCAGCATTCTGTATCTCAGAACTGTTCATCTATTGAGGTTTTTGTCAGCAATAACATTTCTCATTCTGAGTTTCTTGGTGAACAAACCTTAGAAAATGTTCCTTCCTGAAAGCCATTTGATTAATTTGTCTAAATGCATTTCTTTTGTAAACCAGGTTGATTATTTGAAAATGTCAGGGTCTGGTAGCAGATTTGAGAGCTATCTTGGCAAACATTATTGACCAAATTAAAAACAAAGTATAGAGACATGACAGCAAGGTGGACCAATGACTGGCCTGCCATCTGTCATGGATGGATTAAAGCAGTCTTTCTGTACTGATATGTAGGAGACACTAATTCCAATCCAAATACATAGATTGGTTCTTGCAGAAGGAGATTTACTGAGAGGAAAATTTTTTTCTGGGTAGCTGAAAGTCAGCTGTCATGTCACTAAAACAAACTGCTCATCATGATCCCAGGAAAACTCACATGTGCTATGTTCTATATTCTAACCACTACATCTAATTAATTGAGGGAATCATTACAAATGATTCGTGTATGTCTTGGGTGGTCTAAAGAAAAAATAGTTAAGAGCCTTAAACCACTGTTTTAATCTTTATAGCATTTTTATCAGTAAAATGGCCATTGATCATACAAAGTCTGAAGGTCTTTCCCACAGAGAAGAAGTTAACTAAGGAAGATTTCTCTGTCAGTTAAAGCAGCATGAATCCAATTTAACTCCACTGGTCTCACATACATGCACTCCATACTGAAGCAGTGTTACCACTCCATAAACAAAATCTCAGTTCAGAAGTTAAGCTGCCTCCATTATTTGATGGGGCTTTTAGATGTGATGAATAACCTTTTTGGAGAAACAGCTCTCTCACTTAGACAAAATTCAAACTCTTTATTTAGGCTGGGTGAGACTATTTGGAATCTTTGTCCACACCCTGAATGATGGGGCAAAGGACACCCTCAGCAAGTTTATGATGATATCAGACTGGGGGAGTGGTCAATGCAGTGGAGTCTGTCAGTCAGAAGGACCTGGACAGGCTGGAGAAGTAGCCTCACAAGAACTTCATGTGCCGTGTTCTTCTTGGGTGTTTCATTCCATGAAGGATGTGCAAAATTTAGTGGAGGTCACCAAGCTGGACAAGGACCTGGAGCACATGGAATCCCAAAAGTAGCTGAAAGAGGTTGGACTGTTCAGCTCGGAGAAGGTTCAAAGTGGATCTTAGTCTGCTTATACCTACCCAGGTGAAACACGCAGAGCGGAAGAGACAGTCTTCTCAGGGGTGCAGAGAGTGGAGTGAGAGGAAACAGAGAAGAGTGAAAACATGGCAAATTCTGGTTAGATACAGGGGTGGGAGGGATGGCGGTCGAATAATAAAAGAAAGTGTAAGGTATCTTTATCTTTGTTGGTGTTTGAGAACCAACTACTTAAAGACTTGCACAACCTGCCATGGGCTCTGTGAAGGTTGGTCTAGATGACCTCAGGGGTTTTTTTCCAAGCTAAATTATACTGTGATGCTATAGCTGCTATTTGGATGGCTAAAGTTTGCTCACTGAATCCTTCCTCAACAATTCTTCCCAGAAAAAAGGTTAAACTTCTCAGCAATGGTATGAAGTAACTAAAAGCTAAATTTCCTGGATAAATCTTGGTTTTGCAACATAAGGCTCTTGAAGTAAGTCACATTATCATTTTTAGGTTGCTGACATGTTAGCAACTCAGCCTTCTACAGAATATTTGTCAGTTTACACAGAACTGGCAAATACAATAACACTAGACAACAATAACTACAATGGTACAGTATGCTTCCATGTTTCATATACCTCAGTGCTTTGAATTTAGGTTTTTTAGTAAAAGAAAACTACTTTTTTTCAGGAAAAAGTTCTTACAAGAGTGAACTATTTGTGGTTTCATCTCCCATTTCTGTACCTTGGTTATAGTTTGAACTCGCAGATTTAAGACCTGAAATTCCCTGTTTTGATTTCTGTTCTGTACAACATAACAAAATAGAGTTTTCCTCCCACTATTTCCATTTTAGAAACAGTTATAAATGTATCTTTATTTAAATGGTCTTTAGTAAATCAACATCAAAAGGGTAATGTAGATACTAGGCTGAACAGGCCAATTAAAGAAGTCAGTATCCAACATATAAACCTTTTGGAATTGGGCTGAAGTCTAGGAGGGTAGAAGTACTGATTACATTTGTGGATTGTAAAGCCCTTCCAAACTTCCAAACCACCACATTGCCTTAAAAGAAATTGGTGAAAAGATCATTCTGTCACAGGATGACATCTCTCTTCTATTTCGCTTTGCCAGCCAGCAGAGCTAGGGGGATCTGAGAAGAGAAAGCTGAGCTCTGAAAACAAATAATTCCAAATTTATATTGTCAGCTGCTGCCCACAATATAAATAACCTAATTTGCCCTGTACACAACCCTACAAGTAAATTATTCTAACAGCACTTCAGAAAAGATGAATTTTCATTTGTGGCTGCATTATTTGCAGTTCCTGAACAACTGTTAAATGGGCAGGAACTTTTTTTCAGTTCATTCTCTAATTAATCTAGAGACTTACTGAATGCCAGGGGAAATGCTTTGACTGACTGAGATGGTTTCTGCTTTTGCTCCAATGTGAAACTTGGCCTGTTGCAGAGCAGGGCCAGGTAAGGTCTCTGATAACCCCCCTGCACTAGAATTCCTTTACAGTTACACAGGAGAGAAAGCCTCGGCATGTCAAATGTTACTCACACAGATGATTCAGTGACTTAGCAAAAACAAACATTTTAACTGTGCCTCCACCTTCCTTCCCCCTTTAGTCCTTGCCTGTGTTTTATCCTACATGAGCTACAGCCATAAAATAACCTCAACAGCAGCAGGGACTGTCCCTTGACTTTGAGGGAAGCTGGCACAGTCTGGCTATGTCTGTGTGACACCCTTAGGTACCTGGGTGGCTTTTTCCCTGGGTCCTTTTAGAGAGACTCCCTCATTCTGGCTAGCTTGCTAATTATGCTGGAGAAAATTGGGCAAAATGTACCAGGAAACATAGAAATAATTCAACAGTCAAATTTTAATGCCTGCGCCACAGGCCGAGCACTATTTAATTTACTTAAGTAGAACTAATCTAAGTATCCAAGAGCCCAGGATTATGCATCTTAAAAAAAATAAACAAACAAAAAAGAATGTTTATTTAAAATATTCTGTTTCTCTTCTACTTGACAAATGCTTCAGCTAACTTACATGCCTTTACATCAGCAGGAACAGCATTCCAAAGGAGGGGTCTACAGAAGGAAAAAGCTGGTGTTGGTGCTATGTCATCCTCACTACGGGCATTTTTGTCTGCTCCAGTAGTGGTCTGTTAGTGGTTGGGCATTAGCTGTACATCTTTTGGGTCACTTTCATCACAAATAAATACATTTTGGAGGATCCAAAACTGCTTCCCAATGTGAAGCAAAGCACAGTAAGCAAGCACTTGCACCAGTGGTGCACATTCCCTCTGAACTAAACTGCTATGTACATGCATCCCTACAGTGCATGCAAAGATCTTGGATCATCCTAAGGAAGAAAGAAAATGTGTGAGGTTCAGTGAAAATCCTCACTATAAGCGTGAAACATTTGTGTCTGGAAGGATATCTGTGTATCAGTCTGAAAGGAATGTGACAGCCCTCAGAAGTCATAGTGATGGTGGTGGGCTGATGGCATGTGTTGAAACAGCATCAAGGTATTCGCTCACTTCTAGTTTTGGAGTAGCAAAGGGCATATTCCCCACTTTCCAAAGGGAGGAATAACCTGTTTTTAATCTGTGACTCCTGGACCACACACTGTTTTCCAGTGGGCTGTCTCAATTGTGTTGTTTTCCTTTGCAGACCACTTCTCTGACTGTCTCTTGTGATGAACTACTTCCATACCTAACAATAAAACTACTTCCTTAAGGTAATATTTTATATAGCGAAAACCTTTGGAGTTTTGGTTTTACATTATATACACTGATGAAAATAAAGATTATCACCACTGCCATAGCTAATTATCCAAGTCTAAATGAGACTGAGATGAAACATGAAGCAGGTTGACTTTTTTTTTTTTTTCTGGTTCTTTTCAGAAATATCTTTGAAATTAGTGCATTTTTTTCCACCTGAAAACTGGCTAGATTCTTGAAGTAGTGGTAACATCTTACTAGTATAAAGACTCAATTAATTTCAGAATGTAAACTTACACTAGGAAAAATGCCACTTTATGCTTGTGGCAGTCTGATACAGCCGTATCCTCCACTGCAAGGGATTCTTGAGATAGCAATTTGCAAGCAATTGGTGGGAGCTGTGTACATTTTTACTGAGACACTGTACTACATGATTATTAAAGTTCCAGGTAATAGCAAGATTCATTTTCACAGCTGTGTCATTCATTTGTACTTCATAAAGGGAGTTGAACAAAGAAATTTAAAAGAAATTAGAATTTTAAAAGTATCAAAGAATGTGTAGGTAGGCTGTAAATGTGTATATTCCTGCTATCAAGAATATGAATCTATGTAAGTGGTAAAAAAGCAGAATTTAAGAAATAAACATCAAAAAATCACTTTGTGGAGAGAGAACAATAGACATAATTGAAAAAAACAGAAGAACAACTGGATAAAACAAAAAAACTTCTTCCCCAGCAGGACAGCCCAAGGTTGGAGCAGCTTGCCCAGAGGGGATTTGTAGTCTCCATCCTTGGAGAGAAGATCCAATCCTGGTCTGATCTCACTGTTGACCCTGCTCTGAGCAGTAGCTTGAACTAAAGACCTCTTGAGTTCCCCTGCAACATGAGTTAGACTTTGATATTTAGGATCTGGCATACTGTTATTTCATCATTTCTCACTCATGATATCAGCAGACTTTTGGATCATAGCACCTCATTCTGACCACAGGTTGTGCATGTGCATACACATATACATACAATTTTTACACATGTGGAAGGAGGAAATGAGCACATCAACAAAGAGGGTAGAACACCTTGTTATTTCTTGTTACAAAGGAAAAAATTCATAACAGAGTTAGAAAGTTTCAGCAAATATTAAATGGGCAAGGCGCTGAGAGCACTGAGGAGTTAATTATTAGCTGTTTGAAGGCTGTTTGTTATAACTTCACATGCTACATTTAGTGGCTGTACTGCAATGATGCATATTTACATAATAGTATTCGATAGCGTAAGCTTAGTTGACAAAAAGATAAATGCCTGATCGTTTTTATATCTTAAAAGCTTTTCTAGCAAGTAGGATGATTAAGGCATTTGAAAAAGAAATCTATTTTCTTTGAGATAGCTTTGATAACTCCTTTTTCCCTCCCCTAAGGACCTTTCAGAGGTGAAACCAAAGAGATGGCCACACTGATCATTTTAGATGATCCACAACAGCAGGATAATAAAAGTATTATGATCAGCATGACCTGCACTGAAGGAAGGAGTCATACTCTGCCCAGCTCTGACCCTGTTATTCTGGTCTGTGACAATGCAGGAGGAGTTATTAGATTTCAGATAGCCTCAAGATCTCTTATTGATTGCAAAGACAGGTTCCTCTTCTTATTGACCACGTTCATTTTGTGTGTTATAAAGTTCCCTATTTGTGCTTTCTTTGGATGAGAATTTATATAGGCTGCTTATTTCATTGTTCTGACAAGAGTGCCGCAGGAAAAAAAAAAAAAATCTATATCTACAGATATAGGAATAATGAGCTAGCAAGTATGTACTTCACTGTAGTTTGACTATCTTTCAGATACAACCCTAAGAACTCATCACAAGGACATTTTATGCTCCCTCACCTCACTTTCTTAAAATAAAGTTCCCACTTTGCAGGACTCACTTTTCAGAATTCTTGCATTTTGAGTCTTTTTAAGCATTTCTCAGATAATTACATGGAGTGGAATTAATCCAAAAGTTACATACCTTATCTAGGCTAGTCATCTAAGGCTTCTCTCCTGACACTGGAGAGAGACTGGCACCTCCAAAGGGCAATTCTCATACCATCCAAAAATAAGTGTATAAAGGATTATAAAAGGCATGAAATTAATTCTAACTGTAATGTTAAATGTTGAGCTTGGATACAATTTCTACTGAATTCATATCATATCTATACCCTACATGAACTTCATCTATTTCTTCATGTGTTAATTATTCTCATCTGTATTAAATATTCTGTATAACACTTCTGAAAATGATTAGGACAGGCCAATAACTAACTCCAAGAGCTTATCACAGTCTTTAAATGTCCTTTGGGAAATTTTTCATTGGAAAATGTTGATTAATTGAAACCAATCCTTTGGTCCAGGATGGAATTTCTGCTAAAACTTACAAAAAGACAGCTACTCTTCTAAGAATAGCAAGTCTTCAAGTTGTAATACTAATTAAATGTAGAAATCTTTTTCTTTAGGATGGGAACTTT
This sequence comes from Corvus cornix cornix, assembly GCF_000738735.6. Taxonomy (NCBI): domain Eukaryota; kingdom Metazoa; phylum Chordata; class Aves; order Passeriformes; family Corvidae; genus Corvus; species Corvus cornix. The sequence goes on along the minus strand of NC_047056.1, from coordinate 106,432,761 downwards.
ATTCAATCTCTCCCATTCTAGGTATCTTACCTACTCCACTGGGATACAAGGTGATTTCATGGTCTAATGAATCTTTAATTAATGACAGAGATTTGGATAGTTCCAGCAAAAAGTACTGAGGACAGCCAACAAGCTCACTGCTGATGTAGCTCATGTGGGTCTCCTGCATTTCTGTGAATTTCTTTGGGTATCAGAGCTCCTTGGGGATCCCTTCATTTTTTTCTTAATTTTCATTCCCCAAAACACCGAAACAAAAGTTCTTGTGGGTCAGCTATAGACAATCATTCACATAAAAATTTGTTTTCTCCTCCAAAGGAATAGGGATAAATTTTAAATCTTTAAAAATTGGGACTAAAAATAATTTCTAGACTTCTCAGACTTCTCTTTTTAACAGAAGACACGGGTAAAATATGGTGTGATTTTTTACAACATAAAAGCATAATGAATAAGCTTGATTTAAAAGCAAGTCATTATTTAAAAGCATGTTATTAATTCTTTCATAGTGAAATGATGGAAGGACAGGGGTAGTCCCATAGGAGTTGATTAGTGGAAAAACAGATGTGTTTAATACAGGAAAGGGTGGCAGAGGATGAAATAAAGAAAGAATAAGGCGTGTCATAAACAGCAATGGAGTGAAATTGCCTGAATGAAGCTGATGAAACATGGGGCTGAGGCAGCAACCAGCCAGCAAAGAAGCTTTCAGAATACAACCCTTGGATTATCCTGTATCTTCCTGGGAGTCTGGTAACTGAGTTTGGGTGAAATATCATATCTTGTATATTTTCTATGATTTTTAAACAAATCAGCACAACTCATCTCAACATTTGGCATCAACATTGCAGATATTTCCAACTAAGACAGGCACCCAAGTCTCCCTGTCTGAAGAAAAATAGCTACAGTTTGGTTGCAATTCACCTGATCTATTTTCATCATACTATGAATCACACAGTAGACGATGACAGTGATGGACTAGCTGGGAAGAGCATCCCTCTTAATTACAGCACTGCTTTTGTTTCTCTGCCTTTCCTCCACTGACCAAGATCTGCATCATAGGAAACCCGTGATTTGTCCTTCCAGTGAACTCTTCCCTGATAGTGACATTTTTAAAACCTTTGTGCTTTAAATAATTTTAATTTTAAATCTTTATGGTTTCATGCAGGTCACATGAGTAACGGCATTATTTGTACAGGCAGCTGTCAAGCTGATGAACCCTGATTTATTGCTGGCTTTTGACAGAGAACATATTTCACCTCCACAAAACTAGTTTTGGAATGGCCAGTAGATATAAGAACAAAGTAATTGTTTGGGAATATCTGTGAAAGAAAGGCATGCACTCCTTCTGTCCAAGAGAGCTCCCTTTCAACATCTGAGACTTCTGAGTTATGCAAAGCAAATTCTGTGACCAGCAGTCTGACAGCTTGACATCTATCCCCAAAATTTGCTTTAAAAATTCTACCACTTCTATCACAATTCCAGTATATTTCAGAGATGTCTATGGTTTAGGAAACATTGAATTTGTGCCATAAAAAAAAAAAGGTATTATTAAAGAATTTCTAAAATAATTAGATACCATGGAAGAGAAGCTGAAAACGTACGGCTCTTTGAGAACTGTAAGAGTGGGAGCAAGAAAGAGAAACATCTGCATTCAAATATGGCTTATCCAAAAGCAATTTAAACTCTGTTACTGTATGTTTAAAAGGAGGATAAGAAAGTTTAGACAGTTATTTTGAGTAGCTGTCATGAAGGTTATTTAGTGAACAGGGTTTTTATGATGCTACATGGGAAGAGCTCTGCATTCCACATTATTTAGTTTTGACAAAGAAGGGTGAAGTCACTTGCTAGAGATTTCAACCCACTCAAGAACAGAAGGGATATAATGTGTTGCTATATTTTTTAGATAACTCCCATAACTCTGTGCTAAAAAATATTTGCTTGATACACATAAATATATACTTTAAAAAACATTGATTTAATATCTTAAACTTCTTTTTTCTATCACACATTATATTGCATAAAAGATTATAAAAAATGATGCTAAAGTCAAAATAGACATAAGTACCACTGAGAAAAAAATTTTAAATGCTGCATTTGCATAGATTTAAAGACAAAAGAAAGGCAGTATACATTAGAAGAAAAAAAAAAAAAAACAAACCTTTGACAAAATGACATGATATTTAGAGAAGAGAATTTTTAGCATATATCTGAGTAATACATCTTCATGCATTCTCTCATGTGTCTTTATGGTCAATTGGCTGTTTGGTTACACTTTTCAGAGATTTTATTCATCAAGTACACTATTAGAAACAATCCAAAAGATACTGAAGAATTACAAAACAGTTTTAGAATGTCATACAAATTTTCACCTGCTAGAGGGGAAGTTACCCAGGAGAAATATATAAACAGGGAAGGTACAGTCCCATCCACTACTCCCTTTAATGACAAAAAATTATCTTCATTAACTTCATTTATCAGAGGATCAGGGTCAGAAAAACAGAGAAACTTGTGTCTAGTGATACAGGTAAACAAAAAAGGATTGAAACTCTATCCTTGAGTTGAACTTGAAATAATCAAACACAAAGATCTCTCAGTGTCTAATGCATCCATTAAATTATATGTTATATACTTTAATCTGTATATAATGAAATTTGTTCATCAGAGCCATGATTTTTGATTACTGTTTATATAGATAGTATAGAAAAAGTTTCCAAGTATGAAATAAGCTCTTGTACTTTATACTATGAACTTTGAGACATTTGTACATGGGAGTTTCAGTTTATACAGACACATATTTTCTGTATTCTAATGTTATGCCTCAATGCTCAGGGCTTTGAGGAATAAAAGAATTTCCTGTAATGTGCTAGATACAATCTTCCAATTTTTATGGGCTTGTGAAGCAAGCATTCATAGCAATGTCAACTTCCCTTTAGGGATTATTTATATTTAGTGTGAAAAGTCATTAAAATTTTCAGTCATTGGATTTCCAATAAGCCAACACATCCTAATGATTAGTACCACTTCACATTTCTATTCCTCCTCTTTATCAAAGCTATGAAAAACATAGCATTATCCTGAAATTTGACATGCAGATATAGAGGAAATATTAATAAAGCAGTTGAGTAAACCACTTTCTTTATCAGACCACAAAGATATATTCAAGTCTAAGCATTAAACTGAGCTTCCTCCCAATTACTTATTGCGGAAAATAACTGATTATTAATTAAAGCCTTGTTTGCTCTGGAGATTTTCTGCACCAGTTGCCACCGTAAGTGGCTAAATAACAGAATCGTTGCAGCAAGTGTAGAGAGGCAATGCTGATATTTGCATTAGAAGTGTTTACCCCTTTTTTCCCAGTCTGAATAGATCCAGCAGTGCAAACAGCTGCTTCATTTGATTACACTGAGGATTTCAGGAGGGCAACTAGGCTGCTAGTCCCAAATAAAAAACCTAAGACCTCACCCTCTTGGGTTTCTGGCTTTGGTTTTTCCTCCTCACATACCCTCACATATAGAAATATTATCGTTCAAAAATTTAACAGGTGCATGAAAAATGGCAAGTGTTCTCTCAAATGACTCCTTCTGCCTTGCTGTGCATCTGCTGTCTGAACTCTCAAATTCCCTTGCTGTTCGGTTTCTCAAGCATCTGTCATTTGACTTCCCAACCTTGCCATTAGATGTCTTTGGTGTTATATTTTGTCTAGCATAGATTTTTCTCAAATGTTATCTCTGCCCACAAAAGAGACTGCAAGGCAAAAAAAAATTGCAAGTAAATATTTTCTTTTTTATTTTCTGTAAATAACACATACTATTAATGTTAATTTCATGCCAAGGTCCTTAGATTCCCCATATTTTGGCTGCTTCGTGGGGGATCGGACTATGTGTGAAAAAGATTAGGTCTGTACAAGCAATTCTTCTTCACTGTGAGGGTGGTGAGGCCCTGGCACCGGTTGCCCAGAGAAGCTGTGGATGCCCCATCCCTGGCAGTGTCCAAGGCCAGGTTGGATGGGGCTTTAACCAACCTGGTCAGGTGGATGGTGTCTCTCACAATGGCAGGGGGTTGGAATGAGATGATCTTCAAGGTACCTTCCAACCCAAACCATTCTATGATTGTATGATTCTTAATCCTGAAAACACTTAGCCCCTTATTGTACTGCAAATATTTGTGTTCATGCTCTGTTTTATAAGAATTATTGATTTATTTTGGCTGACTAGCAGGCAAAACTAACACTTTACAGGCATCTAAGTTTGTACTTAAGCAGCTACATAAAGAGGTCACATTATCAGAAGCAGTGTAAAGTCAGAAAATTCTCTGAATTTTGTGGAAACTATAAGCCTTCATCAATTTTGAAACATATGCCTTTTTTACTTAAGTGGTGAACTATGGCATTTAATCTACGACCAATATAAATGACAGCTAATGGGAGGGCAGATTTCCTGCAAAGAGCTGACGTGCTTTGCTTTGCTACATGATCAAGTGCTCAGTTGTTCACTGTTGCTGTTTCAGCAGTGGCTGAAAGGGTCCAAAGTCTGAACTCATAAATACACCTAGCAAGAGAAACTCTCTTCACCCAAAATCCAGAGACACAGAAATAAGGTACAGTACAGAACATAAAGTTGTACAGGCATCATCCAAAGGAGTTTCACTGTCTATGGATGCAGAGGCAGAGATTTAGCAAATGGTACATTTGCTCTGCCTAGTATTTTATATTCCTCTACAAAGATTATGTTCCTGGGTTCTGATTTCCTGCATAGAACAGGCATGAATTTCACTGATCTGTTTTTATGAAAGGCTGTGGCCATTCAATAGGTAAGGCTGTGATTTGAAAGTCAATAAAGACTGCTGCTGATAAAGCTTATAGCTGATGAAAAGAGGGTAAAAAATTTAATAGTGGTGACATAGAAATAAGTTATCTAAATAACTTACTACTGTGACTTATTCAATGTACCAAAATTGTGTCAAAACAAATTAAAATCATTTGTGTGGTATATTCATGTGTATTAAACACACCTATAAACAATTAGAAACCTCCTCACAAATATGGCTTAAGATCTAAAAACTAATGCGTCGTGATTGAATAAACAAGTTACCTTCCTTATAACTAGGCTAGAGAATGTGGAAAAAATTGTGGATAATTATGCTCTGGGGAAAAGAATAAACTCTTTAGCTGAATCTTGACCATCTTTCAAGAGCACCATGAAGTTTCTTTTATGGATGTTTTTCAAAAGAAATAAGAAGAGATTCTGTTTATGGCCGCTGCTCAGGTTGCTGGTTTAATATAGTGTAAACATAGATCTTAAGTACTAATTATATAATGAGACTTTTAGATGTGCTGAATCCTGCTACACTGACAACAAAGTCATAGAGCAGAATCACACATTGGAAAAGACCTCTAAGATCATTGACACAGATCATCCAGCTGCTAAAACACCACTACCAAGTCCAGCACTAAACCATTTCCATGAGTGAAACATTTCCCTACGTGCAACAAGTGCCTCCAGGAATGATGACTCAAACACTTCTAGGCAACCTGTTCCAATATCTGACAACTATTTCCATGATGAAGTTGTTCCTAATATCCAATCTAAACCATCCCTGGTGAAATTTCCTGTCATCCTATCACCAGTCTCCTGGGAGAAGATAGCGACCCCCACCTGGCTACAATCTCCTTTCACAGAGTTGTAGAGAGCAGTAAGAACACCCCTGAACCTCCTCTTCTCCAGGATAAACATGCCCAGCGCCCTCAGCTGCTCCTCATCAGACTTGTGCTCCAGACTTTTCACCAGCTCTGTTGCCCTTTTCTGGACATGTTCCAGCACCTGAATGCCTTTCTTGTCGTGAGGGCCCAAAACTGGACACAGGACTTGAGGTGTGGCCTCACCAGTGCTGAGTACAGGGTGACAATCACTGCCCTGGTCCTGGTGGCCATGCTATTTCTGATACAACCCAGGATGCCATTGGCTTTTTAGGCCACCTGGACACAGACTGGCTCATGTTCAGATGCTATCAACCAGCACCTCCAGGGCCTTTTCCACCTGGCCATTTTCTAGCCACTCTTCCTCATCCTGTAGCACTGCTTGAGATTGCTGTGACCCAAGTGCAGAACTTGGCACTTCACCCTGTTGAACCTCATACTTTTGGTCTTGGCCCATTGATTCAGCCTATCCAGATCCCCCTGCAGAGCCTTCCCACCCTCCAGCAGATCAACATTCCCACAAAACTTGGTGTCATCTGCAAACTGACTGAGGGTGTCCTTGATCCCTTGTCCATATGGTTGATAAATATATTAAACAGGACTGTCCCCAGTATTGAGCTTTGGGGAACCCCACTAGTGACTGGCCCCCAGCTGGTTTTAGTTCCATTCACCAGCACTCTCTGGACCAGACCATAGAGCCCAGTTTTTAACTCAGCAAAGAGTGCACCTGTCTAATCTATGGGTTGCCAGTTTCTCAAGGAGAATGCTGTGGGAAATGGTGTCAAAGGCTTCACTAAAGTCCAGGTGGACACATCCACAGCCTTTTCCTCATCTACCAAGTGGGTCACTCTGTCATAGAAGGAGATCAGGTTGGTGAAGTAGGACCTGCATTTCACAAACCTATGATGGATGGGCCTGATCCCCTGGTTGTCCTGCACATGACATGTATTGGCACCCCAGATGATCTGCATCTTGAAGTATTTTTCAAAAAATATGTCATTGCTCAGTAGGTATTGCAGCCCTAAGACTTTGTAACAAGATTTGATTGCCATCAGTGTGAAAAAAATATTTAACTTTCAATACTTCGAGGAAGTTAGAAAGACAAAAAATGCAACTGTGACATTTGAGGAAATGAAAAGTCAACATATAACAATGTAAATCACACATAGCAAATACAGCTATAATAAACATACCTTTATCCATCTTAGATACAATGACAAATACTTCTAAAATTCAAATTATATTTTACAGCCTAAGTAAATATTAAAAGGCCGCCAAATCTGCTAGCATAAATCCCTGTGACCTCGCAAGTTTTCACCACGTGTATTAAATAAAATGAGAATGAACCATGAAGGTATTTTTGCTCTCCTGAGAAAGCACACAGGTAAAAAGAGATAGTTTTACCAGCTGCTTTCAGGAGGGCTGTGTTTCTGAAAGATCTGTGGAACTGTGGCTTTGTCTACAGGCAGGTTTCACATTATTTTAGTGCTAGAGTTATAGAAATGGTCATAAATTATTTGCATGGTGATTGCACCTGAAGTGCAGTAATGCTAGTAATCAATTACCAAAGACAGCACCTCATAGATCTTGTAGTTTGAGAGAAAACACCCCACTATGAGAGTAATTTATACGTGGACATGTGTGGTCACTGTTGTAGTGTGTCACTCGCTTCAACTGGCTCAGTTGTGGCTTTGCAAGCCACACCAGGGAACACAGTGTATAAGGTCAGGTTAGACAGAGCTCTGAGCAGCCTGATCTAGTAAAAAAGACCCCTGCTCATTGCATGGGGTTTGGTCTAGATGATCTTTAAATATCTCTTCCAACCCAAATTATTCTCTGATTCCAAGTTTCTTCCATGTTAGTTATCTGCAGTGATGGCATATGTGCATACATTCACCTTCTGTGCAAGGCAGTGGGACTCCTCAGTGAGAGGTGCATGCAGTGTCACTGGGGCAAGTGTGTGCCCAAGTGACTCCACAAAAACAGCTGAAGGTCTTGACAGTTCATATTCTGTTTTCCCCCCTCATTCTTTTCCCAGGCCATCAGATCACTTCCATTACTGTTAGTAATCTCAGTCTGTCCCTATTAATAATGTTTGAGCAAGCCTTGCAGAACTGCAGCAGTAATCAGTGTTTCAAGCTGTAATCCTGACTACACCACATACTGAGGCTTAAAATGCCTTTTTCTCTGATAATTTGAAGCTTGATGTTTAATATTTATTGCAATTGCAATGCATATTCTCAGGAGATGACAGCGGATGCATGATAAATGTTATCTCCCCCTGAAACAAACAGACATCCGTCTATCCAGAAGACAGTGCTTGCCAGCTGTGCATATATAAAGAGTAAATGTAAAACCAGCTGTTCTGTCAGTTCATCCCATATAGTGAGGTTGTCACTGTAATCACTTTGGCTGGGAAAATTTCCAGTCAACTCACTGCTGCTCCTCATGAATCACACTTCTCAGGAAAACATCAGCATCTTTTATAGAGTATTCGGTTATTTTTGGGATGAATGCTATGAGTGTATTTAGGGCAATTACTTTCAGGACTTGGGAGAAATCAATTGATAACACTAAAAACCATGTGTCTGGCTCTCCACTGAAGCAGCAGACTTGATGTTTGAATAAAAGTATAGAGTTATCCTTTCATTGCACTCCATAAAAACAAGCCCCAACAAAAAAGCTTCATACAGTTTCCTGAATTTATGAAAAATGGACAGGTTGGAACAGTTCTGAGAAAAGCAGTAGCTTGGACTGGTCAGAAATCCAGAAAACATCACTAGGAAGAGAAATCTTAATAAATGGTGTTATTAAGGAAAAAGTAAAAAAAAAGACTGAAGTGTCTAGTTTGAAGTGTGGCACAAAAAATAAAGGCTATGATTTGGCCTTGTTTAAATTTAGTGGATCAACTGTAAAGATTCAAGCTGGATATTAAGAGACAATTTCTGTGGATTAGGACAAATGAATTTAAATTAAATTTAAGCATATGCTATGTATCTAAATACTTGGATAGAATCCCATGACATCTTTTGTAAAAATTAAGGAATTTTTTTCAGAGCAATTTACATAAAGATATACATGATAGATTTTATAAATATACAGCAGTATGAAAATAGCATTTCTGTAGAAAAATAAGAAGTATGTAATGTGGCTCTGTGGCTCTCTGTTAGTACTGCTAATCTATAGAGAATGGGTGGACAAATTGCATTTTTAACTGAAACCAGAAATTTTGATTATGCACAGGTACAGCAATGCCAGGGAAAAGAAGTGAGTGGTGCCTTCTTCTGGGATTAGTGATGTCAAATGTGCCAGGTCCAATTTTTCATTGATGCTTTACCTGGTAAAGAGGCTTTTCTACATCCTACAATAGTACCTGGCCCATGAACTGCACAACATCAAAGTGATTTTCTCCTCCTAATTTTTCAGCATTTCAACCCTTTTCCAAAGGATTTTTTTATTAAAACTGAAATATCTTTGATGAAATAGCATATTTTGATGGTATTTTTAAAGGGAAAACTGCTTCAGTAGAGCACAATTTTTCTGATGTGTTTGACATGAGAAATGGTTGAGAATGTTTCTTTAATTAGCTACTACTTCTTGTTATAAAACAAAATATTCCTGCCTGTAGGGTCCAGGGTCTGCGCCTGAAAATATCCAGTTTAGTAGCATAAGTCTATTTCATTGTGATTTGGCTTTCTGATTATATTTATATTAATTAGCTATTACAGCTCTGTGTTTGATAATGCAGATGAACAGGTGATTTTTATGAGTTTTGAGATTATCCAGACAAATTCAGAAGAGCTGAATCATTACCACCGTAGTTAGTCAATGTTTTCTAATATAAATTGTTGTGATAATCTGTTCTCCGGGAAATATCAACATTTTGCATCCATTTGGTTTGAAAATATTTTTGACACGAGGAAGTGTCTTGGCAAAAGGAAATTCTGTTTTTACCATAATCACAGATGATGTAATTGGGGCTCAGCTGCACTATTCAGAGCTGTATCATCTCAAGGCTCAAGGATAAATTTATTCTCCATAGATAAAACAGTAAAATGCTATAGGATATGAAGAAAAGGGGGTTATGAATACCATAACAAACTGTACATTTAAATTAACTGTAGTTCTGATGAGTCTCGTTACAGTCACAGGTATTTTCAGATGTCAGTTTCTGATATTCTCTGACCCATACAAGTCAGTCATAAGAAAAAGCTAAATAAAATTTATTCACAACTTTTTTTTTTCTTTTTTTTTTTATCATTTGCCATTCCCTTTGCCCTTTGAATTAAGTCTGGTCTTAAAATACAATTTACCTGGCTTTATCATCGACTTCTGCAATATAATTCCTATGGAATTATTTAAATTCTTCTTAGAGTGGCATTTCTAGTGTGTACACAATCAGGCAAGAGTGTGGTTTAATTTGTTTGCATTCATACATGTGCACATCTGTCCACTCAGACACAGTTTCACATTTTACATGGTTAGGAAGAAAAGGGTACATGAGCAAAGCCAGGGGAGCACCGAACAGAGTCATGGACAAGGCTTTAGGAGATTATTCCTTTCATAGATGTTGCAGTGATACTTCACAGTTACACAGAAAATTTGATTTGCTGGGAACAGGGGCTGATGTAGAAAATTGGGCTGTGCAAACTCTGTAGGAATCTGTGAGCTGAGCCATGAAGTTTGCTTCATAGTTGTTAGAATCAAGCAAACAACTTCAGGCCTTCTTAAGGGACAGTTAAATTTTAAAAATAAATAAATAAATAAATAAAAGTCTTCCACAGCCTACTAACCATCCTATCTTACCGGAAACTTCACCTTCAACTTCTAAACTACTTGCTACTTTAGAAGAATGTGTGAAATGCGTGTAATCCAATTTTTACCATTATACGGAAATGATAGAAATTAGAAATGAACCAATCTGAGAGATGCAGAAAAAGAAGCAGCCAGCTTTGGGGCAGGGATCCAGAGATGTCCTGAAGAAATCAACTAAAATTGACTAAGATGGTCAGTTTGCTGTTTACCCTATAAACTATGCTAGGAGGAAACAAGGTTAGTTATTCTTTCAAAATAATTTAAAAAACCAGTAGTTCCCATTATCTGTTGAGTGTTTTCACAAATTGCAAGTAGTGGATTGGTTTCCACCAGGCGTAAATGCAGTGCATACCCCTAAAAACAAAAGAGAAAGGAGACGAAAGTTGAATACCCTCACAAACACAGTGATATCACTCAGATGCTTCATGCCAGGTCTTTTTCAAATATCATACTTTTTTTTTTTTTTTTTTTTGAGGATGTATGGCTGTAGCTCATGCCCCTGGAGACCAGTGGAGCCTCTGTGAAGCCAAAGAGCTTCAAAAGTTCAAGATGTGGCAAGCAAAGAAAGGATGAGATTCAGGAAAGAGATGGGAGTCTGGACATTGGCTGAGTGCCTGAAAAACTCCTGAGACAAGCAAAAACAGATACATTATAAAAAAAAATCCCTGAAAGTCACTGAAGATTTTGGGGCAACCAGAAATTCAAGCCAGTAATACATTAGTTTTGAAACAAAGTGCTCTGCAGGCCCATGACATGTGAAGATGTGCCTATGAACTTTTATTCACTTCTCTTTCATAGTCAACTTAGCAGTCATTGTAAGTTTCACAGAAGCGACCTATTCTAGTTCTTGTTCAAACTTGACTTTAGAGATTACAAAGTCCCTTCTGTTTTGGGTATGCTCTTTAATAAGAAAAATATTTAGGTAGAGTCATGTTAGAGCTCTGAATCCTGTTCCAAACCTGTTTATACACGTATATATTTAACTTCCAAAACATCCTATGGCAAAGACAAGTACAGTTTAGTTGAGCATTTCATTCACTTAATCAACAACACTCTTGATCTTAAAGGCTCTACCATCTTTTTCTTCCCCTCCTTCTTCCTCATGCATGGAAACCATGCATAAATTGTCACCGTAGACATCATCTTTAGCTTTTCATAAATCAATATATAACCTGTTCAAAATAGGGTTTTCAGGACTGCAGTAAATACTGAAGATATGAGAATATTATGGACAAATCTATTTACATAAAGATGTGTTCTACTTTGGATAAACTGCTGTGATACCTTTATAAAATAAATCTATCTTACTTATTTCTGTGAATATTAACAAGTTCAAGAAGTGATAATGAAATTATTGCAGTCAACAGTGAATTGGTAACAAAAATATCAGTGATATAAATAAGTGGGTAAATGAGGATTTTCCTATTTCAGAAGTCAGAATAAGTGCTCTCCTGATGGAAGTTGATAATAATACTAATGATTAACTGGGGAGGAAGAATTTTCTGTCAGCTAGACAATGTTTCTGTTAGAGAAACTAAAAGAAACATGGTAAGACGTTCTCAGGTACTCTGGGGGGACACAGTCACTAGAACATTTTATGCTACCTGACCACAGGGAAAGCATTTATTTAGTCAAGGAGAGCTTTGCTGTACACTTTGTGTATTTCTTGCCTATTGTGTATATAGCTAGGTCTCATGACATGTCAATAAAATTTATAGTCAAAATAAAAACAATAGCTTTAGCATTCCATGGTACAATTCACTATATAAATGGATACAACAATACCCACAAAGCTTCTGTTGACTTCAGTCACTCTAGGATTTCTAAGGTCTGAATATTGCTGTGCTGAGAAACTTACAACCTATTTTAATAAAGTATGTAAGAGTATTATTTAATCAGAATGAGGAGAGACCAAGATATTTTTTTAAAATGCAGGGAATGTATGTGGTGACATGCAGGACTGGAAGTTCATTTTAGAAGTCTCGTCTTTCTACTGTCAAATGTTGTATAAAACTGAACCTTGGCTGGAAAAAACTGTGCAGTATCAAATTCCTTACAAACCCACAATTGCAGGATCAGGCTGATTGCTTTCACACATTGATTTTCATGCTCAGATTCATTGATTCATCTCTGAGAAGAAGAATGACTTTTCTGAAACTAGTTCTGTTAAACTAACACAAGAAATTGTCAGTTATCAACACGCATGCTCCATGTTTCATCAACAGTCTTAGAATCATTATGTTACATCACCTTTGTGCTTATTTATAGCTTGACTTTGACCATGTTCCCTTACCCCCTGTACAACAGAGGGAGGGGAGGGAGGGGAGGGGAGGGGAGGGGAGGGGAGGGGAGGGGAGGGAGGGGAAGGAAGGAAGGAAGGAAGGAAGGAAGGAAGGAAGGAAGGAAGGAAGGAAGGAAGGAAGGAAGGAAGGAAGGAAGGAAGGAAGGAATTCGGAAGGAAGGAATTCGGAAGGAAGGAATTCGGAAGGAAGGAAGGAATTCGGAAGGAAGGAAGGAAGGAAGGAAGGAAGGAATTCGGAAGGAATTCGGAAGGAATTCGGAAGGAATTCGGAAGGAAGGAAGGAAGGAAGGAATTCGGAAGGAAGGAATACGGAAGGAATTCGGAAGGAAGGAAGGAATTCGGAAGGAAGGAAGGAATTCGGAAGGAAGGAAGGAAGGAAGGAAGGAAGGATGCATATGCTGTCTCTCTGTATCAGAACAACCCATTTGGGAAAGACTGTACAAATGATTGTGGCCTTTGGTCTGTGAGAGGTCCACCCATAGAGAGATCTTTGGTGGCAAAACTCTAAAGAAACACATAAATATACACAGCAGAGCCAACAGAAAGCTGAAGGCTCCTTTACAAATAATATATTCCCTTCTTGTAAAGATCAGCTTGTGTCTGCTGTTATCAGGCAGCTCTGGCTTGGCTCCATGTGTTATCACAAAAGCTTTCCAGAGCATTTTCCCCACTTAAGGAGAAAAACCCAGCAACAATGCTAACTGAAATAAATTGTCATGAGCAATAAAATGCTCATTAACTCTAATTGCCAGGACTTTTACTTTTCATGACGGCTATGAAAGGATAAATCAAGGGAATCAAAAACTTTAACAAACCTACTAAAAAAACCATACACTTTGACACCCCCTGCCCCGTTCAGCCAATGCAAGTAGCAGAAAATGAAATCCTTGCTGTGTTTCTGTATAAAGAAAAAGGCAAGAAACAGCTGGCCTCTGCTGACCTGCTCACCTCCATTAAGCACCGACTCCATATAAATGAAATGTGTAAGTAGCTCTATCCTGTATGAGATGGTGGAAATTGTTAGCCTGGAATACAGACAGCACACTTTGTTTTCTGGTTTTGCATCTGACTTATCCCAGCCTAACAAAATCAGCCAAAAATTGATTTTCTTAACTATATTACATTGTAATGTGCAAGGGAAGAAGCGGTAGGTCAGGTTCTCTTCCATTGCTCAGTCATCAATCAGTTTTCTTAAAAGGAAAGGTGCTTGAGTGGCACTAGTGGAAGAGATGGCAGAATACATTCCTAGGAAACTGGACCTCTCCCTACCAGCACTAAAAGCAACTGATAATCTAACAGGCAGAGAAAAACACCTGGTTTAGTACTCACAGACTAATCCCAGGTCAGAAATCATTGGGCTTGTTGAGATCTCTTCTCCTGTGGCCCTAAACAAATTTTTCATCTCTCTCTTATTTCGTTTTTTTTTTTTTTTTCAGGCTTTACTTCTTGTTCTAATTACTTTTCAAAACCAATAAGCTTTCCCACCTCAGGTTTTGTAGCAACTACCACAGGTAACAGAGTCCCAGTATTTTTTAAGCAGTCCAATAAACTTAGAGTAATTAATAATAGCACAAAAAAGACTGACAATGTATTTTTAACTACATTTTGCTAGTGGTTTTTTTTTTAATTTTTACTTTTGCTGAAATCAATCTTTCACACACTTTCACCATAATTTTTAAAATTTGTTGACAATCCCCTAATTACTACAAAAGACAGAAGATGGTCTGGGTATAAATCTGAATCTGGATTCTGGTGAGATTGACAAAGAACTTCACGTGAAAAATACTCATTAAAAAAGGTAAGATTATGGTCATATAAAATATTTTCAATCATTAAAAATTATTCAAGAGCTTTAAATAATGTCATTTCCATACCTCTTTCTAATATTTTTCACTTCAGACAGCTGTTTTAGAATTACAGTACACCTGAAAATTTCATTTTGTTAGAAGCATTAGCATGTGGAATATGGGGTTATATTTGTTAAAGTGGTTGAGGCTTATGCTCACCAGAAGGCCCTGTGGGCAAGGCCCAGCTGGGGGCGGGATGGTTGGAAGTTGGTTGAGGAGAGAGTAGGTTGAGTGACAGGTGGAAGTGAGACTGTGATTGGCTGGAGGAACACGTGCCCAGCAATGAGCAGGAAGCTGATTGGGTGATAGGACGTGTGGACAGCAGCACGGCAGCTGTGCCAGCCAATGGGCACCCTTCTGCTGTTAAATTCGGTTTGGTTTCCGTTGTGTTTGGTTGAGATTAAGAGAATAAAAAGGGGGTGATTTTTTTTTTTTTTTTTTTTTTTGGCATTAAAGGGATCTTCTTTGGACATACAAGGGGGTGTGTTGTCTTTGTTTCCCATTGCTATATTAGCAGATGGTAAAACCCATTTATAAACAAACCAGCTTAGACCTGGGAAGTGCTAATGTCCCATTTTGAAAGAATCCTGACAGATTTTAAGGAAACCGTGCATTTCTCACAGTATCTGAGTGACTCAGTTCTTCTGGAACACCATACATATTTTCTAATGTATTCCTATATATGGGAGGGCTACAAATTATACAGTTTTAATGGTAGGGGCAGCTGTTTCTGGTAGTATGGAAAGCTAGATACTGTGGTCCTAATTGAGATACCTGAAGGGCATTAATCTTAAGAGAATCACAGAATGGTTTGAGTTGGAAGGGACCTTGAAGATCATCTAGTTCCAATGGCCTGCCATGGGCAGGACTCCTTCCACTAGGCCAGATTGTTCTTGAGACCATTTGTCTCTACTCACTCTACAGAGAACTTCAATAATTGTTTTTAGTAGGTCAAATTTAGATGCTTAAATTGGGTGGGTGGAGAAACCATTCCATGATTTTCTGCTTGTTACATGGTCTCTAGATGTGTTCAGTCATCCAGAGTACTAAGCTTTATATACTAAAAAGGGAGGTAAAATCCCATGCCCAAAAAGTCTGCAGTCAAAACAGAGGAGACAAAGGCATGATGGGAGGGAGATGGAAGTAGGGAAGATGACACGAATTCAATAACATGTTAGATGCAGGGCTGGAAATAGGAATCACATCTAGAAAGGCTTAGTCCAGTCCCAGGGTCTGCAGAGCACACGACCATTAACATCTTAAGCACAGTGCTAGAGACAAAAGGGAGAGAGCACGTCAATGGCAATGAAAGATCTAGAATGCAACCCTCCACCTTGGCAATCCCAGAGATGGGATCAGTCCAGGAATAAGAAGAAGCATACATCCCTGGCTGACAGCACAATGCCAACTGGAATCCTATTCTGAAAACTAAAACATTTCTTTTTTTTTTTTACTTTGGTTTCTGATATTTTATGGTAAACTAAGCTTCCAATTTTATCGTATGTCGAGAGTACATAACAAGACTTATTTATATTGTTAATAACTCCTAAGCAGCATCCTTTTTTTCATTTTCCTTCAGAAAAGCTACTTTCTTTATAAAGTAAAAAAAAAGTACAAATCTGCTGCTCAGGATTGTCTAGAAGCAATCTGCATTCAGTGATTGGATTATGTACTAACAGCATTACTTATCCCCATCTGAGAGGTACCCTACAGGGAAAAGCTCCAAAGAAAGACACTACATTAAGGGAAGATTTGGAAGTCTGATTGCATTCTGTTTCCATCTCTCTGCAGGGCTGGCTGTCAATGGCATTCAGAGCTGCGCAGCAGAAAAGGAAAAACTCTTTCTTTTAGCGTTGTGAGTCATCGGTGATTGAAAGCATCTTTACCCCACTTTAAGGTCTGACCAGGGGACATGATCCAGAGTTCATTGAGAATTTGCATTGACTTCATACAGATTCAGCTATGGCCTGTACTTTTTAGTTGGAAACTGATTATTTTACAGTATCATGAAACTGAAGTAATAGACTCTGTAAATCTTATAGGGAAGGTGCAGTTCATAACCATAAACATTCTCTCAAGTAGTTAATCTGGATCCAGATGGTATACATTATTAAACAGAGTACCTGGATCCAGATGGCATACAATATTAAACTAGTGATATCTCTCTAAGCACATTTTAAAATAATTAATATTACCATGGATTTCCTCCAGACTTCTTCCTTATCATGAATATAGATCATTATGTTCCCTTAGGAGGGGAAAATTGCAAAGTTTTCTGTGTTAACTGCTAACATATTTATTTTCATCATCCAGTGATCTAGTAGATCATGGCTTGAATTCTAAGGATGGGAGAGACAGGCAGATTTCAATAGTTTTACACTGAATAGCTTCATGGAATAGTTTCTCAAGTATGGGATATCTTCCCCAAATGTCTCCAGAATTTCTGTTGCAGTGTTTTGACTCTCTGGAAGAACCACCTACAGCCAAAAATTACAGAATTTAAATTAACACATGAATGTGTAGAAACATACAAAAATACACAAAAATATGTCTAGTCCCATCTAAGTTTCAATTTATTTGAAACTACAAGTTGGAATAGAAGACAATCCCCATCCTACAAAGATTCTGACTTTTCTGTCAGTATTTTTTAAATTTTTGTTTGTTTGTTTGAATATAGGGTTAAAAAATTGGAAACCTACCCAGTATCAGAATTCAACCTAATTTTCTACTAAAATGTTTTATCCACATGGATAGGAAATAGCTGCATTGCTTGTGAAAGGTAGGAGCAATTTAAAAATCTTCAGTCTTTTTATATCACATATCACAGAGAAGCAGCTGGATGGAAAAAATCGAAGATGAAGAATGCAAATATATCTACAAATTAAAACCAATGGGGTTTTGTCAACAGAAGTTACTGTTCATAAAACAGGAGATTGGTATCTATTTTAACATTTGAGGGTCAGGATGTTCAGAAGTATTAGATAATTCAATCTCAGTAAAGGAAATGCAGCAACTGAATATCTGCCCTTTGGATTTCATATGCATAATTTGTTTTTTATTTTCCTTCATGTGTATTAGAATTAGCATGGAATACTTTTTGCCCTTTGTGTATGAAAAAACTGTGTAGTGCTTTCCATTTTTGAGCACTGGTACTTGTCCTCAGTTTATATTCAAGTGTTTTAATGCTTAAAAAGTTCTATCATCCTAAGGGACTTCTGAATGAGATTTTGCTTTGCTCACTCAGTATCTTCCTATATGTACAAACAGAATAAGGTCTTACTGGTACCAAGTTACAATTGCCACATCTGTGCTATCTTTGTTTTTCCATTAACATGTTTCCAAGTTTTTCTGTCAGTCAAGATTAGAACAATATAATTTAGAAAGATTCAAATATGACAAATTTTTAAATAACTTAGCACATTGTTTACACTATTATACAATGTATTAGAGTTTGATTTTGATTTTTTTTAAATTTGAGGGGTTTTTTTTAACTCTGCTACTTACCTGTTTTTGAATCTGGAAAATTTGCTTTATCTTAATATTCTCTTACTATTGTGTCTCGAGTAAAGATTGCTGAATGTTCCCAAGAGCTTCTACTGTCACTGTCATCAGAGCAACAGTAATAACACACACCACAGCATTATAAAAAATACCTCCAAAATGCAGAAGTGAGAATTTATCTATTGCACTTAGACAACTGATAAACATTTCCCTTGTCTCTGCAGCCCTATAGCTTTGCAAACCAGGCAGAATGTGTTTCAAAGGAAAAAAAACAAAACAAAACAAAATAAAGTTAAACAAAAACACCTCATATAGATTAAAATATGACAAGGTAATATTACTAAAATGTTAGGTATTTACAGAAAAGGAAATTATTGTCTTTCTGATTGATGTAGCCTCTCACAGGATCATCTAAAGATTTCAAAACAATGAAGACAAGTGCCAGAATATTTTGAATTAATCTTAATGGTGTCAGCAATGATAGCAGATGATCTTGCTTCCAAAGTCAGAAATAAATCCAGTGAACTGCAAAGGCATTTACTTTGTCAAATTTTCTTTTTTTTCCATACACTTACTCCTTGTCCTTCACCTTGTTCTGTCTCGCTGATGAATATAAACTTTAAAAAAAAAAAAAAAGTTCTGCGTTTTTTATTCACATACTTTGTTTCTTTTAAGGTACACATTCTTCACAGACTGAGACAAGGAAGTTGCAGGCTTCAGGTTCATAGGAACAGATACTATGTTTGATACCAGTTTATCATGACGTGCATTTCTTAAATAGCACCTCCAAACTTTTTATAGTTTTAATACGAACTCCAAACTCCAGACCTTCATATTTATTCCCGTGCTTTCCTATGATTAAATATGGACCTTGAATGAGCTTGAGGAAAGAATAATGCATTTTGATGGTTGAGCTAGAAACCTGTGACAGTGTATGGCATAAATGCATCTCACCTGAGACCTCACCTTACTGAGTGATACAAGGAAAAATAGAGGAGTGGAAGAATGCAAGAAAAGATGGAATTTGTCTAGTCACATGATGGAGAAAGGGCCATGATATGTCTCTGCACAGCTCCCCAGCTATGGGAGAACCACTGAGCTTGGGGGGTGGCAGGAGGAGGCCCTGGTGAGTGGGTGAGGCTGAGAGCTGTGCTCTGGGGATGTGAGCTCCAGGCACTGTCCCCATAGGAGAGCTGAACCAAATGCCAAATGGGCACATGCCAGGAGGAGCTCGGCACGCCTGTGGATGTCCCAGCCAACACGTGCCCATTCACCTGTCTTCAAGACTCTGTTGTGAATTTTCTAGGCCAAATGGAAGAGTCAGAGGCCCAGAACGTACCCCATAAAAAATGAAAGGCACGGAGGAGTCCCTGTGGGTTTTCTGTTAATGCAACTGATACAAATGTCCTGGTGTTGGTTGCAGCCACTGGCTGGATGAATGCTAACAAAATGGCATATTTCTTTTTCAAGCCCATGTCAGTAAATGAGTGGATGGAAGATTTTTTCTTGCTTGCCAGCTCCTCATGAAAGCACAGAGATCATCACAATAGGGAAGAGATGAGCACCATTTATTACTGCTCGATAATGCCTGCCAATGACATATCCACCATGCCTAAGCTTCAAACAGCCTTCAAAATCCCATAGGTCGCTCATCCAGCACTATCATTTAACAGCTCCCATTATCCAGTCCATGTATGGTGTGTCACATTTTAGCATAAATAGAACCCCCAAGTGTTTGGTTCAGCCAGATAAAATCTTCATATAGTCTCATGTCCTTTTTGTAATGTTTAGGGCTAGGTTTTTTGGTGGTTTTTTATATACACAGCTCAGTATAGGTCACTGATTACTGAAAAACATAAGTTCACCCTTCTTGGAAGTTTAACATTAGAATTAACATAGTCTAACAACTACCTCTCATTATTAAATTCACTGGCAGGAGAGATAATAGCAGATATCTCCCTCTGGTTTTCCATTAATGTGCTCATATAATGCAGTGTAATGAATGCAGAAAAGTTTACCTTCATGTATTCTTTTTCCTCTTTTTTTTTAAAGCCCAAAAGTTTTATCCTAGTTCAGAGTGTCAGCTGAATTCATTCAGTGATGATCAGAGCATGAGCAACATTATGTGCCTATTAGTAAAGTCCCATGCTTCTCTTATACGCCCATTCCTTAGATGACATTCATTGATGTAATTACACCAGAGATTGAAACGACATGGATATATTTCAGCTAAGGATCCACCCTACTGAATATATGTGAAGATCAGCATTTTCAGTTAATACATTATTTCAAAGAATACAGAGCACATTTTCTTAAACTGGCATTGAAAATTCTCTTAAATAGGACTCTTAGTGTAACATTGACTTGTATTAGAAAAGGACTCTGATTTAATCAAATCATATCCAAATCCCTGAGTCTTGCATTTAATTATGCTTTAGAATATATTTTTGCATTCCCCATACCCCACCCCTTCTTAGGATTCAGGCAGAAAATAACGAGCTTTAGCAGTAGGTAGGTATTTAAACCTCTTCTGATCTTGAAGAGGCAAAAACAGAACAAATGAGACCCTCTGTTGTGAGCTGTGATCTGTGTGGGGGCACAAGCAGAGCTCTGGGCAAGCGATTGCTTCTATACCTTTGATTTGCAGAGCATGACACATGCAGGAGCACCCACTCTTTCCACATTTGTATGCCTGATTTTGATGAGACACACAATGAAATGGCACAGCCAAGGAAAGACAGAAAGCTTTGCCTATGGCAGTTTTGCACCTAAGCCAGCTGTAGCAAAGTATATCCTATAAGAGACATCATAGACAGCACGAAGGCAGCAGCAAATGCCATGAGCTAAAGATGTCAGCACAGACCATTCAGAGCTTGAACTGAAGCCCACTACAGACTTTCACATGTCAGCAAAAGGCTTTGGAATTCCCTGCTGAACAGAGAACCTGTGTATGAATTTGTCCTTCATCTGGCTCCCTTCTTTTCCCAGCTGACAACAGCCTAAGAGGAGAAGTACACTCAAGAAAACAATGTCAGGTGCTACAGCTACCTCCAACTATGAAAGATTATATTATAACCAAGCATTTTATAAACACAACATTTCAACATCTGTTTTGTTCCAATCTGTCCCACTACAGGGGCATTGCCATTTTTAGATTCATCCTGGCCATAACCAATATCCAGTTTTTAGACAAAAAATTATTTCAGGTCTTCAAACAGCTCCTTAGTGAGCATCACTTTGGCACACACAGATTCGTGTAGCCTTTTAAAAGTCAGCACAAAACTCTGTAATGATACAATGCCTGCTTAGCAAAGTTTTTAAAATGCTATGTGATCATTATGTATTCTTTGCTAGTAGAGAAAAAACAAGAAGCATACCACCCAAGATAGCTTAAAATTCTGGTAAAGTTTCTTCAGTTCAAACATGAGTTGGCAAATGAGTAAAGACAATTGTAGACACTTTTAAACTGGAAAAATATATGTCAATTCAACTCCATCTATGCCATGTTGAAAGAGGACTAAGTTACATTCCCTTGCCCTTTGCCAAGGTTTAACTTTGAGATCTATGAGAGCTACCACAGCTCAGCTGGCCATCCATAACCTGCTGAGCTGGAGTAATGTATCTGTAGTTTGAGCCTTCATCTGCCTTGTGCTAAGAATCTTGAGGATGAGGATAGTTAGATAGACCTAGGTACTAATTAAATTTCTTGGAAAGATAAAACATGAAGCTCAACAGCAGCTGGATAATAAGCAAGAAGGCCTTGCAATGGCAAGAGGTAATCTTCTGGCTGAGACAGTGCCAAAAATACATCAATATGGTTAATGCATGAAAAATGACAGGAAAAAGAAGCAAAAGTTGGGAAGATGCTGAGACAAATACAATTAAGATGAACATTCTACACTGAATTGAACTAACTGACGAAAATATATTTTGATATCTCTTGTGGCAACTCTTCTGGAGAAAAAAACTACCTAATTTTTCACGTAGGAAAGAAATCTGGAATCCATTCTTTTTCAGAGTTCATGCTCCTCTATTTAACCTTCCATTTGGGTAGGTTAAAAGTTCTCATTTCCAGCTAACATTCTGGACTTTTATCTTTGCAGTGAATGCTCTTTCGCAAATGCGATATAAATAACAGCAAATTCCCTCTTGGCCATACATCCCTTCTTTACACGCACTGGACCTGGCTACTGGCACCAACGCCCTTCGAAAAGAGGCACTTTACCTCTGAACACAGTGAGGTCTGATCTTTCCAGCAGTTGTAAGCAGGCTTAATGCTCTGTGTGCTCTTAGTTTTTAGCAGATAGATTTTCTACCTACCCACGCTTCACCTTTTGAGTGCTGATGTTTCCTGCAGTGCAGCTGGCAGATGCAAACCCATGGGCGGTTTTGTGTGAGTCGTAGACTAACAATTCCTTGTACTAGTGTGCTGAATATACAAAGCATTTTGACACCCTCCAGGATGAAAGGTGCTATGTAATATGATTATCATGACTGTACCATCGATCCCTGCTGAAAGTGTCATTATCTTGTTAGCTAGGGTTTGCTATTTTAATTATCCTCTTAGCTTCACTTTCTTCCTTTAGATCTCTTTGCTATCGATACATCTGGCCTTTTAAAGGGCCTTTTGCTACTGGGAGAAGGTGAAGGAGCAGGGAAACCCTATGACTGATGCTGCATGCAGGGTTATCAGGTCTAAAGACAGTAATCTCCTCAAGGGCAGGGCAAGACAGGGGAAGGGAAGGACAGGCAAAGGGCAAGGAAGGATAGGGAAGGGCAGGGAAGGCAAGGCAAGCAAGGGAAAAGCTATGTCAGCAAAGCCTGTGGAAGGAAATCAAAGGTCACTGAACTCTGTTATCCCTTTCTTCAGAGAAATATAAACAGTGTGCTGACTTCAGCATCCTGCTCTAATTTTTCCTCACTCTGCTTTTGCCCTGCCAATCATGACTGTTTCAGGTAAATATATTAAACTTTGATTGCAGATTTTCAGGTTTCAGGTTATTGAGCCTTCCAGCAAGGTTCCCAAGGGCAGGATGAGAGTGCCTGGTTGGCCATACCAGGAAGCAACCTTCTCCTTCATTTTAACACGTCTTTTTATGTATAGTAATAAGAAAGTGGAGAAGGTAGGAAGAAAAATTATTAATTGGAAATTGAACTAAAGCCCATGAAATAAAGCTCTTGGATGTCTACTAAAAATCACAGCTTTGATAATGTCTTCTAACTTAAGATATAACTTACGGTATCATTCATCTTTCACTTTTCATTTCTTCAAATAAGTGCTTAGAAATAATGGCTTTCACTATTCAAAGGAAGCAGGAAACCCAGCTGAGTACTTAACTTTAGCCTTCACTTGCAAAAGAATATCATAAAGGCAATAAAAATGTGCACAGATAGCAAATGAGTGTAAAGTCAAATTTCTCAGATGCACAGTAAAAAAAAATAAATTTGTAGCCTAGATAGACCAAGTGAAATTCATCTGCCTTGGCAATGGTGCCAGAGTTAGTGGCATAATTCTACATTGTCAGTAAAGTGAAATAGGCACCTCTAGGAGACAATTGTTTTCATCCATAGACAGATACATGTGTCAGGTCACATGGATTGCCCTTTGCAGATACTTATTTCTCTCATTAACTATGGAGGGACTCTACAGCGACGGTTTGAAGTTTGACTATTCCATTATAGATGCCTTAAATCAGAGAAGATTCATCTCACTGAGAATGACCTTCCAATATGAAATCCAGGTATCTAACTGATCTCCTAAAAAGCTCTAGAAGCACCAGAAAACTCTATTTAACACCAAATCATGCTCAGAAAAGAGAAAATAAAAAGGTAAAATACATTATAAGGGCTTAAAATAGAAAGTAAGAATCCAAGGGAAAGAAAATTATGACTTTAAATAGGAAATATTAGGCTACAGAGTAGCAAAAAGCTAACCTCAGCCAATACAAAGTCACCTTTGAACAGTCACAGACAGTTAATGCTGCAGGGAATGAGTTCCACAGTCTGAAAATGTCACTTTATGCATCGTTAAAAGCAGCTGTCTTCAACATAAAAATAAACAAACAAATGGAAAAATGCTACGTGTATTATAGCCAAAATGAACAGGGCATTGGGTTTTTTCTTTTTTCACTATTGCAAATGCAAGTTTTAAAGCACTTAACTATTAAGAGAAACTGAATACTGATTTCACTTCTTTGTCTTGAAATCTTCCACTAAACAAAATTGACTATCACTAACCAAAAAATACCCAATGTCACCTAAAATGTAACATCCATTGTAGCAAACATTAAATCTGCCCTTATCATAAAAAAAATAAATTACAGCAAATTTCCAGTCATGACCCCTAAGGAGGTTTGGGAATGGACTTTAAAAAACTTTGGTTTTGTCAAGTGCTAGAATTGAAATCAGCATTACCTGTGAGGAAAAGCTAAGAAGTCTAGGTTTGTCTGTTTTGGAGAAAAGGAGGCTGAGGTGCAAACTCATCAACCTCTTACAGCTTCCTGAGGAGGGGAAGTAGAGAGGGATGTGCTGAGCTCTACTCCCTGATATCCTGACATAGGATGTGCAAGAATGGTTCAAAGCTGCACCAGGGGAGTTTTAGACTGGACATTAGGAAGCATTTCTTTACTAAGAGGGTGGTGAAATGCTGGAAGGGGCTTCTTAGAGAAGTAGTCGATGCCACAAGCCTGTCAATGCTTAGGAGGCATTAAGACAATGCCCTTAACAGGCTTTAACTTTTGGTCAACCCTGACATGGTCAGGCAGTTGAACTAGATGGCTATTGTAGGTACCTTCCAACTGAAAGATGCTTTTCTATTCGATTCTATTCTAAAACCCAAGGGTTAGAGTTTGTAAAAAGCGCTTAGGGAGCTGGTCCAGCAACAACAGGGTCATGGGACCAAAGAAGAGAAAGCAGGAGGAAGCCTGACTGAAGGTTTCCAGTTCTAACAAGGTGTTAGGAAGGAGCAAATACAGCAGGGAGCCCAGTGGTTATTCAGTACCTGCATGGTTATGATATACTCCTGGGAAAAGGGTCAAGAGGGTTTCAATCCACTGTTTTGCCTACAGACCAAATATTCTTTTGCCTTGTACAAGGAATAACATCTCTGCTTTCCAAGAAATGAAGGCTGTTCAGCTTGTCGTGGTCATGGCATGTCTGAGCGTCCAGGATAAGCGCCAAGCTACCTTTGGCAGAAAAAAGGCTACTGAGATCCTAACTGGCCTTGCCTGAGTCATTCTGCTGGGGACAGACATTAACATTTTAGACTCTGAAAGGGATACCTGAATATCAAGTCCTGCCAGTATTGAGTGGGACTGTACTGCTATGCACCACAGTAAAGAAAACCCAACAAGTTTAGGTGTTTTCCAGAGTTCTTTCCCAAACCTCATTTAGGGTCAAATACCATTTACCTCCTTGAATGTATCCAGGACAGACAAGAGTTCAGCTCTACAAGCTGCTTCTTAAGGCTGCTATTTTAAATGCAACTTGAATTTAGATGCAGATTGTTTCTACATGGTTGTAAAGTCAAAATAACTTCATAGAAGTGTCTTCTTAAGAAGAAACTGTAACTTTCATTTGGTGTGCAGGTAGACTTTTGCTGCTGACTTCAACAGGAGTTTAGGCTCCAGGTTTTCAACTTGCAGGACCTAAATCTCAGTATCATCAATCACTTGATTTCTCAGTTTACTCCATTATTGTTCAAACAATTTTATTTATCTATTTCCTGCCTCCACTTAATAATATATGTAATGTCTTTTGAAAATTAATTTTTGAAAAACACAAAACAAGGAGTGAAAACAGGACCTCCTATTGCCTCTCCAAGTAATCAAAAGATGAATCTAAATAGTTCTGTGACAACAGGCTGAGAAAAGTGTATTTTCAATTACCTTTTTATCCATGTAAAAACTGCACATCCAAATCACATTTCATGAATAAGTAAACAATTTAATTTGGTTGTGGTTTGTTGTTTTGCCTTTGGGGGGATTTTTTGGTTTGTTTTTTGGTTTTTTTCCGGGGTGGGGTTTTCTATTTTCTTTCTGTGTAGGAAATAATCAAGAAGAAATGGGGAATAATCAAATGCACCCAGCATCAGCAAACTTTTCTCATTACACTCTAAGCAATAGCAAGATGGGGAAAATAGCAGATCATTATGTCTGATGAGTATAATTATACTTTTTTGAAAAAGGGGGGAAATCTAGGTTTATCACTACACATGTTTGGTTTTTTTAATAGACACCTTTAAATTCTGCTGAACATGCAGCAGCAGAAAAATTATTCCTTCTCGCGGTTTGATGGCCTCCAGTAATGCTTAAGAAAAATTGTTTTCCATTCCACTGAACTGTAAAATAAACAAAACAAACCCTTCACTAAATGCTCTAAAGGCCAAAGGGTCTCAATGAATGAACTTCAAATGGCTGCTTTGCTCATCATAGGAAAAATCCATTATGTGATTGTGTTTAGAAATAGTCTAGCATATTTTGGGTGCCACAGCATTTTAAAATAATAAGGTTTGGAAATAAATAATAAACTGGTGAAGAGGCAGGAGGTAAGTTGCTCCCTAAATCTAAATACAAATGTATTTCAATGTCATTTTTCTATACACGGAGAAATGCATAGAACTAAATCAGTTCTATCATTTATAGTGAACGTTATGTTTTCCTGTACTTTTCAGCTTACTTTCATTCCTTTCATGAAAGAGAATCCCATGACCTTTTCAGTATTAGCCTCAAGACATAGCTGAGCTATTCTTTTTACACAGAAACCCA
Source organism: Corvus cornix cornix (assembly GCF_000738735.6). Classification (NCBI taxonomy): domain Eukaryota; kingdom Metazoa; phylum Chordata; class Aves; order Passeriformes; family Corvidae; genus Corvus; species Corvus cornix. The sequence goes on along the minus strand of NC_047056.1, from coordinate 106,405,842 downwards.
AGCCCTCAGCTGGCTAGCATGAAAGCTAACTTTGCCGACAAATCTCTAAGAAACGTACGATAATGTTCATCTGGGGTTTGGGGATATTTTTTCTTTTTACAGAAACTGTCAATGCACCTAAATTGAACAGCTTCCTGTAGTTTTTTAGGTTTAACCAGGGCCCTGTGAGACCAAGTATTAATTAACATTCTGTCCTGAGTGTTAAAAGCTAATAAAAGTTTGGATGTAAAGCAGAATCGTAAGACTTCTGGTAACAGACTCTCTTTCACTGCATGTTAGAAAATGTACTGCTGGTGTTTTAGGATACCTAACCTCTTATTCATCACTAGAAAATAAAATCCATGTAGTATCTGTTCTGTTGTAAGTTCCACTAGGAGATGATTTCCAACCTCTCTGCTGGATTTCCAAGAGTCTCACTGTGAAGTTTAATTTTTGTAAGGGATTTCTTTCTAACAGACAAACAATTGGGACAGAGATTTTCCTTAGAAAAGAAATATTCTCTGGGTTTTTTTTAAGGAAATTTCTTCTACTGGTATATTCAAAGCCCTCAGAATTATCTATTAACAATATCAGAAGGTAATGAAATACAGAAGACATGCTTGAAAATTCAGGAACAAACTTCACATAAGACTCTTCAAAAGGGCTTTGGAACAGTATCCAAGACATCTGCAGGAGCTCTTTAAAACCTATCCTTGTACTCACCTTCATTTGCAGACATTCAGATCTAACATCCCTCTGATTTTCATCAGAGCTTCCATCTCAGGAACTTAATTGCCTAAACAGGTACAGCTACTGAAAAAGCCTGTTTGCAGGTCTCCAGGTGTAGCTGCCACCTGAGCACTCCCACTGCAGCTCTTGGTAAGAGCAGAAGCCACACAGGTTTGTAGCTGTGGTAGGATGAGGTATTCAGGGTTGTATATATCCTTTGCCAGTCACTGTCCATTGTCTTCAAAGAAAACCAGCAGGCTGGAAAGGATTTGATCTGTAAGATGTACCCTGGGCAGGAATGCAGACCAGTGCAGATTTTCCTTGCACTTGGCAAGAAGTGGCTATGACACACATTTCAATGAACATTACCCAGCCACAGACCTTACAGGGAGCCTCTGTTAATGGCATTGGACCTTCCACCAATCATACCCTGCCCATTACAGTGTGTTTGTCTAACATTAGATACTCTGAATAAGTTCCTCAGAAAATTGCACTGAAAACTTCTTGGTTGAAGAAGTGCCAGATTACCTGTACAATGAGATTGGGTATTCCTGCAGTGCAGTATGTTCTAGACCCCACAGGGTTTAGAAAACACAAATTTTCATTCATTCATTGTACCTCAGAAAGTGATGGCCAAGCAGCTAGGGAGGGAGGATGATAAAGGATGACACATCATTGCTCAGGCCATTAGAAAATAATTTCATTTAGTATAAGACCAAGAACTATGTGACACAGAAGTGATCAGATGTGGAGGACAATTCAAAATGCAAAGGGAATGAAATCCTGAACAGTTATCCAAGTATGACTTGGTCTAGGAAGCCCATCTCACACAGACTGGCATTACCAGCAAAGTGAAACAAAATTTCTTTAGTGTCTAAAGCTACCTGAATTATACTTGGAAACTGCTGAGCTGATATTATCAGGATATGAATGTGACTGCTTCCAGCTCTATGTCATGTTAGTGCATTTGGGCACAGGGGTACAGGGAAATGTGAAGACCTTTAAAACTCCTGCACAGCAGACAGGTGAAAAATTCAGTATGTATTTATGCCATTTCATGAAAGGAAATGAAATCTTAAACTCAGAGAACAAAGTGAAATAAACTGACTGGGGTGGACTTATAATGACATTAAATTCAATTTAAAGAAATGAAAGAAAATTCAGAAATTAAGCAATTGTAATCAAATGTAAGGAGATGACATGAAGTGCTCCCCTTTTGCATGGCTTTCGTAGTTTCAATGTCCCTGGAGGTCTGGGCTTCGTGGTTTTCTAAAGCCTAACCTTAAGCCTAAACCTAACCCTAAGCAGAGCAGTAAAAAGCACAATATTGCTAAGGTGCCAAGCACATGGGTGATACGAAGCAGCAAGGTGTGGAGGGAGCAATACTGGGACAGTGCCGTACTCTCCTTGGCATGCCCTTTGTAGTTGCAGTGTGCCTGGAGCTCTGGGCTTTGTGGTTTTCTAAACCCTAATCCTAAGTGTAACAAAAAAGATGCATTTGCTGAGGCTGGTGCGAAGCAGAAAGATGTGGAGGGAGCAATGCTGGAGCAGTGCCGTGCTCCCCTCGGCATGCCATATGTATGTAGCTGCAGTGTTCCTGAAACTCTAGGCATTGCGGTTATTTCAAGCCTAACCCCAAGCCTATAAATAACCCTAAGTGGAGCAGTAAAAGCAGCCTTTTGCAGAGAGTCCCAGCACTTGGGTGGTGTCAAGAGGAAAGGTGTGCAGGGAGCAATCTTTGGGCAGCGGGCTATTCTTTTTCTGAAGTGAAACGCACCAAGCCTTGCCAAAATTATAATCCTTGAAATCCCGGAATCAGGGTACAAAGTGAAACGAAGAGACAGGAGAAGAAATTGATGAAATGAAATGCTAAAAAATAAGAGAAAATTCTAAAGGAAAGTGAAAACACTAAAATAGCATGGGATGACATGAAGTGCAGGGAAATGGACTAAACCCTGCTGAATTGATCCTCACTGAAATCTCAAGATTTCATTTCCTTTCCTTAAAGGAAGCAGCTGAAGTAAGTGTCATCAAATGAATCACCAAAAATGTCAAAACCATACACACACACACTACTCTTGCAGTTTTTCCTGTAGCAGTAGCACTATTCAAACATCTATTGAATTTGCAATACAATCTTCCCAACATTCAAGTAAATAAAGCCACACCCAATAATGCTGTTCTTTCTTGATTTATCAGATGAATTTCTGTTCTGGACTAGCAGATATTAAATTTTTCTATCATTTAAAGTAAACTTATGCTAATTCCAGAAATCTCAGTTTCTGAAGGGAAAAGAAAAGAAACAAAACCCCACACTTTCCCTCTCTGGCATAGAAGTATTTCTACAAATATATTTAGCTGTTCTATATAATATTTAGAATTGCTACCAACTCTGAAAACTCTCATAATTCCCACAGAAATAACATGTCTGTCATATATTTCTCCTGGGTTATGGTGCCATTTGCCAACTAGGGGAGACCTTTAAAAAGAAAAGAGCTATTCAAGATTATTCTTTCAGTACTCCCACAGAAGTCAAGACCTGAGCAGTTTCTTAAATGTTGACAGAAGGCAGTATAGGACCAGTTAACACTTCAGCACATTTTTAATACACTTTTGTCCTACAAGCTTGCTGTGGAACCCAGAATAGGATTTATACCCACTCAGTACCAATTAAGTGATAGGGATATTAGAAGTAAGACCTTGCCAACTCTTCCACAAGAAACTTCACATCTAAACCAAACACATTCAGACAACATTAAACATCCTGATGGGCTATGGATTTATTATTAAAATTAAAGAGACAAGTCCTATATGGCCTACAGCTCTATCAGTATATTAACCTGTAGCAGGATATAGGCACTAGATTTCAACTGTCCATATTATTCAGACTTGAGAAATGGTTAGAAACACTTACAGCTTTGCCCAAGGTTAATTTCGGTGTCTACACCATCTCATATTGTGAGAGAAACTGTCAGTGGAGCTGCAGTATCCAGCCTTGAGACTTAAGCACTATGTATTTTAAAAGTATAGAAGGTGCCTTAACAGCCTAAATGATAGAACCTACCTACACATGAAGCCTGCAAGCAGGGTAGGTACTTAAGGGTGGTTGGTTGAGGTGACAAGAGATGACTACTTACTAGGCACTTACACCTGTTACACTATCCTCCTTTTTGCTGATGGAAGAGCAACATTGAAATTCTTCTACATAGCTGTCCTGCAACCAGCTCAGGATTCCTACTGATCACAGAATATTCTGATTTGGAAGGGATCGACAAGGATCATGAAGTCAAATTCTTAAGTGAATGGCCCATAAAGGGCATCAGAACCATGACTTTGGCATTATTAACACTGTTCTCTAACCAATTATCCCTGTAGTCCAGCTTTAGGGTCTGATGTAGACCTGACAATTCAGGACTTAAATTCCACCCACACAGAAACCTAGGGGGCACACAGAGAGGATGGCATAGCCCAAAAAGACAATCTATCGGTATTTGAAGCTTTCTATAGCAGTCTGATCTTTGATCCATAGTTGCCTGGGTTGGACATTTAATTTAAAGAGTGAATTTTTGTTTTGTTTTGCTTTTACCTACTACTAATTACTTGGTAAGGGGAAAGACAGTGAAAAAAAAATGTTGGGAGTTATATGTTTTCTACTGAGTTTATATTACAGTCTCTGAGTTCTATTAGCATTAAACATTAAGGGCTTGAATTTTAGAGCTCTCTCTACTGGCACCTCATTTTCTTGCATTATTAAGAAAATCTGAAAGTCTCTACAGCATAAATACAAGCATATAATTTTTCACACATTCAAATAAATAATGCAAAATGAGGAAATATCTACAAAAGTAATCAGAAAATCTGTTTGCAATCTTACACTTAAGCAGCTTTGTGACTTGAGTCAAAATATTTAGAGCATTCAAAGGAATATTTATGTATTAAGTAAATAAGGTTTGCTTGTTTCCTAAGAGAAAAGGAAAAGCCTTTACCATAGGCTTCATAGTGTGGTTAAGACCAAAGTAATGGCCATTATCTTCTCAAAAACTTAAAAAAAAAAAAAAATTGATTAATATTATTTTACCTGTTCTGCTAGAAGAAAAATAAAATCAGGTTAAACCAGAATCAGGCCTCTATGCAGGAAGCTGGAAAAAAAAAAGGTGGTTCTAATACTTAATAGGTAGTTTTTGTTGGGCATATTGCATCCCCAGTCAGTTTTGCGTTTATGGCTCAGTACTAGTGAAACATTTTATTTTCACATCTTAAAAGATCATTTCAGGGCTGAACAAACACAGCAGATTCAGCAGCAGCTGGAATACAACTACTCCTGTTCACCCTTTGGAAAGTTTATGAAAGCGCCGACAGGGGTCTGAAGTATTAAAAGGACTTCTGAAACTCAGAGAGAAAAACAGCAACGTAAAATCAAGGGTCTGGTCTGGCTGAGTGGATAAAGTGCCATCTTTTGATACAGGGGACCTAAATCTTTCAAGTCAATATGTGGTATAGAATGGCTTTTATGGTCATTGGCTAGTGGCTGTGAATTCATATCAACAAAAGTAACATAATTCAGAGCAGGAGAGAGGAAGAAATCAAAGTGTAACAAGGCTTGTGTTGTAAAAAGGCACAGGCACTCGCTTGGAAACAGCCTTGAACAGTATCAACTGACCCAAAAGCTCTGGCTCCTGAGAGAGAGTTCAGATCACAATTTGCATTGGGACATTTCAGCTTCACTTAACTCTATACATCTAACACATTTTACACTTTACAGGGTTCCATATTTTATATGACTTCACCACCATGGCACCAGAATAGCTCAAATTTTGATGCACTTATTTTTTAACCCTGTGGGGTAAAGAATACTTGGGCAAAGACATTACTTACATTTACACAGACATCTTAACTTGCACCCAGAATATCAAGAGTGTTTAAACATGCTGGCACTAAAGCAGGAAAATCATTAGTCCATAAAATTTGCATTTCAGCACAGTAGCTCTGGCAGTCCTTAGGAAGCAGGCCAGCATTCCAGATCCACCTCAGGGCATGCCAGCTCATCTCATGAATGTGTTGCAGGCTCAGCCCTAAGAGAAGGAAACTTGATGCTACACACGAGATTCAGGCTGAGGTAAAAATGACAAAACAAAATCATTGTCTCCCTCAAGCCCTCACCTCCCTCAGGCACATCTTTAAACATCTCTCCAAATTTTCATTGCAGGAACTTGTACAATGCCTGGGCAGCATTCCTGTGTTTCATGCCTGATACCTTTGGGTACTTTTACAATTTACCAGGGGAAAAAAAATGCTTGTTGCTCCAACAGTTCAGCAGTTATTCCCATGTGAAGTGGGAGAAGGGAAGTGCTATTTAAAATTATTTTCAGTCCTACACCTGCTACAACCGAACAGGCAGCTACCAGGCAAAAAAAAACCTCTCAGAACTGGATTTTTCCATGCTTCTAAATTCATATAATGCCATATAAGATGCAAATCAGATCTGAGTCATCCCACACTAAGTTTATATCATAAAGACACATCCCAGAACACACCTCTGTTGTCTTATATTATAAGGATTTTTTCCATCCCTGTGTGAAAGATCCTCTGGTCCACTCATAAATAATAATAATAATTGACTTTCCTTCTTATTTTAAAGGAGGTAGATTAAATGATTTTTTTTTCATTTACTTTTCTGTCATGAAAATTCCTTTTGAATGTCAGAGAACACTTTCACTGGATTGGGTTCAGTTCTATGACATACCTAATATCATACTGGGCAAAAATAAGTTTCATCAGACTCAACAAACAATCTCCCTACTGTAAAAGTTACTGTTTGTGGTCATTCAAAAAGGAAGGATAAGAAATATTCCTCTTTTATATGATTGTTTTTTTAAAAAATACTACTATTGTATAGGATGATCTTTTTTTCCACTTAATTTTCCAAACCTTTTGTAAATCTGATTTATACTTTGGGCACTACAAAATCTTCTGACGGTGAATTCCAGAGTTGAAATGTGCTATGTGAGAAAAGTGCTTCCTTACTTTTACCTTAAGCTAGCAGCATGATAATTTCCTCGATTGGCCCTCAGTTCTTCAAACATTGTAAATAGAAAACATTTCAGTTCATCTACTTTTTTTATTTGATATACTCTACAATTTTGTCCCTCAGTCATTTTTTCTCCCTGAAGACCCATAATCATAGCCTAATTGCTCTTCACACAAAAACTTCATATCTAATCCTTGCTGCCTTTGTCTGTTTCAACAATTCCTCTGTTTGAAAAAGGGAGGACAGAACTTCATACAGTATTCAGGCCATGAGTTGGTCCTGGTTTTATACAGAAGAAAAGTTATGTCAACTATTCTGTTCTTGATGCTTTCTTTGTTGTTCCTATGATCTTCAGCTTTCCCTGAGCACCACTTGGCACTGAGCTAACCATAATAATTCTAAATGTCTTTCCAAAATATTTATACCTTTGTCGCCCACAGAGGCAGAGCCAGCCAGGGCTGCTGGGGGTCAGCCCCAAGAGGAGGAGAAGCACTGAGAGATGATGCATGAAGTAATGAAGAAGCTTGCTGAATTGTCTATGTGTCAGGACGCGCTGGAGTCTAAGGCTCGCGAAACCACACCATCAGCACCGTGGCGTCCCATGGACCCACGGGTCAAGACAGCCACCAGAATTCCTCCGTTCCCATTGGGAGAACAGGGCACAGGGCCTACAGCCCTTCCCTCCCAGCAAGAGGACATGCAGCTATTGCCTCTGTCAGCCCCGACAGCGAGGACTCATCCATTGCGAAGGAGATGGAATGGAGTTGTCCATAATGCAAACATTCTGAGAGGTTTGCTTCTCGTAAGCATCCTAGCAGTGTCTCACGCAATGTTGACAGCAATCCAAAAGAGACAAAACATGTGGGTCACCCTAGCTAATTTAACAGGGCAAGACTCTATGTGTCTGAGCCTGGCCACGCCAGGGGACCCATTTCGCGCCTGCTTAATTGGGGTCCCATACTTTAACCCGCAAGACTTCTGAGGGATGCTAGACAACAGCTCACTGATAGGGAATGCCACAGGCAATGGCAATTGTTCAGGGCTGATCGGACTCAAGCCTGCACAGCAGCATATCTGCTGGCAAGCTGCATTCTTGAAAAGCATCAATGTCACTATGGGGACACCCGAAGAGTTAGACCTACTTGGTTCCACAAACCAAACTGGGGATGGTTACATGAGATTCGAGCCGCCCACTACCGGTCAATTAAATGCTAATAGGCGCCTTTGGGCCACTGTCTACCCTCTTGCAGACTGGTTTCTGAGAAACGACGAGTCCGAAGCAATTTACTACCAAATCAACCTCACGGGTCAAGCCCCGAAACGGCTCCCCAGTGGTACGTTCTTAATATGAGGGGACCGCACATGGAATGGGGTTCCCGCCAGCCCACATGGGGGACCATGCCACTTAGGGAAACTCACCCTGTTCCACCCAAACCTGCATCAACTCTTAAGTATCACCCACCACACTGAAACCAGGGTGTGGCGTTCAATCCATGAGCTCAAATGTGAAGGGACTGAAGAGCCCATCTTTTGGAGTCGTAGTCCAATTTGGCTAGCATCCATGTTTTTACCTGGTGCTTCAGCAGCTAGGGTGCACGCAACATTACACAAAGTTGCTTGTTGGGCGAGAGACGAACTAAACATAACTTCGAGATGCTTGACGAGCTAAGCGCAGATGTTACTAGTGTTAGGCATGCAGTATTACAAAATAGAGCAGCCATTGATTTTCTACTATTAGCCTATGGCCACAGTTGTGAAGATTTCCAAGGTATGTGTTGTATGAATCTTTCTGACCACTCTGTCTCAATTCAGAAGCACCTCTCTGAACTCCAGAGGGGCCTGCACAACCTTCAGGAGACAGACGACCCTATTGGGGATTGGCTTAAGGGTCTGGGTATCACCGGATGGCTGCGCACCTTGGTAGTAGAAGGCTGCCGATTGCTATTTGTAGTTATAATAGGCTTAATAGTATTTGGGTGCATTTTTTCCTGCCTCAAAGCAGGGCTGCGAAAATTATCAACCAGGCCTGGGTTGCCCAAAAAGAAAATGGGGGATGTGTAGAGGGATTCCTTATGGAACAGGGGCATATGATACCCCTGGAAAGATTGGACAACCCAGGGCTGCTGAGGAAAAGCCCCTGAACAGGCCCCTGGCTGCAGGCAGGCCTGGAAAGCACTTGGCTGCAGGCATCCCTGAGAGTCCTTGGCAAGTTATGCACTGGTCGGCTCCCCCCTGATTAGAGGCTGTCTAGAGGGACTGGGCGTGAATCTTGGCAAAAGTAGATATAAGCTTGCATAGTTGAACAATAAAGAGAGAACGATGCTTAATCATATCGGTGTACGTGTCGTTTATCTGGCCAGCTCTCCAGACTCGGTCCCTAACGTCTGACCACTCAAAATCACAAGTTCATTTTACCCTTTTGTTGTCAGTGGTAGTTTCTGTCACTTTGAAGAATTCTGTAGTATCAGCAAACTTTGTCACCTTGTTAAGCACTTGCTTTTCCAAATAATTTGTAACTGTGCTGAAAAGTGCAGATCTTATGAATCTTCCCTCTTAATCTGTACTGTCAATTTCTTTGCATTGGGAAAGCTGTTTATCCCTAGACTGTATTCCCCATCTTTTCACCTAGCATTCAGCTTTTCTCCAGAAATTCAGTTGATCTTGGATGCAGTTTACAAGAAGTTCGCACAGGATTCCAGGTCCATTTCTCTCAGATGAAAATGAGTAGAATGGAGTTGTTTTTATATCTTAAAACTGGAGATAAAGGCACTTCTCTGACCCCCAGGAACCAGAAGCAGAGCAGCAAAGTGAGCCCACATCTTCTGTCTGGTCTTGCCTCCTTTTCATACCACTGCTGTTAACAGTCAGGATACACTCATACTGGATTCATGCATCACCAATACTGCCCAGAGAAAGGGAGAAGGAATGCAGACCTCAAAGCAGCCACCAGTCATTATCACTGCTCATTGAGTCACTGCTCAACTACTTGGCTGTCCATTCCCATGTTTCTTCATAGGCTTCCAGTATATCAGAAAATCCTTTATTATCTCCATTGCATGTCTCAAATTTCTATACTATTTCTATTGAAACTGTTTTTCTAGTCTGAGTTACATGCACAGCACCGAGGTATAGGAGCTAAATTCGTATTTTTTGGCTTTATGGGACAGCTAAACAATTTTTCCTTTTTTTCTAGTCTAAAGTTCCTCCTTCATTACTACCTCTCCTTGAATTTTCTACAAGGAAATACTAAGCTTAACAAGCCAAGTAAATTGTCTTGCAAATTCAGATAAGCCCATCCAAAATCAGAAAGAAAGACTTGTACATAAAAAAACCTGATGTTTAGAAAACCAGCACTTTCCTTCATATATTTTCTATTCCTAATCAAAAGAAGTATTTTACCTAGGTGAATTAAAGTACATCTATGCCTACTCCTGCTTTTCTTTATGGCTACGCCATTTCAGCAATTCACATTTTCTATAAGCAGGGTGAAGGTATGAAGAGATGTTGAAACTTAGTGTTGTAAGAACGTCGTGGAGGTGTATTAACTTACTTGGCTTTCATGCTGATTCTGCAGTGATAAAAATGAGACAAACCAGTGGGTAAAAAATACGTAGAGATATAATAACCAATCTGCCTCTTCTCTACTCATCTCTGTCTTCATGGTACTGCAAATCTCACTGCTTCAGCCTGGGGAAAGAAATCTTTCCATAATCCTACAAGAGTTTACAATCTACCACACAAATCAAAGCAATATGGTAATCAGCAGATAAGCACAATAACACATGCGGCGTTAAATGAAGTCTCTTGTTCTCTCATGGGAAAGAACAGAGAGACTTATTTGTTCAGTATACCATTGTAAAATTATCTAGTTTTAGGAAGAAAAAAACAACAGAGAGCACATTTTAAATCCTTGCCTTTTGCCTTTTTTTTTTTTTTTTGTGAAACTTATTGATGAATAATTTAGGACTGTTTCTTAGCTATTCTCCTCCGTCTATAAAAATGTAAACTGACTTAATTACGTGACATCACAGCAATAACAGTAAAAGAAATCCACTCCAGGGATAAGTAGAGCATATAGTGTTTTATAAAAAGTCCAAACCCCATTATTTTAGTTTATATAAAGTGGATTTTAGCACTTGAAACACTTTTATTCATAAAATTGTTTCCAAGTATTTCAGAGGCCTCTTACCAGTAAGGAGAGTTGCACAGCATATGAATACAAAGGGTAGTGGCTACCTTGGTTAAAGCCTGTCAGGTTGACTGTGAGGATTTTATGCACTCATTTGAGAAGTTAAGATTGTTAAGGAATATTTTATGCACCAGAAAGAGAGGAGATGATGGCAAACTTCTACTAACCCAAGGCAAATCTATTTAGCTGACCCCTATCCATGTCACATCAACAAATCCATGCTGCACAATTAATTAAAAACAAAATTAGCAACAGCTTTTGCTGTTGTTTCTTCAGCCAAGTGGAGAAATGTGTAGCGACCATTTCAAATGAGATCACACCAAGATAGCATTTAAAGTTATCTCCGAAATCCAAATTCATGTACACATTTTCATCAGAGGCACAGTGGGTTGGATACATACATAGTGACTCAGAGGTATAAAGTCATAAACAGTGCAGCCAAAGGCAATAAACATTCCATCAACGTGGACAGAGGATAGAATTTTTATTTTGTTAAGGTACAGTAGCACATATCACCAAAGAGACACTCTGTTGCTAAAGGATAATAATTGCAGTGGCTGAAACTAAAAATTGTGTGACTGAGAGAGATGAGCAACCACAAAAAATAAAACCAGCAGCTTTGCTGCTCTACATGCACACCCTTTCTTCTGTGAAAACTCCAGAGCGCCACTAAAAAAAGGCATATTCAGAAAAATTTGCATCATAGTTATATTACCTTTATATCCAGGTCACGGATGCCTAGGGAGTTTACTGAATTTCCTGATGGAGAAGGGACTCACAGCCAGGTAACAAAGATGGCCATACTGTGGAAAAACAGAAGTTTAATAATCAAAAAATAACCCAGCTCATTATCTGCAATTGCTTCTGTCTTCAGAGACTTGGTACAAAATAGCTGTGTTCCCAGGACAGAACATCTACCTATTCTGAGACACAATTTCTAAAATACAGAAGGTTAAAACTTCAAATATTAGGAAAACAAGATTTATATATAATGTATGTTCATTATTGCTGACACTTCCCTAGAGGTTGTTTCTTCCCATGAGTTGCTTCTAAGAGAATACACACAGGGGTGATTTAAAAACAGAAGTTGCTGGAAAACAGTATTCAAAAGTTATCTTTTCCTTGTTAGACCTTTTATCCTGTAAGTTTATACCAGACATCCATTGCTTAATGGACTGCAGTTTTGCAAAAGGGCCTGAATTTTGTTCAGCAATCTAAGTTACTTTAAAAAGTTCAAGCTAAAAAGTGAAGCTCAGCTTTCAAAAATCAGCAATGGTCTGGGGCAATCAATTAAAAAACCCTTCATGCCTTGTGCTCAAGAGGAGAAATGATCAGAACCTTCTGAAGGGCAAACAGCAAGACAATGCAGTGGGCAACTGTGACCCAGCCTCTGTAATCACACTGGGGCAGAGGGTTAATGCCAGCCCTCTTCACTGAAGAGGGTTTTGAAGACATTTGTGTCACTTAACACTTGCCAGCCATGGCTTTCTCTTCTTCTTCTCATTTCAGAGAAAAGACAGATTCTTGCCATTCTTTTGTCATGGTTAAATAATGAATGTACTGGGCTGCCTATTCATGTCACAGTCTCAATAACAGCCTTTGTATTATTTCTTCTTCCGGCAATATATGCAACATGGAAGTATTATTGTAATATAGATTAAAAGCTGGTTTCATCTAAACTGAAATCTCTTTGCATATAGTCTGTCCCAATCAATAATCCTTCTGGAGGTTTAGAAGCAGATTTCTGTTCACATTACAGTTTTAGGAAGAAACTCCTGGAGGTTTTCATGGCATTGAAGCTAGTTCAAACTACAATGAAAACTTGCTTTCTTTTGTGACAAAATCAATTCACTGCAAACATGTAACACATATGTGAAGTCTGTTTACATACCATTTCCTTAGTGTTATCAGGCTTCCACACAATCAGAAGAAAAGCAAGGAATTGTAAAGTATAAGACACTTCAAATTTTGGGTGGCTGATTTTCTTTCTTATTTTTTTTTCTTTTTTAGGCTCATAAAAAGAGTCTTTATAAATAGTCAAAGGGCAGAATGAATGTAACTTACTATGCTAATTGCATTGCTGGTTTCACTGCATATCACAGGGGAACAAAGCAAAGATAAAAATTGCATAAAACAATGGAACCAGGAAAAGAGACAAAAAAAAGGAAAGTACCACGATACTCTGAAAGAGCTGCTGTTGCAGAAGGAGACAATTCACTGAAAAGTTGATGCTGAAAAGAAACAGAAATGAGTGGGCTGAATTGATGGGCATCCTTTCTACATTCAGCAATGCAGAGTTCAGCTGAAGCAAATTGAGTGCAGGCTGTAATGTCAGAGCCATGCATAGAAGAAAATGTTTCAAATGCACAGTAGTGTTCTGTAGGCTCACAATCCTCTTTTATTTCTCCACTTTCAGCTTTGATTTCCCCTTTATTATTTCATTGGTTTGGCTCTTTAATTGACATGACTGTGGAAGTGAGGCTAATAGGAAGTTAATTTTGTCTGAAGTGTTTATAAAATACAAGATTTCTGGAAAGAATTGAAATTTTCTGGTAGGATTTAGTCCTTTTTCTTTAACCCCATCCTATGCCATAGGTTGGCTGTCAGTAGAGTGCAAGATAAGTAGGATCCTGGGCATCTAATTTGGACACCCAAGTTTAAGCAACAAGAACTTTCTTTGCAAACCTCCAGAAGGACCTATTTTTCTCTAGACTGCTAAAATGAAAGACTATGGGACAACACATGAACAAGTCTAGCAGAATTAGTGTTGGCTGTATGTTGACTGGTATTCTGGCATGTTTTATGGGGAAAATCAGCATGCAAAGCATGAACAGTGATTTTGCATGTTCTGAACCATGCAGCAACCTGTATAAACTTTGTATCTGCATACATGATTTTTTCAAGAAAAAATGTTCCGCTTAAGAAACAACCATGAAAAAACTTTGGCAGCACAATTCTGGTTAGTTACATCAGACAATATGCAGATATAATTTATTACACATTTATGCATGTCGCATTTGCAGTGTCTTTCTAGGGCTTTAGGAATTTCAGGGTACAATAAACACATGCCATCAAAACCTCCTAAGGCTAAATGTGTGGATCAGATGTTTCTAAACTCTCTGCCAAGAGGATCACTATTGTTAAAAAAGTTTCAAGGAATTAATGTAGTTGCTCAGATTCTCACAAGGAACCGACAAAGGCTCATTACTAGTTGATGGGAGATTAATGTTGTGGAAAGAGGAGAGACTTCATGGAATTATTTATTAGCTTGCATGAGACATCTCTGAGATGGAATGAGAATACAAAAGGGGTTAAAGACTGCTGCAAAGTCTCCTACTGAGATAACTTGTTATACAAAAGGGTAAGTGCTAAAAAGCTTTCAAGCACTGCCTCACCTGACAAGGTTGGAAAAGGTATTATCTGAAAGGCAGACCACACTTTTCAGAAGTAAGGAGGATGATTCTCTTTTGGCTTGCAAATATCTACCTATCAGACAGGAGGGGATTTAAATGGGAGTGTTCATCTGTCTGCTGCTGAGACAGACTTACTGGGAACAATTTTAACAGAGCAAAAAAATTCTGTGAAAAGGATAGATAAAATAGCAGGAGTTCATCTTTTTTCCATTACAGAAAGTCTCATATCATTGTCTCTCCTACTCCTCCTCCCCAAAAAAATAAATAGTAAAAAAATTCTGAAGATATTTCTTCATCATCATCATCATCACTACAAGCTGCTGGATTCATGCTAGTTTTAAAGACACTATCCTTATTAAACTTGCTTTTGTTAAACTCATGGGATTAGAGCCTTTAGGTCATTAACTTTAATTTCAGACTAGCAGCTCACAAGAACAGCTGGGTACAAGGCTGTGGGCTTAGATTCCTCTGTTTGGAGCTTTACAGTACAAAAGGAGAAGCAGCCCCCTGGGATAAAATGAAGTATTTATGAAGTCACACACTATACATTGGGTTTTCTGGTGTCCTGTTTCCATGCCAAGCAGCCTGAGTACATGGGACAAGTCTGAAAGTGATGAGTCCATGACTTGCCCTGGATGATGTTAGAACTGTATCGTCTCTGCTCAGATAACAATATTTTAGGTGTTGATCACAGGATGGTTGAGGTAAGCAAGAATTGGACATAGAAGTGTAGCTGTTGCAGGGCTAAGAGGTGAAGGATCACCTCTCTCAGCCTTTTGGTATAAGGGTGCTTTCCTAGATCATGGTCATCTTGCTGTCCATCAGGACATCAAGCTGCTTTCCAGCCACTCAGCCCCCAGCATGTTCTGGTGCATGGGGTTAACCCTGCTGAGATGCAGAGCTTTGCAATACCCCATGCAGAACTTGTCAAGATTCCTCTCTGCCCATTTCTCCAGCCTGCCAAGGTCTCTCTGAAGGTGACACAACCATCTGGTATGTCACCCAGTCCCCTCATCTTAGATCATCTACAAACTGGCAGAGGGTAAATTCCATCTGCCTGCATTTTCCCAGTAAAGTTAGGAAAGATGAACTCCATTCTATGTGTGCATGTGTCGACAGCATCCACCTTAACATGACTCCCCTGAAATTAATTCAGATCGATAGCTTGTTACAGTGTAATTAATAAAATAATAAGAGCAACTATGGTCAGTATAATGTAAGCCACCATTAGAACAGAGGAGTGACAAACATCAAGAAAGGGAGAGAAAGAGAAAAAAATCAGGCTGGAAGAAAAAGATTATTCCTATATAAAAGATATCTGAGGCCTTGTCTACAAGAAACTCAGGAAATAAAAAACATTAATAAAGGTGTAAAGCTAAAATTTATTTGCTAAATCTCACAAACCTTGTGTAGGTGCATTTGTTCAAAGTTGAAGTGGTTAAATTTGACTTAGATTAATACATTTATAGTATGTATTAAATTAAACAAAATTAAGGTCTCTTTTCTTCTAACAAGGCTGTCAACACAGGGATTTAATGCAGCTGAAGTGTGAACTTTAACATTTAATTTGGATTGACTTTCCTAAATGTCCCAATGCAGAAGAGTCCTATTAGCTTTCACAGTGGCAAAAATTAAAAACAGAAAACAGGCAATGGATGCTAGCCAGGTAATGGTAAAAAGTAATTAAATGAAGACAAAGAATCTTTCCAGAAGGAATTATGAGAAGCCACAGATTCTGGCCAGGAGGTGATCAAAGCCATTTACCAGCATGCAGACAAAGAGCCAGGAACAGATGAAGAGTAATCATAAAACAGATCAAATACTGTCAGTTAGAGATTGGCATTGCTGAAGATCTGGAGCACACGAAAAGATACAGAATTACTGTTTTTAAATGACCAGATGGAACTGGCAAAAAGGCAGAGAAAAAAAAAACAGCTAGACCATTACACATAGTTGTAGAAATGGATGAAGTTTTTAAAACCAGAAGATTCTCTTTGCTTTAGAAAGGAAATTATGAGTCTTTAGAGATGCAGAAGTGCCAAAATTGGAAGCTGGAAGACAAATTACCCTGTAGAAAGGGAAGAAACTTTGATTGTAATTAATAATGACTATGAGGACTTTCACCTATATTTCAGGGCACAGTGACAAGACATTGGGACTCATTATACCTGCTCAGGTAATACAGCTATACAGTACCTGTAAGGGAAATGGTGACTGATCCATACAGTGCTTGTTACCTATTTCTAACAAGCAATAGATTGTTGTGATTTACAAAGATTCCAAAATAAAAGAAATTCTTAACCAAACTAATCACACAGCACCAGCTTTGACTTCTAGAATGTTTCCCTGCACCTGCACAGAAAAACTCTGCACTGAAGGTTACAGCTTTATCTGTTCTCCAGAGGGGTCGCAGTATCTGAAAAGTGAAACTACAGCTCCACTGAAGAGCTTTGCTATCATTTCATGCTGTCCCTTTTTGCAAATGGCACAGGGAAAGATGGACTAGCCAGCTGACACACTGAGGGGCCTCTTTCTATGACACTCATCATTCTTTTGTACACTAAAGACTTCTGAAAGTACTCTTTTTTCAACCTTCGATGACAAATGGGACAACCGCCTTTGTCTTACTCTCCAGAGTGAAATACTTTTTTGGAAAGAAGAACAATCTGATCCTTTTTTTCCCTCACAAATTTCTGAGGCCATAATACAGAAATGAATCAAGCAAAACTAAATCAAGTAGATAAACAGGTTTCCATAAAGCACCTGCCTTGTCCTCATTACCTTACATGCTCAGGTCCAAAACAACAGAAGAACCAAGGCAAACTTAGCCTGGATACTCCTTGGTAGCAGAACACAGCAAGCTTCACAAAAATATCAGACTTTAGCAAAATGGTAGAGGAGCCCATGCTGGTAAATTGAACAGTGGAGATCAAATATGAATAAAATTAGCTTAAATGAGTTCCTAGTGTTTGGGTTAAAATTACCCCAAAAGAGTGCAGCATAGACAAAATCTGAGAAAAGCTTAATTTGACCTCTCTGTGCCAGACAGTTTCACCTATGTCCTCAGTTTAGCTGAGAGCTTGGTTTGCCATTCATGAGGCATAGGCTATATGTAAATATATTTTCTATACCCACCCCCAGATTGCCAGAAGAAATGCAGTTTCTAACCAAATTATGCCAATACCTGCTCTTAGAGCCCTCATCTGGTACCTTGCTAAAATTTCACTCTTCAGAGTAGGGACTAACCATATGTGATGCAGCCTTGCCTAAATTAATTTACAGCAAAAAGACTTATTTATTTCCTGCCCTTGGTATAATCTGATTGGCTTTTGTGACAGCTGTAAAAGGAAAGCTTCTAAGAGAGACAATCACATCTGACAAAGAACATGCTAATGAAATCAGGCTTTCTAAAGGGAAGTGATTTTGACAGATTAGAAATTATAGCTTTGTATGGATACTACCCAAGTTGTCAGCCCTTCTTCCCACAGTAGCAGCAGGCTCTGTTCAATTTGAGGAACACTCTGTCTGCTCATCGTGTTATATAAAATCACACTCTCACCATATCTGGGTGATTTCCTACAGTGAAAAACTCAAAAACAGAAGGTAAAAATTACCCATTTGGCATCTTAATCTTCTATTAATGATGCAACCTGTAATATACCATCTGAAAAACATGAATCAACACTGAGCCCACACTTCCACAAATAGAACTCTCTACCCTGTAATGTGGTGATCTTTCTCTTTCTAATTGCATCTTACAGATTTTTAAAAGGCACTTTAGTCCTTAAGTGTAAAATTTGCATTCAAACTACTGTACAAAGAAACACTAACAATGATTTTGATGCAATTCCTGCTAAAAAAGAGCACAGACTTCTGATCACACACCATCAGAGAAGATGGAACTGTACATGGAGCATTTTTCTTATCTCATTAGCAACCATTAGAAGCCCTCAGGGGGAACATAATGACCAGTGGAAAAAGGGCAGAGCAGACTTCAGTGAACAAAACAGATGTTTAGTGCATATAGATATTATCCAACACCAGCATCAAACTAGTGAGTTTGGCCATTTAGGGCATCTCCTAGGAAACCATCAGAAAACATTAAAAGATATTGACTAACATAAAAGGAGCTGTAGGGGAAACGGTGCATATTTGATAGAAATGGGATGTGCTTCTAAATGCAACAGTTCTAATTTCTGCTGAGGAAAAGAAAATCTTTTTCTAGATGCATATTGTGATTTTGGTTAAAGGTCTTCAAATTTGCTGTACATTACTGTAGCTTGATATTGCAGTCTTTAACTAAGCAATGTATGAAATGCAGTGCAAAAGCAAATCACAAAGTGAGAGAACATAAAAAATATATCTTAAATATGTTGCAACTTTTACAGCACATAATGTTGTTTTGTTGTTCTTGTTATTATCTTCTTTTCTCTGCCAGTTCTTTCTGGATGAAATTTTCCACATAGTCTGAGAGCTATAAAACTGGCAAAGGTATTGGGCACTTCATTTCCTTTATGGTCCTTCAAGGAAAACTTCTGTGCATTAAGCCAAAAAAAGCCACTGTAATTGACCTGGACCAACTGGCAGTGTGTCCATCACACTGTGTGAAGTATTCTTGCTCATAACTGCAGCATTTCACCTCTGTGTTTTGTCCAGGAAGAGAAGGCATTTGATTCACTGACATTTTCCTTTCCTCCATCAGGTTTTGTGTCTGATCAACAATGTTTATTGCCTGGTAGTTTCTTTTTAGAGTGCTAAGGACACCTTTTCCACTGTGATTACTGTTTTGCCCTCTCTGCAGTCAGCGAGTAGAAAGGTTAGCTCGGAATTTTGCTAATGAGAACTTTGCTGATCTGTTCAAGTTGGCTGATACGCCTTTTGGGCATGGCCAATCAGAGCATAAAGTGTCAGGAGATTTGCTGTCTCTCTACAGCCCTGGCAAATGTCTTCCTGCAGTCTACCAGAGAATGAATTCTCTGCCCAGTTCTCTATACCTTATGGCAAGGGATATTGGCACATACTCACCTCTAGATACATCACAAACCATCCATGCATATTGTGTTCCTTCTTCAGTTTGGTACATTTGCTTAATGTGTTCAGGTCAAGTTGTATCATCAATTTAGCTGAATTAATAAAATGAGAAGGAAGGCTATAATTTAAAAGCAGAGAAAGAGTAGGAAGAAGCAAAACACTTCATGAACACTGAATGATTTTTTTTTTCTGAATTGAGACTAATATGGAGTTCTCTACAGTACAGCTGCACTGGATCAGTAATGGCAGTTTTAAAGCAAGCAACACAGCCCCTGCATGCCATGGTGTTAAGCTTGGCAGACAGCTCGGCAGAACTGAGGAACAAAAAGGAAACCATTTTTGAAAAAAATCTACCCTCTTAATTCTATATACCATCTTGCTGCCCCAGCTTTCCCCAGCTCCCATTAGATATTCCTGCATCCAGCCTGTGTTCTCCTGGGAGGCTGTGCCCATTAGTGTGCAGAGTATCAGCACAGCACCAACACACTGCTTAGGTGTCCCTGTTTTGGGAGGTGACTGTCATATGGTTAACTCAGGAATCAGAGATTTATGAGAGGACAAAGATCTGACGTCTTCTAATTTGACCCAAGAGACTCTGTTATATAACAGACAAGCTATCAAAAAACCTCTGTGAAACATAAACCTTGCTGAACTTCTTTTGATGTTTGTGTTTTATTTTCCAGATGGAGCACTGCCAAATAACAGCTGCATAGACAGTCAGGATCATTTACAGAACTGCAAAGAGTTTGACTGATCAGCTTAGATGTCAGCAATTTTGTAATATGCTTGGGCACCAAAGGAGCAGGGCAGGTTGGGGAATGGAAAGGGGAAAAAATATTGTGTATTCTGATTGTGTCCTTCACACAAAATTACAATCATTTTCAACAACAAAGTAATTCACTTCATCCAATAGACTGTCCGCAAGTTCAGGGCAATAAAAATGAAGAGCATCTTTAGCTGACAATTTAAGCTCAAATCATTTTTGACTGGCAAGGTGTGGTATCATCCAGAAGAATTGATGCTATAGTAGTAGCTTCAAATTACGGGGTTATAGTGTGTCTACTCAACATGCAGCTCTGATCAGTGGAGGTAAGGGGAGGGATAGGGAAGAAATGGATAGCAATAAATGCTTTCTGTAAGCTCTATAGTTAATTAAGGATAAGAATTTGTATACACATTTATATTTGAGAAGGACTCAGAATAAAAATTAAAATGGAAGGTTTTACTGACACTGAATACATACTGAAGTTCTCATTTCAGGCACCATTTTCCTATTCAATCCCCTGCATGATTTTTTTGAGAGAGTTCTGGGGAAAAATGCATTTCCCTTTCAGCAAAGGAAATTTTAAACAATGTCATTTTCTAAAAATGGTGGTTTACCGAAATTACATGTTTCTGTTGTGCCAACCCATTCCACCCCCTACCCAAATATAATTCAAGGCAGGTTGTTGTGTCAGCAGTTGTCAGTCTCTGTTAGCAAGTGTCAGGGCTGAGATAACCATTAATGTCCTTTCTCTAGCTGATGAGTTTAAAGGGCATTAAAGCAGAGACTAAAACTCAGTATTTTTGAAATGAAAAACAAAACCCCTTCTTAGGTTTTCCTTGAGCAGCAGAAGTGTTAGCACATTTTGTAATGGGCTTCTCACCCCAGCAGAGCTAAATAATAGCCAATAAATGTAACCTAGAAATCCATCCAATTGTAAGAGTTAATTAAATATTACGATAAATCAAGCAAAAAGAAATACATTGAAAAATCCCAAGTAGTTTAAACAGAAATAGTCCACTAATACTGGAATATACATCTAAAACAAGTTAGAAACATGTGAGATTAGAAATCCCTGTATCAAGATGGATGAGTTAAAAGTTAGACCTAGGAGGTAATCAGACTGTGGTTAGTCCATCCAGAAACTACCTTTTATCATTTTCAAGAGAAGGTTTGTGGACTAAAATCATCAAATATACAGCCTCTAAAATTATTGCTTCACATCACAAAACCTGGTCATAACCAATAACCTTTACTCACTGGAAGACTCATTTCAACACAAATGATCCCCACTGGATCAGCAGGAACACCAGAATGATACATACAGAAATACATTTCATGTTATACCCTGAGAACACTGATACTTGCTTTTTTCCAGTTACTATTGGAATGATTGTGTTGCTTCTCCAGGTGATGTGTCCCTTACATCAGAAAGAAGAAAAATTTCACAATGACCACCTCAAGATTCAACATCAGTCAATTCTCTTTAACTGAGTATCTTTCAAAAAGGGACGCACAGAGTGGATTAAATAGCTCAGTGGTTACATAATAGCATAATTGGTTTTTTCTTAGTTCTTCCTTTGTGCATTTTAATTATATGCTTTCTATTCTTAAAGTGCATTTCTTTTCTTCAGTATTAATTTTCTTGCATGTGTGCAAGGTATGGAGGTTGAAGGCCTCCTCACCATAAATCCCTAATCAGGTTTAATAGTTTAATGCTGCACAGTAAGAAGGCTGTGTTAAAGCAATTGACCCTTCAGATCAGCTGATTCCATGGAAATTAGAGCCTCCCACATGTCTCACCTAAGCACAGCCACCTCAAAAGTAGACATTGATTCTGGAGTGTTGGGAACCCTCTAGAGTGAACAGCAAGAAACAGGCACAATTTATCTTAGAATACTTATCTCAGGATAGGGTCAATTGCCCTCTGCACTGCCTACATCTCTCTGTTGACTACAGGAAGCTTAGGAGAATTCACTTAGAGAAGACATCTAACTTTTTGATGGATATGGTTAATCGAGGTGAATACTTGCTGGATGTCAATACCTGATTGCTACAATGCTGGCTGTCTTACCCGAAATGCCACCTCCATCTTCATTGTCATAGATAGCTCTGACTGTAAAGTGCAGATCAAAAGATACAGCAGATTGGGATGAGTTTCCTTTGTAATAGGGATTTACCTGAGAGACAGTGTGATTACTGTATCTATACAAGTAGTGTTAAAGATACACTTGTGCACTATTAACAGGAGATTTACTTAGAGTATCTTCTAAAAATACATCTATTCACTCTTCAGCATTATCTTCACTATGTTCTGGAGCTTGGCATTTCTATTATATTAATGTTTCTATTTTATCTGTTATATTTCTTCTCATAAACAAACCACCAGCCAAATGCTTTCTGGCTGATTGCACCAGAGCCTGACTATGTCTGGCTTTTAATCATAGTTTCTCCATCTCTCTGAAAACATCCTTGGTCTTCTGGGTAACACAAGCCCTGTAGCAGGCTAACCTATGCTGAGAAAAGGTCGGCTGACTGTTGGAGCAAAGCACAAGGAAAGCAAAGCCCAGTGCTCAGCTGAGAGCTGAGAAGTTGCCAGGAGGCTGCAGAGTTCATGCAAACCCCCTGCCTTCCACGCTACATTGAGCCGAGGTCTCGGGATTCTTAAACCCTCAGATTTCCAGACACTCCCCTCACTTTGAATAGCAAATGGGAATCAATTTAGCTGTCAGCTGGAGAAAGCACTCAATGTGTGGGGCAATGGGGATTCAGTTTGAGGCCCGGGGTGGCAGGCGGTTGCCTGAGATGACTTCAGAAGACAACTGCATAAATAATTCCAAGCTCTTTTTCCCTACCATATTTCTGGGTTTCCCGAGGAAGTCATCAAGGCAAGTTTGACATCAATCAAAAGGCTGGGCCAGCATACAGTCTACAAGGGTGTGAAAAACTGACAGACATAACACCTGAAGAGGACAAGGGGATCTAGAAGATCTTTACAGGCAGACAGTGATAGGACAAGGGGGAATAGTTTTAAACTAAAAGAGTAGAGATGTAGATTAGATATTAGGGAGAAAATCTTTACTGTGAGAGTGGTGAGGCACAGAATGAATTGCCCAGAGTAGTTGTGGATGCCCCATCTGTGAAAGTGTTCAAGGCCAGGCTGGATGGGGCTTTAAGGAACCTGATCGTGGGGAAGGCATCCCAGCCCATGGAGGGGATTAGATGATTTTTAAGGTCCCTTCCAATTCAAACCATTCTGTGATTCTGTGGTTGTATGATCTTTCACGGAATTGCAAGATTCTGCCAAGGAAGAATCCTGCTCTGTTCTGCAGCAACCTGTGCTCCATGAACCAGTTCTGGCTGCAGTAAATCCACTCAGCTCCAGCAAGACTTTTGCAACAGCCAAGCCTCAGCACTACAACAGGGATAAAGAAACTGTTAGAAAGCCGTTTTGATGGCCAACACTTTATCCTCTGACACAATACAATTGTAAGTTATATAGGAATTTCACAATGTGTAATAGTAATATGCACAAGGTAAAAACTCTAAGTCATTAGCAGTATAATTTATTAGCTAAGTTGTGCCAATGCCTATCAATCAGGCTTTAAGGTTGGTTCCAAAAAGGTTTTTGATCTTCCTTACATTGCTTTGCTTTTCTTCTTCCATGGCAGCATTAGCAGGCGACAATTACATTATATATCTACTCAGTGCTCTGGTGAGAGACCATTATGTTCACAGATCATTACTGACATCCTGACATTTGTCATCTCCTTTCATAGCAGTTAAATCTTGCTTTATCTGTAAATGTCACCACGTCATTTATTCATGAAAAGGGGTCACATTCCCAAAATAGTACACTCAGCTTTTGAAAGGGAAGTTGGTTTTATTCACTGTGGTAATCCTTGGACAAACTTCACTGCTGCTAAGTACTGACATTTTTCCCCATGCAGCTGTTTACATCCCCGCATACAGATGTCAGGTTTGTTTTTTTCAAAGTAAAACCCTAACAGAAAGAAAAATTATCTGGATGAGAAAAATAAGTGCTTATTTTTTCAGCTTCCTACACTTAATCCACATGGAATTATCATCACCGAATTTACTGTTGTGAGCTATAATTTTAATTTGACATTGTAATGGCTGAGAACCCACTGGCTGTCTATTTTTACTAAGTCTTTGGCAGGTAGTTCTCAGCTGGACTGTATTTCAACCTCACAAAAACATAGTTTAAATAATCCTTGATAACAATACTTTCTTTTTCCATCTTCAAGGTCTTGAAAGTTTAATTAATAAAAGTCTAGGCCTACCCTGTGAGATATATGGACATTCTTTTTTCTTTAGAGAAAATAAAAGCTGATGCAAGGAGGATGCCCAAAGGACTCTTCCTGTCATCTTGGAAGAAATGAATCAAACGCAAGTGTAAAGTCTGAATTTAGGAGGGCAGAGGCTCCCTCTTACACCATTTATACACTAACAGGCATCCTTTCTGCAGTAGGATTTCCTTTATCACCATGCTTCTCTTTTTTACCTGTTCACACATTAGGATTTTAGTGGATGCCTTGAGGAGGTTGTGGGTTTTTTGGTACTTATGGATTTCTCTTTGAAGATCTTGTTCAGTTTTCCCTCATGCCCATCTTAACAGCCAGGTATGCCACCTGGAGCTCCATCTTACTCAGGTTATCATTATAGCACTTGCATTATTTCTGAAAAAAAAAAATTGGCTGTGGACAAATTTTAAGGCCAGATTCTAAGATAGCATGAATTATCTTAACAGTTGGGATCCATATGTATATTTATGTATGTATATACATATTTATAAATGTATATACTTATAGCTTATCTAGTGATCTACCATCTTGAGGTTTTCTATAGTGATAAAAACATAGCAGCTCACTTCTCTACAGTAATTTCCAAATGATTTTACAAGCCCTATGAAGTATATGCAGCAATTACTGTTCACACTATTCACAGCAGCTGCTTTATGAGCTCAGCAATGCTCCACAATAGCTGAAGGTAGAAAATAATAAAAACTGAGGCCTGAATTTACCAGGGGGCTAAAAGGGCTGCAGCTCCTCCATTAATGTTGCCCCCTGAAGCATATAATCAACAGCTGGATCCATTTCTGAAACTGTCACATCCCTCTGAAAATAAAGAGAATAATTTAAGTAAACTGAACAGTATCACAGAAATACAGAATCATTCAGGTTTGGATGTGCCTCTGGAGGTCATCTTTGCTGCAGGCAAAGCCACATCAGATCTGGTTGCAGGGCTTTGTCCAGTTGAGTTTTGAATATCTCTAGAAAATATCAACAACCTCTTTTCCAGGCTTTGACAGCCCCCAAGGTAAAAAAAAATAAATAAACCAGAACCCCAACAAAAAACATTACTCATATGTAGTCTGAATGCCTGTCCTGTGTTGCAGCTTTTGGACTTCACCCTCTCACCATGCATCTCTGATGATGTTCCAGAGCCTTCTCCGCTGAACACACACATCTTCCTTAAATACTCCTCATGCCTCCTGACCAACAGAGTCCTACACTGAACTTGCTCCAGTTTTTCCCTGTCATTTTTCTATTGGGATGCTCCAAAGAGCATGTGTGTGGATGCCCTCTGCATTGCCATCTCACATGCCAAATCCAGGGGGAGAATCATTTCTCTCACTGCAAGACATAACTGCTGAGGTGAAACCCTTGTTCTCCAGGTGCCATTGGCAAAACCTGCTGCACACTTCCTCCAGCAAGTTATTCAGGTTGCCATAGTTTCTGCTTCAAGTTTTCAATGTCTCTTTTCCTGCCAAATTTCCTGCCACTTCCCTCCCCTCCCCCAGCATGTCTTTACAACTCCCAGTTATGTGATTTTTGAGACCAGCTGGAACATAAACGCTCAGAGCTGAAGAACAAATAAAATGGTTGCTTTCAAAAGTTAACAGACGAAATTCTCCTCTGTGCCAGTTATCTGTTGAAGTCAGGGTCATTACCTCCACTTAAACCAGCTGAGAATTTCAAGTATTTGACCACGGCTTCTGATCTCACCAGGTGTGGGACCAGCTTTCCCTGAGAAATCTGTGGTATTCCAATTATGCTGAGTATTCAATTCAGACACACACTTATTTTTTAAATTTAAGTTTTGACCATATTGTATTTTCAAAACAATAAAAATCTCTGTCTACTAAAGACTGGCTTCTGAAATTTGCCTCTATAATACATTTTGCCAAAACAGTAAAGGAGGTCACAGAATAGACCTGTATTTGGAACTATTGTATTTGAAAGACTTCAGTATCAATATAAGAAAAAAAAATACTGTCATTTTACAGATTTTGATAGGATTTATTAAGAATAGAATCTGTCCACAAAAAAATCCTGAAAATAGCTTTACTGGATGTTCTAAAACACCATCTATTTAATACTGTGCTAAGTTTCAGGGGAAACTCTCATGATAATTTCTTGCAAGAAAATGGATTTATTCTAAAGAAACACATACAACTTTTTTCTTTTGACATGAAGGGTTGCATATTGTTTAAAGACTTTGCTACAGTAAAGCAAAGTAATGATAATCAAAAGGAAAGGGACTGGGGCTCTGAAAGATTATTTGTCTGTAGCTGTACTTTGCCATGTGAAAAACATAATGGATGTAATTTTTGTTTCATCCAAGCCAAAGGGAGGTTTTTCACAGGCTTGAGTGATGTCAGGAACTGACACCATTTCTCAGGCTGACAGTATTTTGCCATATAACATGCAGCATTGTTGGTGTGAACTGAAAGATGCTACCATTAACTTCCCTTATTCTAATGAAAGCCTTTTTTTCCTCTCTTTTTTATTTTTTCTACTGTATTTTTTTGCAGCTTTCCTAAATATACTGGAAAGCAGGAAATGCTTCTGTTTGAAGTATATATTAATATCTTTTTCCATGTGTCTATGTGTGTGTACACATGTATGTACACATGTGTATTCAGAATCTTTTATTAAATATTAAATGGTACTGTGGATATTAAAAGAATTGTGTTTTCTCTACTCACCATGAAGCCTATTTTCTCCTGATAACTACAGCAAACTCTATTGACCTCTGGAGACTTGCACTGATATTGCATATTGCCTGTTAAAACAACTGGAAAAGCAACTCCCCACCTAAGCAGAAGCCGCACTCATTCATGTGAGATTTTGTTATTGAATCTTAAAAATAATTTTGAGATCAAATGCTGAAAAGACAAATACTGTAATTTTATTGCCAGATTAAACTAGTAAAAATAATCACATACACACAAACAGTCCCTTTTCTTTTAAAAAAGCTTTTAATTTTTCTCAGAACCTTTAATCTCTTTTCTCTCCACACCTTTAATCTCTATTTCTTTCAGAAATAGCCCTCTTTATGTACCCATGCAAATCAAGATCGTTGACTTCAAACATACATCTGCTTTCCTGGTGTTACTCCTAGCTTACAGCATGTTTGTATTACTAGTTTCATCTACCCACTGATCAGTTGCTTGACCAAGCACCTTTCCAGCTTATGGCCTCAAATTGTTTTTTTAAATCAAATGCTGACCAGTGACAGTGCTGCTTGTTGAACAGCAGTGTCCATCATGTACAAAAATTGAATCACAATAAGGGATGCTGAAGCAAGGATAATCCACTTTTTTACTGACATCTGGTTTATAGCTGTGGCTCACATTTCATGTAGACACATCGCTCACAGTGAAACTGAGCCAGTGGTAAGTGACAAATGGTGGAAAGACTACCTTCAAAATTCAGGGATTGGTAGGCATTTTTATGCCCAGGTTCTCAAAGATGCTTCCACATGTAACTGTTGTTCTGGACAACACTGGTTACAGTCTGAAGCACCAGCAGTGACTGCATAGAAAATGAGGGTAGTGTTTCATAAGACGTAACTAATGATGGATGGTCTCCTGCCACTCGGCATGCATTTAAGCTGAGAATGTTCCGCAGACCCTCTGTTAAAGTCAGGTGCCCTGAGACAGGTAAAGAAGTGCTGGTGTCAGCTGAAACCTCCAGATATCTCTGTGGACACCAAGGAGGACAGTTAACCCCTTCAGATGTGGTTCACCACTGGGAGAGTTATCACACACATGGGTATCAGAGCCAACCCACACAGTCTGCCAGCAAAGATGGATGAGAAGCAATGGACAGAAACTGAGGCACAGGAAGTTCGACCTGAGCATGAGGAAGAACTCCTTCACTGTGTGGGTGACTCTGACTAGAACAGATTGTCCAGAGAGGGTGTGAATTCTCCCTCACTGGAGATATTCCAGAACTCTCTGGACACAATCTCATGCCATGTGCTCTGGGATGACCCGGCTTGAGCAGGCAGTTTGGACCAGATGACCCACCTGTAATCCCTTCCAACCTGCCCCTTTCTGTGATTCTGTGAAGGTATCTCAGACCTGGTATTTCTGTGGGACAGATGAGAAGCAGAACCTGAGCACATTTCTGAGCACAGACCTCTACCTCTTCCTCTGCCTAATTCAGCCATTAAAGGATTTGGCCATCAATTACAGCAGCTAAGGATTAGGCTATCCACAGACTGTGGGAAAGCAAGCAGACAGCTGCTATGTTCCAAGAATATCTAGATATCTGGCAAGGAGTCTGCCTGTAAGAGCTAAATCATGTACATGAAACCAAAAGGAAAGAAGCCAAGACTTAAACCACACTGTCTAGGACTTACAATTCAGTAGGAGGAAAATCCTATGATCTGCATTCTCCATAGACTATCCAGTTTTCTGTAATTGTAAAAAATGAATGAATTCAGTGTACTCTTGCTGTCATGCCCTTGCACCACTGCACAAATACAAAACAGCTAAGTTCACTCAACAAACTGGGATCTAGCGAGACCCCAGGTGTATGAATGGTTGTTTTATGAATTAACTCAGGACAGAGATCTCCTAATCAAGCAAGTATAGTAAATAGGTGATCCTGTTGTGCCTTCCCAGTATTAGGGTGGGAAGGAGTTCCCAGTGCTAGAGGGAGTGTCTGTGGGAAGGTTTTCTAAAAATATTTGTAACAGCTGGGACAAATCTAATGACAAGCAGCCTTGGAGAGGTTCTCCTGAATTCTCTGGAATTTAGGCTTCATCATTTTGCTCAAGTGACACATTTGGTTTTCAAGTGTTTTGCTGATTTCCTAACTGTACCGTAGACTGAAATAATTTTGGTCCACTATTGCTGCCAGGGGGACACACAGCGGCAGCACTTTTGGTCTACAACAGGGAAATTTCTGAGGCAAAATTCTGAAATGCTTCAGAAACAGTTCAATTTTCCCCAGCAGAAATGTGTTTGAGACCAAATCCAACCTTCAGTGAAACTCAATTTCCTTTTCTCCTCCATGCAGAACATAAGCTAGCATTAAAGGGACCCATTCCTGCTCATGGAGGGAAAAAATCCTGATCTGTTTATTAGGGCACCAGGTGGAGAAAAGCCAGCCTTTATTTAAGTGTAACACCTGTGGCTCACTCTCCCAGATGCAGAGTGAGCATATGCTGAGGACGTTTGACCAGACATGTACAGAGCTAAAAGCTGTATAGTATAGTATTAGAAGTTTCTGTCTCAGCACAATATGTTCAAGTAAAGAGAAGATATCCCAAAATACATTTCATGTATTAAATAGAGTTATGTAGGCAGGCTCACGAGATAAGTTTTATTCCACCTTTTGAGACGTGTGTTATGCTCTTTATGCTAAATTTTGAATAGAAGGAATTTGATGTTGGATGAAAGATTTGAATAGTCCTAAGAATAGCAGAAAGGATTATTGGGTAATTTGTTTCACCATCTCTTTTACAACCCTATTTCTTAAACATTCCCCACCTGTTCTCCTACCACACCATGAAAAGTTGGCTGACATTTTCCACAGTGCTTTACAAATGTGGCAAAATAAGAAAAGAACAGAACAGATCTGCAATTTAACATACTGTATTTCACAACACTTTAACACAGGTAACTGCATGCTATAACTTACTACATAAATCCCCTTTCTGATCCTCTGAGGATTACTGAAAAACCAAATAAACCATCTGCCTATTACACATCCATTTGCCTAGCAAGTATTTTGGATGTCCTCCCATTAATATGTCTTTTGAAAGAGTATTTAGTTCAGTGGGAGATGAAGCGTCACCACACAGGTCATGCCTAAATCAACAGAACAGCTTGTCTCCCTCTCACAGCCAATCTACATATAATTGATTTTCAGCATCCATATTCAGAGACAAAAACTGTTTCTTTGAGAGATTCAAGTGCCACATTTCACAGCTCTCTTGCACAACTTTAGGCAAGGTCCATCTTCCACTGCTACAATATCAGTGAAAAATTATATATTGCATCATTCCCAGATGATTTCTACCTATTGCAGCTGGGCAAAAAGTCATAAAGTTAGGAAAATGATAACTGAGTTTATTAAAACCTTCTTTCAAGCTCCTCTTCTCAAATGACTTACACCGACTGTCACCCACACAGCACCATATTCAGTGTTAGTGAGAGGTGTTAAGCAGACTTGATTTTCTCCTCTTCCTCTGCACATTCTTGGTTTTGGGAACAAAGAAATTCCCACATAAGCTGAACAGATGAGCAGACATTTAACATTATCACCAGTCTGAGGTAATTTCCATAAGAGCAAACTGCCATATGACACCAGCCTAGGACACAGTACCAGAGCTGAATCAAACAATATCAGCCTGTAATTTGGATCCCAGTCTCATTATAAATCTTAGCACGCAGATACTTCACTGCTAACAAGACATCACACCACTTTGGTACAAACATCCACAAAACTGCAAAATATCTGAAAGAGACTGAGAGAAATTTTTGGGGTTTGGATTTTCCAAGCTCGCCCACAGATAATGATGCACATACATATACAGAACTTTGAAAACAGTGCTGTTGTGAAATACTCCCTCGTATCCATGATACTGCACCACTCTTTGCAAGAGTGGGCTCTTGGCTAATGCAAGCTGTGGGGAAGAATCACCAGGGTACTTTTTGCTCACTATTATGCTAAAAATCACACTTGAATCTGCTCCAACAGCTATTGATTCAGTGGAGTTCTTCCTGTTCTTTCAGCAACAATGAATATGTGAAAACTACTTTTCATCCAAATACCAAATGTTCTTGAACAGTCTTGTTGTTGTTCAATTTTTATTCCTATTATCTTAATTTTAGCATAAGAAGTACATGGGTGAGTCGGGGGGGGGGGGGGAACATAGGAGGCACACAGAAATGTCAGAATTCTTGAGCCATGGGAGATGAAAATCATAGAAATGTAATCTTAGCTGCAAATTACCAAGGGAGAAAGAAACTAAAAATGTTCATTTGAACTTACCCAGCATTATGATAAAGCAGTGACAGTCAGTACAGATTATTTTTATTTAAATTCTTGGGAGATAGTTATTATTTTACCCGAATAATCCTTGAGTTATTTGAAAGGAGCCCTGGCAGAAGGAAGCCAGCTTTAAGCTGTAAAATACATTGCTATCAATGAATATATAATTTGTACTTCAAGCCCTCAGACAGTAAAAATACAAGTAAAACTCCAGAAACACACACACACAAAAATTCAGTTTGTGGCAAATAATGAATTGCCAAGTCAAAGACTATAGAAAATATTAAGGATATACTATTTCTATAAATGATGCTCAAGAGGGAAGAGGAAATGGGAGAAAAAAGAATGGCTGTGAAATGTAAGATGGGTCTTCTCATGGGTACTGTTAATGGAACAGCAAGAGGGACACTGAAATATATTGCTTACTTTAATACCCATTCTTCTTGTCCTTTCTTCCTTTATTCTTCTGGACACATTCATCAATGAGAAACAGGTTCATGTTACAATCATATACCTATCCACCAACCTAAATACATTAAATAAAAATAAAATTGTATTCTGGGACAGGATGAAGTAACTGCACTCAAGCTTTAATTTATCTTCTGAATAGCATTGAGTTGAGAAAAAAAAAAAGTAGAAAATCCATTTACAAAGTCCTCTTTCCCTCCAAAAACACCTAGCTGTGAAGCACTGGCTAAAACATACACCTTGAGGTAACAGTTCTCGAGGGACCAATTCTAAATACATTTAATCTTGGAGGCTAAAGCCACCATCTCACTGCTTCCCGGTAATATACATTTAAGAACCTGGTAGATTCCAGGTTTACAGCCTTTCCCATGTGGAATGATTGTCAGGTGGGCAGTGGGTGAAAGGATACTGGATTTCACCATGGGGCATCAGAGAGGCTGACTCACAGCACATCAAGGACATACACAAGTGCCTTGTGTCATCTGGGCTAGACCTGAGTCCTAGGTTATATGTCCTGGACAGGAGCTGAATATCTGACAAATCCGGGGATCTGCCAGCCTGCTCGGTTCTCAGTTACCATTTCTAATCCAGTTTTTTTTTTCCTTTTTTAATAGAAGCTAAAGACTGAAAACAGTAAGACTGTGTAACTAAAGTACAACTCCAGAACTGAAAATCTCAGGATGTAAAAATCATAGGATTGACTTAAAATCTATTTGTATTTCTCCCTTGTTTTCTCTGTCTTTTTTGTTCTCTTTCCATTTCACTCCACGTCCCAAATACATGCAAAAAATCTAGTTCTCTAGCCTGAGGGTTTGTTTTCCTCAAAATTTTGTTCACTAGATTATTTCCCTGTTTTCCTTTAGAAAATAAACATCAGACTGACTAGTTCTAGCACCTTAATAGTAAAACAATTTAATATGTTTCACAATCATAAAGAAAGACTAAGAGTTAGCAATTTCACAGGGAAGGAACTTTAAAACCACATAATATTTTTCTCTCTTTTCAGAATATTGATGCATTTCTCTCTGTCTGACTCCAGTCCCTTTTAGCCTGCTCAGAAGTCTCTCTAAGCGGCTGGCTGACCCATCTGTGTCAGGAGAACATGCTGTACTGCACACTTTGTTGTTTCTTTCTCTTCCCTGCATCAAGGAAATAGTTGCTCTTCTTTGATCCTTCTCTCAGCTGCATGACTTTTAGTTCCATCTGTCCTGTCTGCCGTTTATGAAATAACATTTTTTCCCAGTTCCTGCCAAATAACCTTATTTTGATATTTTCCTCTTTATGCTGAATGCCCAGGCATACATCTTTCATAACTGCAGGGTGTGTTTGGTTCTCTGGGTTGTAATTGAAGGCCTGGCTTGAGACCGAAGGGTGAAAACTTCTGTTGTTGAGGGCAATTTATCTGCGTGAGTCCTATTAATGTGAATGGAAGGTAGGTGGCTAAATCCTAATACAGCTCACAAAAAATATAGAACTGGCTCTCTATTCCTCAAAAATAATACACTGGATGTATGATTAATTCTATAGTGCAATGTACAGGGGCTGAAATACAGGGTTGTTTAATTTTGGAAATTGCTTTATGTAGATTTAAAATCAAGAGGACATTTGCTGAAGATTAAAAAAAAAATTCAAATCAACAGCAATACATCGAAAAAATAAATGTATCTAGATAGTTTTAAAGTTCTTTTATACTTAGAAGGAAAAACATCAATATTTGTACTGTTCAGGCTATTTGTCTAAATATTGACAAATTCTTGCTATGGGAGGAAAAGGAATGCTGAAGATTACCAAGGACAAAAACATCCAAGAACTCTGTTTTGTTTTTTTTTTTTAAGTGGCCAATGAGACTATCCTTCTAAGAATAAAAGCTAGGCCTCGCACTTTTCAGGTAGTCATTTCTTTATTGTCATTAATTATTGATTCGTCTATTTGCCATTTACACATTGCCCTACCTTTCTTGTCTTTATTTGTATCTCTTTATCTTATCCCCTCAAGTTTTCATTAACTAACATCAAGCTTCTCTATTTTGCATTCGAAGAATCACATCCCTATTCTAGGTCATTAAGCTGTATCATCCTTTCTTAATCCAATTGTTACATGAAGACACAATACCAAAAGGAGTGTAGTGACAACCAGGGGATCAACAGGTTGTAAAATGACCTTTAAGTCCCACATGTAGCACAATAAGGCCAAAACCACTTAAATTAGAAAGAAGAAGACACAGAAGAGAGCAGAATTAATAAGTAATTCATGAGTACCATTATATGTCCTGAGGTTGTTTCACTATGCAAGTGGCATGCTTTCAAGTGTCATGAATAGCTACAGAATATATTTCTGTGTATCCAAATACTTAATAATTACCTCCTAGTAAGTAGTGATAAGGAATATGCTACATGGTCTTTGTAGTTGTCTGGAACAAATAGATTTTGCTATTCTTGCATGGCATATGGCTCCTGATGATTGTACTATCACCTGAACTCTTCGTAACATATTTTCTCTTTTAATTTTTTGTGATGCTAAGCAAAACCACTGAGTTACTCATCACAAGTGATGACCGATGCTCCATCTGCAATGCAAATATGTGGGGATAACTATGGAAAAAGAGCTTTTTCACAGCTTCATGAGCAAGTTAAGAGCAACTGAACAACTGGAGACACACACTAACAGAAGGCATGGGCAGCAGCCAGGACAGCATCTCCAGGCACTCCATATGTGGACTCTCTGTTGCCTACAGCAAATAAACTTTTGAAGCCAGCAGTGGTAGGAGAGCTGACAGAACGAATTAAAAAGTGGCAGCAGGGAGCCAAATACAGCAGTAACGGAGGTAACAGGGAACTCCCTGAACTCTGGGCAGGACAGGCAGTGAGAGGGTTGCCAGTGACAGCGAAAAGCAGCAGAGGATGGGATGGGTACACAAAAGGTACTTTCAAGGTCAGGAAAAGTAGTAGTGGACAACTGTAATTACTACAACTGCAATTTCCAGGAAGCCGTGGAGGAACAGTTTCCCTTGAGGGATGACAGAAATACAAATTCCTGCATGGAAGTAGGTGTAGAACAGCGGACAGCCACGAACATGTGGGGATGATTTACTGGAAACATTCCGGAGCTGTCAAAGAAACTGCCAGATTTCTCTTTTCAGAAGAGAAATTGCCAGAGAGTGAATGACAGGAGGACATGACACTCCAACTGGACAAAACACAAGTAAACCATAT
The DNA here is from genome assembly GCF_000738735.6 of Corvus cornix cornix. Taxonomy (NCBI): domain Eukaryota; kingdom Metazoa; phylum Chordata; class Aves; order Passeriformes; family Corvidae; genus Corvus; species Corvus cornix. Next base: position 106,370,715 of record NC_047056.1, on the reverse strand, counting down.
TTGCCTAGAAATTCCTGAAACCCCATGTTTAGGTAACATTACTCATTTTCCAGTAAAGAAAAATTAATATTCTGAGTATGCTCCAGATTTTTATTAAAAACTGATAGAAGAGGTGCCAACATATGACAGTCACGAACCCTTATCAAAAATTCCAGAAGCATACAACCAGCAAAACACCTTGTTCTGCACCAGAAATGGCTTCCTGCATGTAGTTTTTCTATACGTCATTCTTAACACCACTGTCTATTTTCTCATGTTTTATTATTTACCCTGTGAAGTGCAAATTTCTTCCTCTGTTCTGAAAGTCTTGTCACACATATACAGACACTGTAAGATAAAGTGATAGCTTTCTACACAGTTCTATTATAAGAACCTGAACATCATCCCAAATTACCTGTCATCAGCTGTTCAAGTCTTCTTTCCATTACTGACAAAACAAATGAACAGCTGCTTGCTCCACAAACCTGCACACTGAAAAAAAGACACACTAATCAAAAAGCTGTAAACAGCAAGCAAAAAATATATAAATGTTCTGGACATAATACCAAGTGGGTTAAGGCAGCCTGAATTCCCAGATACCTAAAAAGAAGAGTCTCCTCCAAGATGCTATTTTATAAAATGTTCTTAATTACAAAAGTATTTCAGAAGCAGCTGCTGTATGTTAAAAACAACTTAATTCTTTGTGGATAGAAACCTATGACATTTTTTTTTTCTGAGTACTGGAAAAAAGGTAAAAGTACACAGGTATCATGGAAATCATTTCATCATTAAATATTAGGACATGAATTTCTATTTATTAAGAACTGCTTAAAAATTTTACAAAGTTCATTAAACTTTGAAAAAAATGTCATAGTATAATTTCACTATTTTTCTGTGCATAATGTCATGAAGGAAAGGGAAAATGTGTTTTCCACTCAGGCAAAGATTGTTTTATGTTAAGAAAGCTAAGGATAAAAAGAGATAAAAAGGTAGCAGATAAATAAAAATATATAAAAATAAATATTATACATATTTTCCCAAAAACGTAAAGAAATTAAATTGAAAATAAATAAGCCCCAAAATTTTAGATGCAAAACCAAATTTCAAACAAATGGATGGCCATGGCAGTGAAAATTCTGTGCAATTATTTTTCATTTTCCCTCTTTACCATTTCCTCCATTTTTCACCTTCCTTTTTGCCTTAGTGAAAAATTTCTTCCAGGCCTCTTTGGAACTTGAAGGAACACTGATAAATGCACAGTGCTAATTTCCTATGCTACGAAAACAGGTTTTGAAATTCATAAGTTTCAAAGCCAGAATGAATAATTGTGAGTATTCAGCCTGTTGCTTGGTGCATCCCAGGCCACAAAATCTCACCAGGAATTTAACCAGGCTCATCTCTTTGCTTTGCATGGTAGCACATCGCTTAGATATGCACTCAAGGCAATGAAAAGCCTCTATATCCCAAGATAAGCTTTTACAGCCACTAACTGTGCCAGTCACACAGCTTCCTCCATAGAGCTTCCTCCATTGTAAATAATGAGCATGCTAATTTCTACATCTACACTTACTGAGTGATAGTTTAAGCTTGCAACTGTTGGATTTTATGCTGTGGGGATTTTGGTTTGGTTTTTTTTTGGGGAGGGGAGGTGGTTGTTGTTGTGTTGTGGGGTTTTTTTGGAAGATAAAAGAGCCTTCTATTATCAAATACTTCTTCTTCAGATGTAATCATAGGTAGCCATCTCTTGACCTTTCTGGACAAACAAAATTGATTGCACTTCTTTAGTTTCACACTACAAAGTATCTCTTCCAAACCCTGAAATGCTTAATAAATATTTCCCAAACTCCTTCCAACTTGTCAAAATCCATTTTTGCACTGCTTTGGGTTGCTGTCATCTAATTCCAGTTTCACTCTCTTTCCCACAGCTGACAGAGGGAAATCCAGTGTCCTACAGCAATGTTACACGTCACACTAGGAAAGGCATTTCACCTGGGTCTGCTGAAGCACATGGCAAGGAGCATATTTTCTCTGCTGACTTTAAAAGGAACCTAGTTTCAACACAGGAATCTTAATTCTTGGATAGCTTTAGTGAGGCAGATGAATCCCACTCAGTGGTCACCAGGGGACAATCCAGCTGTCTAGACACTGGCGTGCTATGTGATTTCAGATACCTCAGGCATCACACCTGGCTTCACCCATGGATGCCTTGTCACATCTGCCAGCTGCACGCAATGCCTCTGAAAATATAAAACATCTAGGTATGTTTCATCAGCATAATTGCTTTATGAAAATGTTTTACTGTCTCATCAAGACAGCAGATCATTAAAAATAAAAACATTTTCCATAACGTTGCATTTACTGGCATCAGTTGTAATTTTAATCTTAGTTTGATTCATCTAAGAAATTCTTCCTAGGTAAAGTTTGGGATTACTAGCAAATTGTTTTCAAGGCCATTTAAGTCACTATTTGTAAATGTTGCGCCATGGCTATTTTGTCAAGCTTATGGAAGTTCCTCAGAATACAAAGATTTCCAAAAAATTAATTTAGGCAGCTCCACAGACTGTGGTGGCCGGTGAACACACATTACAAGGGACAGCGAGTTTTCAGTAAGACAAGTCCCTAGTACCACAAGAACCACTTCATGCTAGGGTGACCAGAAAGGCTTCTCCCAGGATGCTTGTTCTGTTGTTAATCTGTCCCAGTTTGGATTCCCCGGTTGGCTGTCAGCCTCTACCCCTTGTCACTCCCCCAGAGCTCCCCACTGGCCCCCGTTCCCTGGTCCTGCCCTTTCCCCGCCCCCGGATAAAACTGTGAGCTTCGGGACCATGTTCGTATTTGCCTGTGCACCCTTCGACAGTGCAGCAGCAATAAATGCTCCTGCCAGAACGCACACAAATGCCCTTCTCGACTCTTTGCTCCCGACTGTAGCACTGAACCCACCCGTGCGTCTGTGGGGGCACGCGGCACCCCACAGAGCCGGGCAGGGACAGTAGTAACAGACAAGTCATTTTCTTGACAGTGAATTATCTAATTCTGTAGATTTGAAAATACTTAGTGTTGCTGTTTAACACTCTCAGAAGTGAGAGAAAATAAAGTATTTCATTCTTCTATTAGAAAATGGATGTATTTACTTAATTCTGCATTTTCTTTACCAGGTTTAACAATTTTACCATCCATAGTTCTACAAAACTGCAGGCATTTTGTTCCTGTTTAAAGAACTTCTTGTTATCTTTGCCCTATTACCCATAGATTTTCAACTGACTGCTTTAGTTTTCTTTATCAGTTCTCTCCATTATCTAATACTGAATTTTTTCATTGCTATCAGGCTCCATACTTTTCCCATTATTTTTTCATCATGGACTTCACCTCCCTCTTAGCCAGATTGGTTTTTAACTGAAGAAAATACTTTTTGTCAGTGTAAAACTCCATTTCTTCAGGTATCTAACGGAATTTCTAAAAACTTCCCTCATCTATCAGCCCTACTTTTTTCTGCACAGCCTTGGTCCTAGCAGTTTTCTTTTTGGAGTGTTCACTTTATAATTAAGGAATACATAATATAGAACTAAGGTGTGTCAATTAATTTGCTCTACTCTAAACAGCCCCCAAATATTGCAATAATCTAAAAATTGTCAAATTTTGGAGAACAAAAAACTGTTTTTGTTTTAAATTCTAGATTTTCTAATCAGAATTGTAATGCTAAATTGACATAAAAGCTTTGGGCTTTGGGGGCATTTTAGGGCTATTGTAACAAGATATAGTAAGGATACTCTGAGATTCTTCAGTCATGAATGGGATCCATGTGACTTGTCCCAGCTCTCTTAGACACCTGTTTGTGGCAGTCTAGTGCTGTTTATCCTTCCCTGTCAATTCCAGAACAGCCAAATGACTTATCCTGGCTGCCAAACTTGCAGGTGACCAAAGTGACATAAGAAGAATCTGTCTTGTGTTGAGATGTCTCTAAATGATCTCCTTTTCAAAGATCCCCAATTGCTTTCTCATCCATTTCTTCACTAGACATCAGGACACCGTCATGTGGAATGGATTGGTGATCAGATGGAAGCTGAACTATCTGTGAACTAAGCACAGATAACAACATGGGTGGTCGTGATCATAAACTTAGACATGTAAAGCATTGGTAGGAAATGAAAATAAGGTGCCTGAATTAGAATCTGAATCTCTCAAGATTCCAGATGACACAAATTCTGAGAACTTATTAAATTAGGGATAGATTTTAAAAAATACTGAAAATGGACCATAGGAATGTCTGTTGTTACAGCCTGAGCAACAGAATTTCATATAGAAATGAAGGAGGAGATTTTCATTTATTAAAAACAGAAGCCATGAGGACAAAGCCCTAAACCCAGCTGAAATCAAGTAGTAGAGAAGTATGCAAACATATTCACATTGCATCACACAGCTGCTACTACATCACCAAATCACTGTCTCAAAAGGGTGACGATGACAAAACCATAAGGACATAAAATCACATTAGTCTGTTTCAAACTTAATCAGATATTAATGCTTCATGCTTGCCTAAATTTACTCTGTTTCAGTCAACAACTGTGTAATTCTAAAAAATCCACAGCTGTTTGAAGAGCCATCAAATTGGGTGGGTGAAAACTAAAATACAAATAATCTTTTCTTGTTCACATTTTGAAAATTATGGGGTCTTTTCTTTGATTTTTTTCTGTACTAAAGTATTTTGTCCAGGAGTATAGTTGGAAAAGGCTAAGGCAAAGATAATCAGGTTCACGTTTTTTGGTTTTATTTTCAAATTTCGAGCAAGCCTCAGTTTAGGCTATAGCCTTGCCCTCAAAACAACTACAGTGCAGTTTATTATTGTTATGTTAAAACAGTGGTAGTGCTGATCAGGAAGAGTTGTTAAGTACATCATATAGAACAGCCTGTGGAACTTTATAGTATTTAAAGAACACATGACAAAAGTATGTATCTAAAGCTCATCAATAAAAGATTCACATCCTTGTTTCCAATTTTCCTCAAGGCACTTAAAAAATTTGAGTCTATTAACCATGTTATTTAATGGTGTGAGCTAGCAAGAGGCAAGTTGTTATTTCTTCTTGCTATGAAATTTAAGTGAATAAATGTAAAAAAAATTAACAATATTTATTGCTCCTTTTTCCTGATTATATGTATTTCTGGTTTTGGTGGCATTATTAGCAGCTTCCTTGTGGATCACAGCCTCACTATGAAAATGAAATGGCAGAACAGAAGACAGTTCCCAGCTATTTAAAAAGCTCATCACCACTGCCCTTTGGGCCAGACAAGTAAAGGGACTACAGCAAAGGTAACGAAGCCCTGGAAACAAAACCTACTCAAAGTATGGTCATAAATGCCACAGGGAAGGGATCTTTTTAAAACAGTGTCACAATTGTACACAGTGAACCCTACAGTTGACTTGGTTTGAAAATGCAGTCCCTGTATTGATAATCAATATGTTCCATTGTGACAGAGCAGACACATAAATGAATGCTTTCAGTTTAGACGGGATTAAAGGAGACTGCAGGAGTGAGTGGGCTGTGTGGTAAATGCTGCTTCTTTTCTAATTGAGCCACTTGCTTTTGAAAGAGTCAAAGATGTCCCTGGTGGACATAACATGGGGTGTGTGAGAAGGATAAGGTTAAAAGAAAGGAGGCTAAAGGAGTTCAAGGCACTGTTTATTACTTCGAACATTTCTGAATACAGGGAGGGTTAGCTTTTCAGTCAGCAGAATGCAGCAGTCTCGCTCCTGACTGTACTGATTTGTAAGAGTGTCTCTCCCCTTAATCTTATTCTTTTTTCTTTAATCTGTATGTTTTATAAACCTTATCTTTTCTCTGACCCTACCTTTTGAGTTAATCCCTAGTGTCCTACGCCTCTATGCCTGTCTAGGTCTATTCAGTTTTAAAAAGGCACTCAGCATTTCCAGTAGCACCACAGGGACCAGGAATGAGCAGCATCCATCCTAAGGTCTTTCCCTTGTCTCTTCAAAAACCCTGTGTTCTGTATCCACAACCAAAAGGGTCATCACTGACACATGTTACGTCTCTTGTATTTCCTGAAAATTGAGATGAGAGATGGAGACACAAAGAGAGATGAATGAGAAGAAAGAGAAAGAGAAAGAGAAAGAGAAAGAGAAAGAGAAAGAGAAAGAGAAAGAGAAAGAGAAAGAGAAAGAAAGAAGAGAAAGAGAAAGAGAAAGAAAAAGAAAAAGAAAAAGAAAAAGAAAAAGAAAAAGAAAAAGAAAAGAAAAAGAAAAAGAAAAAGAAAAAGAAAAAGAAAAAGAAAAAGAAAAAGAAAAAGAAAAAGAAAAAGAAAAAGAGAAAGAAAGAGAAAGAAAGAGAGGAAGAGGAAGAGAGAAAGATATGTAGGAGGGAGAAGGAAGGAAGCAGGGAAGCAAGGAAGGAAGGGGAAAATATAATTTCTCACAAGTGAAATGAAAAATTCAATTCAAACATAAGAACAAATTAACAGCAATATTGGAAAAAGTGGATACAAGCAAACACTGGAGGTTAAGGCTTACCGGGCACAGGGTATGAGAGGTACAGCTCATATTTTTTTAGGCATCTGCTAAATAACCAGGACCTATATCTAGGTTCTCATTTTGAAAATAAATGTGGAAAATAGGCAAAAGTTTCATGAAATGTCACAATGATCTGAGAAAAGAATGACAGACAAGAGATAAACAAAGTTCTGTGCAAACCAGAATCAGACACATTTATTTCAAGACTGAGACTGTGCTAGGATTTTCTCCTGTAAATAAGAGACTAGAATAGGCAAATCTTGGTACTGAAGTAGAGTTCTTTCATAAACAAACTAATAAGGGGATGTTTCTTTCCTCGTCATGTCCTTTTTTTAAATTTTAAAAATAAATACTTTGCAATTCAAAATAGCAGAGTGGATCCTCAGGGCTTCAAATAGTCCGAATTTTCTTCAGGGCTACAATATTCTCAAGAAGTTATTTCAAACAATGAAACAGGCTCCATTATTTCCCTAAAAATGCAACTATTAAATGACAAGATGATCCTAAGCATAGCCACTTGTGTCTATAGTAGATTCACATGGAAGCCAGGAGGTTTCGATTCTAGGCCTATAACACACAGTTGTAAAGTTGTTTTTTTCTGTTTTCACATGAAAGGGCTTCTAATTCTAATCTAATTGATACCACTATAAAAGACTGACAGCACAATATGGAAGAACAAGAATCAGAAACATTAATTTGGTTGGAAAAAGGAATTTTGTGTAGCTGGGTTACTTTAATGATGTGATCAAAATTGTGATGTAATTTGAATCATTACAATATGATAGACAATTACTAACTTCAAAAAATGGTAACTTACTTAGAAGCTACTCAATACTTCAGTGTTGTCATTTTAAAATACTTCTTTTTGGCCTCCATAAAGGCATTAAGATAAACTTGATGCAGACCATGCTAACATTGTCATAGTCACCTCCTGCTTACATTATTAGGAATCTTTCTCTTGGTCTGAAACAGATTAGCCCTATATTCCAGTCAATTATTATTGTGAAAAAAATAACAAAATTAATTTTAGCAGTCATTGCTTCAAAATTAAATTAATCAATTGCATAATTGCTTCTGATCATCTCAGAATTGGGTCTCTTTCCATTTTTTTCCCATATGTTGGGGTTTTAGGAGTTCTTCTGGGGTTTTTTTTCTGTAAAAGGAATTTTCCCCATACGTGTTGCTAGGGGGACAAATTACTTGGTGCTTAAGAAAAATAAAAGACCTAGCTACTGCAGGTGGGGTGCATCTGGCTACTCTTTTGTTTCACCTGGGTGTGTGGACAGTCAGTTCCCGGTGTTTGGAGGGAGAGGGAGGCTGCTTCTTCAGCTGCTTTTCCTTCTGCCAGACAAATCCCAGGATCCCAAGCCCGCCTTCCCTGCCCCGCTGGGAACCGGGCTGTGGCCACCCTGCCCCTGCCGTTGTTTCGAGCCTTTGCTACGTTGTAGCCATGTTTGCCCTGCCTGCCCAGACTTCCAGGGGGATCCCACCGCAGCTCCGCAGTTTGGATACATCTCGTCTGCCATCCGGGATTTAGCCGTGCTCGTCCCTGCCATTCCAGCCTGCTGTTCCAGCCTGCTGTTCCTGAGGGTCCGGCCGGACACTGGGATGGGCTGCCCAGGGGTTTGTGAAGCTTTTCTTCCATCCCTTCCCGGGATCCCAGGGCACCAGTGCCGCGTGCTCCCCGAGCTCGCTCCGGAGCGCCCCCTGCAGCCGCGGGGGAACCATCGCACCTGCCCTGCTCACCGGGAGCCGCCAGCGCCCCTGCCGGCTGCGAGCGGAACTGCACCCGAGGGGAAAGGGCCTGACAGCCGAGAAGGCTGGCACTGGGTTTGTGATTGTTCGCTGTTACTGCCATAGTTGTTGTTGTTTGTTTGACTTGTTATACACATATAGATATATAATAGTAAAGAACTGTTATTCCTATTTCCCATATCTTTGCCTAAAAGCCCCTTGATTTCAAAATTATAATAACTCAGAGAGAAGGGGGGGTCGCATCTGCCATTCCAAGGGAGGCTCCTGCCTTCCTTAGCAGACACCTGTCTTTCAAACCAAGACACCATATCACCAAACAAAGTTCTTTTGACCTGACTCTTCTGGGGATCAATGAATGTATAAATTATTGTTTTCCAGTGAATTTTATGTCTCTCCCTTTTTTTTTTTTTTTTTAGATACATGCTCTTGTTATTGAGAAGAGCTGGAAAGGAAAAGCGAAATCAAAGAAAGTTGTAAGGGGAGAAATAAGACAAACAATTAATTAACAGTTTGGAGTTTTTCAAACTGAAAGTGCACACCTATAAATGTATTCATCATCACTAAACAATACAACATGAGGCATATTTAAGTCTCTGTGCTGGTTGATTTTTTCTATTCTGCTGTTCCTAATGTGCTTCTCCAAATTATCTTTCTCATTCTATTTCTCCTTATTCTTCTCTCTTTAAACTTCATCATCTTAGAAATGGTGGGAAAAGCTAAGAATTCCCAGGAAAGTAGCAATTAGTAAAACCAGATATTTCTGTAAATAAATTTCCTCATATATATATCTGTATGGGGTAGCTTTTTAATAAGCATTCATATCACAGGAAGTGAAATGAATTGTTATAGATGATAAGACAAAGGGGACACTAATAGAGCTGGGATACAGAAAAATAAGGAATTCAGCAAAATTTTTGCATGTAACATCTCCAGTTGTAGTATGGACTAAAGCTTTGATCTAATATTTATACCTCTGTGAGACACAAAAAATGTTTCATGCTTTTCCAGAAGCCAGATAGATAGCTTCTGACACAGAAGATTGATCTCAACAGGAAGATAGCTTTTAGAAATAAAACCTAATCCTGATTACAAATTTATCACTGGTGAAGAATCCTTTGGTAAACTGCATTAAAACCAAACAATTATTTTTTAAAGATATGTTCATGTTTCCAGTCTTATTTTGTCTAACAGAGATTCCAGTTATATTTTGCTGGTTAGACTGAAGAATGCATTATTGCATCTTGTTCACCAAACAGACATTGACTCCCTCATCTTTTCTTTGATAAACTAAATACATGGAACTAATTTACTCCTTCCTTATAGCAGGTTTCCCAGTTCATTAATCATTCTCATAGCTCTTCTCTAAATCTTCTCCCGTTTTATAACACTCTTCACTAAATACCAGAAATGATCCTGATACAGAGGGGTCAGTGCAAAACCCAACAATACAGTAATTTAATCTCTCTATAACTTCTCATATCCTCTTGTGGATTCATGTAGTGGTCCCATTAACCTTTTTGCCACAGTGTTATCTTTAGCAGCTCATTTTCATCAGATTAGCTCCCATGACCTCTACTCCATTTCACACTCCCTGCTCTCATGAACGTATTTCCAGTCCTTAATGTATAACTGACTTTTTTTTCTGGCCTCTGAATATTGGGCAATACTGGGAAATAGTTTCCTGTGCCACAGTTCCAAGTGATCAAAGTGCCTAAATTTTCATAACCTGTTTTCTTCATTATTTATATCTTCCCCTAGATTTTTTTCAAACAGAATCTTTAGTAGTACAATTCTGTATTTTTCAAATTGTGGCAACGCATGTGTAGCGAAGAATGGATCTTACTGGGGCTTCCCTGAGAGGATATCTCCTTCCTAATAATTCCCATTAACAACTTGGGGTGCGTTGATCTTGGATGGTGACAGGTGTCCACCAAGCCACTTTCTCACATCCCATCCTCAGCAGGAAAGAAGGAGAAAATAAGATTAAATAAGTGGTTTGAGATAAAGGCAGTTTAATGAAATAAAGCAAAGGCTGTGTGTAGAAGCAATATTTTTTAAAAAACTGAGTGTTTATTTTCTCCATACCATCAGGAGGTGATGCTCAGCTGCTTCCTGGGAAGTAGGATTTGGTACACATAGTGATGCTTCAGAAGAGAAAAGACTGAATAATGAATGCTCCCTGCTTTCTTTCTCTTAGCTTTTATCACTGAGGATGACATGGTACAAAATACCCCTTTGGGTCAGCCTGTCCCAGCTGTGTCACCTCCAGCCTCTCACCCAGCCCCAGCCTGGTGGCCTTCAGTGGGAAAGACTGGAGAAACAGCCTCGGTATGCCATGTCCAAAACCCTGGTGTGTCACCATCTGGAGGGGTTTTCAACTACTGGAAGCTGGCAGAAGGGGGTTTTACCCCTCACGTGCTGACACAAAGAAGCCCAGAGGTCAACGCTGAAACACCTCTGGAAGGCGGCACTCAATGCCCAACACACAATGAAAAGGGGTAGAGCTCCTCACCAAAAGGGGCTCTATCTTTCTGTCGCTGTTTAGCAGGCACGCAGGCAAAGGCAAAGAAGTAAAGAGAGGGGGCTCTCCGTATGTGTTCCACGCAGGTTTATTCCAGTGAAAAGACAGGGACAAAGAGGCCAATTGGTGGGAGGGTCCAGGGATCTTATACTGGGTACAAAATAGGTGGGGAAAGGGATCTCAGCCAATGGGATAGAGACAAGCAGGTGGGATTGACAGAAAGGGAACCAATGGGAACAACACATAGGAGGGACTCAGGGAAGGATCCAATGGGGTGTCGAGGAACAAGGAACTTTCTATAACTAATACATTTTAAAGAAGGAAAATGAATATACATAACTTCATACATAAAACAAGATGACAAAATATTAACCAGTCAGGGGAAAATATGCAAAAGGCAAAACAAGGGAATCATGGGTTCTCACCATGCTGCAAAATTACATGCTAAACTTGGGTTGCTAACCGCCACAGCTGGTTGTCTGAGGTGTCCTCAGGACAAAGAGTAGCTGTACCCACCTACACTGCTACAACCATCCCCTTTCCAGCTACCAATACACAGCCCAGTGCTGTGGGGACTGCCATGGGACAAGGTAACTGTCCCAGTTTGAGACAAATTGGAGGAAACCTCCTCTGACAGAAAGCAGGTTTCACCTCTTCCCTCCCCCACCAGGTTCGGGGAAAAAAAAATTCCTTGGAGGAAAGTGATTAACAAGCAGGGGGCATGCAGGCACCAAAAAAAGAATGAATTATGTTAAATAACAAAACCTCTCGCTGTGGAGAAAAACCTGGTAGATTCAGAGTCCTTTCTGTAGGTGATGTCTCTGCTCTCTCTGGAGCCATGGTGCGGGGTGGGCCCCTCAGGATGCAGTGTGGGGCCTCCTGGCGATGTTCTGGTGGTGCTGAACAGCTCCAGAAGAGAAGAAGAAGCCAAAGTCCCAGGAAAACTCCGTGCTTCAGCTAGCAAACAAGAAGCTACCTAAAAAGCAAGAGAACGCAACTCTCTTCCCTGCTGCAGAGAGCAGAGAGCTGGGGGAGAAGGGGGAGCGAGTTATCTGTGTTTTTGAACACAGCCGCCAAAGGAATTCCACCGCCTTCACCCCCTGCCTCTCTTGGGTCTGCCTTAAAGACACAGAAAGGCACAGGATTCATGTCTAGGCATAGAGCAGGCAATAGGGGATACAGCATCATAAAGTGACCCCAAGACAGTAACCCCACCACAGCAACGCTCAATGCACAACTGCATTTTGAAGCTCATGTGTAGTGGTTTGGTCCAAAATACTCACTACTGTTTACCAGATAAGAATTAGGAGAAAAGCAAAGCAGGCACCAAACTTGAAAGAATATAAAGAAATTTATTAACAGACCTAAAAGAGGGAAAAAGAAAAAAATAAAATCATACCACACCTTCATAACTCTTCTCCTCCCCCCACCTTTCTCCCTTCTCCCACTGACAATGTAAAAAGACAACCCTTGAGATGTTCAGTCTGTTTACCACTTCCATAATAGCCTTGTTCAGTTCATTTAGGAAGAGGAGTCTATCTTGCTCATGTTATGGAGAAATTATCACAACAAGACAACTGCCTGGGTTGGTTCTCTGCTCGCATCATGTGAGAGTCCCTTCCCCTGACTTGCAGCTTTTCCCACAACTGCTTTTGAGGGTCCACTCTTGAATTACTGGGGTACAATTTTAAGGTTGAGCTGTTCAGAAACTAAAGTTCTCTTCACCCATCTCTGGGAGCATTTCATCTTTAAGAACAGAGGCCCTCCTTCTTCCCTGGGAGCAAAGGCTCCTCCTCATCTTCATCTGTAGGACTATCTCTGGGAGCATCTCTAGGAACAGAGGTCTTCCCCTTTCTGGTGTGGAGTAAGAGTCCTCATCGCTTCCATCACTCCCTGTTCAAACTTCTCATCAAATTACAGCTGCTTCAGCATCTGCCTATCTCAGCGCAGGTGCTTTTGCTCACAAGTTGAACATTCCACTCCCCATGCCTTCATGAAATTACAATGGGTACTCTGATATATCATAGCTTTACAACAGAATTTCAGCTTTAAGCATCTCCTCTTTCTCCTCCCTCAGGTTTTCAGCTCTCCACAGCACTAAAAGGGTTAATTTCACCCAGGCCTTGCAGCTGGAATGTCGCTTATTGCTGTTGGTCACATGATCTGTGCCCGACAGCGGGGCAGCTTCAGCTGAATCTTGGCTGCACTGGAGAGGGGGAGCCGAGCCGCTCCGTCTGCACATAGCAGGGATGGGGGAGAGGGGGTGGCCCGCAGGTGGAGCAGAGCCCATCGGCTCCAGGATGGCCGTGGCCCAGCCCGGCCTGGCCCGAGCAGGACCTGGTACAGGGCCCCGCAGCCACCTGTGCCAGCACCAGAAACGAGAGAGGGCTCTGCCCGGGGTTTGTCTATTCTTAAATGTGGATCACAGAGGCAGTCACAATTTTAAGTGGCTTAAAAAATTGTCCATATTCAAACTAGGTTCTGTCAGGTCACAGAGGAGCTGTAAGCACCCCTTTGCAAGAACATCACTTCCTGGACTATGCTTGCTAACCCATGACATCATTAATTACTTTTTTATGTACTTATTATTCCATTGATTTTTCATCTCTCTTCCTAGGTATTGAAATACTGCTCTGTACCAAATCAAATGCCCTGGAGATGTCTAACTATATTAAACAGATTCCTCAATCAAATTTTTAATTTCATAAAAATGAGGCAAGATATATTAACAAAGTTTATTAGTATATACTGGCGCTGATTGGCAACAATTAAAGTAACCTCTTGTAACTCTTTATTAATTTGAACCGTATCAGCCATTTCACTATTTTTCCCAAAGTCAATGGCAAACAGGCTCATAACTATCCTCTGTAACTTTCCCAAATACTGGTGCATTTATTTTTTTTCCAAATCTCTTTTGGGTTATTTTTCAGGCTAAGGTTTCAAAGACTAGTGGAAAACAAGCAAAAGTACTCCAGAGAGGGACCCAAACATCCCTTTCAAAACTCCTCAATGGGAACAGTTGAATTCAGCTAAATAAAATGTATGTAATGTATGTCTGGTGTGCATCAGCTTTCCTGTTAAAAAAAATATATATTGGTACAGAATAATATATTAATATGGTAATGAGCCATTCTGCTTTTTCCAGAGAGAGCAGAAGTATTCATATGACTCATGATAACCATTGTCCTGCATTCAGCCAGGATTAGAGGTAAAGGGAGAAAAAGATGCACATTTTTGTCTTAATCTGTGCAATGTTCTAGCAATAAGAATTATTTCCCACTTTGTGTTACGAGGATGAAAAAAGAAAAAAGGTTTTTGTCTCTCTATCTCCCTTCCACGTCCACACAGCAGTATGTTTCCCATTAATGTCAATGAGGATTACAAGTACATACGTGCAGGTGACTGTGTCAGTAAGTAAAGAAATTGCCATTTGACTGGGTATAAATTTCAGAATATAGGTGATTCAACTTCCATTAGTTATCCAGCCTGCAACCCACACTTATTTACTGAAAGAAACAGAAAGTTGCTAGCTGGCACAGATCCTTCTCCATTAGGGCTGGAGCTAGACTATCTATTCTCACTTACTGCTTCTGAGTCACTATCAGATTCTGTTACTGAGGAAGAATGTTAATGATTGTTTATTTGCTCTTGATCTATAGACACCACTAGCAGCATTACTTTCTGCAAGTTTTCTAATTTCTCAAAGGTTTGGGTATTTGTATGATGACAAACAGAACTAAATTGGCAGCTAGGTGTTCTGCAATCTATTCCTAATATATGTTCACTCTGAGTTTGCTAAAGAGTCTAATCCACTAAATGTGCATTCACCTTCCCAGTTCCCACATTAACATGGGGATAAACACTGCCAGATTGCCTGACACCACCATGTTTCCATTCCACTTATTCTGTGGCTACAACTCTTCTTGGCAATACTGTGAACCTGCCCCAGCTGTCCAGTCTACAGAAGGGTTATAAAAGTATTTCTCTTTTGGCTATGGACACTTTCTTTTCAGCTCAAGCTGCAGAGACTTCTGGTTTTGAGTTCAAAATGTTCCTGGACTGAATCTCAAATGACAACTGAAGTGACAGCTGCCATTGTGTGACCATGCCAGCAGAGTCTGAGGCAGTGATTCTTACATGAACTAACGGGAACCCCAACACGACTAAGCCCTGTTGAGCTTCCACTGATACCAAGTCTGCCACAGTAGAAATATGGACCATAGGTGTCTGCCACCACCTCAGTCCCTGAGCATGGACATTGCCCATCCCCTTCTCCAACAAGAGACAATTTCTACACTGAGAAAGAAATCAGTTATAACCATTCTATACAGAATATATCTAGACAAGGTGGTGGACTGCAGCTGAGAATTAATGAATTGAGGCAGGCACACACTGGTATAAAGTGTGCAGCATGCTACAGAGCTTTGCCATGTATCTGTGCCTTGTCTAATGAATGTAGCAAAATTGTCAGTTATTCTGAGAGAAAATTCTGACCCCAAAGAACTGAGCCAAAAAGCAATTTGTGATTAAAGTTAGCCTTGACTGTTATCAGAGGGGTCAGTGAATTTATTCCAGTTTTGTAAATGGAATGTCCTGTTCAGACCACATAGGAACACACCCATCATGCCTGAAACAGACCTTGTAGTAACAGAACATGAGGTAGAAAGCAGAGCATTTAATTTTGTGTGTTCCAGTAGTTGCAGCAAAACTAAACTTAAATCTGTCCTACAAGGTGATTCTTCCAACGTGCTCTTAACACCTCCAAAAAAAAAAATATTGGATACCTTGCACTAACACAATGACATACACAAATTCATAACTTGTCAAATTACAATATGAAGAGACAACTTTTTTCCTGTGTTTATAAGGATTCCAGTTCAAATACAATCAGAAAAATAAATATAATTCAATGTAAACTTGAGGGCTGACAGCCAAGTAGTTACTTAGCAAATTGAAATAAGATAAGTGAAAAATGAAAGAAGAAATTCAACAGAAAATCTCTAAATATATCCTATATTTCAGTCATTGAAATGTAGTCTTGTGTAAGTAATTCACCTTACAGTCAGCTACTATTCCCATTTCAGAGATCAGAAAAATTGCTGTAGAGCAGTTAAGTTATTTGCACTAAGCTGTAGAGAAAAGAAATTTCAAGCAATGTTTTTCTGGCCTCTATTCCTGTGCTTTGGCAAAACCTTTCTAATCTACTTTATCTGAATTATAAATATAAAAACATTGTATCATCCTTATATGCAGCATCATTACTGGCATATAGAGTTAAAACTATATACTTATTGATTTTATATACTATATACTTATTCATTCAGTCATTTGATATCAGCAATGAAAATTATATTTATATGATGTCATCTTTAATATAAATCATTAATATGATTACATATGGCTGCTTAATAAAGGCCTTTAATTTCACTACCGATTTTTAATATCGTTGAAGATTTTGAATATGTTTAAAATTATTTGAAGCAAAACATGGAAATACTGTGCCATTCCTTCCTGCTTTGGTTTGGGTTTTTTTAATTCATCTATTCAATCACTCCTATTGTGTTGCCTTCTTTGTAGGGACAGGTTAAAACAGATGGAATTTACTATGAATCACATTAAGGAAAAAAAACCCCAAAATTTAAAAAACCGAAACAAAACAACAACAACAGAGAGGAAAAAAAAAAAAGAAAAAAAAAGAAAATACATCAACAACAATAAACCCCCAACACTACAGAAATGAACTCACAAGCCCCGAAGGAAGTATGTGGCTAAGATCCCTCCTTTACTGACATTCCAGAAACTAGTTCAGCCAATTCTTACTGTCATGTCAGAGGAAAAGTGCCCTCTTCTGAAACACTGATAAGGAATTACACAGAAGGAACATTTGACAGCCTTCTTGTTATACTATATCATGTTCAAAATAAACCCCAAATATTTAAATTCGTAAGCCTCCACAATAAGGCTCTACAAGTTGTGTGTGAGATACATCAGTTGGTGAGATAAGCAGAAACATATAAATAGGTATTGTGTAAATTGAGAGTGGAGAGATACAGAGTGAGTAAAATACAAAGAGACTTTTCAACACTATCAAGAACCTCACCCTAAACCTCTTCTCCATATGACAGTGGCATCAGGGGAGCAGATGACAAAGTGCTAATGGAATAAGGAGACATATCACAAACCTCTGGAAGCTGGGTCAGGAATCTGCATTATAGTCAGGTTATTGTGACAGTTCATATGAAACACCAAGCTATGTGCCAGACTTTATCAAGTGAAGGGCAATCATTCAAATTGGCATAAAAGGAAAACCTCCTTTGTTTTGTTTATTTTTTAAGAATCTCTCATCTGTGTGTCCCCATGCACGCACACACACACAAACACGCATTGCATTTTAGCTGAGCTGAGCAGAGACTCGCATAATGCACAGTGTACACATCAAATTCTAGTCTGGTGCAGGAAAACAAAGGAAAAGAAGACGTAGGTTCTAGAAATACAAAAAAGTTCATGATGTCATATCAGAAAAAAAGACTTGAATGAAACCCAAGCAGTACTGAACATTTGAAGATAATTAAGAATTATTGTGCGCTCTGACCAACATACACTGGTTTTCTTGGCATCCACCATGAAGCAAATACATGAGAATGATTCACAACTCTGTATGCAGAATCTAGGGGCACACAGGGGAAGATATGGTCTTTAAAGGGATGGAGACTGAATAAGGTGGGGAAACTTAAGCAAAGTTTGGACTCCTTGACTGCATTGGTAATAAAAAAGTAAAATAATAATAACAAAAAAAATATTTAGTCCTTTAAAACAGACTTGGACTTCAGCTAGGTCACCACACTGGTTACATGATAGTAAAACAATCTGTATTATATTGATACCATGCTATAAAGTGAACTATTTCAAAAAACATCTTTTGGAAGCCATTTTAAAAATGACTAAAATACAACCTTTTCCTAAACTTGAAAGTTATTTTGGAAGAAGTGGGCTGTAGCAAATTTATGGTAACTTCCTTTCTTGCACAGAAACAGATTATTTTCACCTATATATACATATACTCATGAATAATTCCTGCATAATTCAGATTCCCAACAACAAAAAAGTAAAAACAGTGATGTGTCAAACATGATGCTATGCACCAAATCAAATATCTTAAAAATCAGAATGTAAATTGTCATTCACTTTTGTAAAGGATGGGGCTAAGGCAATGCAGTCTTAAAGCTTATGATGTAACTAGAACAAAACCTGGCCATTTGCTTTTGGTGATGTGCTTGTCCTCAAATGTAAAAAAGACTTTCCAAGCACCAAGTCTTCACCAAGCTGCCATCCCTTTCTGCTTGCACCTGCTGTTATTGACAGATTGGGTTTCATCTAACAAAGGTATCTGGAAAAGGATAAAAGCTGATCCTTGAAGTCACTTTCTATCTCCCATTGACTACAGAGGGACACTTAAGAGCAGGCTTTAATGAGATATGAGCATTTTTATTGATCAAAATGAGTGTGATGAATCTCACACGTGTGGCCCACATTAGACTCTTAACTTCCTTCTGAGGTCAAAAACTAGTTTAAATATGAACACTTCTATCTTCCTCTTTTCTTATTCTATCACTACACAAAGCAGAGATTATCAAAACATTTCACAGGTTCCTAAGTACAAGAGGCCTCAATGGTGCACAGATGGCCAAAGATGAGAATATAGGTTTTTTCCTTCAGTCTTCACTTGATACAGCAGCTGTGATTAGATGTCTAACACAATTAGCATCAACAAAAAACGGGTAAGAACTTGGGATGGAAAAGGCAAAGCAGAAGTTCAATTCTACTTTGAGAAGCTGGATGTTTTTTTAAACTGGCTGGTCCTGATGAAATTCACCTGAGAGTATGCAGAGCACTGGCCTGAAGTGATCTCACAGCCCATGGCAATTATTTTAAGAATGGAGTGAGGACAGGTGAAGTTTCAGAAAACAGAAAAAAAGCAATCATAGTTCTTACCTTTAAAAAAATGAAAAGAAGTGTAGATCAGACAATCTCATTTCAATTACCAAGAAAAAAGAATACTGGTTCAAGTATTCAAACATCTGGATGGGAACAAGGGGATATGAATCAGCCAACGCTGATTTGTCAAGAACAAATCACGTCAAGCAACCGAGTTTTTTCCTATGACATGGTGACAGGCCTGTGTATTGAAAAGAAAAATATCTTTACTTTAGACAAGTTTTTGACAGTGTCTTTTATGACATTTTTCTCTGCAATTCAGGGTCTTCCTGAAACTGCCATATGGTAGGGACACAACTGATTGGGATACTGTGCGTAAAGACAAACTGTTCAGCTGGAAGGATGTAAGAGTGAGGTCTGCTGGGGACTGATTTGAAGTCCAGGTCTATGGAAAACTTCCGATAATAAAAACTGCATGATGGAGTAGGGAATATAGTTGCTCTATTTCCAGATGATTCAAAGCTGAGACAGGCGATGACAAGGTTAGAATTCAAACTGATTATTATAAATTGGAGAAATTGTCTGAAGTGGCTGGGATTCAATTTAATAAGGGCAAAAAATCAAAAGTTCTCCACTTAGGTAAGAGTAACTGTCTGCAAAATTATAGGAGGAGTAATAACAGTTCTTCTGAAAAAGGATGCATGGACTATAGTGAATCATAAATTGGGCATGAGTCAGCTCTGCAATGCTATTTCAAAGACAAAATGAAGGCTTCATCCTGGAAGAGAATCATATAGAAGACAAAGTAAAAAAACTTCCTGTTTATTTCACTCAACTGGTTTGTCTAGATATAGGATTCCTGCAGGAGAAATGCTGACCAACTAAAGAGATAAGAATAATCAAAGGGCTATAAAACACAACCATTGAGGACAACCAAAATGAGTTGTTTAGTGCATATGAGTGGCATCTGAAGAGCATTTCTATGGTCTTCAAGTATTTTAAAACACTATTGCATAAAGAGGAAATTCAAATTGGAAAGCAAGAAATCAGCCTAAAATGCAGCAACGAAGATCTAAGTTATATATTACAGGAAATAATGTCAAATGTTCTTAAACACTTGAATAAATTGCCTGGAGAAAATACAGATTTTTCAAGGCTGGAGATTTTAAAGAATTGGTAAGATGAAAATCTGTCAGGCATGGTTTAGGAAGAGCTGAACCTGCCCTGCGGGAAGAAGACGTATTGGATAACTTCTCAAGATCTCTTCCAGAAATGTGATTTTTCTACAACTTTTAATGCCTTTGGCTCCTGTGATAACAGAGACACATGGAAAATGAGAAGGGAGTTTTTCTAATAATATGTGTGGCAGATCTAGTTTACTTGTATGAATGTAAGACCTCTGGAAAATATTTATTAATGGGAATACCTACACCTCTTTGTAACACTCCTTATTTTACAATGTCTCCATAACAGTGTCCATTTAAGTCCAGTCCAGTCCAGTGCACTGCAGTTCCTGAGATGAAGTGACAAAACTTGCCACAGGCACAGGTAAAAGAGAGAACAGCACCATGGAAGGCCCAGAGGAGTGCTCTAAATTGCCTTAATAGGTTGAGATGGACAAGGATTCCAAATCAAACTGGTTGCATTTACCAGTAGCTGTCAGTATCTTAAAAAAAAAAAAAAAAAAAGAGAGGAAAGGGGAAGTAAGAGCTCTAGTTGCTCTTGACATGATTTCATTTAACTCGCTAGGTCTCTGACCTTTCAGTGCTGGTGGAAATAAAAGTGGAAATGTAACACTGAGGGGGGAAAATTCATGCAAATAATAACCTTTAAAGCCTCCATGTGAGATTTTTTTTCTTTTTTTTTTAGTGGAGAGAAGTCTGATGATCCAATTATGCAAGTCATTAGGAAAACAATGCTGAAATTTTGTGGCTAATGGGATTTTAAGTTATATTGACAATGAAAACCAATTATACTTTAAAAACTTTTTTTCTCCATCTGCA
The DNA here is from genome assembly GCF_000738735.6 of Corvus cornix cornix. NCBI lineage: Eukaryota > Metazoa > Chordata > Aves > Passeriformes > Corvidae > Corvus > Corvus cornix. Next base: position 106,350,002 of record NC_047056.1, on the reverse strand, counting down.
ATTGCATTATTTTAATGAAATAGCATGCTAAACCTCAAGTAGCCAAATGAATGTTAATTATAGAAATAGTTGAGTTAACAAGAGAACCCCTCTTTTTCCATGACCTCATAATTTCACAGGTCTGAATAGAGGCATAAAATCATTCAATTTGCTCTAAATTGTTTGATGATGTAAATATAGCAACCTTTGAACTCTTCAGAACTCCTGCTTTAGAGTAAAATTTAGATTAACTTTCTTAAGAAGTTCAGTGGAACCAGAGCTCAACCACAGGATGAAAGCAACTCCAAGACTTGGGAATTAGATAATGACCCAATTCTTCCAGGTCAAAACCAATTCTAGTTTAACACATTATAACTTTTCTGCTTTAATTGATTTTTCCACTATCTATTTATCTTTCTAATTCGATAGTAAGGTACTAGCTGGAAAAAAAAAAAAAATCTGTACAATCCAAGCAGTTCATGTAAGAAATTTCAGTAAGTGAAAGGGCCGATGGGAATTTTTTCAAGGTTACTGGATAATTAATAGGAGTCACAGAATTAAAAAAAGGTTTTGTCAGTTGCTAGTGTCATCAAGCTACAGGCAGAATAAATCTGTGATATCCTGAAACATATCCCCCTTCCTGCAACAAGCAGGTTGTAGGTTTTATTGAGCTGAATGTGCAGAGAATAAAAGAATCATAAAATCACAGGATGACTTGGGTTGGAACAGACTTTAAAGATCTACTGGTTTCAACTTCCCTGCCATGAGCAGGGACACATAATAGAAGTATCTTGAGTGGGCAGGAACCTTTTGGGATGATCTGGCCCAACTTTCTCTTGAAAGCCTGGTTTATCAAGCATCCTGTCAAGCCAAGTCTTGAACAACAAGAGAAACAACAATTTCCAGCAAGAGAGATTCTACCACTTTTCTGGACAAATTACTACGACATTAAATCTTTTGCAAGATGAAGTTTTCTTCATATTTCCTTGGTGAATTTCCCTTAAAGCAACTTCTGCCTGGTATTTTTGTACTGTCAGCATGCCCTCTTGTGAAGTAAATGCCTCCATCTTCCACATAACTATCTTTCAGGCATTGGGAAATCATTATTAGATATCCCTGGAGCCTCCCCTTTTTTGGGCTGAACCCTATTTATTCATGCTTTCTTCATATGTCAAATCCACCAACCCTCCAGTCCTCTTGCTGACCCTTTAGTAGATCAGCTTTAAGTTTTAGAGTCTCTCTTGAACTGGAGAAACTCCAACTAGACATAATAGTTCAGGTATAGCCTAACAAGTCCCCAGACAGCATAATCACATTTTTTGATCTTCGGGATATGCTCTTGCTAATGCATCCTGGGACAGTTTGCCTTCATTGTCACAAAAGAATGTGTCATGGGAGCACCACAACCTTGCCTTGATCAAGAGCTGAGTGCCTGACTATAAGCTGCAGACAGCAGGGCATGGCAAATAAGTCCTGAGTGTAATGAGGCCTGATATTGGCATGGATCAGCAAGGGATGAGAGAACAATACCAGAAACCACTGGAAAGGGACACCATGATATCAGCACAGGCTGACTTGACTGGAAGCCTGTGACAACATTTGGCTACATGCACATAGACACACAAACACCCTCCAGGTAATAAAGATCATTGAGAAACATTTTTACAGGGACACATAATGGCACACACAAACAGGGGACTCAAGCTGGGACCATTAGAGACCAGTGCTGAAACATCAGTCAGTCTCCTGCCTGAACTCTTGCTCCTGCCCAGGCACTGAACATATAAACCACATCAAGAAGACAGGTTAAAGCGGCCTGACTGCTCTTCTCTTAACCTAACAATGTGCAAGAATCAAAAACCTTGTTAATTTGCCTTCAGCAGCTGTATTACACGAGTGAAAGAAGAGGTGTAGGCTTCTCTTCTGTGAAATTGCAATTCACTTCTTTGCCAAACAAAAACTTACCCCTAAAATGTGCCTGTGTCTACAGCAGTATAAGATATCTTACACGATACTGTCTGGAATAGGATTTTGGCTGTGAAATTAGTCATTTGGCTTCAAATATTCATAAGACAAAATTTATTTGAAGGCAAAATAATCAGGAATGAACATAAAATGCAGAACAGTATTCATGCATCAGAAAAAAACATGTTTCCTGCTTGCTCATAGATCTTTTCTATGAATGTGGGCAAATGATTCATTGTTTTGTATGGCTATTCTCCCCCATCACCCTTGAGCTGTTTACTACACTGAAGTACTCTGGAGCTGGAATTATCTTTTAACAAAAATAAGTGATAGTGCTGCCGCAGAGATTGTAACTTGGTTCTGAAATACAAATGACAAATTGTAAATGAAGCCATAAAATTCACAAGGGTCAGAAAACTTCTTTTTAAGAGAAGTATACAGAGAAACAAGTATTCAGCCAGTCCACTGCTACTGAAAAAATTATAAAGTCATAGATCATTTATGTTGGAAGTGACTTCCAGAGGTCACCTAGTCCAACCCCTTTCTTTCTTATTGTACCACTTGAGGCAAAGTGGTCTCCTGTGTTAATAAACAATTTTGTCACCACAGCCTTTAATTTTTACTCTTGCTCTGAAAGCTGTATCATATCAGAGACTTAGAAGATCTAAAAATGGATGAGGACTTAGTAGATCCCTGCGCCCGAGTCTGCATGCAATGTGTTTCCTCCAGTAGCTGTAAGTTGTTGAAGATAGTTTGCCTCTGACATCAGAAAAGGTATTTCTGACAGTATCTGGAAAGAATTCCACTTGCAGAGACAGATTTTGTGATATTTGGTAGATCACATGCATTTTAGATTTTTGTACCAATTAATCTGCCTCCTAAATTTACCACAACCATTTTGCATGCTAGGTATTGCTGTCCCCATGTGCAGATCATCTCCTTTATGATGTGGGAAAGATACAGCCAGGAAAACACATAAAAAGTGAAGCTTCCTGAAACTGGAAGGATTTGCTGAAATGATAAGGATGTACCAAATACAACCCAAGGGAAGACCAAAAATCAACCCAAGATATACTTGACAGATCAGGTCTTGTAATGCACAACTGGGAGGTGTTCAGACATTAATGGTGATCAGGACAGGATCTGAAGCAGTTTTGAGGATAAAGGGAAAAAGCCCAAACATGTTCAGAGAACCTGGTAAACAGCTCACTTGAAAGGGAATAAAAGCCAGATGATGGCTGAAGATCCCAGATTAAAAAGGCACTGGCGTACTGATGTACTAAATTTAGGACTACTCAGATTTTTCTCAAGGTGGGGTATCCTGGCATACTAGGAAGGGAGATATGTGTCCTCAACAATGTCTGCAATTTGTCACAAAGAAATATGTTATTAGTGATATGCTTTTGTATACAGGTCATTCACTGGGTGCAACATCAGGGACCCTCCTGCCAGTCTCTACCTACCTGACATTACTTATTAGCAGCCAAAAGAACTTTTTTTTCCCCCTAATTTAACCATATATTTAAATTACTTTTATACTCCTCTGCTTTAGACATACAAATATTTATTTCTTCATTTTGGACTAGAATGTCAACCTAGCTTTCATTGTAACGGCTATTTAAAATTTGTATATTTTGATAGAAAAAAATAGGTGACAGCTTTTTAAAATTCTTTTTAAGAGCATCTATAACAACAGCTGGAGAACCACAGGAATTCTGCTAGCCAAGAGAAGTATATTGGGTTGGTTATTTCAGTCTCATCAGCTTCATCTTTGATTTTAATAAGATATTTTGATATGGTTTCTTTTCCCTGGAGATCTTGTAATAGCTCAACTTTGTGTAAGTGTCCTCAGTTCTTACTGAAATCAAAAGAATGTGGACATCCTCTAGAAAGTTTCAGTATTGAAGAATCTGAACCAGTAATTTTTGTATCATGTATTTACTTAGATTCTAGACTCCTTGCACAGGAGCATAGTCCAGGAGAAGAGTAACATGAGCAAAGTATGCAAGATCTGAGATGTAAAGCAATATTGTCTTTTTCCAGCAGCAAAAGAAAGTTAAATTTCCATTTTATGTTAAAAAGTCAAATAGATTTAATACTGCCTTAAAAATATTTGTGTTTCGTGACACTTTAAAACCTCATTAAGAAAATTTAGAGGAAATAAACAAACAGAAACAATCTCAGAATTTCTAAATCTGCCTGCAGTTCTACATCAAGCAGCATGACAGGATATACAAGTTCAGTGCCACTAACATCCGATTTATGTTAATTTAACTGTGCAGTCAGCCTAAGCCCCACTGCCCAGCCAGTGGCAGAATGAGCCCCTAACACAACTGCACGTGGCTGCGTGGCAGAGGAAAGACAGCATCTCTCCACAGCAGCAATAAACACTGTTCAAGTTGAATCTGCAAGGGCAGAAAAGATTAGCATGGGGGCAAATGTTCTACCAAGTAGATTTCATGCTTTGTGTGGGCATGAAAAATAGAAAGATCTTTGCCCCTGAGGAGAAGAATTTAACAAAAATGGCAAATGTATTTATTTTTTCATCTGTAATAGTATCCTGCCAATAGATAAGATTTTTTTTCAGCACATCCATAGGCACATAATAGCTGTGCTTCCACATTCAGCAATACTGGTACTTGTGCTGAATCTGTCTCTGGCAGCTCAATCCAGCCCCATGGGAAAGCAGTCCAAATCATGGGTTTCAGCAGCCTGTGTCCGTTCCCCAAAACAGCATTGCAGAGAGCACAGTGGAGATGTAGGCATGAGCCAGAAATGAAAAGGTTGGGAGTGACTATCCTTTCATAGCCATTGGAGAGGTAAGAGATGCCTGAGATGGGCAAGGGTGCCAGAGCAACCCCTGCCTGCATCTCAGAGGTTTTTCTGTGCTGCCAAAAAATAACACCAATGTCATCCAAAGCATAATAAAGTGACGTATAAGCGGTGTTGTGTAATACATTACAACTTAGTTCACTACTCTCTTTGTTCTGAACTTTGCTTTAACTCTTTTCTGAGGATCAATACCTGATCTGTGTTTTCACAAAACATAATTAACCTTAGACCATGTATGTAAAAACTTATAAGCAGTTATAAGTAACTCCAGCAAGCTTTCAAAGAAAGCAGCTTAGACTCTCTGAGTGAAACTCATTTCTATTCCCAAAGCAGAGGAACACATACAGTATTCAGAAAACAAATTTAAAGATGCTGTTCAAGCAAGTCTGTATTTATTGCTATTACACAGGTATCCTCAAATGAAGGACTTCAGCACAAACACTTCAGGCTAGTGCACCTCTTCTCTTACCTCTGGTTAGTCACTATTGAAGAGCACCTCTGGCTGGTGTTGAAAGCCTGGCAGTTCATTTACAGAAAACATTCTTTGGCCACTTGAGGCCATGGAACCACCTTCCTCTAACTACTGCATTTTACCTTCACTCCAAAGCCTGACCAATAACTGAGTCTTTCATGCTAACAACAGCACAGAAAGTTACTATGGCAGCAGGCAGCTACACAGTTCGGCCTTGGGATCACGGGGTTTTCAGGGATGATGGGTTGTGATGGCTCTCTCCTCCATATGTACTTCTTCCTCTAACTTAATGGAGACCCAATTTGGTCTTGTTAGGGGAACTATTTCCCATTCCTAGAGGATGTCACTAGACTGTTCAAATTTCAATACAAATTGACATGAATTTCATCTCCTCTTTCACCACTTGGGCAGAGGATGCAGGTAGGGACTCATCTACAGTCGTTTCTTCCCAGTGCTGAAGCAGAAAGACAGTACCATGGCTGGAATTCCACACAGAGAGGCATAAAGGAGAAGGCAGAGAAGGAGGTACAGAGGATTTGCACAGCAGAAAGAAGGTCCTGCTTCATTGGGATGGGGCATAAGAAAGTACCAGAGAACATGAGAGGTGTTTGACACTAGCCCAAGTAGAACTCAGTCCTTCCAGATTTTTACACTGAAAAGTCCTCCTCTCCTGTGCTAGAAACACAGACTATCCCAGGGAATACCACAACTTCTTCCTTTATGCTGCTTTCTCCTCCTCAAGGGTAAAAAAAAAGTCAAATATTCACAGAAAATTTTTGTGAGTTTCATGCACGTGTTCAATTTTTGGCATATATATAATCCTCTATGTATAAAACACAGCTTTGCCACACTCACTAAAAGAGGGTATATACCACGTGAAATGGGAATTTATAATAACCTTCAAAACAAAACAAGAAGAGTTATCATTTTGTTTATCGATACAGAAAGAAAGAACTGAATATCTGCATGTAGGAAAGGCTTGTTCCTTTCCCGAGCAGAGGGAAGCTCTACTGGGAGACAAGGATGGATATTTTATATACTCCAGCGCCATCTAGCCCAAGGAAATAAAATTCCACGTTGCACAATGGCTGCTGAAGGACACTTTTTAGTGCTAAATGTTAAGTCCATAAATAATTTCTGACCCTATGAAACAGCTCTTAGCTTATCGAGTGACATTTTAATATTTTTTTCTACCTTATAAATGCATGTGAGTAGTATAGAAGCTCCTGTGAGAGCCATCTGCCACAGAAAATAACTGGCATATGCTATTTTCTTTATTTCTCATCCAAACTGAAACTTGAGATAACCTGAAATAATGCTAGAAATGAAAACCCAGGGCACCTACATTTTGTGGGTGTTTTGGTAGAAAACAACTTAAATAACAGGAGACAGGAAAATAATAAAAACCAAAATTCTAATAATGAGAGAAAGATCTTGCCAGTCTTGCCATTGAGAAAATTTGTTATAAGGGGGAAAATCTGTAGTGTATTATATTACTTCTTTCTTTTTTTCTAGAAATGTCAAATGAATTTCTTCACTATTCAATACAAAGTTCAATTAACTTGTACCTGTTTGAAGTTTATCTAAATTAAATATCGGGATTTGGATAGAAGTGATTTTAAATCCACCAGGAAAAATAAGAAAGGTTTTCAAAATTCTAGATAGCTTCTTCATGATGATGTTCAGTCTAGCCAATTTAAAATGGGATTGCAGGTCTTCTAAAATGTAAGTTTTCAAAGACCACATTGCTGATATTGTTCCACTGTTCTTCCCTCACAGTCTGCATTCTGTAATTTTTTGAGGATTTCTAGTTAGAGCAGGTGAGAATTCATTTTAATATAAAGTAAGGGCACATCTACTTTTGAAATTTATCACAGAATGAATCATCATGTCTATTGATTATGAGAGAGCTTACATAACTACTTTAGGTTCCACTGTGTACACCTTGGTTTTACTAGGACAGACCTGTGTCTTCAAAGAGTGTACTTGAGCCACAAAACATCAGAGGTACTTTTTTTCTGTTTGTTTCTATGAGAAAAGAATTTTCACAGTTAACTTGTTTTTTGGGGTTTTTTTTAGCTTCAGTCATGTCTTTCCATGCAAAGGATAACCTAAATCCAGGTATGAGATGCATTCCATAGCAGTGTTAAAATGTGGTGCTCAGTGGGCTCTGAGAAAGCCAGCTCGGGAGTCAGAAACCATGAAGGTCTACTGGAATGTGTTCTTAAAGAGTCTAATACAACCTTTGCTTCAGGTAATTCGGAGCTACTTCAGAGCTGTTTGTGAAGACACACTGTAACTCTTCAGCTGATGGATAAAAGCTTCTCTGCCAAGAAAAAACACAAGTTGCTGCTGAATGAGAAGTTGACAGTAAGCACACCCACAGGAATTTTAAATAGCGTATTTCTAGTTTTTTCATAATAATACTAAAAACACACTGGTGCACAAGTGACCCAGCACTGTTGAAAAAGACTGGTCAGAAGGCTAAAAAACAATAGGAAGAACTGCAGCCACCAAGAAAGCCAAATATGCATCAGTAGGAGGCACAGGATATCCTCTGTGGCCTACAAGCTCGTACCAGCTGAAGTCTGTGCTCACCCACAAGAGCTTGGCACAAACGGAGCTTCCCTGGGCATGAATTCTGACCCAGGAACCCACTGTGGAGCAGCAATACCATGGTGTTTTACAAATATCCGAATACATTTGTAAGCTTTCTTTCCTCAGTGCACATACAATCCTACCTGAGGACCTTTATCACACACACCCAGAAAACCACAGGTTACTCCTCCCTTTTACTGTTACTATCACTGCTAACCCATTTCAGTCAATTAAAAGAAAATGATCAAATTTACTAAAAGGTAACCTTTATTTGATGGTCAACATCTTGCCCTTTCAAGCTAGAAGCTGTTAAGATGTATGTGGTGCATATATAGGTGTGCATATTTGTGTCTGTATGTTTGCAGAGCCAACCCATAATCAAAACACATCCCAAAAATATCATCATTTAATTTTCTGTATTGCTGTGCCTTTGCTACCCTCCAGCAAAAGAGGAATTTTATTATAACTCAATATATATGCAGCAGTTACAAGGTACAAGTTAACCTTCTTAATAATTTTTGTTGTTCCTCTGAAAATATTATCATATAATTGCAATTAAATAGGGTCGTATTTTTCCATCAAGAGTTGTCAATTTTAAGTACAAAGTCTTTATACCATCACTTATTAATTAGAAGTGCTGCATCCATACATAATACTACTGTACCATTAAATGTGTATATAATGTTATGTTGGATGGAAAGGAAGGAGGAGCTCTATTTTGCATACACTCAAAGTCTAATTAGGTTTCATAATTAGGCTTTTGACCCTGATTTCAGCTGGGAGCCTGAATTAGCAATTGAATTTCTGTTGGGCTGGTGACCCTATTTGTAGTGTCACAGCCTGAGTTTGGAGAAACATTTCTTTGGGAACCCTTGGCTCGCAGTTACGTGTTCTCCTTGTACTCACTACAACTCCCTGGGAGACTCAATTAGGGTAGGATCAAGTTCCTCTTTCTTGCACCAAACTCGCTCCTATAATTTCAGAGGCCTAATGAGGCAGATCATCAAAAATAAGTTTCATAATATGACTGGGGAGAGGTAGGTGATTTTAAAGGGTTTTCAGGGAGAGGAGTCATCTCTGTAACTTGGTACCTAACCTGAGACTGACAGATTCTTCCTCTGGAGTCACAGAATCATAGGAAGGTTTGGTTGGAAGTGTCCTTGAAGATCATCTAGTCCCTCACCATGGGCAGGGACACCTGCCACTAGACCGAAGTCCTTTAGAAGCATCTGTTTTGCTTACAGACCACACAAGTTTAAACATTTACCTCAGGAAGACTTACTGAAAAGACATCTGAAACATATTATAAAGTCAGATGCCTGTTTGTGGTGGGTTTGAGCCTAGCTTTGTTATCATAATATTTTAATTCCTATCTCCTATAGGCTACCAGCATCTACTTTTCACCAATTTTTACATATTTACTCATTGAAAACCAGGCAGAAATAGGTTGAAAAGAGAGAAAAGATAAGATGAAGTCTGAATTTAAATGACTGTCACACATGAAAAATCGAACTTTCATTCTCAATGGCATCACCTCTGAATTTTGCCCTTAGAATTTACATTTTATCATCCTCATCAAGATCCAAAAAATGCTTCCCTTTTCTTCCCTTCCAAAACAACTCTAAACCTTGCAGCATAAAATATAGTATAGCCACCCAGGCACCAAGCATAATGAAATCTAGCAACAATAACTCAAATATGTGTCTCCTTGTCTGAGTCACTTTAGAGACATCCAGAAACATAAATATATGTTTTCCCTGAAAGGAAGCAGTTTTCTTCCTTTTAATCTGAAATAAAATTCTGTCCTCATATCCCAGGGAACTAAAGGTGACAATAAGAGCTTGACAATGTTCAGGAGATGTGCTTTTCACATTAACATTGCCAACAACTGCACCATAAATACTGGGTATACAGAAAGTGCATTCAATCATTATAGGAAGTGCAATTTAAAATCTGAAATTCACTCAAATAAATCAGTAAAAAGAGTTAAGGGATCTAAGTCTCCAAAACCTAAAATGTACTTCCTTTATTTTCCAGCTTTATTTGCAAGGAATTCTAAAATCTACTGGAACAAAATATTCCTCTTAATGTTCTGTAAACCGCTTATTAAATATGAAGCTTTGTTCCGTTCATCTTCCCTTTTCCTGTGCTACCCCCTTGCCAGACGTCAAGGAGCTCATGCCAAATGTCTGTGAATTCATGGCTTATGAAGGGCAGGATTGGATGAGTGAAGGAAAATCCTGCACAAAAGACAAATATATTACTGTCCCCCAACCTCCTCTCCTTTATCATCACCAACACACAGTTGCACGTAGAGAGCTGGGAGCCAATATGAGCATCTTGGAATTATCTGAGATATAGCACATGCTGTCAGACCTCTTGCATTCAGCCCTGGAGGTCCTCCATTCTGATCCTGGGGATATTTGATATGATGGCGTAGACTGCATGCTCTCTGCTGGGTTTATTCTGCATATTGGAAACCCTAAAGAAGGGCTACAAGGATATGATATCAGCCCTTGCCAAAGACACCCCGTCACTGAAGTAATGCTTATGTCCTGCTGGCACACATAGAATGTGCCCAAAAATCTGGAGGGGTGCCATGAACTGCAGTAGAGATTCAGGTCAAAATTCTTTCTATCCTTACAGCCCCAGATGCTCAGTGAAAGAGTATAAGGAACACAGCAAGTATAGGATGAAAAACCTTTCAAAAAGCCAGCACTGAAAATATTGGAGAGTCCTGAGCCAGTTTGTATCCACGACACACATTTCAGAGAGCACAGTGGGCCAGCTGTCATTCCTGAGGTAGACCTGGTGACTATTTCATGAGCAGATGGGAAATGCCATGTTCTTTAGCAGGCTGTTAACAAGAAAACAGCCTGAGACAACACTCAGTGAATTAATATTTGCTCTCTACATTTCATAATAGGAGTCTGATCTTTCCCACAAATATTAAAACCACTTCTATCAATTTATCAGACCTACATATAAGACTTTTTGTTTTAGCATCCCTATTCTTGAATGTCTCATGCAAGATAATTGGGGCAATTTCCTAGTGTCTCCTTTTAACAAAATTTGTTCCCTTAAAAAGTGAAGATAAAGATGGGGGGAACAGAGGAAGGTATGGAAACTGCTATAAAATATAACTGATTGATTTACAGTTTCTTTAATAGACTGATCTAAGGTGTCTAATGTCTATGTCTAACAACAGCCTCATTTAAAAAAAAATGCTTTGCCAAAGCTTATCCCATTTTTATAAGCCATAAATTTCAAGAATGACAACAGTTTCCCCCCACACACATCTTCTAGGCTGTCCTTATCAATAACCACCATGGGAAGTTCAAAAAAAGGAGTACAAGAACCAGGTGAAATACAGAAAAACAATTCCCAACCTCCTGCAGTCCCACAGCATCAGGAAAATCTATCCTGCAGTCATTGCTCCTTCTCTTCACACTTGTGAAAGATACCATTAAGTTACATATTTACAAATCTAGAACAAGCCCTATTTCTTCAAAAACAAGTTACACACTTTAAAAGTCACCCTGATGACTCTCCTGGATCACTGAAAACATGGGTAAGGATTAAAGCAGGATGAAAACATTACAGATTGCCTCTGAAAGCAGTCCTTGGGGAAGTGCATTTGCAAATAAAAGCAAAGTATGAGGAATTTCTAATTCCATATCTCCCATTCAGTGTTCCCTCTTGTCGAAAACGGTGCATCCAAACACACACTCTGCCCCTACTGTCTGACATTTTCTTCCTTCTTTCCAGTATACAGAAATGTCCCTTTATCCAAAAAATATACATTTTTTAAAGGCACCCCACTTCTCTGTAGGATTGTCATAATTTAATCCCAACCTGAAACTCTCTCCCACACAGCTGCTTCCTTATTTACCTCCTGGTGGGATAGAGGAGACAATCAGAAGGGTAAATGTGAGAAAATCCACGGATTGAGACAGAAATAGTTTAATAGGGAAAGCAAAAGCCATGCACACAAGCAAAGCAGAACAAGGAATGAATTCACCCCTTCCCAAGGGCAGGCAGGTGTTCGGCCATCCCCAGGAGAGCAGGGCCCCATATGTAAAAGTGACTTAACAAGACAAATGGCATCATTCTGAATATCTCCCACTTCCTTCTTCTTCCCCTCAGTTTTATCTGCTGAGCATGACACCACATGGTCTGGGATATCCCTGGGGTCAGTTGGGGTCAGCTGTCCTAGCTGTGCCACCTCCCAACTTTTTGTGCCACCCCAAGTCCCCTCACTGATGGGGTGAAGAACAGAAAAAGTCTTGACTCTGTGTAAGCCCTGCCCAGCAATAATGAAAACATCCCTGTGTTTATCAGCACTGTGTTCAGCACAAATCTCAAACAGCCCCATACCAGCAACTATGAAGAAAATTGTCTACTCCAGACAAAACCAGCACTTTTCACAATATTTTCTATTTCTTAAGCAATTCTAAATGAATGAAATGAAAAACAGGCATATATAAGAAATTTAGGGTGCTTTCAACATAGCATATATGCTACTGCATTGTAATTGACCATTTTATGAAATGATGCAGTCCTGTTTAATTTCGGTCGCAGCTAAAAGTAAAATAAAGCCATTTCCTGGTTGATTTCAGTTGGAATTGGAGACAGTTTTTCAATATGACCCTTGGCAGTGCTCAAGAAAATGGGGGAAAGAGGCAGATAAGGCATTGAATGGAATAAATGGATCCAATCTGATCTCAGTTACTTCATATGTTGATAGCATAGTGGAATGGCAATGCACAACCAGTAACCTCAGCCATAAGAAACTTAATGATGGATGAAAATGAAAAACATCAGGATGCCTATTTATCTACGAGAATTAGAATCCTTTAAACAAGTTATGAATGAAAGATGTGTAGCTAAACTGGATTTTAAGCCAATTAGAAATGAATGAAAATTCTAATTTAAATGGACACCATCTTTCGCTAATATTAGAAAAAAAAATACTTTCGACATTTTATTGGAGTTGATAAATTTATTGTGACACTTGAACAGGACAGCTATTTCATACTAAAAGACAGTTTCCTCTGCTTCAGAAATAGTCAAACCCAGCCCTCAATTTTGAATTTTATTTCCTGTTCGTGAATCACTCATCATTTTAAATTGTTGTTATTACTTTCAACTATAATGGATGGATTAAAACAAACTTTTATTGGCATAATCAACAAAAATAATTTGGACTTTGCTGCATAATTATATCTAGGACAATTCTGTCTAATAATCCAAAAAAGAAACTGTTAACCTGCATGATGCACATTAGTAATAAGGTGCTGGACTTCTCCACACTTCTGAAAAGTTACATACCATTACATTTATGGCTATGTAACTGAGTTCAGATCTGGTCTGGTACATCTAACTTACTAACATGTTTTGGACATCAGTTGGCCATTATATTGTGCCAATCTTAAGAGTTACATTACCATGCCCTCTAAAAATTCTGAGGTGAGACAAAGGTCAGGTAATGGACTCCTTTTTCTCCATTCCTACACATATTTGTGAAGAGTACAGTAGGGAGAAGCAAAGGAACCTGTGAGGTCAAAAACTATCACCTCCTGGGCTGCCCACAGAGGTGGCTGTCCTCTTTAAGGGCTGGCAAGAAGATTCCTGGGGATAAAATGTACATGCTTTTGAACCCAGAGGTGAGGAAATCTTTAGAGCTTTATACTGCAGCCACTACACACAACAGCAAAGAAACAAGTCCTTAAAAGCTTTGCTGATCCAAAGGCTGGAGCTCAGTGCAGAACATCAAATAGAGAGGTAAGAGGCAGCCTTCTCTCTTCGTCTCTCTGCAGATGAGGTACTTATGGAAGGTATTCCACAAGCAGCAGCAATGTGATTGTAGAGACATACTTCCTGCCATAGTGACAGGACAAGGGGAAAGTTTTTAAATGTAAAGAGGAAAGGTTTGGATTGATGTTAGGAAGACAGCCAGGGACTGGTGAGCCACTGGAACAGGTTTTCCAGAGAAGAGGAGGATCTTCCATCCCTGTAAGTGTTCAAGGCCAGGTTGGATGGGGCTCTGAGGAACCTGTCTAGGAGAAGATATCCCTGCCTGTGGCAGGAGGGTTGAAACAAGATGATCTTTAAGGTCCCTTTCAACCCAACCCTTTCTATGATCACCTAATGCTGTTCAAACTTATGATATTATGGGGGTTTCTGTGACATAAATGAGAGCAGAGAAATGCCCTTCTGCATCAGAACTGCTACACGGCTTTCCTTGGAAACCGTCATTGTACATCACAAGCAAAAATGATGCCAGAGGATGAGTAATGATATTTCTGATCCACAAATAAAAAGCTTTTTAAGAATTGCTGGGGCCTATGGTATAGCATTACACTGAATTGTTTTAAGGTCAAGCAGAAACCGTAAGATTTATTAATTGGATCTAACCATGATTTTTTTTTTTTTTTGCCAAAAAGCTATTATAATAAACATAATCTTTCTTTCCTCCATTGGCTCTGATATGATAAATTTTAATGCATACAGAAAGACCCATGTTATGCTATCCTTAGTATCTGCAATACCACTTATCAGAAAAACAGGTGAATCTGTTTGAGAATGAATAGGAAAATAATGATTTTTTTTCTCAAATAAGAATTCCAAAGCATAGTCATTAAACTAATAAAATAAAAAAAAAATTTGCTTGAACAGTTTATGCTGTCACCCAAAGGAAAATTTCATATTTCCATCCCTCAGTCACTATCAAACTTTTCCTCAGAAAATTAAAAAGTATGTGTTTTCCTTCTGAAAGGAAATATAAAAGTAAAACCTTGCAAGAATACTGTCATTTGAGCAATTGGGTAAAAATTGCTTTTTCAATTCATAACATAAGCTTACTTTAGAACTGAATTGAAATCTTCAATAGGAATGAAAAAGTGTTTTACTTTAATTCCAAATATGTAGCTCTTCACTATGGTCAATTTGCTAGCATGGCATTTTCTTGTTTTCTACTGAGGACTTCTAACTCAGTGCTAGGAGCACTTTCCTGGAATAATTACAAAGACTTCTAGTCCTTGAAGAAGCTCTATGGAGTTAAAAAGAGAATGGAAGAAAAAAACTAAAACCACTGAAAATCTTCCAGAAAGTTCTTATTATCTAAAAGCAAGCCATTGTTTCCATATTTCATATTTTTGGAATGATGTTGAATGAACAAGATGTTCCACTACACAGTCTCTTAACATGCCTGACATTGATAACTTCTGAAAAAGATCTCTGAAAGATGGATACTTACACAGCTTTCATTACCAGCACCAAAGTCTCACAGTGTTCAGTACTTTGTTCCCTACAGGAGGGAGTAAGCAGGGCTGGTCTGTGGGGCATAGACAATTGCTGGAGATCCAGACTACAGAGCACAGTCAGGTGGTAAGAGGGTACAAGAGGAGGAAAGGACAAGCCAAAATCTAGCTTTTATTGATGGCCTTCAAGACCATCATACTGCCTTTGTCAAACAGCACAGAAAACTTCATTAAAACTTGTCCTGTGGGTCTTTGTGAACGTAACAGAAGGAAGGAAACAGCCCAAGGGCAGAGACCAGGATCCTCACAGCAGCAAAAGGTGATGTTTTTCAATGATTCAGGTTCCAATCAATGTTTGGAAACAAAAGAAAACAAAAGAATCAAGAGACATGGAGGAAAAGCAAAAAGTCTGGGAGATATGCAGAAGGTCCTCTGATGTATTACCCAGATTCGTGCTTGGTGCTCTGCCACCTGCCATAGATTGACTGTTCACAACTTCTGAAAAAAATCCTTCTAATTGCTGTCACATGCAGGACCACAATCAATGTTGGTTTAGAGGAACTTGGGGCATTCAGTTGATAAGAAATTTCCTATAGAGAATTTCACTGTCTGCCAGTGCAAACTCACAGACTGGAACACATAGAAGCTCTGACAATGTCTTGCAAGTGGAAGGTTAAGTCATGGTTGGATGAAGCAGTTCTCCCTCTCCTTGTTTCCTTGGCAGCAGGAGACCACTACAGTAACATCTCCACTCCTTAACCTCTTTACTAGTTTGAAACTGCTCTAGAATCACAGCTGGGAGAAAGAAAAAAGGACTATGGAAAAATGGACATCCAATTATCCTTCTTGAGCAGCACTGGAATCACATTACTATTGAGCTGTATTTCTAACCCCATCAGGGGTTTTAAACCATCCCCCTGATCACCAATTCTGCTGCACTGAGCACTGCAGAATACACTTAGCATATGCAAGGCTAATTAAAACAAAATTCTAATTAGTACCTTTCTGGTTTTGAATCCATACAGCATCATATATTGAGAATTAATTTAAAAAAATTAATTATGCATTGGTATTTGTCTCAGGTTATCAGCAGACAATCTATGTAAAATTTGATATCTGGTTAAAGACAGGTCACCTATTAATTAAGAACATTGCGACCAAACTAATGGATGGAGGTGTTAGTAATTCATAATAACAGCATTAATGAGAACCATGACTTGCATCTAAAGATAAAATGTATTAACGTGTACTTTGAATAAATAATGGTATTAGAGAAGCATCTGTTTACTCTCATCAAGCCTGAGCCTTGTCATAAACACAGGTTATTTCTTTTTAGGACAACATATTACCAGCTACATTCTCTTCTTGATGCATAAAGACCTACACTTTCAGCCTAGCACCTTTTGAGGAGGGACCATGACCTGTTTTACTTCTCAAGTTCTATCACTTATGTTTATTTGTAGAGGATGGGACAGAAGTATTTAAAAAGCAGTGAGTGCACTCCTGTTCACATTCTTCAGTGTTGAAGTTCAGAATGATGTCAATGTTATCAGCATTCTTAATTATGCCCTTGAAATACAAGAAGTTTGCAAATCACTTAAATGTTAAAAACAAAAGAAGAAAGGGGAAAAAATCAGCAGTGGGTCATTTGAAATAAGAATGCATTCCTTAGAAAGAAACCCTCATTTACAGAAGGCCCTGATTATGGCTGCTTTAGTAAGACCTTGCTGAAACGGAGAAATTATTTATGTGTGGCATGACCTTGACAAAGCTACTCCTTCTGCAGGGAGAAAATTGAAAATTAATATCTGGCAATGACACATTAGTGCTGAAACTCAGATCTGTGTATTTGGGACCCTGTCATTGTTTTTTGGTTGTTTTTTTTTCTGGGACAGGAAGAAAATGTCTCTTGAGTTTCATTCCTTTAAGATTCAAATCTCTGAAGTACAGAGCAGCATTGGAAGCTGCTGAGTACAGTGAATTTTTCCCACCATCACCAAAACCATTCCTTTGGGAGATGAAGATTTGATTCTGCTTCCTGCAGAATCACATCTTTAGTAATAAGTTACTTGATCCAGCTCCTCATGAAGTCAAGGGGAATCTTTCTCCTGATTTCAATAGAACTATATTGAGCTCTCAGAACATTCAGTAGGAGTTTCCACTGCATAAAAAATGGGGGGTTTGTCATTGTATTAATTTTTTATCTTTTGTGTTGCCAGATTTTTCAAACTGAAGAATTCTCTCAGCTGTTGCTGAAGTCAGTGGGATTCACAGGAGGTGCTAAGCTGCAACTTCAACACCCCATCTGTACCCTGTCTTTTGCAGCAGCCATAAAAATTTGCTAGGAGACTGGATTATGACAGTTTTGTGCAAGCAGATATGCTTAATGACTCTTTTAGCTAATCTGCACAATTGCCTCAGTACGCTGGACATGGTTCTTAAAAATACTTGCCAGTGCACACAGCAAATACTTTAAAAGTTAAAAATCTCTAATTAAATATATGAAACAGGGCTTTGGGGAAACAAAAAGCCCAGCATACAATTAGCATCCTCTAAAGTCTGAGGTAGAACAAGATCATCATATTCTGCCCCAAGGTAGCTCACATATTTCTACCATTTTACACATCTCATAATAATAGACCAGCTGAGTGAGAAATAGAGTAACAGTGGGCAGACCACAGATAAAACTCCAGGAGAATTTCTGACAGATTGCAACATAATTCCACCCTTTTTGTTTATTTGTTTGTTTGCATTTATTTGCCAGACACTTTCACGGATCCATTTTTAATGCAAAAATTTATTATTTGTTCCTTTAATTGTTCCATAAAATATTTACCATGGTCTGTTTAAATAAAGGAATGACATCATGCATAAAAAATGAAAAATAATGTGCCTGTAATAAGCTAGAGGTTACATTTAATGAAACAATGCCCATAAATGAAATTTCATTGTAAGTGCTGATGATGCTCATTTCAGATGAATTCACTTTGTATTTATTAGATTTAAGCATGTTCATCCTCAGCTTCTGTAATCAGAATTACAATATCCACTCAGATGAGAAAAGTAATTAAATCATTAAGACATTTTCTTAGGGCTGGGTGATTCTGTGGGTATGCAACAGTTGGCTGGCTCCTGTCCTAAGTCCTTACTGCAATATTAATTGTTTTCTCATTATTTTCCAGAGGGTATCTATCCTCATAGCAATAAGCACATACAGCCTGAGAAAAGGCCAAGTGCCTCATATTCACTTCAGTAGCATGTGCGTCTACCTTTGGGCTACAAGCACAAAAGGCAGTAGATTCCTTGTATGAATACCTAGGGAGAGTGACTTGCCACAGCACACTTGAGGCAAGACTCAAGAATGGTAGAGATGGCTTTTAGACAATGTTGAGGTTTCGTAGACATTTGATTCTGACTACCTTTGTTTAACCTATACTCAGTGCATCAGATGCAAGGTTGTACATATAGAATTCACTTCACATGCACAATTTCAGTAGAATTAACTCCACAGAAGGGTAAATTATGAAGCTTGCATTCATATATTCAAGTACTCTGTCCTTAATGTGTTGCATATTTTGAGCAAATGCCATGGAAAAGTTCAGGAGTTCCATAGTCCTTTAAGGTTTACACAAGCATTATAAATGATTTTAAGGTCTTTTTTCCATGATGGACTGTGCCTATTAAGAATATTATCATGTGCTCCCCTCACAGCATCAGCCCTGTACCATGCCAGCAGAAAGTGTCAATACTTTTTTAAAACATGTTAATAGCAAGAGGAGAGGAAAAGAAAACATTGAACTGATTTGTGTGAAGATGGCCATCTGAATAATACAGATGAAGAAAAAGTGGAGGCATTCAATGTGCCTCAGTTGCCAAATTTTGCCTCAGTCTTTAGTAACACTGACAGATCTTGGGCTGCCCAGTTCCCTGAGGTGGAGGACCATGAGTGAAGAAAAGAGAATTTTCCAATTTTGGACACTGAAATTGTACACCATAACTATAATTTTTCCAGTGATGATTAACTTACGTTGAAAACCTATGAGATTTATAATGCTGATCTGCTTTTATCTTTACTATTCTACATGACCATGGAGAGTAAAAGAAAAAGAAAAAAAAAAGACGCTGTTAATATGATATTAAGGTGTTAATAGTAATATTAATGCAGATAGCACGCATATTGTGTAATTTTTCTTTTAAGTGCTGGGCTGGAAACTGTTTTCCTGTCCCACAGAATATTTCCATATTTTTAAATATTCCAACTCCATATGAAGACAAGATAAAATTATAAAAGGAAGAGAGAAAGAAAAGACTGGCAGGCACATGCTCAAGCAAGACAGTAAGACCATTGACTGGGGCTTTACCTTCGATGAACATCTAAGGTAAGGCCCCAGTCTGTCCACACGAGGAGCCTGAACGAAGCATGCTGAAGACTTGAAAGTGCATGGTCTTCAGTGTCTGACCTATTGGCTATTCTGGGCAGCCAGTGTCTCCTTTTCATGAGAGACTCCCTTCTGAGCCTAAGAAACCATTTTCCAATAAAAGATTAATCAAAATTTAATTTGATTCCCAAAAAGCTCTACTTGCTATGTTTTGTCAATAAAAGCACTAAAAATCTACCATATTTGACTGGAAAAAAAGGAAGTTGGAACAGTTTTAGAAACTTTCTTTTGTATTATATTTTAACATTTCAGTGGCAGGGAATTTAAAAGTTAATAGCAGCAGATTACCAAGTATTTTGTTCCCCTGCTAAGAAAAAGAAAGGCGAGGGGAAGAGCCCTTGCATGATATGTTGTTTCTTAAATGTTCCAGTTTCACTTTGAAGTTCTTCTTTCAATGAGTTGAATGTTAGTGAGTAAATTTACATTTTCTGTGAGCTTTGTGTTAAACTAGGCAAGCAAAAAATGCCTTTTCAATCATGTATGACTCTATTTTTATTTTTCCCTCAAACCAAGAAAACCACTGATTCCTTCTATAAAAGAATCTGTGTGATGATCTGAGTTTCAAGCTTCGAACATTTTGCTGCAGTTCAGTTCAAATTTTTTTTAAATGTAGTTATATATACTTTTAAACAATGGGAAAAGTGTTCTTTCAACACAAACCTATAAGTCAAAAATAGCCAAAGGAATTGCATTTCAACAATTGTATCAGCTGCTCAAATACACTGTTTTCTCAGATACATACCAGCATGAAAAATGGCAAGCTCCGAAATGAGTGCTTCAGAAAGACATTCAATTTTTTTAGGCACTCAATTACTACATCTGTGACCAGTAGCTTCTATTAAACATCAAGAGTAAGGTGCTGGCCAAAATAATTGCATTAGAGAATGCACCATACTTTTAGTCATCATTTTGACATCTGATAGATACAAGGCATTGATTTGACAGTGAACCTATAAATTCAGACCATTAGAACTTCATTTCTGACATTAAAACAAGGAAAACACATTGTTATGGAGACAGAATAAGTCCTCTGATCAATATGCACCAAAAAGATGGTCTTCCAGAGAGAAAAATAATTTAAAACTGCTGGAACCCTGGGTTCAGTGAGTTTCAGTCTTTCAGTGCCGACAGGCGATGATCTTCAAAAGCACACTGCATTTGACCTGAGACCTTGGGAAAGGCTACCCAGATTATGTAATAGCACTGAGATTGTTGCTGTGTAATTAAAGTTATATCACTGGGTGGAATATGTAGAGATGTAGAAAATTTAGGTTTCTGGGATATATGTTACAAGATGGAGGATTTTGGGTGCGGGTTAGTTCTTCTTCTTTCCTCCTTCTTCACAAATCTGGGTGGTTTGGTATTGGTCCAAAAAAACCCACAGTGCAGAACATGAATGATTACTTATTGGATTATAAGTAAACATAAATTACTTGGCATTCCATAACTGGATAGATTGGACTTTAAAAGACCTTGGAAGGTAGCACTTGGGGGCCATTTTCACCTTGTTAAATTAGAGGCACATTCTGTGCAGCTGTATTATAGATAAGAAATAATAAACATCTGAGTCTGAAGAACAACTCTATGTCTCCTGCGTTTCAATACAAACTCTGAGTAAAAGAACTCACGAAACAGAGGCAAAGAAGAAAATAAAAAGCAGAAAAAATGAATATAAAACCAATTTTACTAAGATATCTCTATGTTACTTTGTCTTTATTAACTCATGTTTACATCTGCTAATGTGGAGATTTACCTTAAGCCTTTTATAACTTGCAAGTAGTTTGTCTCTGAGTTTTTAAAAACTGCTAACTAAATAATACCACCTTTTGCAGGGCATAGATATAACTGACCTCTGTTGATAATTTTGGAACTTGACAAAAATAGTTTTACATTTTGCAAGAGAATTAATGACTTATATTGTGAAGGCAAAGAGTTTTACTCACTATTTTAGATACTGTGAAATTCCTCATGATTCAGAAAAGTGAAAATTCCTTGTGATCTTTTTCAGTATTTTTGAGCTGCTGTGATGAAGCTGTTACCTTTGGAAGGTAAGAAAAGCTGCAAGAACAAAGGAACACACAACTGAAATATCTACAAAGGGTGAGCTACACAAATGTGGTGACCAAAAGCAATGAAACACAGATGGTTAAAGGGTTAAAAAGGAAGAGAACACATGGAAAACTGCATGTTATTGGGGGCTTGCACAATAGCGAACATAATACGCCAAGAAAATCTAATTGTGATTTGGAAAATAAACCTGCATCCATCCTTTAGTGTGACTGAGGAATTCTGAGAGTGGACAGCTGTGACTGCATAATAATGAATAAAGCACTTTTGAAACCTGTAACTGGAAAAAAATTCTAATAGTTTTCCTTCAAGAAAAAACAAAATGATGACTCCCCAGATTCCACTCTGGAAGGTTCCTAGCCATTTCCCTTTCTCCCAATTGATAAAATGTTTCCATGGCCATAGTTGGAATGCTGAAAAATTCCACTGAAGTTTTCTCAAATGGAATTTCCCATCAGTTCTTAACCATAAAAGCTTTGTGGACTTGCCTTTTTGTTTTGATTAGGGGCTATTTTTTTAATAAATTTTTTCAAGGGAAATAATTTCCATTTTCTCATCAGTCTTAATAAAAAGCATCCTGTGGCTTAAAAAAAGCTTTTTGTTTCTCATTAGTCTCTACAACATGAAAATGTACATTCTGTATCATTCTTGGATCTTTCTACTAATATAAGTCCAGACAGAGACAGGGGAAAACTGAAAATGCTGGTACCTTAACTGAAGGAGAAAGCACTGTGTTCAGTGTGAAAATAACATTTTATATAATAGTGGTAGGAGTTTCTCCAGGGTTTGGGGTCTTCATTTGCTGAGGGTTCTTTGTAAGGCTGTATTTATACACCTATATCAAGATTTCACTTACATGTACTCTGAACTGCATCCATATATACATGACAGGTAACAAAATACTTCCATATTTCTATTTAAATTTTAAAGAGAAACATTACATTCATGGTGAAGAAGCAATAACTAAAATATCTGCTCAAAAAAATTATTAGTTCAATAAGTTCTGTCTTTATGCTCATGAATGAAGTGGTCAGAAAGATTAAAGATGACCATATTCATACATACTCAATAAAACAGTTGAATGACACCAAGCCCTAATAACTCCCCTTGAATTATTTTATTTAAAATTTGGTAACATTTTGGTGCAGGAAAAGTAGAAAGCATTCTTCAGCATTCCAGAAGTAGTTCACCTGAAAATTTAGAGAAATTTCTTCCAAAGGCTGTTTGAGCTGTATCTAATTGCAATTCTTGGCTGTATCAGCTTGAAAACTAAGACTTCACTACCGCAGCTTCATGAATAGTTATCCATATCATGCAATAAATACCATTACTGCTTCCTATGTGACCTAATTGTGCTAAACTACTTCCCACATTGGCACAAATACAGCATAGATTAAATAAACCTTTTGTGGAGGTTTACACTTCAGCAGCTCCAAAGAAAGTTTTACTTGTACAAATGTTCCCAGACAATAATGGGAGAACATGCTGAACTGAAATCTATCTGGACAATTTTGCAGCAGCAGATTTCCATACTACCCAGTCATCCCTGTTAGTTTGTGGCACACAGTGTCTGACAACTGAAAAATATGTAAATTGCTCTATACTTGTTATGAACACTCCTCCAGATTTTGTTCAAAAGCTGTAACAGACTGGGCTGCTCAGCATAATTTTTTGAAGCATTTGCAAAGCTGGTACCAGATCCTGCCCTCTTTCTGTATGTATATCCCTCGTTTGATTTCCAAGGCAGAAATGCCCATTTAGCTACATGAAGACAGTCATTTAAACCCAACTCCATTTCCCTAACTCTATTTTCCTCCCATTATACACACACACTACACAAAAATTTTCAGTCTTGGTTATTACTTATGGAGAGCTTTCAGGATTACCTTTTACAGCTGATTTATAAAAGTAATCACCTGCCTCAGACCAAAATGTAGCACTTGAACGTCAAATGCTGCTTCTGATTCAAAAGATGTCAGCTGCTTGAATAAAATCCTTCATTTAAAGCACAGAAAATCTTTTTGTGATAGAAAAGAATTCCAAAATTAATTTAAAAACCAGAATATTCTTTTTACTGAGACCACTTGAATATGAGCATAGTTTGCATTGAATAAATATGCACATCTTTTAATTAATTTTATAATGAGATACATGCATTGTAAAAACATATATGCACATATTATTCCATTAGTTGTCGTTTCAACCAGTAATACTCAGGGTTCAAAGTAGATGCTGTTCTTCGAGTACATGCTTACGAGAAAACTAGGTTCCATTGCAAAGAGAAGCAATGCACTATGCAAAATTGATTCAAGCAATGTAAAAAACATGCTGAAAATCTGTCTCTGAGATATCGAGGGCAGCTTTCAGACCTTGCACAGAGTTCTGCTCTAATGCTCTCTGCTCTACACTGCCCCTGGCAGCACTATAAACTGCCTGCCTGGGAGAAGGGACAAACATGCCACCTCTGAAATGGCAATTTTTGATCTTCACTCCTAGCGTTTAAGTCGGTACCTTCCCCTGCTAAACCTCTGGGAATGTTTCAGTGGCCACACCTTAATTTTTACTTTATTGATGTCCACTGCTTTGGGATCTGACGAACCATACAAATGGTAGAAACGACCCTTTTTCATAAAGCAAGCAGCCAGTTCCGCCGTACAAGTTTTACATGTGGCTTATTTTTCTTCTCTATAGACAAGTCAGCATTTATTATATAACAGAAGGTGGGATTCCAGATTGTTTGCAGGATGTAGACACAAGGGTTTCATTTTTAGCACACTTCATAAGTATTTTGCATAGACAGATGAAGATGCACAACACAATGTAAGCAAAAGAAACATTTCATGCCTTCATTCCATAATTAGGCTTAGCTCTTAACAAGTCACATTCTAAATCCCACCAAGCAAGTACAAAGAGGGCATCTGATCTCAAATACCTTATTCATGCAAAGAATAGGTTCAGCTGAAGTGCAACAATGAATAAAATATGGAAAACGTATTTCTGAAAGGTTATTTTACTGTGTCACCAAGTTAATTCTGGCACAAGATGACTCAAACCATCTGCAGCTTGAACAAGAAGAATTAAACATTTTGACAGGCCTGAAACCTCACACTTTGATTTTCCATTTTTTAAAATCCCAGTTTAATTCCACCTCACTCCTCCTTTTTTTTTCTTAATGCTCTCCTTGCCATTATCCCTCCATAAAATCCAAGTGCTGGAAACCCCCCACTGTGTGACCCTCTCAACCAGAGGTTGCTCAGGTTGAAATTAAGTACATGGTAGTTATTCACAATCTTGCTCAGAAATCAGGCTCCAGAACTTCTTGCAAGGCTGACTTAGAGCAACCTTAACATGTTACCCATGTTTTGTGTGGGTTTGAAATGCAAATGTTTACTTTCTACTGTAACATAAACATGATTTGTTATGCAGGGCACTGACACTTCTTATCATACTTCTAAGAAATAACTGCCACTCTTATACACATTTCTTAACACCAGGATGCTTGAAATTTATACTTTGGATAACAACAATGTATTACAGTGAATGCATAAATCAATATGCACTGACCCTCACTTGAAAATTTAGGCCCTAATTCAGGAAAAAATCTGCGTCATATTCTTCTGTTTAAGAAAGCATTTAAATATTAGCCTCCATGAGGATGGAATTCTTAATGCACTTATAATGTTAGAGGGTGTCACTGCATCCCATCCTTATGGGTTTTTTCCTTTCTCTGTCCCTTTTTCTTGCCATCTGCCTTTCAGTGTTAATTACATTTATCTGTCTAAAATTTTGCCACATGCTGCATTTTTTATTGAGCCAAATGATAAAGTGCACATGCATTTTACTGGCGAATTTATGGCTAGAGGGCCCTCTTTTTTTCCTGTCCTTTATGGAGAAGAACAGTTCTAGTTTTAATGCTTTGGCACATGAGCTTTAATAGCATCCATGCATCTGCTCCTGAGCTCCTCACTCAAGCTCCCTGTGTACCATCCAAGACAGAAGCTATAATGCAGAGAGAACATTTCTCATCATTCCATCTTCCCACTTGCTTCCCAATCCTTTTAATTACTACTGATCACATAGTTCTAAAACCTGACAGCTAAGTGAAGATGCACAAAAGGCTTCTCCCTCAACAAAAAGGCCCAAGCTTTCAGTGAGATGAAGCTCAGATCCCAGACACTGTCCCACCCAAAATTCATGTCTGCTTTAGGAGGCTTAGCCTTTCTTTACTGTTGAATTTCTAGGCTCTGCATGTATGAAATTATTTCTTTATGCTACTCTATTTCCAATCTTTAAATGCCAACATTATAAATATGAAGGGAAAATAGGAACAGGCTTAGTCAAACAATTATGGGCAAATAATTTTATTTTTCCATTAAAACCGGAATTCAATTATTCTAAAGCTTATTTTGAGGTTTATTATTTTTGTGATTGTTGCTTAATTTGTAGCTGATAGATCCAAAATGCTTTTCCAAATTGGATGCAATTTCTACACTAAATAAAAAGGCAACGCACAGTTTTAAGAATATTCCTTAAATATATGGGCCAATCCTATAATAAGTTTTAAGGAATAAAGCCATTAAGATTTTGTAATGTCAAACAATTCTTTTTTTTTTAAACTATTACATATTTTTGTTTGAATTTAATCACTTGCTAAGCAGCTAAATAATTATTTCAAGATAGTGAGAATTAGTTTTGAAGTTACTAGTATTAATGAGAAATCACCATATCCATATTATTGTTGCATAGTACTAAATATTTGATACCTCAGTTCACATTACTGCTTGGAGGATACTAACAGCAAACAAAATTATTAGTTTCATTTTGTCAGATAAAGCACAATTTTTTACAGTTTTTAAAAGCAAGTATTTTGAAATGAAAATAAAACTATACTTCATTATGACAACCAAAAAAAAAAAAAAACCCACAAGACAAACCAGCCTCCAGATTTAGAAACACGATGCTGTATACTTGTTTTAAGCCTTTAAGAGAAGGAAGGACAGAATTATAAGAATTCAGTGGCAATCTGGAGCACTCAACACTTCCTAGGAGATTTTCAGCTCCTTTTTAGGCATAAGCCCGAGAGAAATTGCTTCTGTCTTTCATGCAAGATCTGCCCTATTCTCCTCCAAGGAAAGGAAGGCATTTTTTGCACCTCTCAAGATTGAGCTCATTGTTCCTGTTCATTGGAATTTTAAATTGGTTTCTATTTTGTTGTTTTCATGAAGTATTTTCCATTAAGCTAACAAGAGTGATTAGAAGGCACTTCCCAGGCTGCCAATGATTTCACAATCCATAGCATCTTAAAATTCAGGAAAACATGAGCGTGAATGTTTCTGGTCCAGTGTTACAAGGACAACACAGGAAGACAAACAGTGAGATAAGTTCACCTCTGTTTATAAATCACCAAAATTCTCACTGCAAAAGAAATCTGCAGGTGAGAATGTCTGTAAAATGAATGTAATTACCATTTGATAACATTATCATTTTTCTTTTAATGTTCTATGACTTAATGATAAATGCACTCTCATCTCCCTCTATGTAATCTGCAGTAGTTTATCCCTCAATATCGAAATCTCTCAATATACAGCCTGATGGTATTAAGAACTTTTTTCTTGTGATCCAGACAATATGCCTGGGAGTAGTAATATTGCAGGTTTTGTAACTCTCCAAGGTTCAGCTTATTCACCTCTGTGTTTCTCACATCTTATGAATGTACCATGCTAACTGTCTTTGGGAGTCCTAGACAAGCTTCTCAAGGCAGAATTTTCCAGGCAGTGTAGTTTTTACTTCTTTTTCAGTTTAGTTGTGGTTGTGGGCTAGCTCTGGCCAGCAGCTGAGCACCACACAGCCACATGCTTGTTCCCCCGCAGCAGGATGTGGGAGAGCATCACAAGGGTAAAAGTGAGAAAACTTGTGGGTTGAGATAAACACAGTTCAATGGGGAAAGTTAAAAATAAAGGCAAAAAGAAGCAAAGAAAAACAAAATGAAGAAACAAAAAGCTATGCTAAAACTCCAGTCTCTCCCCTCCAGCAGACCAATGCCCAACCAGTTCCCATGCAGTAGCAGCCCTGACAAAATCCCCCCACGCTGTTTTTACTGCTGAGCATGATGTCACATGGTGTTTGGTCAGTTGGGGTCAGTTTTCCTGACTGTGTCCCCTCCCATCTTCTTGTGCACCCTCAGCTTCCTCACTGCGGGAGCAGTCAGAAGCAGAAAATGCCTTGGTGCTGTTCACTAACAACTAAAACATCCCTGTGTTATCAGCACTGTTTTCATCAGAAATTGAAAACATAGCACCATACAAGTTACAATGAAAAAAATTAACTCAATCTCAGCCAAAATCAGTACAGTGGTACAATCTGTGGTTGGCATGGTTTTCTCTGCTTTCCCTGAAAAACTATTTCATGGTCTATTCAAACTCATTGTAAGGATGTTTTCCCTTGATGTACTTTTCCACCAGCAATTCTATTGCCTTTGCAAAAAAAAAAAAAAAAAACAAAAAAAACCCATTCTTTAAATTCTGGATGTCTTTCCATCCATAAGTGTATCACCTCTACTCCCACATAACCAAAACTTTATGTAGTTGACACTTTTCTCTTCAATCACACTTCCTGTGGCCCCACAACTATTTTGTTTCTTTTGTCAGAAACATTTTTTACTGTGATATTCCTGGTGAATATGAACTTGTCATTACACCTGACCTGGTCATGTTTTCTACAGCACTTTCAGCTACCCAGTCATTTTACACCTACCTGTTTCTATGGGTAGGCAGTCTGTGATTTATCTGAGAGAAACTGTCTCATGCCTTTCTAGCACAGGATGTTATGGCTCTGTGATATTAATGAACCAATCCACGACAATGCTCTCAATGCCCACACTAGAAATGCTCCCTTGCTCTCCAACACATTTAAACTGCCAACAAGGAATTCTCCACGGCACAAGTTCACTCCAAAGCATGCCTAGGAATATCCTGGAAGAGCACTGGTTAGCTCAGGCCAGAGTCATGCCAAGAATCCTTGTACCATACAATAGCATAGACAGCCAAATTACAATCCCTGGTCCTTTGACCTTGATTTGTTCAAGCACTTGGACAGACAAACCATAAATACCAGAGTTCAAAATTAGTTCTTCAGAGTGAAAAGGTGTCTCCTCATTTCTGCTTTCAGGGGTCTCAAAAATTACAGACTTTCACAAAGAAAAAAGTGTATCAGGAAATGTTTATTCACACAAGATGTACCTGAACAAGGAATAGTGATCATGAGAATCAGAGTTAGCAAGCATTGGTTTTCTTCACACAAAATTAGAGAAGGTCATATTTAGAATCACATTACCACACCAGGGCGTGGAAAGGAAATTTTTTAGAAAACTTTTGCAATGCACAACACTAAACTCCCCAAATTCTGTGTAAAAGGAAATAATTTAAATCACCTATGTTCCTCAGACCATGGTGAACTCAAGTCTACACTTAAAAAAGGTCTGTCAAAATCATTCAGTTATGATCATAAGAGTTGCTATATTAGATGAAGGCAACGGTCCCTGTGGTTCAATAAACAGATGCCAGCAAAGATTAGCTTTAAAAATATATAAGAAAGCACAAAAGAAGACAATCATGACATACTTTCTCTTTTGAAATAGTGTAACCTCCTTGGGCTATGCTTTGAAATGCATCTTCTAGATCACTTTAATCACTGGTGTACTGAATGCTCTCATTATCCATTTCCCTGTCCAGTCTGTGTCTGAATCAAACTAAATTTTAGGATTTATTTAATACTAAATACAGATAATTACAGGTTTAAAGAAAAAAAGAAAACAAACAGTGAAATATATGTTTCTCTAGAAACATACATGAATAGTAATTTTTCAGTTAAAGTATTGCTTTTTAAACAAAACTAAAATATTTTCTTTTCTTTTGAACAGTAATATTTCATTCTGTCCTTACTATCATTTTTGAGTTTTTATTTCTCATTCATTCTTTTTGAAGTAAAACAAAGATATTAACAAAATAAGTTTTGGTGAATACTTTGGGGAAAAAAAGTTATTTATTGCTGTTTGATAAAAGGAATGGAAATTTTTCAATTCCTATCTTTTAGTGCCTTCCTTTATCGTTATATTTCTTTACAATTATTTGAGATGTGTCTTGCTTAGTAAATTTTTAAAGACTTTGTACATTATTGGCACACTGTGATTTTTTTTTATGGGAACAGATTGCTATTTAGGGAAAAGAAATGTTTAAGAGAGCAGGAACCTTCACAGAAGGAGAAATATTAAAGGGAACTAAAATTTCAGTACAGTTCTAAGAAAAGTTTTGCCTGATTTTTAGCAGGAACATGGGACAGGAAGGGATCACCTGTGCTACTGAATGCAGCTTATGACATGAGTGTTGCTATCAACACCCTACAGCACCACTGTTATTTAGCATTTATTAAATAAAGATTTACTGTGACTCAGGCTCAGCCCTCTCTGTTTACCTGCCTTCGTATTAACTCATTTTGTGTAAGCTCAAATGAACCACATAAACTGAGAAAGCCGACCACATCCTACAGTGGGGAAGAGTGGGTCAAAATCAGTACCTGCCAGCCTGAGCTGTTGCAGGCTCTTGAACATATAATGGCTCCAGAAAAACTGGAGGTGGCTATTTCTTTTTTTGCACAACAATCAGGGGAAGGCAACTCTCCCCACACAGTCTCCACTAGTCCTCTTTGGATCAGCAGGGAAAAATCCACCCTCCTCCTGCAAGCAACCCCCAGCCCAGAAAGGTCATTAATATACTGAGTGATCAAGTGCCTCTCGTTGCAGAGTCAAGCGTCCCAGGACTTGTTCATCCACAACAGCCTTATACTCCCCTATTTTAACATGCAACCCCTCTCAGTAGCTTACCAAACACCATCTTAAAATCATTCCAGTAATTGAGCCTTTTTTCTTTTTTTTTTTACCCTACACTTCATGGACCAAATTTAATTTTTTTTAATTTCAGAACTTTTTTCCTGTTTGATATTTGTCCTCCAAAAGTATCTGCAGAAAGTTATACCTTTTGACACTCGGTTAGGTTAAAAAGGCAAAATCTTTTAATCTGTCAACTAAGGTTTAACTAACACTCTTCACAATGGAAAACACCTGAAGCCAAGTAAATTCCTTTGCTGCTCATAGCCATTTTCCATCTAAGGAATGATCTTTTTTGTTTTCCAATTTAGAAATCCTCTATTTATAGAAAAAAAAAATACTATTGGTTTTTGAGTGCCTGGTATTGTAATTTGAAACTCTCAAGTTTCATCTCATGCTTTTTCATTTCAGCCAGCTGAGTCATCTGATCCACCCTGCCTTCTTTTAATGGATGATTCCCTCCCCAGCCCTCTGTTTCAGCCTTACATCCCAGCTTTATGACCAGTTCTGAATTTCAAAATGCCATATTTAGTTCCTATACTTAATTAACAAATACATTAAACAGGATCTGTCACAGATTGATCCCTTGAGGATACTAACAGTAGCCTTTCTTTGTCCCAGTATCCCCTTCTGCACATTCTCCCCTTCTAACAGCTCTTCAATCCACCCCACATTCTCCATTAATTGCCATCATCTCCACCTGCAGAACCAGCGTTCTACACAGGATTGTAGAAAGTGTTTTTTCTAAACACTGAAGGGATAAAGCCACTGTATCGCCTTACACAAAAACCTAAACTAAACTAAATGAAAGATAATAGGCTGATCCAACAAAAAGAAAATTATCTTTGATAACAGGTGATGTCATATAAAGAGTATATTCCTTCAAAATATTTCTTAATACTTTAATTAGTAGCAGGACTGGTTTCAAGCATAATCTTGGGAGGCAGCTGCCAGGGGCAGCTTTGATGCCTGCTTTCTTTGTCCCTACTTTCTCTTGTCTCTCCTTCTCTGACAACTTCCCTGACTGGGAGCAGGAGCTCAGAGAAAGGAGAAGAAAAACATGTCACTTCCAGCCCTTTCCTTCATCGTCTGACCAGCTCCTGCTCTCAAATCCCAGTTGATGGGTGGAGGTACAGGAAAGAACACAGGAGAATGGGAAGACTGGAAACTGTGAAACCTGTGAGGGATCCAGTGTGGAGACTGGTGCAGATCCTCCTCCTGACATGATGGAAAGAACAAGAAGGTGATTTCGAGGCAATGTAGGAGACTCTGTCCTTTGCTGTTATGGACTGGAGAATGGGGAACTGAGCCAGAAGAAGGACATCCTATGGAAATAAATCTTATGAGGAAGGAAGGAATTCGGAAGGAATTCGGAAGGAATTCGGAAGGAAGGAATTCGGAAGGAAGGAAGGAATTCGGAAGGAATTCGGAAGGAAGGAAGGAAGGAAGGAAGGAAGGAAGGAAGGAATTCGGAAGGAAGGAAGGAATTCGGAAGGAAGGAAGGAAGGAAGGAATTGGAAGGAAGGAAGGAAGGAAGGAAGGAAGGAAGGAAGGAAGGAAGGAAGGAAGGAAGGAAGGAAGGGAGGGAGGGAGGAAGGAAGGGAGGGAGGGAATTGTAGAGACACAGAAATTAATTTTTTACGAATGGGCTCTGTGGAAAAAAAAAGAAGAAGCCCTGGGGAGCTGAGAAGCCTGGGAACTACAGTCCTTACTTCCCATATCCAGCAAGGTAGGATCTATGTCCTGAGCACATGGCCCATCCTTTCTGTGGGGTGAAGGCTGTCTCTGGAAGAGACCAGAGATTTAGCTGGCAGGGTAGGGACAGGGGAAAGTTCCTCAGGCCAGTCTTTCTCATTTGCCTCTACTTCACTAGAACTTTAAAAATTTCTTCAAGCCCCTTATTGTCTACTCTGTCCTCGCAAAATCCTTCTTTGCTCCATGACAAAACTGAAATGTCACCTGAAACAATAAGAACTAAATAAATGTCCCTGATGCTCACCCAGCCAGAGGCAAAATTTCATTTAAGAAGCCCTGTGTCTGCCCCGGCGAGAAGCAAGATACCAGAGGCTGTGCGGGAGGGAGGCAGAGTTATATTTTCTAAGTTGTTACTGTTTTTGATACTCTAATCATACAATCCTTTTAAGTCCTTTTCCTGCACTAGATTCCTTCAGCAGTCTAGAATGGAGATTATCTGGATTTTGTCACGCTTAGCAATCTAAGCTTTGCTTCTTAGAGCTCTGTTCTGCTGCTCCTGCATTGCTTAGAGCTACTGCGTGTAGAGCAGTTACAATGATTTGTAATTGTGTCAGAGATCATGCACAATGTGCAAAACAAAGGGTTAACACTCTAATCTTCTGGCATTCAAACAGAAACACCCCAGTGGAGCCAGTCACTGAGATAATGAAATTATAGCTCAACAGGAAGATCCTGAGAAAGGAGTGTAATGTTTTAATAAATAAGAATTGCTAAAGTTGGGAAGAGAGGCTTTCTGGAGGCTTAATTATTCAAAACAGCTAGCAAACACCTAAGCAACCAATAAATAATACCAATAATTGTTCTTTATGTGAATACTTTACCAAGCCAGGATATAACTTCCTAATTTAGCTGTGGAATGATATAGAGAGTGAAGAATGCAGAAAATATCCATAGGTTCATAAAATCATAGGCATGTTTTAAATAATTTTTAAAAATTATTACTCTGTTGATTGTCTGGGAAATGTGGTTAGGGAAGCAGAGCCGATCATCTGAAAAGAGATGTCTGTTGTTATCATTTTCCTGTAAGGGACTGTACAGTAAGAAATTCTATCTGGAGGTTGCATCCAAGGTACTTTATAAAAGCTGGGACAGCATCTCAGATGGCATCTTTTCTTTCAAGTTTAATAATATGTGATTGTTCTATACTGCAGGAGGAAGGAGTCACTCAGACAAATACCTGGTTCAGAGCAGCATTTCTTACATGTACCCATGTGATCTCTATGAGAAATGCATCACTCTAACAACACTTTTTATGACATCCTGGCATCAGCAGTACCAGCTGTCGAGGCTAATGGAAGTACACAATCTTCCTGATGATTTCTGGAATAATCCAAAGGAGAAGATGATGACAATTACCTTTGAGACACCTGCCTCTAAAATAGCACATGCTCATTTTAAACAGCCTGTAATCTCACCTTGACTGACTGCCAGGCTTCATTTGGATCCTTCATGTTTAATATATTATTTAGATTGCATGGGTTTAGGCCTGAAAGGAAGCAATTTAGATTAAAATTAGCAATAGAGTGTGGAATTATACTGACAGTCAGTGGAAGTTAAGATAGTTGTTTCAAAAATATCACTCTGTGCTCTACATGTGCTTCTACGCTACTAAAAATGTTTAGATAACATTAAGACATCACAGTTAAATGTTCAAAAATTACAGTTCTTAAGTTAAGGTGTCAGGCTGTGGTTTTGCTCCTTTCTTTGTTTCCCAGTGCATGACCAAGATGAGAACATCACACCCACACCACTGGCTGTTGATCAAACTGGGAGAAATGCAGGGAAGGCTGATCAAGGAAAGGAGAATGGACTTTATCAAAGGTAAATGAAGGAGGGCTGGTTGGTTTGTCTGCTCTGGTCAAATAAAATGCGAGTGGAAGCTGATTAGAAATATATCCAAGATGATACAACAAAAAGAAAGGAATAACTATTTATATCTGAAGAATAATGTTGGTATGAGAACAACATAGAAATCTGTCACAAATAATTAGAGGCTGAAGACTGGAACACACGTCCTGTTACAACAGGGAAAAAAAAGTAACAGGAAAAAAAAAACTTGCTATACTTTCTAATTGTAGTAGTCTTAACTCTGCAAAACACTGACTGGCTTCTCATTTTAGATCGCATGAAATGCAGCCCTATGTCCTTTAAGTCTTGATAAGGGAGGAGCTGTGATGATTATCTCCTTTTTATCTTTTGCCTGCAGACAAATGGGTGAGGGAACTTTCAGCCAAACTGGCAAAAGTTTCTGAAAGTGGAAGGTAATCAGGTGCACTTTGACACCCAGAAATAAATCTGCTAATGGTGTTCCCTATGTGCCATGATATATGGAATTGCCATTCATCTTAAACAGCAGGCAGTTATTCAGGGGAACTACAATTTGCAGACACTGACAAGCTCTCATGCATGAGTTCCGGCTTCATTTCTTTTACTTGCTGGGGACCACATACCAAAACCAGACCCCTATAAATCAGTCACGTTAGTGTAATCTTGAGGTGACACTACCATGGACATGCGTGGTGAGACTTGGATGAAAAGAAGCAGGCAGACTTGTCAACACTGGGGTTAGTTGCTTTTCTTACTCTAACAATATTGTTTCATCAAAATGTAGCCAAATAGTGTTTATCATTTAACTGACCATCCATGCTTCTTAGAATGGTGTTTACATTATTATCTATGCACTAATGTTAGTTATAGCTCCCATCTGCAGCTTTATATTTCATAGTTAAGTTCTACAGATGCTGGAGACAAGAATTTACTTACCAACATCTTGCAATATTTTTTCTACTTTTTTGGGTTTTTTTACATACAGCAGCTTCAACTGCTTTTTTATTTTAGACACCATATCTTTTCTTTTCAATCCAGCCAGCCTTCAGTGGCAGTGTATATTTTTAGGGAGCTGTACAGCCATCTGGAAAGGTTTTATTTTTTTGTTATGTTTACCCTTTGCACTTTTCAGATTTCTGTCAACGTCCATGGTAACAGCTGCTATAATACTTTCCATTCTTGTGTGGTTTGAGAGCTGCACAGTCCAATGTGGTTTGCAGTCTAGACTTCAATCAACCACCATTTGTGCGACCAATAGTTGGGGGGGTGACTTTGGAGAGTATAATAAGCTGCCATAAGTGTCATTTCTCTGTCCTTTTTGCTCATGTTTTATTTCAGGAGTGGTTGATCAGAAGACTGTGCATTCATTTTTCATACTCATGTGTGCATATGTATATATTTATATATAAAAAAAATCCTGAAAATCTTGACTTTTGAATTACAGGTTTTGTGTTTGGTTTGTGGTTTGGGGTTTTTTTGTTGTTGGTTTTGGTTTTGGGTTTTTAAAATTTATTTTATTATTCTCTATACTCCTATCATCCATCCTGTAAACTAAATTATTTTCCTTGCTTGGGAGAGCATAAACTCTGAAGTGTTCAGTTCATGTATGGTTCTATCTTATTTTTCATGAACAGTAGTAACTTGCATAGGTATAACATCATTCAACTCACAGAATTAAAAAAGGTGGCATCACCTGCAGGTAAAAACATAACTGTTTCAACAACAAAAAAAACCCTGTAAAAACAACTGTAAAAGCAGTAAATAAATCTTTTTTTTTAAAAAAAGTAACTAAACCTGAGAGAAATGTTTGTGAAGATGAAATCTGAGCTGAAATCTGAGTTGCCCTGAGTGTTAAAAGTAAAAAGGGAAAAAAATTACCTAATGATTGCAAAATATTTTGAAACAAGTTCCCCAAACATTTGTGGAAATTACTGGAAAGAAAAATATTCCAACAATTTCCTATCTTGAATTCAGAAACCTTATGGTATGTGATCTACATTCAATTACTTGCCAGACTTTTAGGTGCTTACAGCCCAGAGAGCATCAGCAGCTGTGCCAAGGATGTGTGCTGAGCGCAGAGCTCCCTGAACAACCAACAGCAAACAGGTGGGAGTGGTGCCTGAGAATGTGCCTTCTAGGGGCTAAGGTGTTTAGATCTAAATTAACTCATGCATCTTCAGAGCCATGTAAGGCAGGTGCCTGTTCTAATCTGGAAGCTGATGCTCGCTTTGTAGCCAGTGGAGAATATGCAGGGAGTGATTCATCCCACCCTAAGACCTGAACAACCATTCAAGTTAAAAATCTGTATATTTAGGATCACAGAATTGTTAAGGTTGGAAGAGCCTTCTAAGATCATTGAGTCCAACCATTAACACAGCACCACTGTGTTCACTACTAAACCATGTCCCCAGGTGCCACATCCACAGGCCTTTTGAACACTTCCAGGGATGGTGATTCCAACACTTCCCTGGGCAGCCTGTTGCAAGGCCTGGGGTATTAAAAATTTTAATTACTGTGTACTTGCAATTCAGCATTTCATTTGAATCTCCTAAAATTCAATTTTTGCACAAAGGTCTATGGCCTCTAGTCTCAGAGCACTATCTGTACAGCAAGGATACAAACATGTCTCCTTCTTTCACACAGCAAGTTTAGGAGAAAAGTATATTTCTGTGAGTTATTCAGATTTTGCAGCAACGGGCCATGTAGGTACCTAAGCGAGGTCTTCACATCAAAGGAAAATTGAGAGTATCTAATTGGAACCTGCCTTCCAGCTAACAAGCTCTTCAGTTCACCAGTGAGGGCTTTACTCTTCCCTTACACAACCTAAACAGAAAAACCAAACAGCAGCCAGCAAATTCTCATGATCTTATTCTACCTCTTTATCACAAGGTCATGGTGGTGCCTCTGAAAAATCACATGGATCTATGAAGCCGAATCCTCTTTAAAACATTTAACTTTATGCAAAGTTTGACTGGTCTTAAGGAACAACAGAGGGGAAAAAAAGCCCCATGAATTTATACCCAGTACAGTGTGTTGAACTGTAGGCCCAGAAATGGCAGCATATCAAGGAAAACAGCTCTAGGGAATTCTTCAACATCATGGAGCAGAGAAAGAATTTGTATATGATGTAAATACTGGACTGCCTGTCTTTCTATATTGTTATTGCTAAGCTCTTTACTGTTTAAGCTGTGTGGTACAGTACTTGTCAGTCTCTGTTGTACCTGAAAGTTCCTATAAACAAACAGCATTATGATAAATCTCTTGAGTTTCCCTGAGGCATTTTTGCTGCTGCTGGAAACCTGAGGTCAGTGTGCAGTCAGTCCTGCAAACATCCCCCTTGACTATCAACTAGGACAGCATGAGTCTGGATGCTGTGACACTGGAATGCTTTAATAAAAAACTCACAATACAGAGCTCTGGGAATCACCATCTTTAGGAAGTCTGAAAAATCTTTTTGTTTCTTCTAAGGATCAGGAAAAAAATAATGTCTGTCAAACCACCAAATGTGCAGAAGAAATTGTCCCTGAGCATACTCTGTTAGTGCACAGACAGATCTGGCAGTGAAAGTCCTGCTGCTTCATCGTGATCCACTGACAATTCGCACAAAAGTTCCTGCCTCCTTCAAGGCTCTAGCTACAAGGCAACTAATTTCCAGTTTGGATTAAATAGATAAATGAATAAAATTTGACTTTTTTTTTTCACTATAGAGGCTGAAGGTCAGAGTCAAACAACCTAAAGCAATCTAACACCTAAAAATGACATGCCAACATTTAGTGTTATGGTTCAGAACATCTGAGTTAGTCATCTTAGGCTCTTAATGCAGAGCTGCTTCTCATGGGAACCCCTCGTAGCCTGCACTCTGTGGAGCCCTATGGAGCTGGACAGCAAGTGTCTAATTGTCCTGCCTAACTCAGAGCAGTATGCCAGATATAGGATACAACCACCCTAACATTAGGCATCTAAGGAAGTTTTCTGTCTCTAAATTACCTCTGTGGTCCACACAGAAAAGCAAGATGGTTAAAGCACCTCCCAGGACATCTACTTCATGAGAGGA
Organism: Corvus cornix cornix; assembly: GCF_000738735.6. Taxonomy (NCBI): domain Eukaryota; kingdom Metazoa; phylum Chordata; class Aves; order Passeriformes; family Corvidae; genus Corvus; species Corvus cornix. The sequence goes on along the minus strand of NC_047056.1, from coordinate 106,311,871 downwards.
AGTATTTCCCTAGATGTGTTTATTTGTCTCCCCTGGCTGAGGCTTACACATAAGATAACATACAGATAACTTTTCAATGTGCTTATTTTAGGGAGGTGAAAGTCATCATAGCTGGCTTAGCCCATTTCCCATCAAGTTGTGTAAGTGTATATAGAAACAAAGTACTGTAAGAAAGATGACACTTTTTTGCACTGACTGGACCATTACAGGTATTACTAAAGTAATTTGCCTATAAACTTATCTGTGTCTGGTTATTTATTTTTTTAATGTGAACCAAAAGAAACAACCTGTGGTTTGCTCAGTTGTCAATTAAGTTCTTCTGTATTTCTCAAAGTATGTCACCCTAATTCTGGCATTCCTGAGATCACAACTCATGAGGGTTTTCTGACATGAACAGGAAACAAGTAAGTATTTTCCTGTGTGAATCACATGACCTTATTGCAGTAGCCAGTTTTAATCAACACCTGAATGGCTATGCTGTGGCTCTGTTCCCTTTTTCCCCTCCACCACACCCAAATCAAGATCTCTTCTGGAAGTCAGAACACTGCCTTGCACCTTAGTTTTCAAAATTATCTTATGTCATAGAATGACTCACCTCACATGTGTATGACAAGTAATATTATACCACACATGATTACATGTATGAAAGCATGAGTATGTTCTACTTACAAATCTTAACCATGAAAAATGAAACCACCATTACCCCAGTTTTCATTTATGAGACTGGCAATAGAGAAAACCTTATTCCATGTGGACTACTTGGATTTGTGCATAAAGAAAATATTATTGTTTTACTTGCACAAAAACCCTGAAAAGCTTCCAAGGACTTTAAAAAGTCTTGCTTTCAGTTACATTAGATCCTATAGGATCAGAAAGAAGAGAAGACTTTTCTTGTTCCATTGTGAGTACATCAGCAAGATCAGTGCAAAACTGTTCCCATTTCTCTGAATTACTTAGAAGACCTGGAAGATTAATTTGATAACCCAGGAAGACTCATTCAGTCCATGTTTGCAGGCTAGCCTGGCACAGAATGAAATACGGACTCTCCTCTGAAACTAAAATCTCCCAGAGTAAATCTGTGAGGATTTGTAACCCTCCACTGCCCATCCACCTCTGTGTCCTTGCCCCCATCAGTAAGGCCTCCTCAGGCAACTACCTGGGAAGCGATGTTGGAGCCTACATAGACTGGTTATACAGCCAATATTTTTATTACATCTGCTAGTAAAACCTCCCACAGACCCAAGCTCTTCTCCATGACTGCAGACCACGTCAGCCAAGGATGGTGCAGTCAAGCACCTCTCTCCAGGTGTCTTACAGCCAGTGAAGAAGAGAAGACTCATCATACACAGTACACCCTCTGCATATATAAATGCTGTTGTTTGTGTCTCCTGCCTAATAACAGGTGTATCTTGTTCTTCATGATCCAAGAAGAAAAAAAAGTGCACACAAATGAAGACTATAGATGTATCTTTTTAAATATATATCAGAATATCCTTTATGTGTGAGTCAGGTTTTTTCCCGTAACATAGGAAATAAGAGCTTTCCCAGGAAATGGTGTCATGCAGATTTCTAATACTTATTATCCTGAGTGAGAGGATGAAGCTACTTTTGTTCTCCACACACAAGCGGGTGCAGTGAAAATTGTGTGTGAGTTGCCAGCACATTTGTATTTTGAAGGGTTATTGATGTGAATAGCAGGTGAAGTGTAAAGAAAAGGCTCCAGCTGTTTCTTGTTTTGAATTCTTCCTTGGTGCAAGCACCAAGAGTAAGTACTGAAATGGGAAGTTAAACTCATAAGTGTCCCAGTTACAGTCAAAAAGAAAAGAATTAAAACCCTTTTCTGTTGGTGTGCTATGCGGTTCTGCAACACTGATTTTATTCACACATAGTGCACAGCTGTTTATTGAGTCTGACCCTTGAGGGGGAGCCGAAGAAACACTGGAAATGAAACCACTCAGAGAAAGACAGTTTTCCTTTCCTGTTTACTTGATAGATGTCTCATATCTAAAAAAAAAAAAAGCAGAAAAAGCAGGAAGCATTTTTTATACAGCAGTGACATGCAAATCATTGTTTTGAATATTAGCATAATTATTTCAATAGTTCTGATGTTTCTCCCATCTTATTCTCCAGAACATTTGCTTTCACTAAAAATGAAAATAGTAGAGAAGCTACTGTTTTTATTGTTCAGGAGACTATAAAATAAAACTAAGCAATGTTGTTCTTTATTAGAGTGATTTAGTAACCAGACCAACTCACTTTTTTAATACCGCCTTAAATGCTACTATAACCAGCCTTAAATATGTCATTCCCATTCTGTTTGATTGTTTTGTCAGAATAAGAAATATAAAATACATAATGGATTCAAATAAACAGAGACTGAAATGAGGTGAGCACATCAGATCCCTGCAGATCCAATTTCGTGGGTAGGGAGGATGACTGGAAAGTTGCCACCTGAGTACTTTTTTCTAGACTCCTGCAGAACTTTCTTTACTTAATACAATTCTTCTTGAATTGAGCAGTAGCATTATTTGAATACAAGAAAATACTTTTAAAAAGTGAGCCATTGTTTTGGAACTGAAACTTTTCTTTAAATTAACAATACTGAAGACAATAAATGTACAAAAAATTATTCCTTCAATCCCCCTTTCTCCGTAGGTGCTTCTAACCATCCAGTGGCAAGACCTGAACAGCAGAAACTGATCTCCACAGCCATCAATTCTGTATTCAGCACTGGGCAATTCATCACAACCAGGTAAAGCTAAATTCTATCCTCTTGAAACGAGGTATGTCTATGCTTTGAGACTTTTAGGGGGATTCAGATTTAAGAATTCCTTTCCTTTACTTTATATTGCTATAGACTCAGCTCTAGTATATACGTCAAAAACTGAAATTCTAAATGCTCTTCTCCTGAAGGACAGCGTCATAATATCATAAACTACTGTGAGGATGCTACCAGCAAAACGAGTGTTTGAACCTCAGGAAGGTTTAAAAAGCCAGGTCAAGGGGACGTGACAGAACACAGGGTCCAAGATACAACCAGAGACAGAGAGCTGTCAAGTGCTCTGAAGACAGTTTAGACTCAGTGCTGCTTACAGAAAACAGCCAGTGGAGGATCTGAACGATGAAACAATTGATATATCAGAAAAGCAGATTTCTAGATATTTCGATGAGGAATGCTGAATAAATGCAACATTAGTACTTTCCAACAGGACGGTAGGCTGGCCATCACAGGATTGGAATGAGAAATGGAGATTTTAATTTAAAAAAAAACCCTGCACATCCAGTTCAGAGTTAGTGAGAAATATTTCCCAATGTGTTAATTTTCAGATTACTGCACCAGGACAAATGGGTACAAGTTTTTCTTCCTCCTTTTTAAGCCATCTAAGCTGGAGGTCAAATGTTTGGATAAAAGTAAGCCCGTGCAAATTTTCCTTTTGTTGTATGTAGACTATCTTTTCCTATTATATTACTTCTGAGTTTTATGTTAAAGTTATAATGCTCTTAATCTTCTCTTCTGTGATATCTACAGGAACAAGGACAATAGTGAAAACCTTCAGCGTGAATAGTTCAGAAGCTTAGGCCAGCACATGCATTGATCAAATGCAAATAATGTCCATGACAGTCTATGTTAGTCTGATTTATTTCAACAAATCTCAAAGCTGTATTAAAAAAAATCTCAATATGGGGCTTAATATTTTGCTGCAATTAATGCTCTTCTTTGGCTTATGCACACGGGCCAATCATTAGAAAGCTCTACCAACCTCACTGCCCTTTAAAGCAGCTGCTGAAAGTCTTTTGCTCTGAAATACACAGAAGAAAATAGTATAAATTTTAAAAGAAAGGAAAGATTAAGGGACACATTTAAACCTGCAGATTATGTAAAACCTGCAGATTATGTAACAGTCCCCTTTTATAAATCAAATCTCAGTAACACAATCAAAATCTCACCTTGAAGAACTGTGGATTGCACCATCACAGAAGATCTAATGAGAATAAATCTTACAGATGTGAGCACAAGCTTTCCCTCACTTAGTACTTCACACTAACAGTGGCACCAAATAAACTGCCTTTCACAAATGGGGGACATCAAGCAGTTTTCAGATTTTAAGTGCTAGATTCTCCTCCTTCTAACCACATGTAACTGTGTGTCCACATGGAACAAATGGTCCACTCCAGGAGAACCTGCCCTCAGAGTGCCACACATCCCTCATGTATAAACAGCATCAAAGCACAGTTTTATCATTAATTACAGGGCTCTTGTGTTAGTCTTTGTGAATCGTTTTTCTAACGATTGATGATGAACTTCCTAGAAAGCCAAACTGAGGAGCACCAAACACCACCAACATCTGGAAGATAAAAAAGGCAAATTTGTAATAAAACTAAAGATCCACATTTCTAATGGCAAATGGTCAATTAGACATGGTGAATGAATTCATTTGATGACTTCAAATTAAGATGAAACACCTATCCAAAATTTGTTCTCTACCTCAAGAAAACATCAGTAGATAGATGTGAAAAAAAAAAAAAAATAGCCCTTAGTCCTCTATTGAAAACTGAAAGCCCATCCAGACCAGCTGGCCTAAGGCACCCTGGATCTTTTCCACAACACACAAGGGATGAGTGTGGCCTAGAAGCACATTTAGATACAGCAGTAACCCCAGCGGAACTCACTGGGTACCCTCACAGCTTTTTAAGTAACTGCAGGTTTCATACCAAATCCAGAACAAATCAAAATCTGTAGAAAATTCCTCAACTGTCCAACTCCCATGCACTACTTGATCCTAAAAGTCCTTTGGCATCTTTGAAACTTTTTCTCTAGTGTTTATTTAACTTTCATTTTCCTCTTTTTTAAACAGTCACCATTTTTCTACCAGAGCATCTCTTTCCATTCCATGACTCCCTCTCACTGCTACAGATAAATATTGTGTTTATCCCCAGGCCCAAAGCGGATGCCACCAGCCCTGGCTTAGCCTTTAATTCCATTTGTTCTTTCTTTCAAACAAGCATTTTACATATGTATCTGCTGATGGGATATGCCAAAAGCAGCAATAGGGTTGGCATCCCTTCTTTTGTCCAAAGGTCTTCCGGATGAAAACCAGGAAATAAACTATGCATACTAAAGTGCAGAGTAGCAGAATAGTGCTGGAATCCCTGAGACCCCTTGGCTCCTTATTCCCATCACCTGCCACCAGCCTCATTCCTCACCTGCCTGCAGCTTTCATTGCTCTGTCACTCAATACTGTCGCATGCACCCTTTTAAACCACATCTGTATGGATTTTTTTTACCTATCCAAGATCAACTCTTCCTCTTTTTTTTTTTTTTTTGGTCACAACCCTGAAGAAAATCATCTGATTCATGGTATCAGCCTTTTATTTCCTGTATTCACTCACAACTCAGCCCCCAGATGTACTCATGTATCCCCTTTTGCAACTAGTCTGTAGCTGAAAAATGCTATTATTGCTGATCAGAAAGAAAGAATGCTTTATGTTCCTGCCCCATTACTGAAACTCTGAAGACAGATTAGTCACAGGACAATGGGTCTTCACCTCCTTCTGAAGCCTCTTCATTGTATAAAAATGCAAAGAAATATGGTGGAGCTCCAATTTAATATTACTCTCCTCCGTATTAATAAATAGCTAGCCTGGAAAACCAATTTCCTCCATAAATTTGCAGATTGTTATAGATGACACTGTCTATTAGTATTTGCATTTAGGGACTTCCGCTTACAGAAAAGCATGCAATTATGTCTTTGCTATTAACTATCCTACACAAAGATAAATGTTATTTAAACCCGCTGCAAATTCTAAAGGCCAGAGAGTTTTTATAACTAGGTCATTTTTATTGACAATAATTTGAGATTGGTCAATTCCCTGCCACTTAAAAAGAAGAATCAAGCAGATAGAACATATTTAGCAAATTCCATTATTTCATGGAACAATTCAGCAATATATTGCTAAGTCTTATACTCTATGCTTCTCTTTTTTTTTTCAAAGAATTAAGGCTTAACCTCCTCAGATCAGCTTGGGAAAATTTTCATTGCAAGAATTATCTACAAGAAGACCTGGAAAATAAATGGGATTATTTTATTTTTGTGCAAATGGCTTCTTAGGCTGGTATCTTCTTTTCCAGCTTTGGTTTAGAGAAAGTTAATGCAAAGTCTCCACCTGGTGGCCAGACGTATTTTAATGAAATAGAAACATTTTGCTACCTGGTCAACATAATACTTTAATCTCTTTCCTACTCATTCAAGCCATTGCTTTAAATTAGGCTGCTACCATTAAACAGTAGCAAAATAGCAACGCAAAAACTGTGTTGTAGAAACAATATCCCTAATAAAGTGAGTATACAACGCTATTCATCGGTACGTCCCAGGTTTGTAATTTTGCACAGATTAGCACCCCATTTTCATCAGTGTCTTGTTATGATCACACAGTTTTAATACACACAAACCCTAAGTAGCCCAAGCAAGTAGATAAAAAAGTGGAGAAGGGTTTAACAGGGTAGTGTACAATTTAAACTGAAAAATTGCGAGTATCTTCTGTCAGAAATGGAAAATTTCATAGTAGATTTTAATATAATGAATGGGACAACCTCTGAGCTAAAACAAATATTAAAAGAAAATGGTAATTAGAAGAAGAAGAGAGTTGGTCAAATAAAGCTCAGTGTGGTGGGTTGACTCTGGTGGCCTACCAGGTGCCCACCAAAGCCCCTCTGTCACTGTCCTCCTCAGCTGGGCATGGGAGAGAAATTACAATGACAGACTCATGGGTTGAGATTAGAACAAGGAGATCCCTCAGCAGTGACCATCATGGGCAAAACAGACTTGACTTGGGGAAACTAATTGAATTTATTTACCAATCAAATCAGAGGACGATAATGAGCAATGAAACCAAGTTCCCTTTACTCCTCCATTAACCTCTTTCACAGGAGGATGGGGAGTGGGGGCTGGGGTCACTTCATCCCACGTTGTCTCTGCTGCTCCTTCTCCTCAGGGGGGACGACTCCTCACAGTCTTCCCCTGCTCCAGTGCGGGGTCCCTCCCACAGAAGAGTCCTCTAGGGACTTCTCCAACATGAGTCCTTCCCATGGGCTACAGTTCTGCACAAACTGTTCCAGCATGGGTCCCCCCCTCCATGGGATGCAGTCCTCTAGGGACAGGCTGCTCCAGCATGGGTCCCCCACAGAGTCAAGGGTCCTGTCAGCAAACTTGGTCTGGTGTGGGCTCCTCTCTCCATGGGGCCACAGGTCCTCCCAGGGGCCTGCTCCAGCACGGGCTTCCCATGGGATCAGACCCTCCTTTGGGCATCCTCCTGCTGTATTGTGGGATCCTCCACAGGCTGCAAGTGGATCTCTGCTCCTCCATGGGCTGCAGGGGCACAGCTGTCTCACCAGCGGCTGCACCAGGGGCTGCAAGGGAATCTCAGCTCCAGAGCCTGGAACAGCTCCTTCCCCTCCTTCTGCACTCACTAACCTTGGGGTCTGCAGGGTTGTTGCACTCAAACATTCCCACTCCTCTCTCCTGGCTCCTGTGCAATAACTTCTTTCGCCTTAACTCTGTCAGAGGCTCTGCGATAACCCCTGATTGGCCCAGCCTTGGCCAGCAGTGGGTCTTTCTTGGAGCTGGCTGACATTGGCTCTGCCAGACGTGGGGGAATTTCTGGAAGCTTCTCACAGAAGCCACCCTTCTAGTCCACCCACTACCAAAACCTTGCCGTGCAAACTCAGAAAGTTCATCTAGCAGTATCACTGGAAGTCGTGAGATTTAATCACAATTTTAAGGAAACCTGTTTGTGTGCTTGTCATGCATGATGATTGCCGTGGATGACAATATAGTCTCTAGTGATGAAGATAATTTTGTATTACAGGAACTGAACTTGCATAACTATTGGCCATAGAAAATCATTCCAAATAAAAAATAAAAAATAAAAAATAATCGATGAATTGTTTAAATGTACTATAAACTATGGGTTTTTTTTCTTTATGAAAGTATTGCAATTACATTGTAACATTAATGCAAATGCTACATAAATATATTTCAAATGAAAACTTAATTTCCCCTTGACACATTCTGTGCATGGTCCAGCTCTTCATAATTGATCTTGTTTTGAGCATCTCTGGTCAGCTAAGCCAATCACTAGTACAACTGTTCATTGGTTTTGACAGGGACAAAAATAATAGCATGCCATAACCACCAGGACTGCTTTGGATATAATGATCCAAAATTTAATGAATGTCTACACTCCCTTTGGCATCGGCTATCAAATCATAACTTGTTGGAGCTGCAGAGATACTGCAGATTCACACAGTAGAATTGTAGATTTATAGGCTATTGGTCCTTTAGTTATTTTGAGGGTTTCCACCATGCTTGAGTACTTGCCAAAAAATCAAATAGAATACTATAAAGACCAGTATATTCTCTTACTTAGGAAAAAATCTTTTCTAAAGCCACTCTAGAAAAAACTATCTCCTTTTGTGTAAGTAGAAAGTACAAATAAGGAAGATCAGATCGTATACAATTTATGAGTTTATAATGGAGACGAAGTTAGGAATTTAAAAAAAAAAAAAAAGTTGAGTTTCCATGTGTATAGGACAGAGAATGTCTTTGAAATTGTACACTCCTGCTCTTTCCAGAAGAGCAGGTGAGAAAACCAGATAACCACTCACTAATGCCTATGTGGCCATTCTTCCACATTCTTTCACCCTGGGGCTATTCCACTCGGTATGGAATAGCTATACAGACACAGATATAGAGAATGATAAAACAGATGTATCTGGGCTTTTCCAGAGCAGCTTCACAGTAGCCTCCGTCACATACCCATGGGAACTGTGGCTGAGCCCTGGCGACAGGCTGAGATCACCCCCAGAACACAAAACACACGCTGGGCTCACCAGGGGCTGCATCCCAGTGGACAGGAGAAAGCATCACAATCACAACAACCTTCAGACCACCCACGGATATGTAAAGTCAAGGTTATAAAGACAACCACCTTAAAACCAAATTTCTAACTCTAAAACCAAAAAGAAAAATGAAGGTGTGGATATTTCTACCTTTGTCAAGTTATTCTTGATGTTGTATTAAAAAAAAATTACTGTTTTTACTCACAGTCAGTGTGATAGGTATCAATACAAAGACCTATAAACTCCTATAACAGGAAAAGAAGGTTAATTTTTAAAATCACACAGAAGTATTGTAGAAAGAGGAGTACCTACAGAACACCCCCATATAAGAATGTACAAGACTTACCACGACCACATCACAGAATAAAATATTTCAGAAGGAAAAAATACTTCTGAGGTAATCTCCTTCAGCCTTACAAGAAACAGCCCAAGCCTGCTCCCTTCAGGCACTTCATCTAATCTAGTTTTAAATAAGCCATATAATGAGCCTTCTACAGCTTCCCCTGGGAACTTATTCTACAGTCTAATAGAACTCGTTTTCAGGAAGTTTAAATTATTTTTAATTTCCTTCCATTACTTCTAGTTATATATATCATATTATTCTTCATACCGTAAAACCTTTTTGAAATACAGTAAACAGTAATTTTTCTTTGTAAAAATCTAACCCTTACCATCATTAATAAGCTTACTAACTTCAACAAGGTTTTCTTTTTCAAATTAATTAAGTTCTCTTGAAAGGTTACAAAGTGAAAAATGACTAAAAATATTTCACTGTTTTTACATATATATATCAAGTATAATAATGTTGTAAGGTATCCTACAAACATGACCCATTCAAAAATTAGGGTTATTAGTAGCAAGGAGATACATTAGGTGAGTGTCCATTGCCCTAAATTGAAAACCTCTTTGTTGAAAAATACTTGGAGCGTAAGAGTAACAGAGAAGGGGAAAAAACCCAATGTAAATTTTTACTCTCTGGATGGAACAGTCATTGTCAACATAAGTTCCTTGTTTATTTATAAACCCTTTTAGCTCAGACTTGTTTACACTCTTAATCATATAAATCTATAGAAGGCATGTGCTGGGAAAAAGCAATTACTCTAGAAGATGTGCAAATTTGAAAGAAATAAGCTAGGAAAAGGGCTTTTTGGTACCGTAGTATATTGTCTGACATTGTTCAATCACACAGTGAATGATATTGATAGTTCTGGTAAAGGATGTTTGTTCCTGGAGGTAACTGGGTATGTCTGTACTACCTGTGTACTGTATCACTGTGTATGGATGTGTTGCTGTGAAGCACCTGGCCTGAATATGACATAAAGTCTAGTACTGATGACTCATCAAGTTGCTCAAATGGGACCAAGCTTAGTTACCACAGAGAAACCATCTGTTCTCAAACGGAATCACCTAAAACTAGTTCAGGTATGTGCACAAGACACTGCGCATAATCCAAGAAAATAACAGTTATCAAAAAGTAACCAAGGCTGGACTGGACCTCTAAAGGCCATCTGAGCCTCCTGCTCAAAGTGCCAGGGTAACCTGTGACAGCAACTTGTGCTCAAAGCAGGGGCAACTTCAAAGCCAGGACAGGCTGTCCAAGGCCACATTCGGTCAAGGGTTTGCATCTCCAAGGAATGGAAAAGCTACAGCCTCTCCAGGCAAACTGTGCCACTGCTTACCTAGTCTCATTGGGAATAATGTATTTCTTGCATCTGTCTAAAATTTCCCTTGCTCCAAATTGTCCATTGTTCTTCTACTGCACACCCCTGAGAAGAGTCTGTTTTCTCTGTACTTTCAGTTTAGGCAGCTGAAGACTGATTAAACCCAGCCCAGTCTGGGGGCAGACATTCTCACCACACAGGCACAGGCATATATTCAACCCATCATCTATCAGAAACACAAGCATCATCTTGGATACACCTTCATTTTTGCTGCAAAGCTGCTTTCCAGCCAGCCAGTTCCCAGCTTGGACTGTTGTATGGGGTTGGGTTGTTCTACTCCAGGTGTCCCTTCCTTGGACCCGTGTTTCTCCAGCTTGCTCAAAAGTGGTCTCTAGCTCAATCTTCCTAATCCATCCTCAGATATGAGAAAGTATCAATTTTTGTTGGAAAAAAATCCCACCACCAATAAGTTTTGTTTAAAAAATACATTAAAATATTTCTGAAAACTATCTGCATGAATTAGGTTGCATGGACTAAATGTAATAAAATCTTAGAGCAAGCATTAAGCAGAACCATATTGTCCAGGTTCAAACTTATTATTTAACTTGTTATCACAACTTGTTCAACAGCTGGTGTACCTGCAGGCACCTGCAATTACAAGCTGCCTCCCTATTGGATTTCCCAATTCCCCAAGCACTGGGAACTATACTCCCAAGCATGCCCTGAACAACTTCAGTCTCAGCACCTCAGTGCACCCACATACACTCAGCTGGAATCCAAGCATGGGCTTTTTTCAACTGAGATCCTTTAGGGGCCAGGCACCCAAAAAGCAGATGTTCTTACTTTCTGCCCCTCGGGGCTCCCCAGTTATGAAAAGGCAACTCTGAGAGACCACTTTGCATAAAACATGGGCTAGTGCTCCTAGTTTTTTTTCTTAAGAGTTGACAGAGAAGAGGGTAGCAAACACTTACTAATCAGCAGTCTTAACAGTTAAATCATTCAGCTAGAAAACAATGGATATTTTCAGCTTGACAGTGTCCAAAAACATACCTTCCATCGCCAAGCTATAAAAGCCTAAGTAACCTTTTCACTCACTCCTCTTGAAACTGTTCTACTGTAGACAAAGTAGTGAACAGGTCACAGAAGGAAGCATTTAGAGCACATACCTTATCCCTCTAATTCTGTACCCTAGCAGCTAGGCTACCAAATCCTACCCTTTCCTCTTTTGCACAGGATGCCTTCCCGCACTGCTGCACAACTTCAGAAAGGGAAACTGTTCTTTCTCAAAGGGTCAGTCTGTAGGCACTTTCCTTGGGTTGTGGCTATGGGTTTAGTAGGAACTTGTTCTTGGAACTCATAATAGATAAGGAAGTGATGTAAACAGCACACACTGTATGAAAAATGAGCATTATCTTCTTAACTGATGGATGTGTTTAATGAACAACTGCTCACTGTGTTGCATGAGCTACTTTCAGATGCGCAGGTCAGGGAAAGACTGCACAGACATATCCCCACTTACACTCTACACAAAGCACCTTGTCCTGGAAGGGTGCAAAACTTAAAATATGTTCTCATCCTCATGTTTTTCCATGACCAATATGTAGATTGTTTTAACCCCCACATGGAGAGGTCAGACTTTTCCCCATACAGACTACAGGAAGCCTTCATATTCCCTAAAGGTTTCTGTGCCTGGGACACAAAACCCGAATGTTAGATATTGAACAAGCCCTTTGCTGGATCTAGTGCCATAAACTTTTTTAAGGCATAACATCTCATTAGGCACAAAATAAGGCCTAGTAAGTTTCACTGAACTTTTCCATCTGGCTATCAGAGCAGACTCCACAGCCCATGGCACAGGGCAGATGTTTTGGGATATGCTCTTAATGACTCATGAGCCCCAAGGGAGAAACACTTAAATCAGCCAAACAGAAACACTGCCTAGAGGCACCTGAGAGGTCACCCTTCTTTAGCCAACTTACACTGCAGGGCAGTTCTTCTGTCCACTCATTCACAACCATATAGATCCTCATAAAACTAAAGCTTAATTTGCCTCATACTCTACTATGCTTTATCCTTTAAAACACAAAATGAGGATATACTCTAACATGAAGTAGGCTGGTGCAGTCAATCCAAGTGAAGAAAATGCAAAGTTAATTCTCTGTTTCAGACCAATATTGGTATTTCCCTTCTCTTATTTTTGTTTTTAATTTCTTTCAGGTGTGTGCTGTAATCCAAGAGCTATCAGTCATTTGATCTCTCTTGCTTAACATGTCCTACTTTGCAGAAAAGGATCCAAGATTAATTAGGGGAAATAAAGGGTGCAGAATGCAGTGAACATGACTGGATTATTAAACTCCTAATATCTGCTCCCAGAGTTGTTTCATCAATGAGTTTTTCATATAAAAATACTTAAGAATTCCTTTGAGGAGAAACTGGAGCATAGGTTTTCCCCTGCTCAAGAAATTGTCTAGTTACTAGGCTTGACTCCTGTGGTGAAAGAGACATATCACAGCTCTTTAATACTTTCTAGTACAGTACAACAGCTTCAAGGGGGTGAGTACCAAGCTTTTAGCTTGAAGGTGGGAAATGAGAGATGAAGGCTTGAACCCTTGGAGACAGAAGGGGGAATACTGGCTTAATGCAAAAGTAAGTGAAATTCCATGTTATATGGAATGTCAGATTAGAGGAGATCAATGGCTGCATGGCTTAAAAGAAAATGAACATAATTAAAGGGCTTGATCATATTATGTGTTAAGTTCAAACTCCTACAAAATCAAGGTGATTAAACACTAAAGAATTAATCAGAATCAAAGTCTGTCAAATAGTGTTTTCCCTCTTAACACCTTGGTATTCCTTTAAAGTACAAAAATAAAAAGAATATGAAACCCATTTAAACCCCACTTTTATTCCATTTCTTTATATTCGCAGGAAAATAATTTCACAGAACTAGGCCTAATTATATTTCAGGGTCACCCAGTAGGATTCCTAATGTTTACTGATCACTAAAAATTATGCCGCATTCACTGTTTTAATTCCTTCATTATGCAGATCTAGACACAGTAGCCCTAAAAATTTTCTCATTAAATCTGCAGGAATCAAGATAGCTGTCCCTAAAGTCAGTTCAGAGCTGAATAAATATTTTCATGATTTTGTTTTCACAATGTTTATTTTTATGGAAAATAATTGATTCTTGAAAAGAAATTAAAAAAAAAGAAATTTTAAAATGGCTGTAAACAATCCAGAAATAGAAATTTAGTGGGCATTAAAGGAAATGTGCATTTTTAGGTGCTTTTGAATACCCAGTCTTAAAGTACAGCATCTATTTCTCTGCAGATACCAGGAATTTGCCACCAAACAGTTTCTTATATCAGGTGTCCCCTAAAAGAACATCGCCAACCTTTTTCTCCCACTCTGCCTAATCATCATGAGACCTTTAAGGCTCATCTAGTCTGATCCCCATGAAGGGACATCTCCAACTAGATCAGGTTGTTCAGAGCCATGCCCAACCTGCTCTTAAACGTTTCCAGGGATGGGGCACCTACCACCTCTCTGAGCAACCTGTGTCAGTGCTCCACCACCCCCACTGCAATAAATCTTCTTTTAGTTTAAAACTTGTCCTATTGTAACAGGCCCTGCTAAAATGTTTGTCCCCAACTTCCTCCCTTTTACCCTTTAGGTACTGGAAGGCTGCTATAAAGTTCCCATTTAGCCTTTCCTTATCCAAATTGAACCTCAGCTCTCTCAGCCTGTCTCCGTAGGTCAGGTGTTAGAGCCCTCTGAGCATCTTCATGGCCTCCTCTGGACCTGCTCCAACAGGCCCACGTCTTTCCTGTGCTGAGGAGTGGAGAGCTGGACAGCCTACTCCAGGTTTCACCTTTTCTCAGAACAAAAGCAGACAGATCTTCACTTACAGGACATTTAAGGCCGGGGTGACCCCAGCAGGTACCACCAGGAGCGATCCCTGCATGCAGAGGGCCAGAGGTGCCAGTGCAGCTTCCACGATCCATCATAACAACCAATCGACCTCCCACATGCAGGCAGGAGCAGGAGCACATCCCTGTGTGCCTTTAAGGGGCACTGCCACCATACATACAGTTCCTGGGGCAATCAGGAGAGCAGTCAAGCTGGTATCACAAACTACTCTCATGTCAAGTATTTCCTGCTGCCCTGCACATACCGAATGCTAAAAGCTATTCCCAGCTGTAACTGGAGCAGCTTTCCTAGTCTCTGCTATTCCCACTCTCAAATCTCAAATCCCACTCTCAAGCCAGTAAAGCTTTTCACCTTACTTGAGTTGGGTTTTTTGGGAATCCCTGCTCCCCAGGACTACCAGGAAGGGATCACAATACTCCTTCCCTGGCAGATTGTGTTGTCTCCCACTTACAGACAACTCCTGTATATATGCAGAGTGTATATGCTACATGGAGGTAAAGGAGGGCAGAAGACAGTTCTTTCTCAGAAAGTCAAGGAGTTGTCTGTAACTGGGAGGCAACACAATCTGCCAGGAAAAAAGTACCTTGATCCCTTCTGAGTAGTCAAAGCAAGGCTTTGGATTTTCCTAAGGTACGAAGAGTAGCTGCAGCAGTAACAGGGAAATTCAAGTGAAGAGGTACGTCTACAGTTCTTTTAGTTAACCTCCTGCTCTGAAGTGGTCAGCTATGTGGTCAGAACTGGTTTCTCAGAACTTTATCCAGTTGGGTGTTGGAAACTACCAAGGATGGAGACTGTTATCTCTCTGGACAACCTTCTGCAACACTTGACTGTCCTCATTCTAAAAAGATCATGCTTTCCAGCCTAAACCTTTCATTTTATGGCCAGTTGTTCCTGTTACATTTCATTGTGTTTCTACTGACCTGTTTCTCCAGCCTCTCCCTCTGGATTGCTGTCTATGGTCTTTCAAGTGTATCAGCTAGTTCTTACAACTTGGCACAATGTGCAAATACTTCACTGCCTCCTCATCACAGAGTGATGCACTTCACTTGTAATAGAGAAGCAGCAAAATGTTTAGTGATCTAAAACATTTGATAATTTGAGAGTGGTTTAACAAAATCTGATGGCAAAACAGACTTGATTACTTACTGCATAGAGGTCAGGGTCAGACAAAATTGACAGGGAAATGCTCCTGTATAGTCATGAGGCTCAGTAAGGACCTTCCCTGCTTTCCTAACTCCCTCTCAGAAGGGAGTTTACCTGCAGCTGGATCCAGCCTTAATCTCAGCCCTGATCAACGGTTTATGTCTACAGGACTGCATATGCACAATCAACCTTTTGTATCACATAGCTAAGATTTCAAAGTTTAACATGCTATTATTCACTTACCAAGAATCTGCTGCAGGAAGGAATCTCTCAGCCTCAAGGTGTAACCATGAAAGGTGTCCCTGCTCAAGGAGACATCCTGGCATACAGCCTCAGCGGGCTTTCCACCGTTTATGGAGTGAGATAATTGACTCATAGTCAGATCTGCGTAGCAATGACAGCAGTAAGTTTTTTCCAAACCTGGATTGAGTCCAGCCTTGACCAGCACTATGGCTGGGGGGAGGTGTTGCTCAGATTAGCCCTTTGCTATTGTGTTGTTGCCTCTGTACCCTGAGTCCACTGATTCGGATGCAGCCATCATGGCCAGATGCATCCATTACTTTTGGGACGGGCTGTTTATTTGGGAGGAGTGTGGGCAAAGACAAGGCACAGGGGTAGCAAAAAAGCAAGGTCAGGAAGTACAGTTGTCTGTGACAGTGTGAAACTTGTCCCCAGACTTTGGTCTGCAGCTAACACAACACCCTCGGCACGCACACACAATCCTCTGCAAACATTACAGGTAATTAAAAGCACTGTCAAAGGCTCTTTTCCATCCTTGAATTTGCCTTTATGAAATAGATAATTTGTTTCTAGAAGCTCTTCTTCATACTCTACCCTCCCACTTAATCTGCTATCTTTTTATTGCAAACTCTAAAAATCTTCACACACTAGTTTAGCACTGAAGCCTAATTTCTGCCTGCAAGCAAAAACTTCTATGCTGCCTGACCCATACAAACATTCAATAACTAGTCAGCCCTTCCAAAGCATCTGAACCACCCATCTCCTACCTCCAGTGAAGCCTTTTCCTTATCTGCCTCTCTTCCTACATGAATCCTTAATGATTCTGTCTCTTTCTCTCAGGCCCACAACTTCTGGTGGCTCAAGTCTGACCACATTTCCTCTACAGGTAGTGCAAAGTTACTCCTAAATCAGCCAAAATGTTCAGCAAGATTAGCAAGAGGTACTTCCTCTTGTAAGTCCCATGCAGAACATACTGATGTAGCTTCAGATATTTTCCAATGCATTCACCAACAGCAAAGGTCACAGAAAACTTCAAAATGTCTTTGGCAAGGCAAGTTACACACAGGAGATAAGCATTTTATGTATTATTTTTAGTATTTATTTTATTCATGACAAAAAGGCAGTATACATATTAACATTCTGAATACCAAACAAACGAAACTGGTTCTCCATCACTTTCATGGACTAAAAATAAAAATAACCACAGTAATCAATGACACATTATAAATAAATACAAAAATACAAAAAAATTACAAAATTACTTTCAAATTAAATTTTAGCAAAAAAATTTACTACTACACAAAGTACTGCATTTGTTCAGCATCATGCTTGTTCTAAAACAAATAGGAAAATACACCTAAACTTCTACACACTAAATAATTGACAACTTCTTTCAACTAGATTCTGAGCATAGCTTCTCCTTCTTACAAGAAAAATGCTGTTACAGCTGAGGTTGGCAACAGCAGCGGTACACACCAGAGAAAGGGAACTGGGCATAAAATACACAGCCAGACCTCCCAGGAACTTTATCTAACAATCATAACACATCCTTGTAATGCACTTCTGAGAATCTTCATCAACAGTGGCAACAAGACATTCTTTATATTTACAGACGCAGTATAATCCTGAAATACTCTCAATTATCTAATCTTTACTTGAAGCAGTTTGAGTATCAGACCTTCAGAAAAGGAATTACTATCATGAGTTAGTCTCATTATGAGTTGAAAACAAAACACACGTTTTTGCAAATAAATCTAGCATTTGCAATTTGCAGGACATAAAAATAGTACACACAGCTGTTTTTTTTCTTATTCATACATCATTTCTAGGCTCCATTTTGTAACATTAGAGAAGCAATATTCTACAACTACATACAAGTTAAAGCACAATACACGTTAGCAAAAAACACATCTAACTTAAAACATGCAAGTATTACTGTACACAACATGTCTGCATTTAGGGTATCCAAATGATTTTTAAAAACAAGAGATGCCCAAGATCCTACTTTTCCAACTGAAAGACAGCCAGAAGTTAGAATCACTGTTAATTAACACTGAAGTGTCAGTGTCTCTACATGGCACTACAATGAACCAGCACAGCAAGTGTAAAGTCATCGCTCAACTGAGTATGTTGCACAATACAACCTTTGTGTTTTATACCAACAGCCAGCAGTATGTCTAATTATTGACAAAGAATGTGCCAGGTAAGCTTACAATTTTAAGCAGGAAAAACATGACATTTTGAAATATAAAGAAACAGTGCAATATAAAGAAAATAATTAATCACAAATGGCTACGAGCCCCCTTTTTTTAATCAATATATTAACATAACACTACTGATATTTTAAATAGTATTTATTTGAGAAATTCTATCTTACACATTTTCTGATTTGTTAGTAATGGGCATTTTTCACTTGTAGACTGAAAATATTATAAGCTTCAAGAACAATTCACCAGCAGAGTGAGTCTTGTAAAGATCAGCTGGCATTGTCTCACCCCTTATTTATTTGACTTTCTCAGACATGTCTCTCTTACTGAAAAAAAATTTAAAAATCTGTTTTCCAGATAAAGCTTTCAGGTTTTTTCATATGAATTAAATATATTTGGGGGGGGGGGGGGGGGGGAAGGGGAAGGGATGTGTGTTTTTGGGTCTTCTTTTCTTCTACAGATGCATTAGGTTTGCTGTCTATCATTAGTGTTGTATTCATTTTCTCAGAAATTCAAACAATCACAGAATATACAAAGAAAACCCCTCACACTTCAGGACTCTTCATACTTTATCTTTGTCCAAACAACTCAGGAAGGAGGTGAGGGGAAAAAATAAAATAAATAAACTAGTAAATCAGAAGAACAGCTGACGAATTCATACCATTTCAGACTAGATACTGAAAAAAACCACCCTTCTAAGATACACAGTATTACCATCACTTCTCAATTCTGAAATCTCCTCCTCCCACAAAGGAGAAATAAAGAAAAGGTTCTGTATGTTTCCCTTTAAGACACAATATTTTGACTTGACAGTATATTCACAGAACACCTGGAGATAACTCCCTCTCTTCATTCTGATAGATGGGGAGGAAGATGCAGGAGAGAGATCAGTGGACCACACACACCTGGCAGAGTGAAAAACCCCAAAATGAAGCAACTGAGATACCAAGAGAACTTCAGAAGGGACAACGGCATCTGTACATCAACAGCTAATTGAAAACAACTTAATGCACGTCTCTCTCATAAATGGGGATCCAGATTTTTGGCTTAATAGTAGTAAACATTCTCCTAACAAGAAAAACTGTTCTCCCATGGAAACTCTGGAATCAGAAACAAAGAAAAGAATATGGCTGGCATCTTTGTTTTCTGAACATCCAAAACATGGATACATCAACACTGTAATCCAGATGTTACTGCACAAGAAGTTTTATATATATATATATAAACTTTGAAAGCATTCCAACAAAAAGGTTGTTTGGTTCATTTTGATTTGAAGTAGTGCTTTTCTAACTGCAGCCTACTGATTATTCAACTAATTCTTTTGACAGTAACTTCACACACTGTCTTTCCAGACTGTAGAACATCTAAATCACAAGTCTCAGCCAGTAGCAGATTTACTCTGTATTATGACAAGAGTAGCAGTAGCAGTTTTACTCTGTATTATGATAACTTTTACTTTTCTTGTCATCATAATGCTTAAAAAAATCCCAACATCTTCACAGTATTGTCCATCTTTTGTAGGTTTTCTTTTCTTTTAGTGTTGTGTAAACTCAGATCCTTTGTTAATGATATTCCAGCAGCCACTTTACCAGACTTTCCTCTTTGAAACTTTTTTATAGCTAATAGTGTGCTTCAAATGGCTTTTTTGTTTCTCTTTTTTGCCTGACTTCTGTCAGCAAAATCAGAATTTTCATCATAATTATGTTCTGGTTCACAAACAAAAGCATAGTAACTAGAATCTGGCCACTTCACTTGCAATTCTTTTTTCTGATTAGAGTCTGTCAACCGGAATGGGACAGCACCTACTGTGAGAGCAGACTGCATGGCCTGCAGCAATTAAGGCATCAGACAGATTGCTATCCTCACACAGAATATCCACCTCTAACTTCATTTCAGAGCTATAGTGGATAAAATGAAATATGAGACCCGGTTTATGAAGAAGCTTCTGAAACAGAAGTATAGCTTCCTCACTCCAGTGTTCCCCCTTGCCAGGAACTGTATCATG
This sequence comes from Corvus cornix cornix, assembly GCF_000738735.6. Classification (NCBI taxonomy): domain Eukaryota; kingdom Metazoa; phylum Chordata; class Aves; order Passeriformes; family Corvidae; genus Corvus; species Corvus cornix. The sequence continues at coordinate 106,291,783 of NC_047056.1, read as the reverse complement.
CAAAGAGCAAGAGTGTGCCAAGCGTGGCAAGTATAACAGACTTTCTGGAACAACTTTAAGTTTATGGATATCAGAGTAAGGGATGCTTCTCAGAAAGCCATAATCAATAAATGTAAGAGCAACAGACTGACTTGTTACTTCACTAATTTCTGCCCTGTACCACTGTGCTTCCTGCCCAAACTCAATCAAGCAGCTAGCACCAGGCGTCACATGTTCTTCTGACAGAGCTGGCAAGTTGTCAGGAAGGTCAGAGAGCAGCGATGACAAGTTTCGCATGCAATCAAAGAAGACTTCAAACTGGACGCTGAAGTTTGAAGGATCAGTAACTGCAGCTGCACACCCAGGATATGTTCTGCCACTACGCAGCAGCATCCACATGACTGAATTTATCTTGAATGATGTATCAAACTCCTTACAGTGTGTATTACCACATTTTTCTGGTCCAACAATTGTCCAACAACGACTTAATAGTTGGTTCAAATACTCCTGAAGTGTAACTTCTCCTATTAAAATATTTACCTCCCAGACATCAAAGGATTTCAAGTATCTCAAAAACAAGATCCTTATTTCACAATCCAGGAGTGCACTTGCTACGCGGCCTAAGTGAATTTTCTTCAGGTTTTTAAAACAAATCCACCTACAAAAAACAGCTTGTTTAGGAATACTTTTAATCTCATCACTGAGCATCTTTGCATTATTTAAGGACACCATCTCATATGTGCCATAATCCATGAAAAAAACTAGCATTAACTTTTCCCTGACAAACTTCTTTATCACTTTTGATCGATACCACTTTAAGTTCCTTTCAGATTGTGTAATGCATTCCAGTCCTTGTTCAATGTCATCCACTTTAAGTAAACCACTTCTTTGTGCTTCTTTGTCAAGCATTACATTTAACTCATGTAGTATTTGCACATTTTTAAGTAACTGCACATAAAATTCTCCACTCTTCAAAATATTAACCACTTCTGCTGCTTCTACTTGTCCAGAATTTAAAACTCGATGAAGGAGACTTAAGGATTTTACAGAAATATTTTTCATCCTAGTAGCCTTAGTTTTATTTTGACCACCTAAACTATTCTTAGACTCTTGAGGACTACCATTTTGTTTAGATTTATTTTCCAAAGCAAATACCGATCTGCTTTTCCACCTTGTGCTGTCTATTTCCTGCAAAAGGCTGTTAGACAAAGACTCTCCATCACAAATTACATCTATTTCCCATTTTTCTCCATGTTGCTGTAAGAACTTGCAAGCTACTGGCTTGTCGCTTACTGTTCTTGCAAAATAAGCAGCACTTTCCTTAGTCCAGCCTTCACCAGGAACACTTTTTACACTGCTAAGGAAACAGTGAACACTAAACCTTGGCAGAGTTAAGAACTTTTCTGGAATCCTGCAGATTTTTGATGAACTTACAACTGCAGCATTACCATAGTCAATAAATTCTACCTCATAGGAGTTTCCTGGTTTCAGAGTTTTAATAACTGCTCTATAGTAAAAACAATCAGCATCGTGCTCTGCTACAATGAGATCCCCTACCATGAGCTCATCTAAGCAGTTTTCACGACCTCTATTCTCCAAGCTTTCGTTTAAATCATCTGCTAGTTTCATTATTAAGTTTTCATCCTCTGCAAAGTGAACATAGAAACTTGATGGACTATTCATATGAGAAATATAACCTGTTACTTCGGTATTCACCTGGATATCACGTTGAGGAAGACTGATTAATGTAGGTATATTTTTATTACTCCTTTTCTGCTGACCTGTACAATTTAGTCTTTCATTATGAGATTCAGAGAGAGCATTTACAGTTATTTCCTTTGAATTTAAAGCAGAGTAAGAGAGTGAGTGAGAAGCAGGTTGTTCACTCCAAGGTTCCTCTCCGTTCTCCAGAACAGCACTGAAAGTATTTCTAAAACCTTGCTCTTTGCTGTCCTGTAAAGTTTGCTGTTTTGAGAATCCACTACACAACTTTGGTGAGCTACAAGCAGTTTGCTCTTCATCTCCAAAATTCTCACCAGTATCTGCCCGGTAATATTCATCATAGACTTGGCATTTCACTTCAGTTTTCAATTTAAGTATTTCAGGATCTTTAACACTTACTTTATTAATTTCTTTGTCATCTTTCATGTGATGTATCTCTCCTTCATTACTTCTAAATTGTTCCATACGGCTTTCCTGTGCCAACTCTTCCAATACCTTTTCTTTAATTTTCTGACTTACTTTGAGCTGTCCATCATACAACTCCACAACAATCTTTCCATCTGATTCTCTGGATAAGATTACAGCCTTCAGCAGTTTACCACGGAATGTTTTCACAAACCATGTAGTAATTCTTGCTGGAAATTCTGTCCCCCTAAGATCTGATAGACAGAATTGAATAGCTTGCATGGGTGTGAATAGTAGGTCAGTGGCAGAATCTGGAATAGGCATCAAGTGGTCTCTCTCCACCATACTCTTATTTCCAAAATCCACATAGTCAACCCAGAGAAAGGATGTCGATTCCACAGGAAAAGCCAAAGCTCTGTAAAAGAGACCATCTTCCACATATCTGGCTATACACAGTCGTGTATTGCCAGTATGATAATTTGCATTATTTGACATTTTACTAAGGTCACTAACCTTCTTCATCAATGCCCCAAGAGTTTCAGTGTTTCGATTAAGATGACAATAGAATTTTGAAGGACTATTTATGTGAGTTATATAAACCTCCTCCTCGCTTCCAATTTTTATATTAAAAGATGAATAGCAAAAACTGTACAGAGAACCCAATGATGAAAGGTTTCTCAGTCCAACATAATCAGATTGGGTGAGACCACGTTCTCTGAGGAATTCCTCTACACTAGTAAGTGGAGTCTGTAAGTCAACTACATTGCATAAACAGTTGGGGCTCACAAGAACAAGAGCATAAATGGTGCAAGTCAGTGGTCCTCTACAAGAAGAAATGAAGTCTTCAAATTGTCTATGCACTTCTTCAGACCAGTTAATTGAGTTAGTCCGTAAGACTACATTTTTAAGTCCACATCGAAATGCTTGACTTTCTAGAGTTAGGAAATCTGGAAGAACACCCTGAAGATCTTTAAGTGAAACTCTTTCCCGATAACCATAGTCTACAAAAACCACATCAACTTCATTTGTGGATACCTGCTGCACAACAGCTGCTCTGTACCACTTCCCATCCTTGGGACACTTAACAACACAGGCAACCTGTCCAGTTTTGTAGGGACTGGTATGATCTTTATAGTAAGTCTGAATTTGTCCCATTAAGTTATCTAGCTCTGGCAGGTTGCTTTGCAGCTGACATGAAAAATCTGATGGGGAAAAAATGCAAGAACATACCACTTCATATACAGCTCCTGGTTTAAACACAAGCTCTTTATAAACTAATTTTTCCTCACATACTGATTTATGCATTTTAGAGACAGCACCTTCTCCAAAACAAGATGGCACAACAGATTCTCTAGGCACTGGCAGCACACTTAATGATTTTTCCTTCTGAAGTATGTCTCCATTTCCAGTTACCTTATTTTTGCAAATATTACTGGTGTTCTCTGCATTGATTTTTTCTTTTTTACATTTGAGGTGATTCCTGTTGTGCCGCTTTTTTGCTGCCCTCAGAACAGAATCTGGGGGCTTTAGCTGATACTCAGCATAACCAGCTTGAACCATACATGCGGCAACATTTCCTTGCAGGAAATCAGTATGACACTGCACATTAACAATGTACTTGTTGTTTTGCTTTCCAATGACATGAAGCAGCAGTGGTTTGTTCAACACCACATTTTTGAAGAAATCAGTTTCTTTTCTAACCCACACACCATCAACAGGAAATGTGTGAGCAAGGGAACAACACATAGCCAAAGCTGGTAAATCAGAAAACTCAGGAAGCAGTGTTTTCACATTGCGACAAGGTATTGTATCTGTATTTCCAAAATCCAAAAAATAAACCACAATGCTAACACGAAACACTTTCGTGACAACAGCCCGGTAATAACACCCATCCCTGCTATACCGGGCACAGCACAGCAACCCAGGTTCTGGCTTTTTAAGGACCATCTCATCATCTCTACATTGACTGTATGTGCAAGCAATGTTTTTCATCAAAGCCTGAAACTCATTATGGTATCTACATGTTTGAATCCAAAAGTCAGATGGACTTATGACATATACTACAAAAGCTCCATAAAAAGAGTTCATTTGCATCTCGTCACTCTTGCAGTGGCTGAAGAAAGAAACATCCCATTCAGGTAAGCAGGTTTTTGTATCTTTGTTTCCAGGGTAATTCTTAGGTGAATTGTTTCTCTCAGGACTTAGTTTGTCGTTTGGTGCAATACTTCTGGTTTTTGTTTCTAAAAGCGAGACACACAGTGCAGCTTTCTCATTCCGGTTTTCTGGACACTCAGCATTAATTCCAAGATTTTGTTTTTGCAGAGTTATGTAATACAAGTGTTCAGTGTTATTGTATAAATCAACATGGACACACACAGAAGTTTGTCCCATTAAAGCTTGTGTAAGTTCCTTGAGCTGAAATTGTATTACTGTTTCATCCTGACTACCAAAACAAGACAGTGTACACAGAAATGAAATCATTGGTAATGTCAAAAACTCAGCTTTAAGTTTCCGAATACAACTAGGTGGCACAGCTTCAATAATGCCAAAATCCATAAACCAGACCTCCATATGGTCAGAGAGAAGTTGTTTTATCACTCCTCTATGCCACTGTCCATTTCGCCTCTTGGCAGCACAGAGTAGCCCTAAACTATCACAAGATGTAGTATTTTCTCCAACGAGAGCTTCATAGTACAAATGCATAGCTCCTGTCAAATTTTCCAACTCTTTCTGCCATTTCTGTATCTGACAATAAAATTTATTTGGGCTTACTGCACCAGTTATTTTTACATCTTCCTCACTGCCAACAGGTAGACATGGGAAGAGATGATCTGGACCATGCCAAAAATCTGCTGGTTTCTCAGAATTATTTAAGGTAAGCAACTCCCTGAATGGATACTTCTGCTTCAACAGTTGCGGCATTTCCTTACCAAGCATTCCTTGTGGCAATGCTCCTAAAGTTTCTACAACAAGACAAAATGAATCTCCATCAATAAATTTACCTAGCTGCAGTTCAAGAACATCAGTAATAATCTTAGGCACTTCTAGAATAAACAGCTGATATGGTGTAACAGCCTTCACATGACCTGTGATCTGTAATCCCACCAGAGATGAAAAATAGTTAATGGCTTTTGGACCCCATCTTTCTCCAAGAGGAAGTATGCTTGCAAAAACACCCAAAACCACCTTCGGAGGCAGCTGAAACAATTCATCACAAGCAGCAGCAAGATGTGTTTCCTCAACAGCCAACACATGTCCAGTGTCTATAAGAAAAGCCTCACAGATATTCCCTTTCTTTCTCAGAACTCTTCCTCTATGCCATTCTCCATCTGTGTCTTCCACCAAGCAAGATCCACCAACACAGACATCATCTTTTACTTTGAACACACGCTGTATTTCATTTTGTAGTATGTAATAATCAAGCTCACATCCTGTATTGTATTGAGCCTGGAACACTATAACCAAGGACTCAGGATGGCATTCTACATGAGTTATCTTCAATTTCTTATCTATTGAGTCTGGTGGAGGAGTCAGAGATTCCATCCTGTCTGCAAAGAAAAGGAGTATGATCATCTTGATAATTTTCTGTATTATTTTTTTTGCAATTAATTCATTACATGACATTTGTTTTCAAAATGGTTTAACAGCACATTATTAAAATTCTGGTATAAATGTATACTAAACATCTAAGAATGTCATGTTTTAGGCAACTAGGATACACTCCACACATTTCTCTTAGTAAAGACATGCTCAGATAACATGAAAAAAAGTACCTCTGGATTCACTCACATGGCTACAGACTAGTTTTATCATTTGAGATTAATATTTAACCAAAATGTTGCTCCCACAGTAACACCGAGCTATTCCAGTCTGTTTCTTTTTCCTTTTAATATGTAAAAGACCAAGGACTCATCCCCTACTCACCCTGCTTTTTCTGTCTAAAATCACTTCTTCAAATCACTGACAATTTATAGCTCCGTGCTTTACTGTTTACTCTGGCCGTCTGTACACTACCAGTTGTACCAATAGCATATTTAAGGTTCTCAAAATTGCAAGGACATACTGAACCTATCATATATGTGCAACATTTCTGCACTGCTCATCAAACAGCAACTGTGCCAGCTGTGTTTTGTACTGTCTCAACGCTCCAATTCTACAGTTTAAGTATCTTCAAAACATTCAGGTACTTTTCTGATCTATAATCCAGTCTTCAAGCTTAGCGTCCAGTTCAATTCATATGTCAGTGATTCAGTGAATCTGTGACTTCACGTTGTTTAAAAAGGATGTGCATGACCATAATTTAATCAAGCAATTCCACTAAATAAACTGCTGTTCTAACAACGTAATTTGAGGAAGACAACATCAAATGCAAAGACAGTGGATAAACACTCAAGGATAGTCTGGACAAAGATAACCTTGATTTATTCATTTTTTTGTGAAGCTGGAACTTAAACTTTCAGTTTCAACTACAAGTTATCAGGGCAAGATCCTCCTTAGCCTGCAAAAAATCTTCAGTGAAACTGTCATGATAGTTTTCATCACAAGCATATGTGAAGTAGCTAGTGAACACACAACCTGTCTTCAGAAAAAATATCATTCTAGATCACAAAAAAAATAGAAAAATAAAAAAACCCAAACAACTCAAATACATAAATGAGCACCCCTACTGTAAAGCAGTAGGGCAGAAGGATGAAGGACGCATATCTCCTAAAACCAACCAAAAAAAACCCCAATAACAAAACAAAACCAAAACAAAACAAACAAACAAAAAACCACCAAAACCACCAGCCACCAAAAAAAAAACCCTCCCAGTAAAAGCAGTACCAAACCCAGAACTAACAAATTCCTGCTTCAGCAAGGCCCCTTTTTTCCATTTTCCCCTGTAAGAGAAAGTGAAAATCTGGGTACTTTTAATGAAAGAAAACAGCCTTAAGGAATTGGTTCTGTCTGCCTGGAAGAAACATTTCATCACTACAGAGACTTAAACTTTTGAAGGGGCCTGACTGAAGTTCTGCTCCCTTTTTTTCCCCCCCTTCACTATGCCCTATTTGCACTAACACATAACATATTAAAACAATTTGTGCATTAACATTTGCTTGCCTGTTATCACAGCCTCAGTAACAGCATCACACTGATACAGCCACATTTCTACAGTTTACAGAATGGCCTTTTGCTGTTTACTCACCTTTCCACCTCATACAGCTTATTCATTCGTAACACACCTTCTAAAGGAAACACAGCCTGGTAATTAACAACTCTGTATCTCTCTACAAGGAAAGAGAATAGAAAAATCATTAGAAAAATAGACATAAACTAAATTCTTGTACTACTTCTCTTACCAAGAGCAGCCGTGCTGGTATGTCCTTGGGGTGTTTGTTGACAAGAAGCTCAACGTGAGCCAGCACCGTGTGCCTGCAGCCCAGGAAGCCAAACACAACCTGGGCTGCATCAAAAGCAGTGTGGGCAGCAGGTCCACGGAGGGGATTCTGCCCTTCTGCCCTGCCCTACTGAGACCCCACCTGCAGTGCTGCATCCAGCTCTGGGGTCCCAGTACAGGAAGGACATGGACCTGCTGGAGTCCATCCAGAAGAGGCCACAAAAATGACAAGAGGGCTGGAGAACCTCTCCTATGGAGACAGGCTACAGGATCTGGGTTCTTCAGCCTGAAAAAGGGATGGTTCCATAGAGATCTTACAGCACCTTCCAATATCTAAAGGGGCTGGAAAGGGACCTTTTACAACGGTACAGAGCGACAGTAAATGGAGGAATGTCTTTAAACTGAAAGGGAGTAGGTTTGGATTAGACATTACAAAGAAATATTGTACTGTAAGGGTGGTGAAGCACTGGAATAGGTTGCGCAGGGAAGCTCTGGGTGCCCTATCTCTGGAAGTGTTCAAGGCCAGGCTGGATGGGGCTCTGAGCAACCGGGTCCAGGGGAAGGTGTCCCTGCCTGTGGCAGGGGGGTTGGAACTGGATGAACTTTAAGGTCCCTTCTGACATAAACCATTCTGTGATTCTCTAAATCCTCCTCCTGCTGAACTACACTCTTAAGATTACGAAAAACAAATTACAAAACTAAATCCACCTCCCTAAAAGCATGGTCTGGCTATTCTTTCTTCACTGAAGCTCAAAAAAACACACCGGTCAGAGGAACATCACACAGGCACCTACCACCTACCTTCTAAACAGGAGTGCTCACACACTTGTATTTGCTTGCAACTCTTCAGCCATCAAAATGCATACTTCTATCATACACCACTAACTTACAGACAACTCATGACATAACAAAAGGACTTTTAAATGCAACCAAATGCAAGACACAAGACACAGGTTGAGCTGCCTGTGCTCCAAAGCAGCCGCTCTGACCGGAGCAGTCTGACGGCGCACCCACCTGAGATGAGCCGGCCACGGGCAGCCCGGCAGAGGCTGTGGCCGCCAAGGGGGATCCACGAGCAGAGCCCAGCGCCCTCCAGCAGCTGCCGCAGCAGCCTCAGCGCCGCGGGCGGCACCACCGAGCGGCACCACCGAGCGGCACCGACCGCGCCGCACCCCCAAAATGGCGGCGCGAAGCGCGGCCGGAACGTGCTGCCCGGGAACGCGCGTGCGCAGCGGCACCGGCCGAGACTCGCGCCCCTTGTGTGGGGCTTAGGAGGGTCCGGGCTGAAGCTGTGGGAGCGCTGGTTCGAGTCCCGGTCCCGCCTTCCCGCGGGGCACTGCGGTCTGGTTCGCTTTCTTTCTAGGTTGTAATTTATTTGTTTGTTCGCGTGCTTGCTTGTTTGTTCCCCCCCCCCCCCCTTCGCGTTTGCATGTTGCAGGTGTCGTATGTTTAAGATGTCACGTGAGCTTTGGAAAAAAGGGCCCGTGGGTCGCGGAAGTTCCTGGAGCTGCCTAAAGACGGCTCGAGAGCTCTTATTCTTTCCCGTTAGCACAAAGAAATTCTCTAGGCTGAGAAAAGCCTAGAACATCCTCATCCTAACAGGGTTCTAAGTGCTGCCCCACTTGTTTTTGTATGTACGTCAGGTTTTGGTTTGGTTTTTTTTTTTCCTAGGGGGTTGAAGGCGGTGTTGCTTTTCTATTTTGTTAGGGGTTTTTTTACAGAGTATAAGCTGAAGTATCAAGAAAACTACATATGAAGTATACTCATGTAACATGGTATGTCTGTAACTGATTGCACTCTAGATGTTGAGCTGTGTATAATAATTTCTAAGGGTTTATCTTCAATTTTTGCCCTTTGTTTTCCCCAAAATGTCAGGATTGCTGCACCATAGTTACACTTTGCAAAGTTAAGAGAGAGAAAAGCTGGGTTTGCAATACTTAGAGATGTAGTAATCTTCAAATGCGGCTATCATATTAAAGTATTGTATTTATTGTATGATATTGTATAATGTATGTTTAAAGTGGTATTGTAGCTACTTGGATTAGCCCTGAAATTTACAGGAGTTCTTAATTTGATTTTGCAGGTAAACCATCATATTTATCGGGGTCAAGTATTTGTAAGAGCTTCTCAGAATAAAGGCTATACAGGTCTATCACTGATAGAACTTCAATTTCATGTTTCTGGATAAAACGTCGAGTTTATCTTTGTAGTTTTGCTTGGTGTCAGTTTTCCCAGTGTTGTGTACTATGAAAATAATACAGCTAGCTCTGAGTTTTCATCTTTTCCACTTTCTTGAACCTTACAAATTTTGTATTGTTGTTACCAATGTTTCCTTCCATCACTATTGTGAGGAACTCATTAAATATTTTTTCTCTTTTATCCAGTGTGGAAGGTTAACAAACTCTAGTAAGTCATTTTTCTATTTCATTGACAAAAATAAAATACAGTTGAAAAATAATTTTATCATGTGAGGCTTTACTTTCTTAACAAATCTTGACTAATACAAAACCCCAAAGTGAACCTCAGGTTGTTCTTTGTCTATATCAAACTACTGAACAAGACCTATTCCAGAATATGTCTGTGTCCACTCGGAAATGTCTTACCAGGAAAATTCTGCTGTGACTCTTTATATGCTTTAAAATACTTAATGAAAACCTAAAATTAAAAAAGTCTCTGTGCTTATGAGAGGATGAAGTGTACTGTAAAGAAAGTAAAAGTTTTCTTCAAAATATCATAAATGAAGCTCTGCTGCCAGCTGCCTGCCAGGAGGTAGAACACGGTGCTGTGTGAGTGAGCACCTTGATGAATTTAGATAATGTCTAATCACAGGTCTAGCTAACTTCGAACAACTACAAAAACCAGTTTTGAGGGGGGGGTGGGGGGGGAGCATAAGGCAAAGTTATCCTTTATTGTAAAAACTGAGCAGCATACTGAAAAATAGTACCCAAAGGGTGGGTTTTGGATAATATAGAAATTCATCACCCAGTCTAAACACAAGTAGAGTGGTGCTGCAGAGTTCTTAAGTTGTTCTTGGCAGGTGGTAAATATGTATTTGCTTTGATTTGAGCAGTAGAAAAATGACAGGGAAAGGTTGCAATCTCTAGGATGCCATATAAAAGAAGGACAGGAATTATCAGCATCTTCTCTTCTGTTTGAGTTTTGTTTCGAAAGTGAGTCTTATTGAATTCCTTGTGGGGGGGGAAATACCCAAAATCAGATAACCATGTATCTCATAAGAAGGCAAGAGGCACAGACTGCAAAAGGATGAGAGTATCTCCCCAGTGTAGAAATAGAGAAGGGTTTAAGTCTTAGTCTTCTCCTTAATGATTCCTTCTGGGGTGACTAAATAGCTGAACATTCATGGAGCTGGTTCTTTGTGCTGACTGGAATGAATCCCATTTGCAGCATCTGACCTTCACAAAGAATTATGTAATGGTCATAACTGCTTTCATTCCACATGGGGAAGGATGAATTAAACAACACATATCCTGCTTTTAAGCCCAACAGCTATTCTGGGATCTGTCCTTAGTTTTGCTAAGATTGTTTCTGAATATTAATATCATAAAACTGTTTCTAAAATAGATAACTTATTTTTCATTCTTAGGAAGGGCAGTCTGTCATAACAAAGTACTTTGAAACTGTCTCCTGTGGGATTGAGTTAGTTCATGACGTGCTGAAGTGTATGACAAGAGGAAATACTCCGTGCCTTAGTTCCATCCCTCTCAGCTTGATTCTTGTGCAAACCTACAAATACATCGGTGATTTCTGATTACCAGAAACATTTTTTATGGTATGTCATTATTTGCTTTTCTAAAAGGTACTGCAGCATTCCTTGTCATAGCATTTATGTTTGTCTTTTAAGTAAATAGCTGTGAAAGGGAAGATGTAGGTAACATGGAGGGCTGAGTGAGTGGTGACAGTGGAAATACAGGACATTTCGGGGTTCTCAAAATGAAGAGTGAAGGCACCTCTGCCTAAGATAAATCTCACAGTAAGTGAATCATTTTATCCAGATCACCCCTACTTTGTGTTTGAATGTGTATCCTTGATGTGTTCTTAGTTTGTGTTTCTGTTAAGCTGGGCGATTGCCACGAGGTGGCAGGAACAGCCACAAGTTCAGCGGGATGCTTGGAAATACACTTGTGTTTGTTCCACAGAAGGAAGGAGCACAGGAGTGATCAATTCAGCGTGTTCCACCATGAAGTATGAGGGTGCATGTGCTGGACAGTTTCACCAGAAAGGTTATCACATTTATCACACGGTCTGAAGCTACTTTCAGTGTTTCCAGGTAACCTCTTGAAATATTTTCAGTCTATTTACAGCACCTGTTTATTCAATACACAGTCAAAATTTCATTTCAGATAGTTTATTAAATCACAGGTCAATTTTACCACCTCCACATCTTTTAAACTATGTTAATATCATCACTTATATGGAATTGGTCAGTAATTCAGCAGCTTACATATAAGAAATCAGAGGGTAGAAACAGCTTTTACAAAATACTTTCAGTAGCAGATAACTGAATCATAGAATGGTTTGGGTTGGAAGGGAACTTAATCATCACCATCCTGTCATGGGCAGGGATACCTTCCACTAGTTATTGTTGCTTCTTAAAATACACATTGCATGTTTCAGTGACAGTAGGTGTCAGAGCGGAGAGGTTTGCCCTTTGTGTCAGAAGATTTGTCCATTTTACAGATGAGAGAACAAACTGAGAGTTGTTAAATAGTGGGACAAAGCAAAAGGTAGAATTTCTGTTAGTAGGTGCCTCCCAAAATAGATGAGTTTTGCCGTACAGATTACACCACACCAGTACAGCTGTGGAGATACAGACCCATATTAGTGATGAGATTGAGTTTCTCTGCTGTGCAATTTGTATGGATGGGGCTGTGGGGTAATTTCACATCACTCTGTAGCCTAAAGCATCATTTCGCCCCACAGTGCAGAGGTGTGCTTAAGAAAACCCTCCACTACAGTTTTCCCTGGTACCTGTACCTGCTGTGCAGGAAGAGAGACTCCTCTACATCAACAATTCCTGTGGCACAATCAGAGCAGATCTGCAAAGTTAAATGAGTGGTGCTGGTGACCCAATATTGAAGTCAACAGGTTTGAAGGGAGGGAGGATTATTTAAGACTAGCTCTAGTGTAGTCGCATGGCCTGGATGTCTGCTAGCATTTGAGATCATTTCATTCCAAAGAATTGGTGTGCTGCAGAATAGCAGTGCTGACCAAAGCAGGTGTCTTGGGGTGGTATGGTAAGGAGATTCACTTCCTGTTCTAAACTAAAACTAATATAAAAGCACCTCAGAGGAAAGCTTAGAGTTAGGCACTCCATGGGTAAATTCCCATTTCTTCAGCTTGGCAGTGCAGGCGTAGGGCTAATAGAGCAATAGAATGACCATACAGGAAAAGCACTACCATCTTCAGAGTAGAACTGTAGTAATTTCTTTTAAATCCATATGGTTCCATTTTGTATAGCAAATACTATATTTCTGAATATCTATAGATCCAAAAGTTTGGTTGTTTAGTAGGAGCTGAGAGATGGAAACAAAGCCTGTTAAATCATCTAGTTGTCTCTGAAGAGACAAACTGAACAATCTTACTGGTTTTTAACATGATTCCTTTCTATGGTTCATATCAGTTAAATAAGTTCTGGCCCCAACCCTACAAGCTATATATGAAGAAAAAGCCACAGCCTCTTGCAGACTTTAATGAACTGTGGGTGTCTGTGTAGCTACACATTTTTGATTATGCAGATCTGACAGCACTTGAGAGTCTTAATTCATACTCCCTTAAAATCTTATTAAATCCATTTGCGAATTTTAGACATTCAAGTAAAAATCAAACTTCCCACCCTCTCAAGAAAAGAATATTTTTTTGCCCAGGACACTGTCTATGCATCTTTGCACTGGACACATAGTGTGTAAGGAATGTAGTCTTACCTGGAATCTCTATGCAGTTTTCATTTAAACATAAAAACATACATCAAAAAAGAAAAAGGTTCTGGTATCTAAAGTTTTTCCATCTCATAGTGCAGGTCTAAAGGCCTTTCTGTTTAGGAGTGTTGAACATCTCCATTTCCTACTGTAGCAGGGGTCAGAATCTTTTATAAGCTGATGTCCATGGTTTAAGCTAGTCCAGTATTTGCTTTTTGTCAAAAGCCTTACAATGTTAGACTGCAATGTTAATCATTATATCCAACTTGTTAAATATTTTACATCTTGTCTCTGTTTACAAACACAATGAGTTCTCTAAAACTCTTTTCTGATTTTTTCATTGGCCGTTAGTGTGAAATCTGAAATCATAGTGCAAACAATAGTATCATGGAATGGTTTGTGTTAGAAGAGACCTTAAATATCACAGAATCATAGCAGAGTTTGGGTTGGAAGGGACCTTTAGAGGTCAACTAGTCCAACCCCCTTGCAATGAATAGGGACATCTTCAGCTAGATCAGGTTGCTCAGAGGCCTGTCCATTATGACCTTGATTGTTTACAGGGGTAGGGCATCCACAACTTATCTGGGCAACCTGTTCCAGTGCCTCACCACCCTCATAGTAATTAGTTTCTTCTTTATATCTAATCTAAACTTTCTGTCTTTCAGTTTAAAGCTGTTAACCCTTGTTCTGTCACAACAAGCCCTGCTGAAAAGTTTGTCCTCCTCATTCTCATAGGCCATGTTCAAGTACTGGAAGGCTACAATAAGGTTTCCCCAGTGCTTTCTCTTCTCCAAAGTGAATAACCTCAATTCTCCCAGCCTGTCTCCTTAGCAGAGATTCTCCATCCCTGTGATCATCTTTGTGGCCTCATCTGGTCTCACTCCAACAGTTCCACATTCTTCTTATGTTGAAGGCACCAGAACTAAATGCAGGACTCCAGGTGGGGTCTGATGAGAGTGGATCAGATCCCTGAAGAGGCCAAAGTCTGCTCTCCTAAAATCCAGGGTACTGAGTTTGGTGAGCACTCTCTTCACTGCTCTAAGAGGCTTGAATTCCACCGTTTCTTGGTCACTGCAGCTCTGCTGCCCTTGAGCTTCACATTCCTCACCAGTCTCTCCTTGTTGGTGAGAGTGAGGTCTAGCACAGCACCTCTCCTTGTTGGCTCCTCTGTGACATGGAGAAGAAAGTTATTATCAATGAATTTCAGGAACCTTCTGGATTGCTTAAGCCCTGCTGGTTGTCCTTGCAATAAATATTTCAGTGCCTGAAGTCCTCCATGAGGACCAAGGTTTGTGAATGTGAAGCTGCTTCTGTCTGTAGGGTACCTTATTCCCTCACTCTTCCTGGTCAGGTGGCCTGTAGCAGACCCCCACTACAATGTCACCTGTCCCTGCCTTCCCTTTAATCCTGACCCCCGAGTTCTTGGCTGGCTCCTCATCTGAGGCTCCTGACTGAGCTCTGTGCACTCCAACTGGTCACTGGCATAGGGGGTGGCATAGGGGGTGAGAGTCCCTCCTCACATCCCCTGCCTGTCCTTCGTAAAGAGCCTGTATCCTTCCATTCCAGCGCTCCAGTCTCAGGAGCCATCCCACCATGTCTCCATGATGCCGACGAGATCACAGGCCTGCAGTTGTGTGTATATCTCTAACTCCTCCTGTTTATTCCCAGTCCTATGTGCATTTTCATAGAAGCCTTTAAACTGAGCCCCTGGTGAAGCAGATTTACTGGCTGGAGTGGCAGGAATTCCTTTGTGCTGCTCTTCAGCTGCTCTTCTGCTGACCTGTGATCCCTCTCCAGCCTCTTGGCATCTCTTGTTGGCACTGGCATTGACTGATAGGAATGGAATGGATTGAGGTTCCCTTTTCCCAGCAGATCTCATCAATGGTCATGACAACATACACTTGCTTTTCATACTTCCAGCACAGCCTGCTCTTTTATATTAGCACATGAGATGTTCACATATGTGTGTGTGTGGACTTTAGCACTAGTTCTCTTTTTAATGAACAATCAAATCCTACCTCCAGATAGGCAGTGTGCTGTGTACTTAGATATCTGCATACATATTTTCATCCATTTAGAGGTTAGTTTATAAGTAGATTTTAAGTTAAAATACCTTAAAACTGGTTGGTTGGTTGGTTGGTTGTTTTTTCTGGTAAATTTTAGCTATTTATACAGAATAAAGCAAAAAATGTTTCTCCACTATGGTCTTTCAGACAATATACTGGATAAATATGATATAGTACAGAAATTTTAATTACTGTGGGGTGCTGATCCATCCTTGGAAATGAAGTACAGGATTTTGTCATCACATGTATTAAAGGGAAAAAGACAGGCTGAAAATCACACCAGCCCTGGGAGAAAATTTTGTCCTTATTGAAGTCCATGGCAAAACTCCCACTGAATTCATTGGGGCAAGGATTTAACTCCATATATTTAAACAACAAGAAAAGTATTACATGTGTTACTAATACTGCATGGATAGTAAAAAGCAGACAGATTTTCTGTGTCTATCTGGCTCTTCATTGTTTGTGCTGCAGATTGGTTTTGATTCTCAAGTCCCCAGAGCAAAAAAATTTTCACTTTGGGTATCTGCTTGCCCAGTTAGACTTACAGAAGGGCATCCATGTGCCTGTCAGCAATTCATTGAAATTTTCAGCTGTGAATTTGTTTGTAGGATCAACACTCCAAAGAAGTTCGTGCCACAGTTGAAAGATAGAATGTATTCAGTAGCATGATTTTTCTTTGGAAACTCACTCCCTCTTGACCCAGGGCTTGGCCACATCCAAAAGATTATGTAAGTTGCACCTCCTGATCCAGGCTTTGTGCTAAGCTCTTTTCCCGGCATTCAGTCTACTCTTAAGTTTTCCCTTCCCCGTCATGTAAAGTAGTGCTTCTGGGCAGGTGGAGATTTCTGCTTCAAATACTTTACTTTTCTTTGCATTCTAAGCCTTGTAAAACACATTCAGACCTTGTACGCAAGTTTCTGTTACCAGCTCAACTGCCTCAGTGCAAAACCAAGCCCCTTTATGTTCTACATAGATATGCTGCAAGGATTGCCTAAAAAAGGCTGAACAAATATGGTTCCAAATATTACCCCATGGATTTCCATATAAATTCTTATCAAAATACTTATATATATATATAGATATATATATAGATATTTCTTTATACAGTAACAGGGAATGTTCTAAACTAAGAAGCCGTAAGGAATTACTGGGTGTTGTTAATGAAGTGTTCCACTTGTAGGTTAAGAACAGATTCCAAGTACTGAGGCAGCCACTCATCTTCAAAATGAGTACAGTTCCAAGTAAAGTTATGCACATGTACAACCCCTGTGTGCACAAAATTCCCACATGCTGCTGAACATATCTATCAGCTGGAAATACTTCATGTGCTGAGACCAGTATTTAATATACCCAGTATGGTCTTGAGTAGTAAACGATGATCTGCTAAGATTGCTACTGCTGTATCTATAGCATGTGGAGGTAAATATGAACTCAGTAAAAGAAACCTCATCTAAAAACTGTATCTATACTCTATACAGCTTTTTCATTCTTCCTCTATGAAGAAAATAAAGTACTGGTAATGTATGCTTCTGAAATTAAAGGCATGGCATGGAAAGGAACCTCCTGATCTATCAAATCCAGTCTGTTGCTTTCACCAGCTGTCTTACACATGACTCAGTTCTTACTTGACAGGCTTCATATGAAATTTGTTTGGTTTGATGGGTTTTTTTTTCCTTCTGCTGTTTTTCTTGAAATGTTCAGATACAAATGGTTTTTTGGTTTGAAATAAAATATCTTTACTCTGCTTGATAGTTGCATGTATGGAACAATTAAATTCTATTTTGTTTAAAACACAGCAAACAAAGTCAAATTAAATTTATCATTTCAATTATTTAATAATTAAAGGGAATTCACACTTTATATTACAAAACCTACCATTACACCATTACAAAACCTACCTCCATCAGAGAGAAAATTTTCATATACCTTTTCTGTCTGGATTTTAGGTGAGGTTTGTGAGAAGGAAGTTGTCCTCTCCTGTGTTTGATTGCAATATATCATCAGCTTTATTAAGAGCTTTCAGTTAATAGAAACTACATTGTATTGTCCTCTTGATCAATGTATTAGTAAATTACCACACAAATTAATAGTACTTAATCTGTGTAGGAAAAGCAGGTCTGTGTTTATTACAAGTGGAGATTTTCAGGTCTAGCTACTTCAAATTATTGTTGACGCCTGCTGGGTCATTTTCTGTCCCTGCGAATGCCTAGAGTAGTGCAGTGCTCTTATGCATACTTTAAGAACACGGATTACAAATATATTAAATGAGAATCTTATATGTGTATCTTAATCAGTACAATAATCCTGATAATTATAAATAATGCTATTGTGAAACTCTAAAAACCTGCCTTCACTTCCACTGGAAATGGTACATAGTGATTTTTCTACATATTTCATCGGACAGACTACATTGTTACTTCCCTAATGTAAAAGGAGGATTATTGAAAGTAGGAATTACTCATTCTCCTTGCCATTTTCTTTGTTCCATGGGATAATGGAACTGGAAAAGGTAGGAGGAGCTTGAGGGTTGCATTCATTCAAATGGTCATAGCAGTTCATGGAAGTGAATCGTTTTCTTTCATGTGGCCTGTGTCAGGGTGATCTTTCAGCTGAACAGGTCAGTGTGGTCTGAAATTGAGCATTATCTGTTGATCTGAGCCCTGCAGTGTTTGCTTTACCTAATTCTTATCATTCTCCATGTGTGTCCATCTCCGCCCTCCTCCGCTGAAAGAACTGCACAATGTGCAAAACCCCCAAAGGTGTTATCAGGAGGAATCTTCCATAAAAAAATAGTTAAGTAAGGCAGAAAAATAAGTAATTGACAAAATACAGCATTATCGAATAACTATATGCTGCTAGGAGCACATATCCAGCAAAATAAAAATCAGAATATAAATATATATTGAATATAAGAAAGTTTATAAGCACAGTAGCTTTGAGCTGGCTGCCATGGGTAAACAGGAAAGACGTGATTGCACAGTCTTCACTATGGATTGTGCTGCTGCATGGGACACCTTACACACATGCTTCAGTTCCTCCTCTACTCTGACATCATCTTCTAGTAATGTATTTTGTGCTTCCTTAGACCATTCTCCCCCACAGTCACACCTTCAGTTGCAGTGTCAACAGACACAGAGAAAAGCTGCTATGAATTCTCAAAAAATAGCTAAGCTGAAAGTCAAGCTATGTACCAGTTCCTTTCAGTATTCAAAAAAAATGTGAGAAAAGAAAAAAAAAATTGGAACCAGGTTGTTTCAGTGAGAAATATTCTTCTGAAGATGTATGTTTTTCTCAACAGTCTTGGCACTTTGGGGACTTCCCCACCCCCCAGAAAAAGAAACAAAACAAAACATAAATTGGAGCAATTTGGGAGCAAGTAATATATTAAATTAATTAATGTATTAAATCTGAGAATCAAACACAAGTATAAAAATAATTTTTCTTTAAAATCTAGAAACTTTCCAGGAACTTCAAAAGACTGGAGATATTTTGTGCTAAAAAAAATATCTGTAATAGGATTTTTGTTCCAGCTTTAATTTTCAATGAATAGTAATTAATAGCTATGAACTTCTGAGACTCTTTCAGAACTCTGTCCTGATCTGGCTTTGTCCTTGGCTTTGATGCTTAAAGTGAGACACAGAAATTTTTGGGCCGAAATAACCATAATGTAGGTAATACACTCATATGGGTTTTGAAGCCGCATAAAACTTCACATCTTAATGGGTTTTGAGGTTGCACAGACTTTCCAGATTTCGCCCTTAAGCAAATAAATCCTGCCTGTTTTGCACTTTACATGCCCACCTGTCTTTATGATATCTTTTTTCAGTTCTTGTTAAGCAGACTAATGTTTGGTCTCTTTACCGGTGCCGCATCAAACTCAACATTTATTTATCAAATTATTTGCCTTAAAATAAGAACATTCACATAGATGTCATTGAAATCACAGAGCTGGAGACAGCCTAGATCTGATAAATTTGTTTTCAATCTCACTTAATTGCTCAATAAGGAGTAGGTCAGCACTGTGATACCAATGGTTCTCTAAGTTCATCTCACAAGGCTTCCACCTTCATGAACTGACTTGAAATTGTGTCTCGAAACCTTTATTTCCCCCTAAATAGAAAAAAAATCCTATAGCACTAAAAGCAAGTGATACTTAGCACCATGTAAAGCAGTGCCTGTCATTTTCTATCAAACTAAAATAATTTTGGGATGAGCAGATCCAATTTCTATGTCTTTGTTTCCAGATACTTCAGAATTGAGGAAGACTTGATAATGGGCATCTCTTAAGTATGCCTGCTCTAGGAAAGTCTTACTGTATAAGAAATTCATAGCTGCTTGTGAAGTACAAATTTATTTGATCATTTTATTCTTCCCTCATAGGAGATGGTGCTGATGTATGCCACTTAAGTGTGTTTGCCCAGATGGACTGAGGCCACATTTCAAGAGTGTTCTAAAAACCAGTAAAACAGTGGCTTGAGAAAAGGGTCCTTGCAAACAAATGAATGGTAAAGATGTATTGGTAATTTTCAAGGGAAAAAACCACAAACTTTTGCAGGCAATCTTCACCAGCAGGACTACACAAAATAGACTAAAGAGTAATGGTGCTAATCCATGTGACTTCTGACATCAAGCTTTCCTTGGAGTCAATGAAATAAGTCACAGTCATGGTAACTGCAGGAAGTAAATCACTGAAGATAAGCAGTATAACTGATCCAATGGTAAAGCAGAACAAATGAAGATAGCTCAATCTGCAAAACAGCACCTTAAAACTTGAGAGATTGTCCCTTGAATGTGGTAAACACGCTGTAACCATTTGCTAAGTCATACTAGAAATTGTGCATATCTAGAAATTTAAAATCCTGGATTTGTCTTGAAGATTGCTGTGCTGCTAATGATTGTACATTATTACCACTCAATGCTGTTAATTGCATTCATTACCTTCTGGGCCTTTTTAACCACTGACTTAACTTTTTCTTTTCTGGTCCAGGCATATAGACACTGTCTTTTATCATTACTTTAATTTGATGATAGTTTTTTGCTTTGCTTACACAGAGTGCTGGTCCATGTCTGCTAAAGAATTTCAATTAATTACAATATTTCTCTTCTGTTACAATTGGGTATTATGGAGCTAAAAACATATATGTTACCCTATAAAATTTACACATCGATATCATGACCCTGACCTTATATATGTGGGCACTCTTTGTTCACACAATTTATTCTACAAATACTAGATTTCTTGGTCTATATTAATTCCAGGAGTCAGACTAATGAAAATAACTGAATTTAATCACAACATCAGATCTAGGGAAGTTATTATTCCTTTTTATGGAGCATTCTTCAAACTAAATCTGAGATACGCTGTCCAGTCCTGAGGCTCTGAAGGAGAAGAGAGGAACTGACAAACTGAAGAGAGTCTGGAAACGGGGTTGGGACTGTGGAGTATGTGACATGTGACGTGGGACAGCTGCATTTGTCCAGCCTTAGAAAAAGAAAACTCTAGAGTGGTCTTGTTGCTGCCTCCAACTACCTTGGATCCATCTTTGAGAAAGTGGAGCTGCACATTCCCAAGGGGTGAACAGTGGAAGACCGAGAGAGATAAAGTGCAGCAAGGGAAATTCCACTTGCATGCAGAAAAGAAAGTTCATTGGGAGCGTGATCATATGGAAGCCCAGGTTTCCCAGAGATTGTGAAATCTCCATCCTTAGAGATTATTCAAAAGTCATCTGGATGTGGCCCTAAGGAGCCTGATCTGACTTTGAATTCACCTGTGTTTTGAGACCAGATGGCATCCTGAGTTCTCTGCCAGCCTAATTTCCTGTGCAGTTCTATGATCAAACTAGTAAAGGGGATCAACCTTTCAGTGCTTACCCCCCATAATTTATGAACTTTCCTGTACAAAGTTTGGATTATTGTTACTACCACAAATGAAGACAAAAGATACATAATATAGCCATAATTGTTAAACTAATTTACTTTCTGTGTAAAAAAATAGGAAAACTAAAGATTCAGCTGCATAAATAGCACAGAATCCCTCAAATTTTAAAGGATATGTAAGGTAATGGCACAAATTTACATAACGTTTGATCTAAGTTGATATCAAATATAAGAAAGACATGTATTTTGGGTGGTCCAGATTCAAAAGATGCAGCTTTTGAAAAAATTCTTCAGCTGTGTCAATTGGATGCTTTTAAATCCCTATAATGCTGCAGAAATATCTCTGTACTCTGAAACCATTTTTAAAACATTTCCTGCCAGAACACAGGGATACAGTTCAGACTTGAAAATACCTTCTAACCTTAAATAGCAGTAACTCCAATATTGCTAACAGCATTGTCATTCATGTTGGTGCTTTTCAACCAAAATATCCAGTGTAGCTTATTTATAGTGTATCTACTAAAATCCTAAATCCTTCAGGGATTAAATGCTCTTAACTGCCAGGTCTATGTAGTCATGATAAGTAACTGACTGCCATAGGAATGGATTCTGGAAGAGGAGATAATTTTCTTTTGGCCTTTTCCAGTTGCCTGACCTTTTGGAAGAGTGTAGCCAAGGTGTTGTTACTCTCTTTTTATTTCCTTCCCACCTGAGATGAAAGGAATGAACATGCACTGAACCTACCTGTGTGTAATGCTAAGAAATTGTCACTGGGAAAGAAACAAGACTGAAATGCAGTTAGGCTTGTCATGGTCTTACACATCAGCATGTATCTGAGCCATAAAACAGGACTGGGCAGAGCCACCACTGTGTCACCAGCTGTCACAAGAAATTAAAGGGAACCTGTTCTTTGGAAGTAGAAAGACTTGAGCACCAGTTTGTATAGAGTATGGTGGTCTTGCAGTTAATTACCAGCCATCACAGTGGCAGCTCTGACAACTGAGAAATGGGCACCATAATAATGAGATTTTAATAAATTTGTACTGTTTCCTGGTGACACTAAGACCATTATCTGGGAGTGGAACATGAGTTCTTTTCTGTACTTAGTCAGGAGTGCATTTAAACAGCTGACATATACCTGATACCTGTTGATGACTGTGTACTTGCTCACTTGTTTATCTCACTTTTCTGCCTAGAGTTTATCATTCCCACTGGGATTTCCCCACCCACCCCCTTCTTTGTTTTATCATCCAGTGGAGAATGAGGTGAGATAAGTAGTTGTGATGTCTGTTTCATAGTAGACAATGGAACTGTCCTGGATATAATGGTTCAGATCCAATTTTATTGAAAACACTCCCAGGACTATCTCCTGGTACTTCCTCTCTCTTATATGGATGTGGAGGTGCTCAGGCAGGGTAGGCTCAGGTATGCTGCAAGTGCTGCATAGTAGGTTTTTAGCTGAAAATAACTTTGACAAATAGCTTTGTGGTTTTTCTCAGCTGCAAGGCCCGTGAAATATTTGTGCAGGGAGTGCGAGCCTTATCAATAGTGCTGACTCTACTGCCGTTTATCAGTATTGCGCATGTAGGTTAAAACTGGTGTCCATGAGTGAACGAACTCAAGCCTGAAACCAGTGACTGCCTGTACCTCCTGTTTACCCCAGTCCTTATCAGAGAAGTTATAAAGAAGCTGTTCTACCTGAACTCATTCAGATTATAAAGAAGCAGCAAGAAATACCACTTACCTTTAATTGCTAAGACGCCAGATACCTGGACTTTGCACATAGCAAATCTCTTTTGGCTGCAACCTTTGCACGGCTCAATAAATATGTCTGCTGCATGGCACTGAGCTCATGGAGTTAGTTACAGAAAAACAAATAAATTACTTGAAGTTAATCATGTAAAATTAGCAGAAGGAAACACTGCTCTCCAGCAAATGTATGCTCTAATTTGTTGAATAAAGAAATTACTTTAAAAAAGGAAAACAGTCTTTGTCTTTCAGTACTGTTAATTAATAGCAGCTTTATATAGCAATGTTTGAATTTTACTCAGACATGAAAATAAGATATAAATAAACAAAAAAAAGTAGCTTTTGGATAGAAAAAAAATTTAATACATGCCAATGTAATGCCAGATGCACACTGATACACTTTTTGTAAAATTAAAGCCAGATAAGTAATTCAAATTGTATTGTATTTGTTTTTCACCTGAACTTTTTTTAATTTTTTTTTTTCTGGGAAGAGCAAAGAAAATTCATGTGATATTTCAATAAATGTCACCTTTGCATTTTTCAATCAAGTAAACAGACCTATTGTTACAGTTTTAATAGTTGGAATTTTAAAGAGACTTGCTCCTGGAAGAGAATTCCTTAAGGCATCCAGGCAGCGTAGTACAAGTGACATAAATGGGATTGCTTGAAGTGGCAGCATAAGTGAAAAACATAAACTGATATTTCCATCAGGTGCCTTTATGTATCACAAGATTCTTAAATGCTTTCGTAAACTGGCTGTAGCCATTATTCTCGTTTCTTTGGGTTTAATTGTTTTAGATCAGAAAAACAATGCAAGCTATTAGCAAATCACTATTCTTAAAAAAAAAAAAATCCAGTTGTAAATTTCAGAAATAAAATCCAGGTGTAAATTTCATTATTAATTCCCAGTGTTCAAACTTACCTGGTTATTTTTAACATTCATGTTTTACAGGGAGATCATGTAGAATACTGTTGATGGAAGTGCTCTGGATTAGCCCAAAGCCAGAATTTCATCAATTTACTTTCAAAGGGCAAGGAAAAAAAACACCTTTGGGTGCATGATATTGAATGCAGTTAGGATTTTAAGCGACTGAGCTCATTAGAGCTTAAAAAGAGCTCTATTAGAGCTATAAATCTTATCTGGACACTTACGGTTTTGTGGGTGCTTGTTATTTTAGTGAAAAACTTAATTTAGTGCCAAAATGTTTTATGTTCCCTGAAGCATCACTGTCTTGGCTTCTCAGTGCTGCTGTCTCCCTTCAGGCTGTTTATGATTTACAAACAAGGCATTTCAGCCTCAGCTCTTCAGGGAGGTCAGTTCAACCAGTGGTCTCTCGGCACCTCTAACACACATGGACAGCATTTATTTCAGCGCAAAGTACAGCAGTCACAGACAGTTTCATCCAAGAGTACAGCTGGAGGAAGCATCAGACTTGTGTATAACAGTCTAGAGAGTTAAACCGACTGTCCAGGAAATGGAAGTTAGGATTTCCAGACTCTCCTCAGTCCATACATGTTCTATTTGACTTTCGTCAGCTTCCAGGTGACTGCTCAGCCCCTTATCTGATAGGCAAAGATGTAATGCAAACCAGTCACCACTCCTCTTACTCAATAATTTAGAAAATGAATTTGAAGAACATTTTATTTTTACTTTTATTTATATATTAGGTCTGTGTTGCATAGCCCAGCATTGCATGCTGTGTCAAGATTCCTACCTAGATGAGGAGTCCTGGGCAAGCAAAGAATACAAGGCTGAGCTTTGTTTCTTACAAAGGTAGAATTGGCAAAAGAAGGCTAACACCATCTTTTCAATTCCTGGGGAGATGGCAATAATAGTGATAATATACTTATGCCTTGAATTAACCCTAGCTTAAAACATCACTTTCTGATAAGTGATTCTTAATCTAACTTGTTCTTTAGTGGAAGAGACACTGTAGCCCTTTTACTTTCCTAAGTACACAAAATAAAAGCAAAGAAATTAAAAAGAAGCAACCAAAAGAAACAGAAAAAAAAAGGAAAAACAAAATTGCCATACCACAAATAGCTAAAGATCCCCCGTGACAGCTGGCAGTGTTTCAGGGGTAAAGGGAGACACAAGACACTCCTTTTGGTAATTATTCTGCCTATCTCTATTACGAGGAAGAGACAGGGGAGTGAGAAGTGGATTGTGATGCAGGTAGGTACTTTAAAAAGAAGTAAATTACTTCAGATGATCTGAAGATGCAACTACATTCACTTTTTAATCTGGAGCAGTACGTGCTCCTAAAGAAAACCTCCCCTTTATTCTGCTTTGGTTCACATCACAGAGCTGTATTGCAGTGCACAAACTGTATTCCTTTGAAATGAGATTAAAGCAGGAGTGCACCTTAAGATCTCCAGTCCTTGCACTGTCTGTGGGACCAGATCAAAACCAGTCTGGAGTCTGCAAAACATGCCTGCTATGGCTACTGGGTCCTCAGCATGGGGAGTTCTGCTCCACATGTTCACTCCTTTGGATATGCAGCACTTGCAGGTGGAGGAGTAGAATGATAAATACCCAGGAAGAAAGTACATCTTTCTAATGTCTATAGGTGAATCTCAAAAGATTAGCCAGATCAGTGCCCAAGAACAGGAGGCTGAATAAGAACAGTGAATCTCGCAGGGTTTTTCCTCATTTGTGTTAGGCACTGTATAAGCCTGCACCTCCTTATTGTCAATGTGTGGCAGAGCAAAGCTTTAGTTCCAAAAGAGTACCATTTGTAAGATTAATATGAAATTCTTTCTTTCTTCACCATTTGTTGTTCCCTCACATCATTGTTTTTCCTGGTAGGAAAATAGTGTTGACTATTTGTTACTGCTTATGCAGCTTTTAGGAGGAGTAGATGTAAAGTTCAGATAGATCACAAGGATTGTAATCAAATTGTGGTCCACTTCAGAAATCCATGACCAAAATACTGTATTTATTAAAATAAACCCACTAAATATTAGTGTTCATCTTCTAGCTCAGATAAAGGCTCAATATATTCTGGCTTCAGAAGTTATTTCATGTCTGCTAAGCTGATCTAGCTGTTGGCATACATATGCTTAACCCTATGGAGATGTGAACTTAGCCTGACACTGAGTTGCATTTACTGCAAGCTGGGAGTGAGCACATGGAGAATTACTCTGGTAAGTTGGCTTTTCAACTAAACCTTCATTCTATTCCTAGTGGATAAGCATTCAGTCATATGAAAAAACCCTACAGCCATGTACCTTACATATTATTTCTTTTCTTTGAGGTAATAGGGATTTATATGCTTTATGATTCTCTATAGAGCAGTGGGAATGGTTCATGACCTAAACTATATTAAGCTGCAAACTCCAAGATTTAGAACCATGAAAACTAGTTCTGCAATTTATGTTTAACAGACAATACTTCCTTACACCTCTTTGTAGATGGAATGGTGTGGCACTCACTGGCACTCAGAGAAACAAATGGTTAATGATGAGGATAGCAAAATAAGCTTTGTAGAAACAGTGGTCACCAAATAAATGTTTAACTAAAATAAATTTGCCCTAGATTTCTTTGGCAAAATAACGTGGACACTGAAAAACACACAGAAGTTTTCCCAGCACTTTTCATTCCCTTTTCATGGAAAACAATGGTTTAAAATTAAAAAAAAAAAAGGCTCTGGTCTCAATACACTTTGCTTTCTAGTAGTATTTTTTCATGAGAAATTCTTCTTAAATCTGTAGAGGGTTTTCTAGGAAGAGTCTTCTGTCTTTAGAAAGTATTTAAAACCTCATAAAAAAACATGGTGAATCTCAATTTAAACATTGATTTGCTTTGGGTTTTTGGGTGGGGGTTTTTTGTTTCAATTTGATTTTGCATTTTTGCTTTTATAATGCATCTTTAACTATAAATATTTGTGGCTTCTGCATAGTGTTGTAAGGGAGGAGAAATGCAAACCTACCGCTGGGAGGGTCCATGGCAACATGGCACATAACTGCTTTTATCCAGAGGATTCTAGGAGAGCTGTAATCTCAAAAGACCCTGACTGTAACTTTGGGCCAAAGACTTTGTATTTCAGTAGCTTTTACCTGCTGTCACCTGTTTGGTTTGAGAGCCTCAATCTGAGCATGTTCTGTGCCAACCCTTGTCCAAGTCAGAGATCTATGAGTGTGCTGATAACACAAAGACAGAGCAACTGGGATTTTTTGGCTTAATCTCTTCCCTTAGCAGATTTTTTTAATGGATAAGTAATGAAATCTTACAGGCCTGAAAGGTTCTTGAAGGCCCTTCCTAAGGTGAGCTCTATTGCTCTCTGTGAACAAAAACGAAAGGATGAAATCCTGGCTCTCTTGTAGCTGATGGCAAAACTCCCATTGACTTCAATGGGGATAGGATTTCTTCCAAAGTGCACAGAGTATTCCCAAGTCAAAATGTAAGCACACCGGCTTATTAATAAATGCACAATAACACAGCAAGCCAAAGGCAGTATAAATACTTACACAGAGTGTGACTCAGTTTAAATGCCAATAACAGACTTACTTTTGGAATCAGTGAAGGATCCAGATGCCACAGCTAAGATCTCTCACGTTCAAACATCTGGATTCACTGATTGCTATTCAAAAGGAAATAATTAATAAAGAAAAAGTGGCAGAGTGGTGCTATATATCTAATGGCACAGGACTTTATAGTGATTATGAGCTATTTTCTAATGTTTAAGTGAGAGCTGGATTCTTTTTCTACAGTCCTTGTTCTACCTTTTCCCAAGAGAAAGTGAAAAATAACAACTGGGGTTAACAGAGTGCAAATGAAAATGTCAGGAAGTTTTAAAATTGCAGTTTAAAAATATGAGGCAATATGAGCATTTTAATTAATACGTTTTCCATTGTATAGCTATCTCTACAAATTAGTTGGCATTTATGTCTATGTTTGGGTTAGAGATGAGTATCCCACTATTGACTTCTTTCTGCAAAAAAAACCCCAAATCATACATGTTCTGGAAACAACTTTCCTGTATGGAGTTAACTGAGACTTAGTGCAGTGGTCTGTTCATTTTCTCTCTGCTTCAAAGGAACACATCTGCAAATTACCTTGATGCAAATGAGAAAATTGTCTTATACAAGTGTTGAATTTTTATGTTAATTCTCAATGTCTCTTATCAAAGAGGAGTCTTGAAATCAGTCTTCCTGCCTGTAAGGGCCACAGAAAACATATTTCGTGCCTTAGAGAGAGAGAGGGAGAGGGAGAAGACTTCTACATAAGGTGGTTTTTCTGGATTTTTTTAAGCATGTCTTTGGAGGACTGGTGACCCTAACCAGGGGCTGCAGCAAGAATCTTTAACAGTGGTCTGATAAGAGTGTGAAGTAATCAACTTTTGTCTAATCATTTCCACTGCCATCCTATAATGAAAGCATTTGCAAGTCAGCTACTCAATAAAACAATTTTCTTTGCACTCATTGCCACATGATTTTTAGTTTAGGAAAACTATTTTTACCAGCTTGTACAAACATATGAAATGTATCATACTTAGACTGCACTTGAAATTTCCCACGTGTTCTTGTGAGACAGAGCTTCAAGCAGTGCTCATTTTTATACTGCACATATCAAACATGAGAAAATGCTGACTTCCTCTCATTTGTAATTAATGTGGAGTGGGGAGCATCACACATGAACTCTATAGTTGTTTACAGTGAATTTTATATTTAGTTTCTTCTTTTTAAATGCCTTTGTTATCTGTTAGGTTAACAAGTTTATGCTGAGTGTCTTTACTTTGATCTTTTTTCATTTTATCCCGTGTACTTTGCTCCTTGACCCCTTCCTCAGACTGAGCTCAGCTTGGCATGTATCTGTGTAGCAATGGCTGCAGAGCATGGAGGTGATCTTGAACTCAGTAATTGTGGTTCTGTTCTCAGGCAGAGCCAGCACAGGTCAGAGCTCAGAGCACCTTTGGTGCCAGTCAGTCACCCAACTTCTAAGGTGGGCTTTGCTGCTTTGTTGTCGTGACTGATAACAATCTAAAATTGCCCCTCCCTCTCTTTTACTGTTAAAAGCCAGAATTGATACTTGGATTGTAGCAAGACATGAGGAAATTAATATCTTATCAGATTTACTGATGCAGAAATAATTGATGCTGTGTATTTCTTTAATGTCTGTAATTGCAGAAATACATTGAGCTAAATTGAATGCAGATTCAAAACCAAAGTATTTTTGATGACACTGCTTGCTTTCTCAGAGATATTCCATGGAAGCAGCTGCTGCTCTGGCCAAGAAGCAATTGTTCTAAGCCTGTGCCTCTCTCCAGGGTTTCACATGAATTCCCAGTCAACACTCAACACACATTTCAGATGCAATGAGTATGTCAGGAGTAAGCAAATAACATTTAAGCAATTTTAGATACTTGAGAAATTTTCACTGTTATGGCTAAGAACTCTGAAAACTATCTTATTCCACAGTTTTTCAAATACATTAGTGAACAAAAAACATCTCACTAGTGCCTTTTAAAATGCACCCCAAAAATGAATGAAAGGTACCACTGGACATCAGTAAGTCATTTTTAAAAATCTTTTTGTTTGTGGTTTTTTTTAATTTTTAAAATATTTTCAAAAAGTTAGGCTCCCAAGTCTGTATTTAGTAGTGGAAACTGATTTTCAGTCAACTTTTTAACCAATTTTTAAAATGTAATGGAGTCTACTTGATTTTGAAAAAAGTCTCTGTGGTGCTTATTTTAATTGGTTAACAGTGCACTCATATTTAGTGCACTTAGCAGCCTCATTTTAGTTATTGTCATTTTTCAAAATCCTTTCCATCATTAACTTTTATGAGTTTATCTATATCTATAGCAAATATATAACTTAAGAATGTCTGTCTTTCCGCTATTTTCACAACATAATGAGTTTTTCACAGTTGAATTTATTCCTCTGCTAGTGAAGCACAATATACAAGTTTTCTCCCCACATCACCTGAATATCATTCCTGGTTTGATATAAGCAGCCAGCTATATGCCAATGGAAAATAAATCTTTACAATATTAATAGGAATTATCATGAGTAATGACAGCATAATAGAGTAATAAACACACACACACACAACCCTAAAAATGTGAGAATAGTCACTACTTTCTACCAGTAAAGTGCCAACATTCATTTACAACATTTAGTGCTTTATTAAGTTGTTTGCAGGGCCATCACATTTCCCAAATTATACCAGAAAGACAAATTAAAGTTCAGAGATTTTTTTGAATTCTGCCGTCATTGAATAGTTCATTGAAGTGCCTTCTATTCTTTACAATTCTTTTCTTGCCGCAAAATGGTATAAATTGTCACGTATATTCTAATAAGCAGCAATCTAGAAAGTTGGTTTTCTCAATAAAATTTCTTAATAAAAATAACCACTGAAGGGGAAAAAAAATTATGAGCATTCTGGGAGAAAAGCCAGGAAAGGGCAAAATGGAATGTAGCAAGGTGACTGACAGTAGAGGTGGTTAACCCTCCTGCTGAAGGGAGCTGGGATAATCCATGGGAATGAATCTCCTTGAATCTTGTCCACCACTTGCTCCAGATCTTATTAAATAGTTCAGAAGATATTTTTAACATTATTCTGCTACATTAATTAATAATATGAAATGTTTAATAAATGCAGTGTCTTATGCAGGCAGAGTTTTTGGGAGCAGGCTGACTGACTTGGATTTATCAGATAGTTTAGAAGAAGAAGATCATCACATTAAACTAGATACCTCATTGAAAACTGCTGTTTTCTACCAATTCCAGTCATTGTAGCATAACAGGTCTGTTATAATATTGTTTTGCATTATGAAAGCATTTCTTTTTGCTGGAGGTGCAATGCAGCCGGTTTCTGTAGTCAAGGCAAAATTTGACTAAAGATTTTAAGGGAAAGAATTTCTCAGCGAAAAAAAAGATATCCAGTTGTAGAGCAGTTGCTCTGACAGAAGTCCCAGATTTATTGCTATGATTGCATGGATTTTTTCTATATAAATGGTAGCCCTATGTACGTCATTAATTGCAGAAATTATGAAATCTATATGCAAAAGGGGAATAGCATTTAGTCACCCCTTCCACTGATTACTGGTTCTTGGTGCATTTGAAAATCTTTCTTCTTGTCTTCCTCTGTCTTTAGGAATGCCTCTGCATTCCCTGACATAATTATGCATCTAATAATGAAACATAAAAAGTGCAATGGACCAGAGTATTTTAATGTCATAGGACTTTAATACTGTGTGTTTTTCTGCATAGTTGTCAGCTATAGACATAGTTTTTATTTTAGAAACATTCATTAAATCTTTGATATAGGTGGTTAGTAGGATTTTTTTCTTTTTGTTTTTCTAAAAACCCATTAGCGTTTGAGGAAAAATACCATCTGATGTTGCAATGAGTGGCTTCACCTTTCAGGGTAATGTTTAACCTTAGGTGTAAATGTATGCAAACAAAAAGTTTTTCTGTAAGAGCTCTGTATCTTTGGTCTAAGAAGCAGAGAATGCATATTTTCATCATTCTCTTAATTATTTCTGCTTAGCTAAGTTCTGCAGCATTTCTGAAGCAAAAAAAATGGAAAGGACTATCAAAATCCTTAGGATCATAGGACTACCTCCTATCATGAGCAACTGTTTTCTGATGCTGGTCATAAATGTATTAAACTAGGCTCTAAAAATATTTAGGTTTGGTTCCTTAAATGCCACTGTTTTTCTGCAAAGGCTCATAGACTAATGCATAATTTCCAGTCTTCAGCCTTAATGTACCATTGTCTGCTTTATTTTGTGCCTGTAACAACACCATCCTTAAGCTTATATGGCTCTTCTGTCTTTCCGTGGATTTACAGGGATCAGTAATCACCCTCTCAGACTTTTCTAGATAGAAGTGTCAGGCTGCTTTCTCTCTTCTTGAAAAGACTTTTTGCTTCCATATTGATTTGGATAGTCGTTCCATTCCCGTCTAGTCTGAATTCATGTTTGCTGAATATAAAGAACAAGAAGTGCTTAGATTGTTCTACATGAAATCCCAGCAGTACCAGTGAAAATAAACAGTAATTACTGTTATATTCTAGTGCATAGTAGTACCACCAGTACAATACTTTCAGTTCCTCCTATCTGTTCCTAAATGAATGAACTTTCCCTTTGTACTACAGAAATTTATGTTGTTCCTAATATTTGAATTCTTAAGATAATTTAGTCCCTTTCTGGGTCACTTTCTGATCTTTTCCATGTTGACTATAGACTAGATCCACATAGAGGTATGATAGGATCCAGTCTAATTTTTAGGTTTGCTGTTTGTGCTGGGTTGCTCCCCATCTCTGATGGCAGTGTCATTGTGAAGTACTTCTCTTTATCACTAGAAAGCATCACAGCAATTCTGCTACTGTGTGCCCCAAGCTTTGATAGAGAATTGAGTTTGATGCCAATTTAATTTTCAAACCAAGCTTAACAGTATCTTTCTGTCAACTACTTTCTTCTTACACTTCCTTTGCTTTGTTTTTTTTCTTGCAGCATTCATACGTTCCCTCTGGAGTTTTGACAGGTCTCCCTCAACCTTCCAAGATGTAAATTTTTCCTGCTTCTTTTCTTAGTCATTGTTAATATTCTGTTTATTTTAGTAGTATTTTCTGACATGCTGATTTATTCAGTTAGGCTGGGAGTTCTTCATTTCAAGTTTTGTCCACTTGTTTAATATGGAAATTTTGAAGTAGTATTGCTCTAAAGAAGTTACATTCTTCTTCCATGTGCTGCAGATCAGTCTCTTAATCTGACTTTTTTCCCCTGAAAATGTTCTCTTTTCATAAATGCTTATTTTTGGCTGAACATTTCTCTGATTTATTAATCAGTAATCTACCTGTTTTCTTTCTCTTGTGAAGTCTCCATTCTTCTCCTTTGAAATTAAAAGTCTCTTTAATTGCACTAGGAGAATCAATGGAAATAACACTCTCTTGACTGTTTTCCCTAAACTAAACTAAATAGACCTGCTTTAGTATGAAACCAGCAGAATCATTTCTTTCCACTTCCTCACCTAAAAATTAATAGAAAGTTTTCCAGGTTTTCTCAGATTTGTATCTCATATCCTTGCTTTTGTCTCGCATTGCATACTTCTGTTCACTGCCCACACTTTGGGGACAAAATATGGTGACTTTGATGGCTAATTGAATAATTCTAGGTAAGGTGCTTCCCAGGTTTTTAGGTCTGACCTCTCTTGGATTTGAGAGGAATCCCAGCATTTTTCCTCCCTGCTTTTCTTTGGTCCTGAGGTCATGGCATTCCACTGCAGGTCTCTGTGTATTATCTTCATGTCTCCTTGGACTCTACTCTCCCAGGCTACACCTGCTCTAGGAAACTAAACAGAACTATGGCAATTGAGCCTTACTTTTTCTCACAGTTAAATAGCAGAGTCAATAGCAGGGTTTAGTGCCCAGCCACCATTTCAGACTTCTCTCCAGTCAGGAATCATTCCCAGTACACATTTTGCATGTGAGCACCTCATGTCAATAAGAGGGTTTAACTTGATGGACATGGACTATGCTATGACACTTCGACTCTGACCCGGAAAATTATCCTTGGCCTGTTTTATGTGCGAGCCCATTTTTAAGTACAAACAAACCCAATTGTTCTCATCACCCTTTTCCCCTGGAAAAAGTTTAATTTCTGTTCTTTGCCAGACATTTTCTGTTTGTGTCTTTCATATTCTCCACTGCAGCAAATCTGTTTGTCAGAGCAGTCTTTCTGTAGCAAGGGGTGTCTGAATTTCTCTTCATGAAAGTTCCTAACTATCTGCATTTCTGGGCATCTTTAGGAGTGTGAATATTTGAGCATCACATTCACTCTCCTAAATTCTCTGTTCCATCCCTATCTGAACACCATCTTTCCACTCCCCAGACATTTTTTCCCCTTATATTCTACTTTTTCAAATACATAGTTTCATCCAGGTAGTCATCCAAAGATTCTAGCTTTCTGGACCTTCTCTCTCCTAACCATCATCACCTTCTCTCTGTGGACCCTAACTTTAACGAAAGAGGGGGGAAATCCAATCCAAAGTGACCTGTTTGTAGACTATTTGACTGCTGACCATTTGGTCTTTCAATCTAATCCTACTTCTGTGCTTTGACTGAGTTGGATGTCTATCAGCAGTGATTAAAGGCTGAAAATTTCCAGCACCAGTTGGGCTAAGAACTGGTAAGGCCATGTGTAACTTCGCTTCAGAATAATTTTTTACCAAAGTGTAAAGTCATGGGAAAATTTCAAACACTTTCCCAACATAAATCTCAGGTAGCTGAAATTCAACATTAGGCTTTATATGAATCCCATGAAACTGAATAATAAAAATGCTAACTGGAAATTCTAAGCAGAACTTCCATTTCAAAGACTTGGAGATGTTTTACATTCTCATATATACCTCTTTAAAACTCTACTATCTGTCAACAAGTAACTTCATTCTACCCTCCACATCCTCTCTTAATCTACATTCTACACTTTTGGGTGCATCAAGAATTATTCCACATAAGGTAGAAAAAAGAGATGTCTATCTATGTAAGCCTGTTGAGAGAAAATTCTCTGTGAGAACATACTTGAGTCTTTTAAATTTATTTTCCAGCCCCACTAGAATCAGGCCTTATGAATTAGTATTTAGACTGAAAGATGAATTTTTATAGAATATAAATTGAGTTACAGAAACAGCTACACTCTTTCCCTACCAATGTCAGGTGATTCAGAGAGATATGCTGGTAACTATCAAGAGGAGCTATAGAATTATCTTGCTCTGAAGGGAAATTCTTAGTTCACATGCTTAAGCATGACAATTTGGACCATTTCAAAACTATTATCGGTAATGTAGGTGTCTGCAGGTAAACTAAATGTCTATATTTGCATTATACTCTGTGGAGATCGAAATATTTAATCAGATGAGTGCCTAGTGCTATCTGAATTTCCTTGTGTTCCTCAGGTAATGGCAGCTATCTTATCAACAAGTGGTTGTTAACCTTTTGATGTGGCAGCTGGAAACAAGACAAGATCCTCTAGGATATGAAATTACTTAAGATGTTCAAGTTTGCAAATACATAAATTGTATCCTTTCTGTATTCTTGTATTGTTGTATCTGACTGCTTCAGTATCTTTAGGTTGTGTTCAGATCACCAGCTCAGTCAAGGAAAGAAGTCTTTTTTTATGTCTTTATAAAACACTACTTCACAGTCCAACCAGAATAGGACTTCCAGGAGATAAACAAAACCAGAAGGTACATAAATAAATAGATTTAAACCAGAGATCTAAAAATCTACCTGTGGGTCATATTTATTCTTTGGTTTTGTTCAGTTAGATTAGGTTTTACATTCAGATATATTGCCAACTCTCAAGTTCACTGAATGCAAGATTAACTAGGCCTATGCATCTAGTATAATTTCATCCATGGTGGATTGTCTTATTTGAGCATCAATTGTTAGCTGAGATGGCTGCAAATCTCCTGTAAAATCCATATATTATTTCCAGCCACAATACAAGTGTCCTAGATATCCAAGAAATTAAAAATACATTTGGCTGGCACTGTATCAGGAATGGATTTCACACACAGGCACCTTCCGAATGTCTTCTAGTAGTGCAAGAAGAGTAGACTCTCAGTGCTTTTCAGCCATTTCTAGTTGGTTTGTGTGCCTTTATCTTAGCTCTTCTTATCTCCTCTTCAAAGCACACAATTAGAACCTCTTCAGTCTCTCTCAGATAAGAGATGGTGTAGCTCTGACCTGCGTTTCTCTGATCCTTCTTAGCTTCCACTACAGGTTCATTGAACTGGAACCACAGGAACTGAATAATAGCCCTGTTTGCTTCTATTATTTTTATTGTTGCTTTTGAGAGCATATCATTGATAGCATTACTACAGTACTGATAAAATATTTTAACACTGTTCTCCATTCTCTTCCTTCATTATGTTACTTCTTTGCTTTTTTGCCCACCTCTCCACATTGACCACAATCCTGATTTGCTCACAACTATGTGCAGGTTCTCTGCCCACCAAATCCTTACTGTTACAGTGGAATTCATCTTACCTGAATTTAATATCCAAACCCTGTAGGCCTGAAGTCTACACTAGACTAGGAAACAAGGCAAAAATGTTGCATCATGAGCTTAGGAAATGGGCAGAGGGATATTTCAGGAAGCCCCACAGCAAAGCACTCTGAGGTTATGTGCATGGTTTAATGCCACAAAAGTGGGCAATTTAAGGAGCTGAAGTAGTGTATGATAAGAATCTGCTAGGTTGCCCTAGCAGAGGAATTCCAGAGAGGATAATGGATTACAAGGGCTTAGTGAACAGGAAAATGAGATTTCAGCAGTATAGCACTAAAGCAAGACTTAGCAAAATGCTAACCATGAGGAAGAAGTAAAGATAACAGTGAGATAGTGTGGGATATGGGTGATGTGCTGAGGAAGAAGAAATGAAAGAACAACATTAGAAAATAAAATTCTTTAGGTGCAATTGTAGCAAAGAAAAATTAAACAGAGATACTGCATACAAGGGAAAAGATGGCATAAGGTCAAGGAATAGAAAGCAAAATGTGGCGCACTCAACAGAGAAATAGCTGCTGAGAACATCAAATGAAAACAAAAAGGCAGCTTCAGAATAGAGCCAAGTCCTCATATCAGGACAGGATAGATTAACATAACTTCATCACGGTCAACCAATTCATCCTAGTGTTATATGTCTCTAAGAAACCCTTCCTTTTTCATTAAAATATGCCATAATAGGCATCCTGATATGTTGGAAGTGTATGTCAATTCAGAAATCTTCATTCTTGCCAACTAAATAAATAGTTAGATGTTTTATTTACTTTGATTAAGCATGTTTGCAAAGAACTTTAAAAAAAATTAACTTCTGAAAGTTTTCTTTCTGTTACTAAATAACATCTGAACTAAATACTATTTGAACAACAGGATGTTCCCTTTTTTTTTTCCTGAGCCCCAGCTGCTATTGAAAGATTAACCGTAACCTATTTTCACAGTTTATACCTTATCTTAGTGTTAAATGAGGTTTGGTTTCATTTGAGTGATCAGCGTAATGAATCACTACATTGTTGATAGCAGAGACAGTTGGACAGTCATGCACAAACATAAAACAAAATGCTCCATCTTCACTGAACTCTTTAAATAAAGGAGTTTTGGCTTAAGTGGCAACTGTCTGCGACTCATTATTGTCCAGAGAGGCATGTTTTCCATAGATGTCATGGACTGATTTTCAAACCCTCAGACCACAAAACAGAAGCTCTATAAAGAAGGAATTCTGTGCCCAATGTGAGACTATAACCACATAATTTGATACTTAAAATTGGAATCCTGTTACAATGTCAGTCTAGCCCCTGGGACATCATCAAATGTGTAGGCAGGGCCAGCAAAGGGTAGCATGCTTATTTCCAGCACCATTCTTTCTGGCTGTGTGCTGGAGATTAAAAAGTAACAGATTTTACTAAGAAAATGTAGTAATATTGGAAATAAGTTTTGACCAAAACTTCAGATTTGGAACCCCCTTGATTTTGTCAGAAGTCTGTATTAATCAATGCATGGAAGTGTGTATCTATAGACAAGTGAGGAAATAACCATTCCACATGTAAGATATTTACAGTAGAACTTGCATTTGCTGTGTGAAATAATAGAGAAAACTTAGTATTCTGAATAAATTCTCACATGCTGATTTATATTCCATCAAGGTTATAATTCATCAAAACTGAACTTCATTTGCAAACCTATAACTCTTACTAATATGGATTTTAGGAGACACATTTCCTTCTTTGGCAATACAAAAAAAAGGTCTCATCCTAGTTAGAAGAGTGATTTTTTTTTTTTAAATCCAAACTGATAGTGTCAGACTCATAGAAACAGAGAAACAAAGAAGTAAAACTTAATGAAATAAGTAAAAAATTCATGAAGTACAGCAAATGCTTTACTTACAAAAATACATTAAAATACATTGAAAAAGCTTTAGATTTGACCGCATATTTTAGATGACTTGTTCCTGTGATAGGGAAGTTTGTAGTATTTTTATGCACCACAATGTTGTCCCATATATTGTCCGATATAGGTAAGGGTACAAGTATTTCATGCAATAATTATAATAACGTGATATTAAAATATGTTAAAAGATATTTAAAATATTAATTTCATTCCTCTTAGTTGTATGTTAATCTAGGCTCGAATATTGAGTTTAGAAAGGAACTCAGAAGATAAAAAGTCCTTTCTTCTCAGATGCCTTTTAAAAATGAAGAATTTTGCGTATCATCAGTAGAATTGTGCTGTTTAATCAGCAAAATACTCAGGTGTATGGGTAAGCTGAAGACATTTGGATGATACAATCCATGTTTAGAGATAAAAAGCAGAGGTTTTCTTCAAATCTCTGTGACTCTTGGTCTGTCCTAGAATTTAAAATCGCAACCACTACCGTAATGTTTCTAATTTTGAAAACATTTTTACCCAGGGAAGGGAATTGAACCCACTGCTCATTAAGGTTACATTTCCAAACGTGACCAGAAAGTGAAAAACCTTTGATGTCGGTACCAATAAGATGAAGAATATGTCCCCCTTCTTTCTAACTTTTCAGAGCCTCAAGCCCAACAGGTGCAGTTCATCATCCAGTAATGCGAATTATGACCTGGTCAATATAGAGTTTAAAGTTCAGTCCCCACCTGACAGTCATATCTACTGTCATCACTCTTGTGGCTTCATGCGTTTCGTTTTCGTTTCTGGTAACATCATGCAAAAGCACTGACTCATGGCTTTTCTGCCTCGTATAGTATCTGCACCTTAGTAAAGGGAAAAATTATGTGTAGGTATCTCTTTCTCCTCCTCAGATGAGACACTGGGTTAACCTATTTCCTTAACTGTCATGTGTGAGTTCAGTCCATGAGACTTCATTGTGGCCTTCAAGCACCTGGTGTGTCACAGGGGGCATCTTCTGCAGTATTAATTATCTAACAATAGGAGAAAGCTGGTGGTGAGGGCTTCCTGTGCTCTGTAAGGCAAGTTAGTCCGATTGTGGTTTTATTCCCTATTACTAATATGAAGATGGATTTTTTTCCTTCTCCAAGGAGAACAGTGCCCTAAAAAGACTCAGGACTGATCTAGTAAAAGTCCATATAATATTCTGTAGAAATCTGTGTTGCACAATATCCATCAGTTAAAACTGATGGATCAAATTGATGGATCAGCTCAGAGAGAGTGAAACAAACCTGTCAGACTCTTTGACTTTGAATAATTATTGAACAGTTCTCAAAAGCAGAAAGAAAAATTAACTGCTCAGAGTGGTGGAAAAAATGAGCCTCCCAAAACAACTGGAAAATATTTAAACATTACTCCTCAGTGTATTTGTGAGCAGTAGAAGCCAGCAAAAAGAAAAACAGCAAGGCAGTATTACTATAAATGATAATTCTTACATTCAGAGCTTCCATTTAATTGCAGAAGGCTCAGTATTTTACTATAGTGTGCTTCTTTGAGGAACATGGTGTTCTGTAGAAAATTGACATGTGGCAGATAAATATTTGAAAAGAAATAACAATAATCATTTTTTAAAAGCCCCAGAACCTAAAGAAAGAAACTGTTTCTGTTTTGGTGGATTCAACCTTTGAGTCTGGAAAACAAATTGAGTCTCTGAGAATTGGCCAGATGAGGAGATGAGGAAAAGGATCATAGAAAGCACAGTGGTGGTGTGAAGTAATTTTGGGAAAGCAGTTAGAATTTTGCAGGCAGGTATGGCATCCTGTGTACATGAAAGCCTGTGGAGACAGCATGAGCTCCAGCAGTATGAAAATGATGGAGGATTGAAACCATGGGAGAGATGAATGAAAAGGTGCACAGAGTTTCAAGTTGGAGTTCTCCAAAACCATGGCTCACTGAACCACTTATGTCATGAGTACAATATTTTGGCAAGGCAGGCAATACTAAAACATTACAACCCGGACAGAAAGGATGACAAAATGCCACTGGTTCAATGGAACTTACTAGAAGAGCAGCATGTAATTTTACTACAGGAAATCCACAGATTGTCCTTGTGAGAGTAAATGGGTTATTTCTTAGTCTTACCTTTTTTGCAGATGCACTGAACATCTGTACCAGACGCAGTATTATTAATACTAATAGAGACAATACATGATTAGTCTTCCAGTGGTGAGCTTAAAAGCAAGCATTTGAATGGAAAGTATGGACAAATAAGAAAGAAATGGGGAAAAAATGCTGGTTTAGAAATACATCAAGCACTTCATGATGTCACCTTGTTGATGAGAGAGAATAAATTACAGGTGTGCAACGTCTTTGTAGGAATCTCTTGGCAAAATTCGAAACTGAATTTAGAGATCCCACCTACCACAGTTTTGGAAA
The DNA here is from genome assembly GCF_000738735.6 of Corvus cornix cornix. NCBI lineage: Eukaryota > Metazoa > Chordata > Aves > Passeriformes > Corvidae > Corvus > Corvus cornix. The sequence continues at coordinate 106,251,360 of NC_047056.1, read as the reverse complement.
GCAAATTTATTTGCCTAATGACAAAACAAAATGAAGGAACTGAGGAGGTTTAATACTTTGAAAGGAGAGTATGAATAAAATGTTCAAAGGATTCAGTACATTTTCTTGTTAGTGCTAAGAGAAGTCAGACCCTTTGCCCAAGAATATACTCAAAAGAACTAAATAAATTTGTAAAGAGGAGACATTTTCCACTACCTACAAGGAGAGAAATTCTGGAGGATATGGCTTATGGCAAATATTTTTCTACTCTTGATGCCTCAGCAGGCTTCTGGCAGCAGTTCTTAGACAAACAGAGAGTATGTTTATGCACCTCCAACACCTCCTTGGGGAGACACAGTTTCCCCCAGTTGCCACTGGGTTATAGTTAACACCATAGGTGTTTCACCAGAAAATACAACCATTTTTCTCTGATGAGTGACATGCTAAGACCTAAACAGATGACACTGTGAGCTGGGAAACACAGCAGAAGACTGAGACCAATGTTTCCCAAATAACAGAAGTGCTGGGCCTTGACCTGAATGAGATAAAAATAAATTTGAACACCGTATAGTGGGTATATTTCTTAGAAGAGAAAAGAAGAAAGAAGGAAGAAAAAGGAGAGAAAAGAAGGAAGGAGAGAAAAAGAGAAGAGAGAGGGACAGAAGCAAAGACAAAAGGATTCTTTAGAATATAAGTAGGAAGGAATATAAGTAATTTAGTACCAACCATAAGGCTTCTAAAAACTGTCTATTTTGTTTTCTTGCAAAAGTCATTGAATGAAAATGAGATGCAAAACTTAATAAAGTGTTTCAATGAGTTGAAGAAGTCTTATCCTAAGAGTATGCAATAACCTCTCCTAACAGTACTGTCAAAACATCTGACCAATCTCCAGTAAGAGACAAAAAAGTTCTCAGTATCACCAAGCAGATGAAAAGACTATGTTCTATGATATATCATGTCATGTATATAATAAATACATATATGTAATATATATTTTATATATATATATATGAAATATAAACTATAGAAGATATAATTAAAGGTTAATGGATTTTCTCTAATTATATTAATGTTAAGAAAACCATTGTTGGCATTGCCAAAACAGACATGACAAAAGTAGCTTCTTTACTGAAAGACACAAGTGTAGGAAGGAGTGAATTCAGTTTCAGATGAGTGATTTGATGCAGATTTCTTTGTGTAGTTGCAGAAAAAGTTGAAGTCTGAAGACAGAGTTTCATAAAATAAGTTTTTCTTTTCAGAAACAAATCTAGATTCAGAATGTCAGGAGAACTACAACTAAGAGTTTTCAAAAATAAAGTGTTAATGTACAACGTGGTTTAGAAACAACATTTAAACCCAAATAAGTTTAATAGGCTCAGTTAAAGTTTGAGTGTTAGATGGGCTTTTTGTTTAACTGTATACATTTAATAATTCCACAATTGCTAAGGCTTCCACAGCACATCAGAGATTTTGCACATCCATAATATACACACACAAATTGTCTCTCTGTATAAAATTAATTCAGCATATCAGAAATATTGTCCTAGTTCCTACATTTCATAAGACCATTGATTTAGTCCATACACAGGATGTCTGATGGATGCTCAGAGCAATGGGCTTTGTGGCGCTGCACCAGCTACTAAGAAGGAAATTAACTCTCTCCCAGCCAAAACCAGGACACTAGGTAATGCGGCAGTATAAACCTGTCACAGTGCACTCATGTTACCTGCATGCTTATGGGCTGAGTCATAACTTTTGTAGTCTTTTTATAGCCATGCAGCATGATATTAGTACAGTCAGGTTCAACTTCAGCCCAAATAACCACATGAAGGCAGTGAGGAGACGCAGGCAAAATAGGGAAATAGCTAACTGAGTGTTGGGCACTCCAGAGCTCTATTTATCTGCAGTGCTACAGTGAACAAGTAAATAGATTTTAAGAAATAGTCAAAACCTTTATGTTTGAATCAAATGCTATGAACAAAATGCTATCTTTGTGCAGTCTCTTTGGTACAATCATACTATAAGGTAAAATTATTTTTACGTATCAAAGCACATATATTGGGGCAGCTGTGGACACAAAAGTAAACAAAAAACGGTTGCTTTTTGGAAGTGAAAAATAAAAATCTGTTATTGATTTATTGTATCTGTGTTTGGTATAAGCCAAGGACAGAAACCAAAATGGTGAAATCAAAGAAATTCTTTTTTTCTGATGCCTCCAACACTGATGAATCCACAAAAGGAATTTCTGCAAGAAATGTCTATGAAATGGCATACTTTTGTTAATGTCATCAGACAAAATCCTGATTACAAGACAGATGCCTCCCTTATTGGAAAATAAACGCCATCATACATCAGTGGTTACCATTTGGCTGAGCTCCATCTGATGTTAGGAGTTACATGATCTCAGTGCACCCTGGGAAATGTAATCCAGCTATTAAGTCCAAGAGAGAAAGGGTAGGAAGAAATATGAGACTTTAAAGATAACTACCCTGATGTATGGTAAAATACTAACATTGCAGGGTTATAGAAATTACTGCTTAGCTAAGCCAAAATTTGATTTTTGATTCAACAAGCTAAGGAAAAATATCTAAATATGTGAATGTCAAAACATTTCCATTTGATCAGATATATGAAAATTAAATTTACTGAACAAAATGTTCTTAAATATTTCCACAGTCAATTTTTTGACTGCAGTTAGCTTTGATAAATATGAATAGAGAAAGAATTCAAACTACTAGAATTTCTCATGACATAGGCCCTGTCTTTTTTGCCAATATACATAACCCTTAAAAGGGGGTTTTGTTTGCATTTTCGTCAAGTTTATCTTCTTCATTGGTTTATCTTCTTCATTCAGACGAAATTTATCATCTTGTTTTCATATTTTTGCTGTTATTAGCAAACAAAAAATTGAATCTAAAAATAAGGAAACAAAAGAATTGTACAGAGCTTGCTTCCAACATAGGCACGACCTGGTTTACCTGAATATTGCAAGTCAAAGTAAAATATTTTTTAAAAGGCATATGACAAATTTTGTTCCAAAGGAAAAAAAACTTTCAATCTCCTGCCAGTAGTTGCACAATATTCTCATTTTTTCAAGTACTTATATTTTTAAGCCTCTCAACTTCTATACTAAAGTATGATGCAGTGATAATTTCTTTCATGTCTAACTTATGCATTGTAATCATTCTTATGTAGATGTGGTACATTTATTTGAATACATTATTAGAGTCTGTAGCTGGGGAATTTTGCCCTTAAAACTCTGCTTAAGGAAAAGACCAGTGAACTGGAAGAGTGACTTATCTCCAGCTCAGTCTTCTGCCTTCGGATAAGCCTGGGGGCAGCATGCCAGTGTTTGAGGGACCGTATCCTGCCACAGTCCTTTGATCTGCCGTCTCAGTGGAGTTAGGGCGTAGAGATCCGCTTTTGTGGCAGCAAAGACACAACAGTCGTTGATGCATTAGAAACAGTGGATGCACCTGAGAATGAGCACATAGGAATTAGAGCTTCTCCCCTCAGGACCAGAAGCACAATTCAGGTGCATCTACACCAATGCGCACAGCATGGATAACAACCAGGAGAAGCTGGAAGCTGTTGTGCAGCAGGGAATCCATGATATAGTGGCCATCATGGGAACATGGTGGGATGACTTCAATTGCTGGACTGCCATAATGGAGGGTTCTAAACTCTTCAGAAGGGGAAGTAAGGAAGGAAAGGTATTTAGATAGCCCTGTGTTTTAGGAGTGTTTGGATTCATCATGAAATCATGGAGTTCACAAAATGATAGTTTTCGATTCGCAGAGGAGGAAGGATGGGGAGCCAGCAGGAATGCTCACTGAGCCACTGTCAATCATTTATGAGCAGTCCTGGCTAACTGGAGAATCCCCAGTTTACTGGAGGTTAGCTTGATGATCTTAGAGGTTTTTTCCAACCTAAATGTTTCTGTGACTATCAGTAACCAAAGCAGGGCATGGTGTGGAGCACAGTGAGGATCTGGGACTCTCACCTTTGGACCTTTGGCAATTTGCTCTGAGCTTTCTAAACTGTTTGACTCAGCTGCTTGCTACAGACTATATAAATGGAGGTCCAAGTCAGAAGGCTCACTCTCCCTCTGAGGCAGCAGGGAAGACTTGAAGAGGAAAGAAAAAAGAGAAAAGAAAGAGCAGCAAGAGAGATCGGGCCTCACCATGGGCCCTGTGCAGCTCTTGCTGCTCTCCCTGCTGCTCAGCAGTGGTGTTCTCACACGTAAGTACTCTCTTTTATGTCAGTGCTCTGTGCTGCTTTATTTATGAGCCCATTAAAACAAAAATATTTTAAAAAATTGAAAAGACAATGGCTTATAGAATTAGAAAGGTTCAGTGTGGCAAAGATATCATCTCTTCCCTTCATAGGAATGGGCAGTCAAAGGAGGATCCCAGTGTAGAAAAGTCATGGATGTTGCCTGGTGGCTTTTGAACAGATTTAATTTATTTTGCAATTTGTAAGGCATCCACTGTTTTTCTGTAGCATTGTCCTTTTAAACCGTCATGGAGCTACTGTAGCTTGGAGATACCATGCAGACTTAGACCAGCTGTTGCTAACCTATTTTCCAGCAAACGTGAAGAGAGAGAGCAGTAAAGCAAATTATATTTGGCAGGCTATTTGAAATACAATATTTTGTATTGAAGGGACACACTCATCGGTAAAAGGGGTAGGCCAGTAGAGGGGTTTTTTCCTAAGATCAGAAAAGACAACTGAGAGCAATATGGTGCTATGGATTGTGAGCTATCCTTGCTTCCCAAGAAGTGGCTTTTTTGAATACAGCGCTGTAGTGTTAACTAAGGCTTCAGGGGGCTTAAAGAGAAAAGTGATTCCAGAGCTAATTATGCAGATCTGGTTTTATATTCAGATCTAATTCATCAAAAATACATCTTTGTTAAACTAATATTCTGTTGCTGACTGACATTACACAAATTTATTGCTAGACAAATATGGTTATTTATAATATTATTAATTTTATTTTAAGAGCAATAGTAGTATTTCTGATGCTATTGTTGTTACTGTGACTAATGTTACAGTCTATTTCTACAGAGTGGTCTACTTAGAATTTCCAGAATGAAAACTTGGAAAGTGTGCAGAGAACATTGTGAAAGTGCTGGTCTTCATGTGTGATGTCCCAAAGAATGACATAGCATCCAATAAATGCAAAAAAATTACTAGATTATGTTTAATTTAATTTTATTATATTTTATTTTATTTTAATACAGTCATATGGAACATATCTAAGACTGATTGGAGCAAATGATTCTTTTTAACTTGAATAGGCTTCCAACCAGCATTCTTTTCCTCCAAAGAATGAGCTCTCAATATTCAGAAAAAATTTATTGGCAGAGAATTTTAGTATTAACCTTCAAAGTTATCCTTTTTTAAATATACAAAAACCAAAGTATAGCCATTTATCCATTTTGCAGTATTTTTGTGTGGTCAAATAGACTAAAATTAAAAAGTAAAATGTGTTATATGGTACATATCATCTGTCTACCTCTACATTTTGTACCCATCATTTACAAACTATTTTGCATAATATAAAATAAATCAGCTTTAAAAAATACTGATCCTTCTCAGCTTAAGTCAAACTAATTTAATTCAGTGATTAAAGATCCTATTCTGAGGTTTTAGTTCTATATCAAGGCAACTACTTTTACCTCCCTTTAGATTTGGCTCTGTCCTGTCAATGTTAATGGTAGCTTTGTTACTTATATCTATGGCCAAACTATATCAGAAGTTTGTATGAATTAAAAAGGTCTTATGTAGCATTGTAATGTAGTATTAGTAAATGAAGTATTTACATTTATATATTCATAGCCCTTGTTTTACAAACTTTTTTTGTAAACTGCTTTTCCAGCTTTTAATGCTTGTTTGTTTGGGTTTTTTACAGAAGAAGAATCACCGGAAAGTGGAAATCCAGGATGTTCAAGTAAGTATTTTCTTGCATTTCCTTTCATTATCTTATGCCACTATTTTAATGAATAAATCTTTCAAAGCCTGACTTTTCTTCTGAAATAACTTAAATGAAAGTGATGGTAATATTCTAAAGTCCTTGCCATTTATTTTAAGTATTCAATTATCCATTAGGCTTGGTTCAAATAACTTTAAGACTTTCCTAAGGATGGACAAGCTGAGGTTGAGTTTCTTAAAGTTCCCATTAAGAAACTGCTTTCCATAGGGTTTGTGGGTTTGTGTTTTTTCATTTATTTATTTCTTAGTTGTCAAATTCAAATTCCTTAATCTAGTAATCTCTGGTTATCAGATGTGAAGCTTTAACTGTGAGGTTATGTACACTGCACTTCAATGTGGACTAAATCTCAACATTTTATTTACCCTTCACAGCTGCCGCTAAGCCCACAGAATTGCACTTAGATATCTAACTAAATACCTGTAGAATAAATCATCAACTCTGTCAGCAAGGACAGCAATTTCTTTAAACAAGCCAAGAGTAAGGAAGTGCTGACTTTATGCACTATCTTTATAATGAACTCTGACTGGCCCTGACTGCTCGGTTAGATACATAATGTTCCACCACAGGGTCAAAGTACTAAATGAGTTTGTTCTTTGTCTTCAGGGTATTTTTTCCTTTGTTGGGTGCTTTAGCACCATCTCCAGGCAGTTTGGTTTACTTCAGATGACTGAAACACCTCAAAGACTGCTGGGCTTCATTGCCAATTTCTTGTTTATTTTTTGATACAATAAATTATTTCTTATTTGTATTTCTAAGCTTATCATTTCTCTATTCCTTTTTCATTGATTTCTGTTTGAAAACAGGATATGAAGCAAAAATTTTCACTTTAGCAATGTAGATACTGGTGTTGCAAATTTTTCTGAGTACAGCTATAGATCAGGGTAGCCAAAAGTGACAGGGTTAGTAGCTAATTTTAGGGTTAAATAGATAATTTAATTAAGTTTTCAAATGTTTGTAAGATGCTGATTACTGTATGACAGCTAGTATTTATTAAAATAATTTTGTTTAGCAATTACATGAAAATAATCTCAGCTAAACCACTATTAAAGTATGTAAAGCTTGTAAAAGTGATAGTGCTGAGAGGAAATAAGAGATTTATAGTACTATGCTGTTGTCTTTCCTGTGTATTAAATGGTGTGACATAAAGGACAAGGTTAACATTGCCATTGGCCTCTGACAAAGATTTTATAAAAGAAGAGTAACCTACATTCATGCAGGCATAAGCAGTCAAAGTCATACAGATTTGATGGTGGGCATTTGGGTTTACAGTGGGATTACCGATCTTTGTTTTTTCTATAAAAGTAGATCAGGACTCCAATATGGTCAGGTAGTTACAAATAACTACAGAGGAGCAATTTAGGAAATTGCTTTTCATTCAGGATCACAACAGAATCACAGTTCCGGTGAGTTGCTCAGTCTAAACCAAAGGAATAGTAATTTCTGGTTCAGATTGCTCTAGACTGCTCCAACACAGGCACTTCAAGTGCTTGGTCGGCATCTTTAGCTTAAAACAATGCCTGCAGTTTTAGTGGGAGTGGATTGTGATTGAAGATATTGTTTGGCTTATGTTACTCATTCCAGACACCAAAGGAATATCTTATATCTCTGTATTTGACACTATTTTTTTCTTTATATTTCTATTACCACATTCATTCCTGCTTGCAGGGTTTAAAATTATAGATGATTGGCTCTGAGGGCAACAGGGAGAGGTTAAAGACAAGTGAAAGTCATTCTTTTGAGGAAGCCTATTAGGTTTTGGGGCTTCCTTTGATAGAAAGAGAAACACCTCTGGAAATACTCCCTCCTGTAGTAGTCTTAGGCATAATTTAGTGCTTTTCCCTTGTTCTGGATGCTTTTCATGTAAATGAAGCTTATGTCCCTTAAAAATAGTCTGCCCTAGAAAAATTTTCTGATCTAAGAAGTGAATTAGAGTAAATAATATTTCAGAGAATCTGGGGCAGAAAGATCCTCCATAAATTCAGGTGAAATGATATTGAAGAATGGTAGTTTTGGTGTTCTGTCTCTTTCTGTGATGTTTTGCTTTTGGTCTCCATCATGTGATTGGTAAAGCAGCTCCTTGTATTTGCATTATGACGGAAAAATCTGAGCTGAAAGGAATCTTTTTATTACCAATTTGAAAATTAAAATTTGATAGGGTCAATTTAGAAGCCATAGGGTAATTTTTAAAACAGTTTCACACTTTTAAGTTTTCTCGTTTTTCTCATTTGCTTGTTGGGCATGATTTGAAGGACAGGTGGGGTCACACTGTCAGATCCCATCTGAGCAGTGCACCCCAAAAATTATGCTGGCCCCACAAGTTTTGTTTTATGTTTCAGAAAGTATCCAGCTGACATGAAGGCATCACTTCTCTGTCTGAAAGATATTCCGTAAAAGGAAATAGTGGGATCATGGATCTTCATGCTTCTTTGTGGCATTCATTTTAGTTACACAACACTAAGCATGTACTGTAAGGATTACACATGTATATCCTACCCAGGTCATAAAACCACTCTCATTTTCCCAATTGCAGAGGATGCAACCAGATTTAAACCGCTCAGAAAATATGTTTATTCATATGAAGCAGAGACATCAAGTGGGATCACAGGAACATCAGATTCTCGGAGCGGTTCAAAGATCACGTGCAAGGTAGGCAAAGAGGAGTAAATACACCCAGCTGGGGACTGTGTACTTTACAACATGGGAGCTGGCAGCTGGGGAGCATCCTTCAGTGTTTTTCCAAACAAGATCATCCTTTTGAAGGGAAGATACTGAGAATCATGAAGACCTCCCTGTTCTACACAGGGGGCACTGAGGATGGCAGAAGTCCTTCATACCTCTGTGCCAGTGCATTTCAATCCCAGTCTGGTGTAACTTTACATGAGAAAGGGGCAAGACCTGGTACTTCAGTTTTCCTTCACTCCCAGGCTCAGTCTACCAATGTCCGTTAAACAATTCTAGAAGCTCAATTAAAATGAGTCATTGGTGCCATGAAGACAACATGAGAGCCTGATGATGGTATCTCAAGACAGAACCAGGGCTGTAGAAGTAAAAAGTCCCATAGGCCGTTTAACTACCCAACGTCACCTTATCTTGCCCAAAAGTTTCTTATCATGGTGTTGGTTTTGAGGGTTTTTTTTCCTGAAATGGAGTAACTGGGAAAAATATATTTTTTATTTAGCACATATTATTCTGATAGAGTCTAAACATTGATCAGTGTAATGACTCAAGTTTTCATACAGTTCTAATACCTGAAATTCTCAGAAACTAAGTTGCTCATTTACCATGTTGCTCCATGCCATTAGCCAAGCAAGTACTTGCCCTCATATCTTCTTTGTGGAGTTACCTTAAGCTATTTAGAGCACTTTGGAGTATTTCCTAACAGCTGGTAGCAAGGTGATCCTGACACTTTACAAAACCCAAGGAATTTTCTAAGCAGTAACTGGGTGATCCTGGAAATGTGATAATGCAAAAAAGAAAAACATATATTATTTGTGTTTTCAGGTTGAACTGGAGGTACCCCAGCTATGCCGCTTCATCCTGAGGACAATGCATTGCTCCCTGAGGGAGACATTTGGAGTTGACACTGAGGGAAGGGCTATTCTGAAGAAGTCCAAGAACTCTGAGGAGTTTGCAAATGCCATGTCTGAGTAAGCAATATCAATTGTCATCAGTACTTGTGACCTTAACCTGGAACAGGCTGCAGTGTCAACAGTCCACCTTGATTATGTTTTCCTAGGCATGGAACACATTTCATGATAACATGGTAGATTTATAAGCTGGTTCCACAACAAAATTCTCCCTGATACCCTTTAGGGCTAACATAGTTCCCAATTGCCAGTAGGGAAGGCTTTTTTACATACAGCATTTTCACCTGGAATGGCATCTTCATTTCTGTCATCTACATCAGGAAGTTGTTGGGTAGTGCCCCAAAAGATTATTGCAAGTGTAATTATTGTTCCTTCTTGTAAGCACATACTCAAATGGCTGCATGCGGCTGGTTTAAGATCATTTTCCTTTGCTAACAGACTGTGCAACAGAAAGGCATTTGAGACTGAAGTCCAGATTTCCACTCCCAATCTCTAATGGCCTGTGTAGCTAATCTTTTCCTTACTTATCTGCTTTTGTAACTAATTTCTTCTACTCCCTCGACCCAGCTAGTCTCTAGTGCTTCTCAGTGCATATTTCAGTCATGCACCTTCATGCTTCTTTCAGTGCCTCAGTAGTCATACAGGAAACAATTAAGGTTTTATTTAAAGACTCCAACTAGTAGAGAATCCTTCCTATCATTTTGTAGCCTGTTGCAGTAGTTAATAATTGCCTCATTCTAAAAATTTACTTATCTCCTCTCCGAATTTATGCAATTCCGAATTTCAGCCATTGCTCTTGGTATTTGCTTGCCCTTAGATGATGTAATCTGGTGAAATCAAAATGTCCTTGGTTAGAATTTTGCTGCATTACTCGTAATACTTTCTGTGAGTAACAGCAGTGAATAGTAAATAATGACAGACCAAGATAAACATGATGTTTTATCTATAGCCCAGCAGGTTATTGATAACATGTTCTTCAGTGTGTGGCTTTTATACGATTTCATACTAATGTTGTTTTCCTGGGGGACAGGAATGAGCTAAAATTCAGCATTCAGGATGGAACAAAAGTCAAGCTGTATCCAGAGAAGGATGAGCCTCTGAATGTACTGAATCTCAAGAGAGGTATCATCTCAGCTCTCCTTGTGCCAACAGAAACAGTGGAAAACATAAAAACAATTCCAATGGTAGGTCTTTTGAAAGCATTCACTTTATTGTGTTAACCAATGGAAAAAGCTCACCTAGATAGGGTTATTCCTGAATATCATTTTCAAAAGGCCTGGACATTCAGATCAGAAAGGGTGCCTTTCAACTAGATCAGAAAATGTCTGACAACATGAGCAGAGATGCTGACTTCTTTTCTCTTTCCAGGATACAGTATACGGAAAGTGTGACAGTGAAGTTGAATTCAAATCCAGAAAAGGAAATGTTGCAGAAGATATTTCAATTACCAGATACCTGAAAGGCTGCGACAACTTCAGTCCCATCAGAGATCATGTCAGCCCTATTGCCATTGTAAAAGGACTAGTAAGTATGCCATTAAAAATTATATAATGTAACATGCACACCAGCACTTAAAACGATAAACAACTACTACCATGACTAAGTTTTATATTTATTTTCTGAAAACTTAGTTTTTCTGCACCCTTCCATTAGATCAGACTGTGGTATTGTTGGCCATCAGTAGAGAAAAACAGATGCAGAGCAAGCATGTAATTACCTTCTTTCACGTTCTTCTCTTTTTCGAAGGAGAGCTTTTCATATATGGAGTTAGTACTGTTAATTATTTGATAACCTATCAGAGCATAGCCAAATTTTTAGTTTTGTGGGTCAAAATTTTCAAAAGTCCAATTTTATCTAAAACATGGAGTCCACCAAAACTCTAAAGTGTGTGTGATGTCCAGGAGGAGAGGGCTCTAATGCCCTGAAGTAAGTGGTTTGACAAACTGTTCAGTCTACCTGTTAATCCACAATGATCAGATGCAATTGCTTGCACGAATATTGTCAGATTTCTTTCTGATATGATGGAATCTGTGCTTTTGGGTGTTTTAACTAAAAACCAAAAATATTATTTCATATAATGCTGAAAACACATTTTATAATTTCTGCCACTTCTACAGCTTGTTGTAGAAGTCTTTAAAATTTGTGTCATGAGACTGAAATTAAAGAGAGCATCAGTTGTTAACAGGGGACTGAACTACTCCAAAAATTACAAATTGGTTTTATGAAGGAGCCTTTGTTGTAGGCAGCAGGGGATCAATCATGAAGTAACTACTAACCCAAACACCTCAATATGGCCTGAGGGAACATTTCAGTGGGATTTTTGCCTGAGAAGAGACTAAAGTCTAAAGATTGTTACTGGCACAATTTTGTCTTTGTGTAAGAATGATTCCAGTTATGCACCTTCGTTTCCAATATATAACTGTTAATCTTACAGTAAAACTGTGTCTGCCTTTCAAACTATCATTGTTTCCTATTCTGCTCAGACTGCCAAATTGTTTATTTTATAGAACAACCCACTGTCTACCCTTCTGAAGAGCACTCAGTTCTGTCATTACAATATTGATGCAAAGAAAAGGCACATAAGAGATGCTGTCTGCAGTGAAAAACACCTGTTTCTGCCTTCCTCATACAAGTAGGTTGTTCGCTATTTATCATTACCCTTTATTTACAAATATCCATTTTAAATGGTGATGTGTCACATTTTGTCCTGACTTCATCCCTAGATATACATTTTGGTTTTAAGAAGGCAGGAGGCATGTCAAGACCTCCCAAAAACATTTGGACTCAACTAAAGCACTGATTTTTTTTCTTTCTTTCCTAGGAATCGCTATGGTGTGATGACAGAGGTCAACCAGACCCTGAGGCTTGAAGATACCCCAAAGATCACTAACAAAAATTTTGATGGAGGTATAGCTGCAGTTCTCAATATTATAAATACAGAGACGAAATATAAATACAGGGACATTTTTTTAGTGATTTTTTTTTATAATGAATTAATTAAAGATGAGGGACAAAATAAATCCATAATTTTTAAGGAAATTTTATCAATTTAGTAAGGAAAAAGTTTGAGTATAAAATGGGAAAACCTGAGAAGTTTAAAAACACCACTAATTTAAAATAATCTTGGTGTTTCCATTTTAATTTTAGAATTCTTCTTTATAGTTAAAAAGGTATAATTTGCATGAAGAGTCTTTTAGTCTTACTGGAAATTAGTTTAATGAACCCTTTTCAGCTACCCATAATTTCTTATGCATCTTTTAGCTTCAGTGCCCAAAGTAAATAATCCATTATTACTATATATTTTGTTCTGAAATGTACTTTTCTGACCTGCAGTTGTTAATCCCAGTCATAACATATTTCTTATAGCATATATTTATTAAAAGTTGAAAAAGCAAACTATGCTAATATAAGAGGTGTTAAGGAATAATTGTCATGAAAATGTAAAAGAATGTATGCAAATATTCAACTTTTTGGACAATTATATTAAATTCCATGCCATTATTTTTGTAAACTGTTCAGCTATTAAACTTCTACAGTTATCATATAAAATAATGTGCAGGCTTTTTATTTATTCAGAATGTATGACAAAAGATAAAAGTTAACATAACTCCCTGATAAAGACATAAAGAATGCAATTTTTCCAATTTCTAGATGCACTGGAAGAGAAGGGACTTGCACTGGAAAGTACAGATGCCAAACTCCCCAGGCAGGGTGATGCTGTTCTGAAAACCCTGCAGGAACTGCAGAAACTTACAGCCACCCAGGAGAACCAGCAGAGAGCAAGACTCTTTTACAGATTTGTTTCTGGGCTGAGAAGTTTGCATAACAGCACTCTTGGCCCACTTGTACCAAAGATGATGGAAACCTCAAGGTATGTTACAGCAGTTCACAGTGCAAGAACACCACATCAATGCCATGGCAAAACCATGCTATAGCTGACGATTTGCTGCAATTATTATAAATTAGAGGTGTATTAGATGTAAAGAGTGGCTTTCAGAAAGATAAGTATTATGAGAACTATACAGAGAGGAAAATAAGGGAGGGAGTGTAAAATCAACTGTGTGTGCCTGACACGATCCTTTGGACGCGTTATTATAGCCAAATATCTTTCATGCAGTTTTGCTCAAGGACAATGGCTGTAATTCCAAACTTCCAAGTGTGACTTACAGCAATGAACACAGTTTTGAGTGTGAGACTTTGGGAGACATGGAAGAGTACTATTGTTTAGTCTGACTCTGCCCTCCATTCCACACCCTTACTCTTTTGTCCAAGCTGGACTTGAGCCAGTTTACATATTCTTTATGTCCTCCATCTGTAAAGGGACTAGAGACTTAGTCTGGGTCAATGAAGTAGATTATAATACTTAAAGTTGTGGAAAATTCTGTTTTGAAGGAAAAAAATATATGTCCATTTAATGATGATATTGTTAATACTTACTTGTTGTTCTTATTTAATTGTGTTATTACTATAACTTGTAAAACTAAGAAGCTTCTTTTGGTAAGCGGTTTCATAATTTGCTTCCAGTCACACATAAGCTTACATCATTTATATTAAAACACCTTAATAAACCCGTCAAATGTTTATTTCAAATGGTCAACATACAGCGATAACTACAGGGAATTAATTAATAGAAGTCATCTCTTCACCTTTCAGCTCTGTCACCGTCCAGGCCCTGGCCCAGTGTGGGACTCCAGAGTGTTACAGTGCAATCCTTCAAATCCTGAGAACTGGAAACGTGAATCCACTCGTGGCAGATCTGGTCACATACACCCTGGGACTGTTGCCTTCTCCAACTCCACAAAGAATAAGGGAAATTCTTAACATGGCCCAGTATCAGCCAAGTAGAGCTTCATTTTATGGCTTAAGTCATTCTGTTACTAAGTAAGTAATGATAGCATGCAATTGTACAAAATAACCTCAAAGAAGCATTACAGTGCTTAGAGTATCCCCCAAGAGTGTTCATTTTTAGGGGATATTTTTATTCTCATTAATTTTGTCTTTAGGAATAAAATATAGACATTTCCCATGTTCCTCTTCTGTTTCTGATGTGTTTATCTATTTCTTTAGGTTCTACAATGAGAAGAAGATTGTGACAGAGGAAATAGCAGATGTTGCAGACTTCATGGTATCCCTGCTTGGCACTGATTGTTCTGGGGAAGATGAACTTACATACCTCACACTTCGGGTATTTTTATTTCCTCCTTTCCTTATGCAGGCTATTATTATATTACTGTATTATATTATATTAATTATCACATATATTACTCTGCTTCTCTTGGTGGAGAAGTGTTTATCATCTTTCTGTGTTTTCATCACTGACAGGCTATTGGAAACATGGGTGCAGTAATGGAGAAAGCTAAACCCAGTGTGAAATCTTCTCTGAAGACATGTATCAGAAATGAAGCTGCATCACTTTCAGTTCAGAAAGCAGCCATCCAGGCATTCAGGAAAATGACAATTGCTGAGGAGGTAAATTGATCACAAGAACCAGGATAAACTGTTCTCAGGTCACCTTGACTCTTCACAGGAGTTATTGAATATACAAAGCTATTCCCATTATTCCGACTCTGCTATCTCCCTTTTAGCTGTCTCCAACTTTTTCAGAGCCCCTTTAGTAAATTTCCATACATGTATCTCAGAAGCCTCCTGACTTAGTGGGTGTTGCTCTTTTGAGTTAGTTTCTTTGCATAGATAGTCTCAGTTTAAATGGGAAGTTTGGATCTGTTCCTTTTAGTGTCTGAAATGGAGTTCTGCTTATTTAAAAGTGATGTTAACCAATTAATTAGCCCAGACTCAAATGTGTTTAACTAAGGAAAAAACCATGTCCCTATTTTATGCTGGCATTTTATTGTCATTGTTAACAGTACTGGGTAGATGTATGTTTACAATGCAGTGACATTACAGCATCCCTTACAGAATGGGTGTCATTATACAGAGCATTTCTGCTCAGTATGGTGAGATAGTTTCAATATCAACAGATTTCTTCTCTAAAATATATGCTTTTGTTTCCAGACAAGGCTTAAAAAGTCTGGGAGACTGGAAACACCTGAAATTCATAACCTCAGTTTCAGTTTAATAAATTTGAATTTTTAAATTATTAATTAGTTTTAAACTATGTTTTTAATTTTCCTGCAGCAGTAGATTTTGAACACCTTCTTTTCCTAGATTGAATGATTTTTTTTCTTTTCACATTTTGAAAATTTATCTGCATTTATGTTTCCCAACAATGGAAAATCAGAACTCTAAAGTAAAAATGTGATCTGTATGTATAAAATAAGAAAATAAAGGGTAAAAAAAAGAAAAGGGGGAAAAAAACTAGGGATAAAATAAATAAAAAGAAGTATTAGAAAATAAAGTATAAGAGAGACTATTTACAAGATTATTTAGTGACAGGGTAAGAGCGAATGGCTTCAAACTGGGAGAGCAGGTTTAGATTAGACATGAGGAAGAAATTTTTTACGTGAGGGTGGTGAGGCTCTGGCACAGGTTGCCCAGAGAAGCTGTGGAGGCCCCATCTCTGGAAGTGTTCAAGGCCAGTTTAGAGGGGGCTTTGAGCAGCCTGGTCTAGTGAAAGGTGTCCCTGCCCATGGCAGAGGAATTGGAACTAGGTGGTCTTAAGGGTCCCTTCCAACCCAAATGATTTTATGATCCTCCGATTCTATGAAAATCAGTTTTAATAAAGCCATTACTTCTATAATGTTTTCTAGCAAAAGAAAATTTAGCAAAATAACTTCAAAGAAGCTGTTGTGATAGGTTGTAGCAATAAGGTACAAAAATAGGTATGCAGTCGCTAAAGACTTGGGCTCAATGATTCTTATGGTTCCCTTCCAATTCAGAATATTCTGTGATTCTGTGATTATTTCACCCTGTATAATCTCAAAAGGGCTTAGCAATATCATCCATGAGCCAGTTCATCAATGCAAACCTTTCTTTATTTATATAGGACCGTTCAGCTCTTCTCAAAGCATTCCAAGAATTGGATGCACCCACAGACAAACGTCTAGCATCCTATCTCCTAGTGATGAAAAATCCCTCCCCAGGTGATCTCGCAAAGATTTTGAGAGTCGTCACAAAGGAGAAGAACGAGCAAGTGAAAAACTTTGTTGCCTCACACATTGCCAACATCCTGGACTCCGAAGAGCTGGGCATTGAAGAGTAAGTGAAATTTAGGTGTTTATTGATCTCATTGGAAGAACAAAGTTTTGACCACAGTTGCAGTAGTAGTTATCTAGCAATGGAGTTTTTGATTGCTTTTCTTGCTTATTTGAACAAGCACATCAGCTGAGTAAACTGGCTTTGTCAGAGCAGTGCCAGGTTATAGTCTTTCCCTTAAGTCTTATGTTTACTGTTAATTATGTGCAGAGAGATATCCATTTGCAATCAGCACAGCTGTATGAATGTCTGCAAGAGGCATAAAAAATCCCTTAACTAAGACTAAATGAGTGTTTGGAATATATACTAATCATACTTTAATTGCTATCCTCTTCCCTAGTCTAAAAAGCCGAGTTGAAGACGCTCTGAAAGGAAATCAGCTTCCAACAGCCAAAGATTTCAGAAAATTCTCACAAAATTATCAGATTTCAAAAAGAGTTTCTGTACCTGGAATTGACCCCATCTCTGCCAAAGTAGAAGGAAATGTGGTATTTGACCCAAACAGCTATATTCCTAAAGAAACCATGCTGAAAACCACCCTGCATGCCTATGGATTTGACCCAAGCGATGTCTTTGAGGTACAACAATTATCAAAAACACTTGCTAGTGTTCAGCTGCTTTCTTTCTCATTTCTGTTTTCTTATAGCAACTTTCTGTGAATAATGTACTGTTTTTACAAGCCTTGGGAGAAATATAAAGATCATTGTGACTACAAGGGGACTTTGATTTGGTCTCAGGGGGCTTTAGAGCAACCCATCCGTTATGTGATGTCACTTACTACTGACTGGATGGACGACCCTGTTGAAGTTATTAAAGGGCTCAGGGTAAAATGAACCCATCTGTAACAAATTGACTTTGTGCTAATGAATCGTTACTGGCCCACTGAAGTACTCATAGTAGATTTTAAGTGAGATACAACCTATGCATAGGTTTTTTGTTGAACCTCACCACAAAGATAAAATTAATTAAAAAAAGTAGTGTTCTGTATGTTCTCTTAAGAGTCATGGGCTTCTAGGATACACTTTAAATGCATTGTTTGCTCCCCAGAAAGTCTGTTTGTTGTAAAGTTCCAAAGAAAAGGGGGAAGTGTCTCAGTTATGCATTGTCCTTTCTGTTCATTTCAGCTTGGCTTGGATGGAAAGGGGTTTGAACCAACACTGGAAGCATTGTTTGGAGAGAAGGGATTTTTCCCAGACACTGCAAGCAAGGCCTTGTACTGGGTTGATGGCAAAGTGCCAGAGCATGTTTCCAAGGCACTTTTTGACTATTTTGGTTACTCACAAGATGGCAAGCAGGATCAGGTACAGCTTGAGAACATTCTCTGTGCAGCACGGCATTCCCATTTTTATACAGTAGTTACAGCACTTACTGCTTTACTCAATACGTTCCTTCTCTCTGGTGAGATAAACAGAAATCCGTAATGCTATTTGAGAACATGTTTTCTTAATTGTGTTTGGAGGGCCCTTTGTCCAGAGAGAAGTCTGTAAGTGCATGTGCAGAATAGATGATATTCACTAAGTTCCTGTTCTAGATATATGATCTTGCATATTTCTTATAAATCTCTTTTATTGCTGTCTGACTGAATTTTCAGGATATCGTGAAAGGAATAATACTTAACCTTGAAAAACTGATAAAAGAATTAGGCAGCAAAGAAGTTCCTGAAGGAAGAGCATATCTGAGAATCCTGGGAGAAGAACTTGGGTACATGAAACTCAATGATTTTAAACTGCTGGGAAGCTTGATTTTAAAGAGTGTTAAAACTCTTCAGACTGTTCCTGAAATGGTATGTTTCTGATGCACCAATATGCATTATCAATATTTTTTTGTCTACCAGATTTTTTCTTAAGATTTAGGTAGTATTTAACTCTTATGTAAAAATATTTGATACTAGCATGAAAATAAAATTATTTAAAATAAAATATCCAGGCTTAGTTTGAAGGACTCGGAGAAATCCGTGAAGACTCCACAATAACCAAGTGGAGTCCTCCTGGAGGATTGGTGAGGGTAAAGAAAAAAGGAAAGTTCAGATCATATTGTATTATTGAGATATCTACTGGAACAATGTCCAAAATCTTAGTACTGGTTCTTAAGTTATATTACTAAATTTCTAATTATGAAAATATATGTTAATATTAAAAATTTCATCCTTGTCATGTTAAAAAGAAAAAAAGATGTAGTATATTTTAGAAATTTTTGGTAATACTCTCCTTTCATTAAAGTAAAAAATGCTTTGCCATTGACTTTGGGGAAGCCAGAATGTTATGTGGTATCTAAACTATTCACCTTTGCATGTGTATGTTAAGGTTTAGCATGATAAAGGTTTAGGTTGACACACAACCTGTGTGTATCAAAGCTGGTAAAAATATCTGGTATTCATTTAAAGTCCAGATTTTGCTAAGCAGTCTTAAGTACATTTTTTGAAGCAAGGAATCTATAGAAATAATAGTCTCTACTCCATATGAAATTAAATTTTGAATTCTCAAGTTGCAGTCATTCTGTTTTTAAAGTACAAAATGTGCATATTCCAAAGTGTGGATTTTTTTGTGTTCATTTCCTTGTTTGATTCACAGATTGCACAAGCCATTGCAAAAGGCATTGACAGGGATCTATTTGTCCACTACATATTCATGGACAATGAGTTTGAGCTTCCAACTGGAGCAGGTTTGCAACTGAAGTTTGCCTTTTCTGGAATAGCAACACCTGGGGCCAGAGTAGTTGCAAAGCTTCATCAAAAAAGCGTAAGTCCCAATAGTTGTCTATATTTTTTCTCCTCCCAATAATCTACATTTTCATTTATGGGTAAAACTGTAACACCAGAAATATTTTAAAGATTGCAAAATGTTCTTGATATTAAAAAAACCCCAACTCATTCAAGGTCTTTGGTTAATTTGTGGATGACATTTAGATTAGGTTAAGATGCAATGCACATAAATTATGAATGCCATAGAATTTATGAATTAAAAGTGTTTCAGTCACTCTTTAAAAAATAACCCTTTTAATCTGTTTCTTTCTCTCTCCCTGCACTCAAACTACAGCAGTAGAAAAGCTGCAGTATGTGGATTTGGTGTTCAAGCCAAAAAGTTAACAGAACATTTTGTTGTGGCCAATTCGAAGTGAAAAAATTTGACTAGCAGTTAAAAGAAATATTGAAAATTGAGTCAAGTAAAATATTTTTTCACCTGAAAGGAAACATTTTAAAATTGTAACATTGAAAAAGCATGTGACACAAAATTACTTATCTACTTAAAATTTAAAAAACTAAATATTTCTCGTCCTTTACAGTTCTAATAACTACCTTGCACTAATCTAGTCAATATTTCACAAAAATTTCTTAGTAGTTTCAGTTCATCTAAACTTTTAATTTTTTACCATATATAAGATTTAAATAAAAATAAGAAATAAGTCCTCAAATTTAGGACTTGTTGCCCTTCAGTAACCTTTGGAATCTTTTCCAAATTTGCATTTTGTCCCTTCTTTCTTGATGGCTAAAGCAAAACCTTGAAAATAAGCTGATTTGTGTTTAGAGAAATTCAAATCTTGGATCTATTTCTTTTTTGTCAGTTTGCTCACTGTTTTTGAAAATAGCTAGTATTTTTCTTACAATGGAAAACTGACTCTTGTCTTCAGAATTAAAAATACATGCAAGTAGCTCCACGTATAAAATTTTTCTAAAGCATGAGTATTTTTACATTAAAATAGGCAGGGATCCTTGGCGTTATCATCTTGCTGAATTTGTTATATCACAGTTACCACTTATATGGGCCCTTTGATTATGTGATTTGGGAACAAGATTTTTTGAATGGCAAAATCAACTCTATAAAACTTACCTCTGTATTATTAGGAGTGTTATGGGTTTTTTGTATAACCAGCAAGATATATTGGGCAAACGAATACCCTATTTTGTTTTTATTAAATAGGTGCAAGCAGATCTCATTGCTAAACCTTCAGTAGCAGTTGAGTTTGTGACACACCTGGGTATAAACATGCCTGATTTTGCTGGAAGTGGTGTGGAGATGAATTCTAATATATTCCATGAATCTGGAATTGAAGCACATGTTAGTGTAAAAGCTGGACAACTGAAATTCAGCATTCCTGCTCCGAAGATTCCAGTAAAGCTCCTCAGTATCAGGTAATGAGAACTGAATGAGAACTTTCAAGGCTATGCTCTTCCTTCTCTTCTTGGTTTTTGTTGTGGTGGAATTGAAAGGCTAGGGCAGGCACAGAGAAATTTTCAGTTCAGAAAAACCCAGACATTCTAAAACTGGGATAACTTCTTTTGTGAGACAAGCAAATATGCCAGAATAGTGAGGACTCAGATTCACGGCTTACAGATTATTTGTTGCTATTTTTGAAATTTTATACAAGACTATTACCATTTCCATTAATTTTTCTTTCACATAAAATTATTATAATAGCAATATTTTAAATTTAATTTAAATGAACTACTTACATTAATTTTAGAGAGAGCAAATGCCTCAATACATTAAATTATAATTATCAATAATAATACCTACATCATTTAACACCAGATGTTATTTCAGTTAGCCCCTACACTGATAAGCAAGTTGTATTCAGAAATAACCTTGTTAACAGGACAATGTCTGAACACCTGTCCTGGGAATAAATGACTGACTTTTCTGTTCCAGCAATACGCTGCATTTGGTGTCTCCAGCCAAAACTGAAGAGATTCCAACTCTGATAGACAGCCAAGTAACCTCAACTTCTTGCAAGCCTTTTATTCCTGGTCTAAATTTCTGCACCAAGTTACTACACGCTAATTCCACTGACACAGAGGCAGCTCCATATTTTCCCTTGACTGGAGAATCCAGGTAAGTCATGTCAACTTAAACTATGTTTATTTTGTGCTAACTACCTTCCCTCTTAGTCTCCAGTAGTCTCTCACATAAAGATTACCTTTAAAAATCTTTCAAAATAGGCTGGCAACAGCAGGTCAGAAAGAGAGCTGGTGAGAACGGTATGATTTCTTCTCTTTGTGGTCATGGACAAAAAAGTTATTCACAAGACATTTGTTTACTCCTTCTGTAGATTTGACGTTGAATTAGTGTCCACTGGCAAAGTAAAGGAGTACTTTGCAAGTGCAAACTACGAACTGCAGAGAGAGGGAAATGACCAGATAGACACCTTAAAGTTTGCTGTCCAGGCAGAAGGTAAGAGTCCAAAAAACATGTGTGGTTTTGCTTGGTTTTGAACTGTGGCATTTACCAGAAAAGAGATTTTTAGTAATAAATCTTAATAGCATTCTTTGCAGTATTAGAATTAGTATTAGAATTAGAAACTACATTTCCTTTCATGTATGCAATCCCAGTGCAAGATTTTCATGATGAGAGGCTGATTTTGTATTTTGCATGATTTTAGTAACAGTGTGATGTTAGTGCATGGAAGCAAGGATGAGGAGATGTTCAGGGGTTCTATATAAGCAAGAGAAAAATACATTTCTGATGAAATATGGAATGAAAGCATTCAAACCATCTGTGGGATAATTTAAAAACCAAAAGTATTGATGGGTTGGTGGATCAGTCCATGGTGTGTTTAGAAGATGAGAAGAAAAGAGATGACTCAGTTGCTAATCAGACTCATCAAAAGTTATGTTAGATCTTTAGTGTGATAGAATTACCAGCTGATCCTTTTTTATTCTCCTTTAAGGAAAGTCCAAACAGATTCCATAGTTGTGAATAACCAAAGTACGTTCGTTATATTTTCTAGGTGTAAACCAGCATGAGGCCACATTGACCTTCAAGTACAACAGAGGCAAAAAGATTTTGACCAGTGATGTGCACATTCCAGATGTTGATGTTGACTTCGGTACAAACTTGAGAATTACTGATGAATCCATTTCTGGGAAGAAAGCATACACCTTTGTCTTAGACTTCAACAACAAGAAGACTCCTGAAGTTACTCTTACTGGCCAGATAAGGTAGCTCAGGAACACATTTAGAATTTAACAGCTACCATTGAGTAAGATAGCTAAAGATTTTATTGGATGTAAAAATGTGGGGAAATTTTATCTCATTTTGGAGAAATTTCTTAAATACAGAGACAGATAAACTTGCCATTGAAACCCCATTTAAAAAACTTTAAAGTATTTTATTTGAAATACATCAAATATATACATATAATACATTGTTTGATCTTTCCTACCATATGTATATATATAATTTGTATTACAAGTTCCTTGAGGTAGTTCTTCCATGTTTGCACACACATGACTACAAGAATGCATTGTACTACTGTTATTGCAGGTGTGATAATCCAAGGATATAAACAAAGCAAGGTTTGTTCAGAGAGGTATTATCTTTTACTGGATATGCTTGTCTCTAAAAAAAGTTATTACATCTCTCCATGAAGAAATCTAATGGCACTCAGTAAGAAACAAAACCAAAAATAACTGAGAGCTTCCTGTAAAAATTCCCACGCTTCACGATGAGAATATTTCCGGGAACATCTACAGGGGAGCTAACAAAAATGTTCAGCCTGCCAGGGTTTCTAAAATTGTCTGCCTCACAAGCCCATAGTGAAATGGGCTGATCACATTCTTTAATAAACCTCAATCTTCCACGGAATTCTGTGATCTTGATGGTTCCCCGGGGAGTGTTTGTCTTTGCTGTTCCTGTAGAATTGCCTCTGATATCAGTGGGAGCTTTGGACAGATGTCAGGGACCTCAATTCCCTTTCATTTTCACTAACATAATATTAGACATTTGCTTGAGTCAACAAAGTTACAGAGATATAAAATAAATGTGAATAAAAGAAAATTAAGCCCAGTGGCATCATATATTTTGTCAAGTGTTTTGTTTCTATGTGATTCATGGCCACAGTCTATATCCTGAGTAGAGAATTCAGCTTGAGTAAGGCATTCAGAATTTGGTTCAGTTATAGCTTTACCAGGACAGGTACATATTTCCATCCTTTTCACTCTTATGAAATTAACACAGACTCATAACTGTACCTACAACTACTCATTGTGTATCTGCACAGTAGCATTATAATAGTCTACTACAGACTTTCCAAAGTAACTACCAGAAGCTGAAAATATTGAATTAGAGCAGTGTTTACAAGTTTGATTCAATCTAATTTTTTATAACACCTATTATGCCTTCGCTATAGATTTAAATGCTGAAATTGCTCCTGAAAAAGTACAGTTAAATATTTTTATTCACATTTATTTTTTCTTCCACAGATATGCTGGAGTGGAAGAGGCATTGTTAAGAGGCTCCATTTCTTTTCCTCGCCTGCAAACTGACCTTAGAAGTGAAGCATTGGTTAATTACTCACCAAACAAAGCATACCTTCAGATCAGCTCAGCTGCAACAATTCATGGAAACTCAGTTTCAAAAAGAGTTCTTCTCAGATATGGTAGGGGCAAAAACATGATCCACATACACAACCTATAAATTTAAGCATCTTTTTACATTATAGTATATCTCAAAATAAAAATATTACTAATTTTATCCTTTTCTTTTAAATTCATGGTTTTTAGATGCTGAGAAAGTTGAGCTAGAGTGGAATTCAGGTGCCAGTGCTTCTGTGAAAAAACTGTCTTCTGCTTTCCCAGCTGACTTTTCAGACTACCCAAAAACCCTAGAGAAGCATGCCAACGAACTGCTGGATCGGAAAGTGGCTCATACAGATATGACACTGCGACATATCGTGTCACAATTTATTGTGGTATGGTTTTCCACCTTCAGTAGATATTACAGCTCCACCACATAGCCCTGAGGAATTCTTGCCTCCCCCATGGAAGCCAAAATAAGAACTACTTGAAAAATATCTCATCAGATTGAATAAGCTGTGTGTTTTCAACTTTGATAGAACCAGTCACTTTAGCAGATACTTAGAGTTCAGTATTTGGCTAGTCCGAATAACTTTCAGATAACTTCACTGGGAAGTCCTAAAACTTGTTATTTACTTTCTAAAACTTTTCTCCTCGTTGCAGGCAACCAACACCTGGCTGCAAAAAACATCAAAAGATGTCCCCTATGCCCAGACTCTGCAAGACAAACTAAGTGCACTGCAGGAACTTAACATTCAGAAACTTAACCTGCCTGTTATCAGCCTTCCTGAAGAACTTTTCCTGAAAAGGTAAGGAGTGAAATTGGGACAGCTATACAGGAAACTGAAAATAGATATTTGTTCATATTTTTGTGTTATTTTATTTTACTTTGGTTTTATAAAACAGCATGGATTTGATGTAGACATTAGCATAAAATTGGAATCATAACAAAGAACTTAAAGGTCAGAGAAATGAAATTATATATACAGAGGAATTCATGCATGTATTTAATACAGATTTGTCTTCATGCAGTATGTGAATAGATCCCAAAGTATTGTATTATATTATAAGGTGTACTGAATAAAAATACAGCATTCAACAGTCTTTAAGCCACAGAACTACTGAAGCCATGTTTCCCATAGATTTTTATCCTACATCCCTGCAGGCACTTCGGCCATAACCCTCACAGCTCTACATTCTCCTGTGCAGTCCTGTGGGACAGTTCTTCCCATTCCCCTACACATGCTGGTTAAGCTCCACCAGTAGAGCAACCTGACCTCTTCCCATGCCTGACTTGCTCAGAGGGAAGTTGTACACATATGGACTGGACGCTTGTACTAGTTTGGTCCCATCTCTTCTACCTAAAAGAGAGTTTCACAGGACTTGCATGGATGTAATTACCCTTCTGTCAAATTTCATAGAAATGAAATGCTGAAATGAATGTAAAGAACAACAGAGGCTAGTATAAGATTGAATTCCAAAAACAAATGGAGAACAGTCTTGAATTTTATATCTCTTAGATCTGTTTTTCCATGTAATATCTTTCACTGTACTAATATGATATTGTATGTTAATGACACGTATCTCTTGCTGCTATTTTGTTCCTGAGCTAAGTATAAGCAGGGAAGAAACTCTTTTTTCTCCTAGCTTGTTTTCATCTGTGCTAATAATAGGATTTTTTTGCTGTTCTTTTACATTGCTTTTTAAACCTTTTGATGAAAAGGAACAAATTTCAGAAGTTTTTGCTTATTTTTCATCTTAGGATATAGCTCTTAAGTGTAAAAATTGAAGATTTTGCAATATGAAAGACCAGTGAGGCAAACAAGAAAAGTATCTTTGCCAGCTTATTGTTCATTCAGAAAGTAGGGCCAAGTTTCCTTCTTTTTTGCCTTTTCATAATTATACTTTTTCAGCCAACAATCCATTTTTCAGTCCTAGCTCCTGGTCACATGCTTAGATTTTTATTTCCTTTTATTCAGAATAAAAAAAAAGCTGAATATTTGGATTAAACTTTTGAAATGCTTGTAATAAGAGAGATAGATAAATTCTTAATAATTTAGAATCTTACCATGTCTAATTGTAATATGATTTCATGCATTTCTATAAGAATACATCACTTTTTAAAAAAACATAATTGCCTTTTTCTGGTATTTGGCATCCTGCAAGTATGTCAGTGTTTTTGGAGGATTTATTTTTTACTTGACCTATAAGTCTCTCTGTTTATGAAATGAGAGGAAAAAACATTGAGAGAATTCCCTGATACCAAAAGTACTTTCAGTAAATTCTGATAAATGAATGCTTAAAAAAATTGACATTAATATTTGATCATTGCATTTCTCTCTAAAACTGAAGTCAGGACATTGATAATAGGCATGTAAGTAAGCTCAGTATCATGGGCAGAGTAGGAAATCATTGAAATTCCTGTATATACTTTATGAACTTACAGTTTCTAACAGAGTTATCTTTATTTTCCAGTGAAGGCCAGGTCAGATTCAACTTAAATAAAAACAGTTTTGTAATTGACATTCCATTGCCATTTGCGGGAAGATCATCCGATGAGATATGGGTGCCGCAGACTGTTAAAACACCTCCTCTGGTAATGGAGTCCATGGGAATAAGTGTGCCATCTCAGGAATACAGAATCCCAAGATTTACTGTTCCAAAATCCTATCCTTTCCGGGTGCCTTTGCTGGGCAAGTTAGAGGTCTCTGCTAATGTGTACAGCAACTATTACAACTGGACAGCCGCGTACACTGTGACTAACAGCACCACAGAGAGAGCAACCAGTGTAAAAGCTACCTACAACACAAACGCAGATTCAGTTTTTGAGCTGCTTTCCTACAGTGTGAAGGGTAAGAATGTTTGCTAATACTACAATGTTTGTTTGCAAACCTACTTTAATATTTTATTTCCCTTGTAGCAAGTACAGTACATTTATTTGCCTGCACTCATTTAAAGACAGGTGTTGCACAATCTCAAATCACTTTCTGTTTGTTTTTAAAGATATGTGTCTGTTTATTCAGTCACTGAAGGTGAAGTCATTCAGTAAAGAATTTTAGAGTCCATATTTTCCTGGATATTCCTTACTGAAGAAAATGTCCTTCAAAACTGAAGGCACGATTCTACAAACACTTGTGTAGTTGATAAGTCGAGTGTAGGTGTATGTGTAGGTATGCCCACAATTTATTTCTCAGTCTATTTATAAGTGTATATATATAATTGCCTTATCATTTATCTGAGTCCATATGTTGCCATAAGTGGTATTTTTAAGTTAGTTCCCCTAAAACTGCAGTTTGAGTTCTCAAACTACAAAAAGACAAACTGACTTCATTTTCTTCTAAACTCCTCACTGTGGCTGACGCATGATAAAGAAAACACTAAAATCCAGGAATGTTAGATATGGGCTATTCTTGAGTCCATCTTCTTAATTTAAGTTTAAATAATGACATAACTTTGTATCATTTCACATTATTATATTTAGTTGTGTAGAGAAAAAATTTATTTGTAGTTCAGAACTTTAGCTTCAAATATCAAAATAGTAGCCATTTTTACAGAAATATTTAGTATTTACCAAAACACTTAGGCCTTTAAAACAAAAAACTTTAAAACAGTAATTGCAATTCAAAGTAGCATAGAAGTTCAGCGGTATCAGACAAGTTCTTAAAAAGGTACAGAGGCACTTACCTTTTGTCTTCTTTTTCCTATTTCAGGTTCTGGAGAAGCATCATATAACAGAAATGGATTCATCTGTGAATATGAACATCACCTGGAGCACAGAGTCTTGACATCAGTTTTTAAGCTGTCTGGCAGAAAGAGTTCCAAACCTATTCCAGTTACAAACTACACCTTATCACTTACAGCATCAAGTCCTCAGCTTTCATTTTCCGGTGATATTTTTTCTGAAAAGATAAACAATGTGAATACCAATAACATCAAAATGGAAGGGCAGCTGGAAGTCGCTTCTGTGTTTGCAAGAAGCATTTACACTCTGTCTACCACATACAATGAAAGGAGACGGGTTTTAGAAGGAAAATCAAATCTGAAACTGGATTCTTCTTACCTTCAGGCTACCAATCAGATATCTGGCAGATACAGTGATGGTTCATTTTCCATTACTTCAGTTTCTGATGTACAAAATGGACTATTAAAGAACACAGCTTCACTGAAGTGTGAAAACAGCCAGCTGAAAATGTCATCTGTAACCAACGGGAGCTATCGACATACTGCAGGCGTCAATAAGCTTGAAATAATTTTGTCAAAGAAGATGGCAGCACTTCGATCAGAGTACCAAGCCACTTACAAGCAAATCCAGTATTTTGCCTTGTTTGCAGGTTCTCTCAATTCCCAGGATCTTGTTTTCAACTCCGATATCTCCCTGACTGATCAGAAGAATCGAGCTGCACATAAGTCATCACTCAATGTCAATCGGTATGGTCTAGCCAGCAGTGCAACCACCAACGTGCAGTTGAGTCCCTTGGCAATGCAGAGTGAAATGAATGCCAAGCTTGACACTGCTGGAGGCTCCATGTCACTGTCCTCTTCTGGGCGCTATGGGAAAAACAATGCAAAGTTCAACGTAGGTGGAAGAGTGAGCCTAACAGAAATAACACTGGGAAGTGAATATCAGAGTACGGTTCTGGGTATGGACAACAAACATGTTTTAAACTTCAGAGTTAATAGAGAAGGACTCAAATTCTCAAATAATTTGCAAGGATCATTCAAAGATATTAAGTTGGAGTACACAAATGATTTGAATATTCCAGGCTTATCCTTAACGTTTGCTTCAAAATTAGACAACAGCTTCAGCTTTGACAAGTTCCACAAACATGTTTTTGACCTTCAGCTGGAGCCTAGCTCACTAACAGCTAAACTGAGCAATAATTTTAAATACACTAAAACAGAAGTTTCCAACAAAGCAGAACTCCTTCTCGAGCCTCTGAATATGAACTTGGGTGGCAATGTCAGAGGAGCCCACGGAGAAGATGAAATAAGACACGCCTACACCCTCACATGTGCTGGTCTAACTGCAGACTTCAAAACAGACACCGTGGCAAATGTTCAAGGTGCAGCAGTGAGTCACAGAACTCATCTGGATGTGGCGGGACTTTCTTCCTCAGTTACCATGAACACAAACTGTGATTCCAAATCTCTCCGTTTCAGCAATGCTGTGCATTCTACTATGTCCCCATTTGTCATCACCGCTGACGTACACACCAATGCCAATGGAAAGCTGGTTGCTGTGGGTGAACACACAGGAGACCTGTACAGCAAATTCTTGTTTAAAGCAGAGCCTCTTGCTTTCACTATCTCCCATGATTACCGAGGCTCTACCAGCCATAGCTTGAAGTCTAGAGGAAGGTACACTACACTGCTTGACAACAAAGTTCATATGCTTTTTACTCCATCAGAGCAGTCAAGTGCTTGGAAATTGAAAAGTCAGCTAAACAATAATGTATATTCACAAGATTTCAGTGCTTTCAATAATGCAGAAAAGATCGGTGTGGAACTTAATGGAAGAGCTTTAGCAGATCTCTCTGTAATGGACACATCAGTCATACTACCATTAACATCTCAAGAAGTTAATTTGATTGATGTATTGGGTCTCAGGGACAGCATATCGGAGCCTCAAGAATTCAGCATCTCTGGCTTTGTGAAGTATGACAAAAATAAAGATATGCATGTTATTAGCCTGCCCTTCTTGGAAAATTTGCCAGTTTACTTTGAAAAACTCAGGGGCGCCATTCTATCCACACTGCAGGCCATACAAAGTTACCTGAAGAACATAGACATAGAACAACACATGAAAAAATACAAGGCAACTTTGGACAAACTGCCACAGGACATTGGCGATTACATGGACAAATTAGATATCAAAGGCAAAGTTAGCAGCATGAAAAATAATTTTATTGCTTTCACAAAGGACTACAGAATAACATCTGATGATCTCCAAATTATGCTGGAAAAAGCCATGGACAATCTTCAAGAAATACTGTCTCAGCTGCAGATCTATCTGATAGAAATTGAGCAATACATCAAAGACTGTTATGAGCAGTATGACATTAAAGCACTTACTGCACAACTTCTTGATCAAATAGTTGAAACAATGACAGCTCTAGAAAACAAATATCAGGTAAGAACAACTGTAATCAACATCATTGAAAAATTGTGGGTTTTTTTCCGACAATATGATCTTAACAAAATCAGAAGCAGCACTTTGGCTTGGATTAAAAATGTAGATGATGAGTACGGGATTACAGCTAGGATACAGGAAAACCTAGAACAACTCAAGATTCAGATTCAGAATATTGATGTCAGAAGCATTGCAGAAAATTTGAAACGACAGATTAAAGCGTTTGATGCTAAAGAATGTTTAGAAAAATTTAAGCGATCTTTGCCAATCGAAAAAATTAATGAAATTCTTGAACAAATCAAAGACTTTATTCTAAATTGGATAGAGGAATATGAAGTATCTGAGAAGATCAGCGCTTTCCGTGGTCATATGCGCAAACTGATTGTAAAATATGAAATTGATAAGCAGATATATTTTTTAATTGACAGAATGATAGAACTGCTTAACAAGTACAGAATAAAAGAAACTGTCCAGAAACTGACCATCTACTTGCAAAATATCGATGGGAAGTCCTGCTTTGATAAAGTTGTTGCTTTTGTTGATGATGCTGTCAAGAAAGTGCAAACTTTTGATTATGAAAAGATGATAAAGGAAGTCAACAGGTTCCTTGATATGGTTATTAAAAAGCTCAAGGCTTTTGATTATAACCAATTTGTCGATGACACAAATAACAAAATTCGAGAAGTGACACAGAAAATAAATGAGGAACTCAGAAATCTAGAACTTCCACAGAAAGCAGAAGCACTGAAACAATATATAAGAGATTTTAGATCTGTGATTTCCAAATACATGGAACAACTAAAGGACACAAAGCTTGCTGCAATCATTAACTGGCTCAGGGAGCTCATTGACTCAACAACATTTGCTAATCTCAAAGCCAAGGTGAATGAACATCTGGAAGACCTGAAAGAGAGGATTTCTGAAATGGATATTTCCCAAGAATTCCAGTGGTGTCTTCAGAAGATAAGCCAATTCTACAATTCAGTTGTCGTATACATTTCTGACCAATGGATCACAGCTTTAAAAAAAATCACTGCGTTGGCTGAAGAGTATGATCTAAAAAATTGGGCTGAAAATATAAAACAGTTTGTTGAAACTGGATTTAAAGTCCCTGAAATCAAGATGGTTATAGTCACCATACCTGCCTTTGAGGTTAGCCTCCGAAGTCTTCGGGAAGCAACATTTCGAACACCAGAATTCATTGTCCCACTGACTGATCTCCTTGTCCCCTCCTATGAGATCAATATTAGGAGACTAAAGGACATGAAAATCCCAATGAAATTTACTACCCCAGAATTTAAAATTCTAAATACCTTTCAAGTACCTTCCTTTGCAATTGACTTGATTGAGATTAAGCTTATGATTGTGAGAACAATAGACAAATTCATGTCTGCTGAGTTTCAGTTACCATCTATCGATGTCTATTTGAAAGATCTGAAGATGAGAGATATGCCTTTTTCTGACATTTCTTTCCCAGAAATACAAATGCCTCAGTTTCAAATACCAGAATTATTGATTCCAAAGCTAAATCTAAATGAACTCCAGATTCCTAACATAAAGATACCAGAGTTCCAGCTCCCACGTATCCCACATGCTGTGACTGTCCCTACATTTGGCAAATTATCTGGTGCTTTCAGAGTCACCTCTCCATTCTTCACACTGTCTACACAAGCTGAGCTTCATAATACTACAACATCTGCAAACAGTCCAGAATTTGTGACCTCCATTTCAGCTCAAACGACATCCAAATTAGACTTCCTAGTTTTTAGTGTGATTGCAGATTCACGTCTCCTGGCCCCTGACATGAAGCAGCTGAACTTTAAAAATGCCATGAAAGTCAACCATAGGTTCCTTAAAGTTGATCACACCAATGAAGTGGTATTTTTAGGGACCTCAGTAGAAGGTGAAGCTGAAACTAGAGCAAACTTACATACAAAGAAAAATTCAATAGAACTACAGAATAATTTAATGGTCAAGCTGCAAAGAAAAATTTGGATGCAGAGTGGAACGGCATATTCCCACAGACTGAATATTCCACAAGCTGATTTCTCCAGTCAAGCTGATCTGGTCAATAACATGACAACAGAGATAGAAGCAGGATACATATCATTTACCTCTGCTGGTAAAGGAAACTGGAAATGGGCTTCACCTAATTTCTCCGATGAAGGCACTCATGATTCACATGCCACTTTCAAGGTTGAGGGCCCCAGTATTACATTTTCTGCTAACAACAGAATAAATGATAAATACCTGAAAGTCAACCAAGCTATGAGATATGAATGTCATTCCTTAATGTCTGCAGCACTTCAGATTCAGTCTGAAATTGAGTCACAGCGTGTGGGACGTAGCCTTCTGAACGTGAAAGGCACAGGAGAGCTTCTAGGAATGGAAGTAGAATTAACAGGCTCTCATAATGCTCGGCTCCATGGACGGATTACTGGAACTGTAAATAATGAGCTTTCCTTCTTGGCAAACCCCTCTGAAATTCGTCTTTCAACAAACAATGATGGAAATGTGAAAATCAGCTTCCCAATGAAACTGACTGGCAAAATTGACTTTCTGAATAACTATGGGTTTGCCCTCAGTTCTTCTGTTCAGCAGATCAACTGGCAAGCTACTGGCAGATTCAATCAGTACAGATATTCCCATAATATGTCTGCTGGCAACAATGATGACAGAATTGAAGCTCATATCGAAATGAATGGAGATGCCAACCTGGACTTCCTAAATATTCCTCTAACCATTCCTCAGATTCAGATTCCCTACATTGGAATCAAAACTCCTCAGCTGAAAGATTATTCGCTGTGGGAACAGGTAGGCCTGAAGGAATTATTGAAGACAACAAGACAATCCTTTGATTTAAATTTGAATGCTCAGTATGAGAAAAACAAAGACATGCATATAATCCCACTTCCTTTAGCAAAAGTGCATGAAGTACTTAATAAAAACATCCTTTTGTTCAACAAACACTTTGAGAAAGGAAGAAATGCAGCTTTAGATTTTCTCACAAAGTCATATAATGAAGCCAAAACAAAATTTGACAAATACAAAATACAAACATCACTGAACAAACTACCACGGACCCTCAGGATTCCAGGATACACCATTCCAATTGTGAATATTGAAGTCTCTCCTTTCACTGCTGAGATGCCAGCCTTTGGTTTCACTCTTCCAAAAGAAATAAGCACAAGAGGATTCACAGTCCCAATTATTGGCTTTTCAGTTCCATCTTACACACTAGTCGTACCTTCTGTTGAGCTTCCAGTCCTTCATATCCCTCAGGACCTACGCACACTAAAGCTTCCCAGATTCAGAATCAACAGCTCAGCAAACCATGTCTTAGTTCCTGCCATGGGTAACATTACTTATGACTTCTCATTTAAATCCAGTGTGATCACTTTAGCTGCAAATGCTGGGCTGTTCAATCAGTCGGATATTGTTGGACATCTCAGTGTCTCATCCTCTTCTGTCATTGAAACTCTGCGATTTAAGCTGGATGGTTCAACAAGTTTGACAAGAAAAAGGGGGTTGAAGCTGGCCACAGCATTGTCCCTGAGTAATAACAAATATCTAGGAGGAAACCATGATAGCACTATCACTCTCTTAAAGAGGATCATGGAAGCTTCAGTGGCAACAAATATAGAGGTCGATACACCAGTTTTAAAAATTAATTTCAGCCAAGAACTTTCTGGAAATACGAAATCTAAACCCACTCTTTCCTCAGGAATAAAATTAATGTATGATTTTAATACTCCCAAATATGGTACAAACGCTAAGGGAGAAATTGCTCACAAATTTGCTTTAGAGAGCCTTACATATTACATATCAGTAGAATCTTCTACAACTGGGGATATTGATGGAGTATTTTACACTGGAAATGCATTTTCTGGAAGTTTAGACCATGAGGCAAATGCCTATCTGAATGCTAATGGAGCTCGGTCATCCCTCAAGTTTGAGGCCCACTCTAAAGCAGATGGACTCTGGATCATTGAAATCAAAGAATTACTTGCAGTTGAAGCATCTACCCGTCGTATTTATGCTGTCTGGGAGCACAACGGGAAGAACTATGCACGATGTACATCTCGTTTCACAACAACAGGGACTCAGAGATGCAAAGCAACCTTAGAGCTGGCTCCTTGGGATGTATCAGCAGATCTTCAGATTCAAGCCATTCAGCCAAATCCCTACCTGGGCATGGCATCAGTTAATGAGGTTGTTGTAGTGAAAATCAGTCCTGTAAACCAGAAAGCTAGCTGGAAGGGTGAAGGCCAAATTCACTCATTATCTCTCAGTCATGATACGCAGTTATCAAATGAAAAATCAAAGGCAAAATTTGTTATTTCTGGATCTTTGGAAGGATACATGGATTTCCTCAAAGACATCAAGTGTCCCATTTCTGAGAAGAGCTTATGGGATATTTGGAAGCTGGACGTCACTACCAGTGCTGACAGGAAACAGTACTTGAATGGTTCGGCATCCCTCGTGTACACAAAGAGTGAGGATGGTTACTTTTTCCCCATACCTGTGAATAAGCTGACTGATGGCTTCACTGTCACTATTCCTGAGTTACACCTAAAGGCCCCAAGCCCTGTTCTCAGCACTCCAGAGTTCAGCCTTCCTTTCACCACTCTCCAGGTCCCAGCATACACCATTGACATGCGCAACATAAAAATTCCACAGACACTAAGCACAATGCCATTTGATGTCCATTTGCCCGCACTGCCAAAACTAAGATTCCCCAAAGTGGATGTAGGAGCAAATTATATTACTTTAGAAGAATATAAAATGCCATTTTTTGAGGTGACAATACCTGAATACCAAGTAACTATGTCTCAATTCACTTTACCAAAGAGTGTTTCATTTGGCAGTTTCTCTGTAGACCTTGATGAAGTAGCTAATAAAATTGCAGATTTTGAACTGCCTACAATTACCATTCCTGAACAGAAAATTGAGATCCCCCCTCTGAAAATATCCTTGCCTGCTGGAATTTACATCCCATCATTTGGTGCCTTGACTGGATCTTTCAAAGTGTCTTCCCCTTTGTACAATGTCACCTGGAGAACAGACTTGACAAATAGGAAGGACTCTTTTGAACATTCCATTGACTCCACCTGCAGCTCAACATTGCAATTCCTGGAATATGACCTGAATGGTAAGACCTTAAAATTCTATATTCCATAATTTTAGGGGATAAAAATTATTGTAGACTAGGCTTTTTCAGATCTTTTTTCCCCAGGCCTTTGCATATGAAGGTGTTTTTGTCTATTTAGCATTGATGTTAGAGAACACTTCTTTTATCAGCAGTGGCACTTTTTCATAAATTACTATCAGAGTCTCAGTCAGTCACCCTGAAGACTAATGACTATATATATGTGTGTCATATCCATGTTGAGATACAATGTGAATTTTAAAATGCTGCTGTCAAACAAATTTTTTCATATCTTTTTATTTGGGAATTATGGACATTCAGTTTCTTGAATCATAATTTGACATACCAGTGAAATACCCCACAACTGGCCATCAAACATACAACTGGATATGTCTTTTATATTGTTTGTTGGTAATACACACATTTGAAATCTTTTTTACAGTTGTTTCAAACTATGAATATAAAGAAGGCATGTTTGTTATGAAGACAACCGGCAGCTTTTCACATCGTGACATGAGTGCCAACTACAAGGAAAATCTGACTATTTCAGGATTTGGGTAAAGATTTGCTCTAATCATACAATTTATAATAGACATAATTGCAAGTGATGAGTTGTTGCTTTGATCTCTAATGCCCTAGGGTGCTTTGCAGTAATCGATAAGAACCTGTGTATCTACCCCACCTATTTTGACACACAATTGGCTGTGTCCTTTTCCTTCTCAAGGTAACTTTAAAGCTGTTCCCTCTCAGGGTTTCTAGAACAGCTTTTCTCACCAGCCCCATGTCAGAAAACCGCTGAGACATAAACACGGTATTTTCTAATCAGAGCAGTTCTAGATCTAACCATCAACATAGCTAGGTTTCTTCTCAGTGGATCCCTCTGCCACCACAAACCATTATAGAGTAATTTTTATTCACAAGTGCCCACGTCAGACTTGGCTGTCTTACTGCCTGTTTTGATCTGCAAGTGTTGTGTTGATACATCCAAGGGACAGAATCGGTGAAGGCAAGTACAAATGCAGATAAACAGTAGTGCCTACACTTGTGTTGGTGGAAAAATTGCACTCAGTTTGTGAAAATCTGTAGAAAGCTGACAACTGTACAGCTACAGGTTTTATTTTGCTACCCTAATTTAATGAAAATTCTCAACAGAGCTCAATGTAGTTTTATCTAAAACAGGAAAATTGCAGTGGCATAAAGTTTTGAATGTGTCAGGCTAAATTCTAAGAAATGTGGATAGTAAACCCTACATTTTATTTTCACGATAAAGGCATTGTTTACATACATACATATATGTATATATATGAAATTATAGGTGTTACTGTATTCAGACATACTGCATTGGGCTTGTGCTTTGTGCATTGATTCATAGCTGTGTATTTACTGTGGTTTCAGAGCCCTGGAGGACACTTTGTCACTAGATATCATCAGCCCAACTTTCACAGATGTTCATGTGTGTTACCAAGAGAATGAAAGGAAATCATCCGGCTCAATATCCTCACCCTCAGCCGGGACCCTTGCTTATGTCCTTGAAGGGGATGATGAAATTTTCATTGCCAGAGTTTACTACCAAACTCAGGTAAGTCTGATATGAGCAATAAAAAGCAAAAATGCTTGATGTGGTCAGAGGAAAAGTTCTCTTTTAAATTTTGTGTGTGCTTATGTTGAGATATAAATTAACTACCAAATAAAAACTGTATTATCAGTAATAAAAGGTTTTATTTCCTACACTGGCCTTTCCAGTACTAAAAGTACTATGTGTGTAAAGAGGTATTTTCAACTCCTTCACACAGTTATTTTTTCCATCTCCTATGGTCAAGAAGGCACACCCACTGAAAGGGTAGAATGTACAAAGTCAGTTTTAGATAAGCTACCCATCAGGTTTAATAGATAGCCATAGCCCAGGGTTGTAGTAATTCTAAGTAGCCTCATGGCTACTTAGAATTACTACATAAGTGACCATTATAGGAATAAGGCCACCAGAAGAGGTTAGAGCATCTGTGAAGTGTCTTTTTTAATCCTTTAATATGTTACAATACATGCTTTTATTATTGGCATACTGCAATAATTTCAGAATTAAAATCTTACCTTCCAAAATTATATACTAATTTAGGGATAACAAGAAACTCATAATTCAATATTTACTATAAAAATGGAAAAACTATACATGTAAATATATTCTCATTTGAGGATTTAGTAACTACTCTGTCTAAACTGTCTCATTTATTTTAATGATTACAAAATTAAATCCTGTAATATTTTCATATGAAGAAAATGCTTTTTGAATTCACTTTAATTGATTTCAGGAATGAGTAGAAGGCTCATTTTCCCAAGTAATTCACCTCCCTTATGAGACATGATAGGCATTTAATACAAAGGAAGGAAAAATCTTATTTGCAGTCAGATATTAAAGAAGACCAGACTAAGTTATGTTCTAGCCTTGCTCTTTGAAGAAGCTTGAAGTAGCTTGGTACGAGATAATTTCTTCCAAAATAACCTTTCAAGATGAGAGCAGACAGACAGCAAACAGACAGTGGACAAAAAATTGGAGAGTGCTTGTCTTAATCAATGACAAAATTAAAGATGCAACAATGAGAATGTTGAAATACGCTCATAAATAATATTGGAGTTTTCTTACCCTGTTTTCTATTTTCAGTCTGCTCCCCAGGAGGACATTGACATACTAAAAGGTGAGATATCCTTCAAGGAACCTGAGCGGATTCAAATGAAATTCAACTGGAATGAGGATGCTGCCAAAGACTTGCTGTTGGGTCTGAAAGAAAGAGTGCCTAAAATGACAGATGCAGTCTATAGGTATGTTAATCGGTACCATAAGGAGCATATGGGACTGGAAATTAGTGCTGCCACCTTAAAGATGAAGAATATAATGCAGAATAATGCTGAAAAAGCATACACTTTTGCTGCAAATCAAATAGATGAAATAGATGCTCAGCTTCGCACGGCTGCTAATGATGCCTCTGACAAATATCAGGAGCTGAAGTTCAAAGCTAAACGGCTTTATAGAAGAGCAGCAGATCAGGCTGAACAGTTTGACTATCAAAGAATAAAAGCAAAACTTTTGGATGTTTTAATTGACATAATAGAAGAGTACCACCAGAAAATAAAACACATAATTGACTCAGCCACTGAATTCCTGAAAACCACAAAATTCCAGGTCCCTGGGCTGTCTGAAAAGTACAGTGGTGCAGAAATATACATCATGACTACAGAGAAGGTGGCAAAAAGTGCTGATGTATGCCTTTCAAAACTTCAGGAGTACTTTGATGCCTTGATTGCAGCTATCAATGAGCTGGAAGTCAGACTTCCTGCTTCTGAAACAATTCTTAGAGGCCGTAATGTACTTGATCAAATTAAAGCAATGCTGAAAGATTTGCAGGAAAAAATCAGGCAGACATTTGCTACTCTTCAGGAAGCTGACTTTGCAGGAAGGCTGAAGCAACTGAAACAAGTAGTGCAACAAGTTTTTCAGAAGGTAGAAGAAATGGTTAGAAGCTTGCAATCCAAAAATTTTGAAGACATTAAAGTCCAAACACAACAGCTGTACAAAGATGCAATGGCTTCAGACTTTGCCCAGAAGCTGAGATCCTTGACAAAAGATGTTAAAAAATATGTTTCTCAGTTCAAAGACTTCAGCCAGAAGACGTTCCAGGACCTCTCAGAAAAGCTGCACCAGCTGCTCCTCTACGTAAAGTCATTGCGGGAGGAATATTTTGATCCAACTACACTTGGATTGTCAGTTAAATACTATGAGGTGGAAGACAAGGTACTGGAATGGCTGAAGGATATCATAGATCTTCTCGTGGATTGGCACAATACGTATGTTGGAGATCTTGCTGGCATTGTTACACGCCTGACAGACCAAGTAAGAGAATTGGTGGAAATCTACAGTCAGGAATATTATGATCTTATAACTGATTTTGAAGGAAAAGGAAAACAGAAGATCATGGAACTCTCATCTGCTGCTCAGGAAAAAATCCGATATTGGTCTGCAGCTGCTAAGAGGAAAATTGATGAACATAACAAGCAACTCAAAGAAAAACTCCGGGAGATCTATGGGCAGCTTAGTCAGTCCCAAGCAAAGCTAATCAGTGAAGCCAAAAGGTTAATTGATCTAACTATAGAAAATTACTCTGCTTTCCTGCAATATATCTCAGAGCTTCTTCGCTGGCTTGAGCAAATAACAGCTGAGAGCATAAAACCGTATGTAGCTGTTCGTCAAGGAGAGCTTAGAATACAGGTGCCCATGTGACTGGCAGTCCATTTACCACATGCCCCAAAAAAGCAGACAGGCACTCAGGAAGAAAGTGGAAATGACACACATAGTGATTCAGCAAGGCATTGAGAAAGGCTCCAGGAAATGGAAAGAAATGCAACTGATGAACAACTTGACACTGAGCAAGTGAGTCCTCAGAAGATTATGGAAAATATTCAGCAGCGCATGAACACCTGAATGGACATGTAGAAGAGGAGAAGTAACAAGTTTCTACCAAAATGTATTTAAATATAACAGCAGTCAATATACTGGAGCTTCAGGTAGATGTTTGAATCTGAATTTGTAAATTAAAACTTAATAAACTACACTAGGTTATTTTAATAAGCTTAATAAGCCAATAAATGAGTTCTTTATTACATTTTTGTGTCATTCATTACAACTACTTTTACTTGGAGCATAAGGCTTAATCCAACAATTTTCAAGGTCAATGGGAAGTCTTTTCTTTGATTTCAGTATGTTGGATCAAGTCAATAATGTGCAATGCATATTGTAAATAGTCACAAAAGCTATGGAATACATAGAATAAACAGGTTTTAAGATAAAGGTCACATTCATAAGCCAGTTGAAGGAAGACTTGGAAACACATCTAGTTCCCAGCATAAAAATACCTTCATAGATAAGTAAGGAAAAGGGCATGTATAAAAACATGAATTTAAAAAAATGGTAAATTCTGAAAATGGCATAAAAAATTGAAAATTAACATATAAACATAGGTAGAAATATGACTCCTGGAAAATTGCAGATAATAATACAAAGGTTTTCTTAATAAAAATTAATTTATGCCTGCATCAGTTTTCAGAAAACTATGCCAAGAATTTTAGATGGGTTTTCTTTCTACTGGCTAATTTATATTTCAGAAATACAGGGTTTTCTCACCTGTTTCCCCATGATATTTCTGGTTTCACTTTAAATTGTCTATCTTTTACTTATTGTGAGTTTAGTCAAGTGTCAAAGTTTCACAGACATCACTGTGTATGATGGGAGTCAAAAAGTTTTCCCCTCCTAGGCTGAAACCTATCATTCATTTAAATGAATTTTCATTTAAAGATGAATTTAAAGTACGGTGAAGAAGTCCCTCACAAAATAAGCCTATTTTTAAGTGGAATATATGTTGACCTGCAAATGGTGTACTTTCAGCTGTTGGAATACTATATAGACAGTCCTAGAGAAATGCATGCTCAGGCTGAAATAATGTTGCCTCTTTGAGAATAAACTTTTTTGACAAAGAACACTAGAAAGTTTGTGCACATGTCTGTTTTGATAAAATCAGTCCACTCTGTAATATGGCTGTTGCTTGTTCATTAATGGGAAAACAGAGAATCTGCTTTCGTTCCATGGTATGATGGAGTACATACATGAAGTGATAGAGCACCAAGACATTGATATCCCTATTGATAGATAATATTATTACGTGAGTAGCTTTGCCAGTAATGATTCTTATCAGATAAGCTACTTTAACCCTGAAATCAGAATCTCGCAAGCGTGGTAGTATATACACACCTATCTAGCTGTCAGCAAGTGGGTATCTCTTAGAAACTGAGGTAAATCCATTTTCTCTTCAGAGCTTTCACCCATCACAATTACAGCAAAAATTTTCAGAATAAGAGATAGAATAGTCCCCTGTGAACTATAAAATAAGTTTTGATTCTGAATAGAACCAATCTGCATATGTCACCCTGCCCAGGGGAACGAAAGGTATAAAAATCCCTGTTTACATGTTCTACTGAGTATCCCAGTAAAAAAAGATGTCAGCTGCAGAGCCCTTTCACCTTCATTCACAAGGAAACTGAAGCCTATGGGTCATCTGATCTTTATTGGATGTCAGATTGCACCACTCATTTCCCTGAATTTCAGAAATGTTTAAGCACAACCAGATTTCTCAGACACTGAATGATTGTTGCTTCCCTTTGTCATGACAAACAGCCCTGTGAAACAAAGGACAGTAGCATAAATTATAATAGATATGGGAGGAGAGAGATTTGAAGTTTTGTTTTCTTTTGTTTCCCCCCTCATGTCTATTTATTTCTGTCCATCATCCGTCATTCTTGGAAGGATTATAAATGCTAAAAAAGGATTTACTTATAAGGAATGGGTTAACTGATTAATAAATACGCCAAATAGTATAAATACGCCAAATAGTATAAATACTGGCTCTTATTGGCAAGGATGAAGCTTCCCAAGAGCAAACACAGTAGTTTGCACACTAAGCTGTGGTTAGAGGTTAGAGATTTCCAAGTCTCATAGCAGCATTGCTGCCAGTTGGATTAAAGCTCTCAATCCTGTAATCGATGTGCCATCTTGCAGTCATCCCACAGTTGGTCTGGGGGTGGGGGGAGGGCCTGGAAGTAGAACACTGCTCTCAAAATTGGTCTTACTGGAACTTAGCTGTTTTGTAAATCCCCACACCAGAGAGATCATCTCAAGTACCCCTTTGAAACTCAGGCAGTATTTTTACACAGGAAGAGGCTGTTTGTGCTTGTATGTGGATGTCCCACAAGCACGTACAACTAGGTGTCACTTTAATTTCCATTCTTTTTCCTGTTGTTTGGTTGTTGCTGCTGTTTTGTTTCAAGATCTAGAAAATTTTAGCCTTATTTCCCATGTAGTATGTTACAGAAATACAGACAAAACCACAATTATTCAAATTGTGTTGCAACTTATGAAATGTTTTCAGTATAATAATTTGTAATATTATTAGTTCTATTTTGGCTTCTTTTTAGTTTATATAATAGGAAAGATTCTATTTCATTAAATCCAATTGTGTGGGAGATAACAGGGAATCAGCAACTATCTGGGGCTCAGTGACACTGCTTCTTTTATTTTCTTTTTTTTTCTATAGTCTTCATCATCTGAATTCTCATAAATGCCAGAGGGGCTTTTCTTTATAATTTACAGCAGGTATCAGACATAGAGCAGAACTGGTTGTAAAAGTTTAATTACGTGAAACATTTTAACAAGAAATTGAGAGAACAATATGCCCTGCTCTAACTAAGTGATTGTAGAAATAACATTGACAAGAAACGTGTGTGTTCCTAAATGAAAAACTTTTGCAGATGTAGGGCAGAAAAAACGTTCCATAATTTTAGATTATGCAACCAACAAGAGCTAATTTTTTATTAAGTGATTTAAAAGTACATGCATAGTTTGTTTCATATACAGAGATTCTACACACTTATCCACCTCCACACACACCATCACCCACCTCTGGCTCTAAATTATGCTATTGATACTTTTAGAGCAACTGCCATTATGGCCTACTGATACCTTTCAAACTTTATATTAAAATATTTAGTTGTTCAGTAAGTGACACAAAAATTTGTACTACTCTTCTGCTGGCAGATTTATTGCCCAGGTGGGAAACCAGAATTTATTAAAGGCCATGCGGACATACAGAATTGCTTGTATTCCATTTCTGCACAGCCAAATCCTGGCCCAAATGAAATCGATAGCAAAATGTCTATTGGCCTCAGCAGGAGTAGGCTTTGGCCAGTTAGGTGTATAACTTGAGAAGCACTCTGGGATCCTGTAGGACAAAGCTATATTATTATCTATTAAAATCTACACAAAAATATCATTGAAAGAACACGCAGACAAGAAAATTAATCACTAACAAATTTGAGACAGATCAGAATGAAGCTTGCCTGTACAACGTTAACCAGAGCTTCTTTATAAGATTTTACCCAGTTTTACTTAGTATCACAGAGAAAGTCTGCTGGGGCCAAGAATTCTAGGTTCTGGTCCCAGGCCTTAGACACGGAAATATACACATACATCTCATCACCCTTTCCCTTCTTTCATTATCCATCCGAGGTGTTAAGGGACACTGGGACCTTATAGAATAAAAGCCTGTGTTGGATGTTTGCAAGACCCAACTGGGCAAATTCTTGAGCAACACAATCTGAGTTAAAGCTCGCCTCTGTTCGGAGAAGTAGATTGTACTACAGACCTCCCAAGGTCCCCTGCAACCTGAGTTACTTTGCGATTCTCTTGTGACTAAATTTATATGGCTTTAGGTTGCCATCTCTAACACTGTACCTACCCTTTGGTAAATGGCTTATGAGCAATTGGCTGCATCATTATTGTAATGTATCATTATTCAAAGACAGAGAAGTT
Source organism: Corvus cornix cornix (assembly GCF_000738735.6). Classification (NCBI taxonomy): domain Eukaryota; kingdom Metazoa; phylum Chordata; class Aves; order Passeriformes; family Corvidae; genus Corvus; species Corvus cornix. The sequence continues at coordinate 106,207,670 of NC_047056.1, read as the reverse complement.
TTATGGTATGCCTGCATGTAAACACATCCTCATTCTGATTGCAACCATGAGCCATCCTAAAATACCCTGAAGCATTCCAGCAACTGAAGCCTTCTCAGCTGGCTCTGTCTCTTTCCTGTTCTATGCTCTTCACGTGAATTTATACAGAAGTGCTCCTTTGCCTTACCAAACCACAGACACTTTCCCAACGTGCAGGAACTGATATTATGATTATTACTATTCATATCCTGACAAAAGGATTGTGGTAGCTGTTAGAAGAACAAACTGCACATCTCCGAATGGCTGGAGAAGGGTCCTCTGCTAGGCTGGGCATTGGCAGAGTGAGAGGATCAAGTACATGAGCAACAGTTCCACCACCAACTTGGGGAAGTAGCAAAGGTCATGCAAAATGCTTACACCGTGCATCTGTTGTGAAGAATTTGCCAGCTGTTTGCTGTAAGCAGAGACCCACCACAAGTTATAACCTCATATTGATTTCCCAGCAAATGAATTCAAGGGGACATATTAGAAACAGTCTTGAATTTATGGGTAAATCTATTAATCTACACTGCCTTTGGGACTCAAGGAACAAGTTCTTGTCTCTGAACAAGTGATATGAACTAGCTCAAACATTATATAGCCTACAGGAAATAGGACTTGGAACAACTCTCTATTCAAGTGTCCAAGTTTCCTTAAAGAGGGAGCCAAAAGCCATATGCAGCATAGGTGCCTGGGGGACCTGAGACTTGGTCTGAAGCAAGGAGTGAACCAAAAACACAGCAGAGAGAGCATGAAGAATGAAAATATTCACTAGATCTACCCTACAAATGGCATGGTTAGATACTTAGAGGAGGCCACTGGGGTGAGTAAAGATGGTCTTAATTAAGGCCGTGCATGGGGAAAAATATCAAACCTACAACTCTAAGTGCTGCCTGCCACTTCTATTACACTACTGAAAGAGGCTGGTAACTCCTGGGTTTCTGGGCGACCTGGTTATTCTTACAGGGGTAATATTCTGCCCTCATTTCTGTTCAGTTTTGACTAAGGATGGAAAGGCAACAGCCTCCAAACCATACTTTTCTTTCCCCACATTTTCCCTACTACCTCTACCTTTATCATAGTTAAGATGTATTCCAATGTTGTTGCCAAGTAGAGGAAAAAAGTTAACATACTTGTTAACTTGTTATTTTGCTGTAATATATTTTCTGGCATTTGCAATGACTACCGGAGTTTATTTCTAAAAAGCTTCATAGTGCTTTTATTCAGTTTTCTCTAGAAAGTGTTTTATGGATATCTTCCTATTCAGCTCTACCTCTGCTCTGAGAGCATTGGTAATTGTGGTTCTATTGGTAGGTTTCATCTATGGAAGGTTTTTGCACTGGAAACCTCAGAAATAGTTTCATCTGTTAACATGTTGTTTTGTCACTAGTCTCATAAACAGCCCCACACAGTGTCCACCAGTCACTCTGAAAGGTCACTTATTTCTTTCCTTCTAATACCTGTAATATTCTTAAGTTTTAAATCAGTGGCTCACCTGGCTGGAAGTGAAGATCCAAAGCCAGTTACAAGATGCTATTAGGCCCCTGTGCTAAGGCCACCAGATCAAACCTCTGCATTTAGGCAGAAACTCCCCTTTTCCCAGGTATATGCTCACTCCTTTACACTTCACAATCCCATTCAGACTGCATCATATTATGCTGCTAAAAAGGAAGAAAAATGGAAAGGTGGTATCACTGTCTCCGAAGTTCAGTATAGGTGTTAATTTAATTTATTTCAAGATTGCTACCTTTGAATGTTCTCAAAGAGAAGCTGGATAAAAAAAAAAGCTCTCACCAACACCTACTACCTCTGTGCTGCATGACACTTTGAACAGACATTTTCCATTGTTAGCAGGCTGTTTGTCTCTCCATAATGGTCTTTCTCAGTTACTATATTTGTTTATTTAATAAGCCTTTGTTTTTCTCTATGGAAATAATTGGCTTATAACTACTTGCAAACAATATGGACAGTTATGCAAAGGCATTTCATTTTAAAGCTGCAGAACTGAAAACCAGCCAAATCTGAAGGAACACACATCTCTCACACATAGCCCATATTCCAGCAGTACAAACCCCACAACCTCTCTCTCTCAGGCACATCTGTCTATATGTGCAAACATCCATGCAAACACACGCACACGTACTATGTACATTACTGTCAAGTTAAAAGCCTAAAGTTAATCCTTAATCCTTAGGTCATCCCCTTCATTTCAGCACATCGAGCCAGCCAAGCCTTCCCAACATGCCTGTCAGCAGTAAGTTGACGTAACTCTTCCCACTCAGGACCCATTAATTCAGCAGTTTCACCAGTGGTGTTCCACCAGGTTCATCTTCCAAAGCTTCAATTTTTGTTTAAACACAGAATCAGAAAGTTATAGATTTTGGGTCCTGCAGCTTTCCTTTGTTTTTTTTGCACTCCATTTCAGCTGGAATGTGCTGATGAATTCATTGCACAATTATGTAAAGTGATACTGTTGTTCTTATTCAACAATGGCCAGTTCCTCCTCCAAAGGATTTGAGCTGAAATTTTCCAATCCTTTTGGAAACACACTTTTTCAAAGAAAAATTTTGTTGATATTTCACTAGCCCAGTAATGACCTGGTGACTTCTTTGTGGCCATGTGTATTTGTGTCATCTGCACTCTATGTCATCCCTCTTCAGGTTTCCACTGAACATCACTATCTTTTCGGTTTTTACAAATCGTCTTGATGTATACCCCATGTCTGACTTCCCTTAAAAACCCATTGTAGAGACAGGGTCAAGTTTTAATAGCTCACATTCTGGATTGGGGTTCAGTTCCTAGACCAGCTTTTTATCCGCTGCATCATTCATCCACCTCATTTTCTCATATATTAGTTTCCCATGAGTAAAATGGAAATTATACTTCTCTGCTTTTCAGTGGAATTGTCAGAATGAAGCTAACTCATGACCTGGAGACAATCTGATAAGTCTCGTTGTGCTGAAGACCATGAAGTAGATAGACACACTGTAATGGCAACAAGAAATCAAGATACATGTATTGACTTCTCTCTCCCATCATCATGTTTATTGTTTTAGTAATTTGGAGTTGATTTCATGTGCTAAATCACTCAGAAACACTCTAGTCCACCCCAAAACCATCATACATACCAGGCATCAAACATATAACACTCTCATACAGATAAATGATCCGAGGACTGGACTCAGCGGCTGCTAGCAGTTAATTTATATCGTGGTTTCACCATAAACTTTTAACTTTGGAAATAACCTGCCACCCGTTTCAGTTTTTGGCTGCCACATAATGCACCTTTGTGAAGTCACTTTTCTGTCTAATAGAGATGTTTCTTTTTATGGGTGAACATTTGTTTAAAAATAACAAATAGTAATCTCATTTACCGTTCACAAAAAGCGTGCTACTTAACTGTATGAAACCAAGTCCCATTTCATCTGGTTTAATGTTTAGCAAGGCATGCAAACTAGTTGATATTACAGGGAGAAGATGATTTATTTAATAAGATTACATTACTTTTTTTTTTCATTAAAAAAACAAATAATTGCAACCAAAAAAAAAGTGTTTAAAGTAGAAAAGCATAGCCTGCAAAGATTGATACTGAAAAGTCAGCACATATTGGAAAGTCTGATGCTAAGCTCAGCTGCTTCTTCACCCCGTCTCCACTTCTGTTCTGGGTCTGGTGTGCAGCCAGTCTCTGTTTCTGAAGTTGAGTACTCCCATAGTGATTACTGATATCCACCATAATGTAGTTAGCAGATAGCCCATTTGTTCCGCTCTGGATAAGGTTGCAACAGAACATTTTAAGCACACTATGCTCCCCTGGGGAGGATAAAATTTAGGATATATATAGATATAACATGTAATGTGCAGTGCCTAATATATACATTTACATGTTATATCTAATAACTATATTTACGTGTTACATCTGTCTGTATTCTCCTTGTGACAAGAAGTTGAACTGGAGTCAGCAGTATTATCTTCTACCCAAGAAGGCCAACCACATACTGGGAAGTTGTAGCTAGCAGGTCTGTGACGAGATCCTTCTCCTCTATTTGGCATTTGTGAGACCACATCTGGATTACTGTGTCTGGTTTGGGGATCCCCAGTGAAAGAGAGCCATGGACATACCAGAGTCAGTTCAGCAGTGGCCAGCAACCTACTCAGGGGGCTGGAGCAAACAAGAGGTAGATGGATGGGTTGCTGAGTCTTAAGAGGAAAAGGCTGAGGAGAGGCATTATTTCTGTTTTCATGACCTGTCACATGATTATGGAGAAGACAGAGTCAAGCTCTTCTTAGAGCAGAAAGACAAAAGGCAATAAATAAAAGCTGTAAGAAGAATAAAAAAATTACCCTGTGAAGAATCAAACGCTAACATAGATCCAGGAGAGGTTGTGGAATGTTCTTTTTTGGACATGTTCAGAACTCAGATGGGAACAGTCACAAACAACTTCATCTGACTTCAAAATTCAATGTAACTTCCAAGTTAGTCCTACTTTGTGTAGGGTATTGGATCAGATGATCGCAAGGGGTACGTTACACTCTGAATTACTCTATTTCATGGTAAGACCAAAACCCTGTAGGCACCCCAAAAACAGAGAAAAGCTGTGAGTTCACACCTATGGTAGAGATTTCTCAAAGGAAATCTTAGTTACGAATGTCCTATACAGGAAAATCTTCCAGTGGAACTCACATTCGACTATGCAACACAAATGTGTATTAAACCTGGCTTCAGCACTTGTGCTCCCAAAGCTATTCAGTGTAATGTGAATACTCCCACTCACATTGCAAGTCACAGAAAATTGCCCTACACGACATTTAGTAGTCATAGAGTCCCCTGCTTTGTTGTGATCGTCAACGCATGTAGAAATTGTTTTGGTGGTTAGATGGGCCAGTAAATATGATCTTTTGATGTAATGCATTCCTCTTACTCATTAGATGCCTTTTTGAGATTAATCTAAGAATGTTGATCTTGCAGTCAACCAGATAACACTTCTTTTTTCTTTTGGGAAAGGGAGGGATGGGATGTCTACAATTTTCTTGGCTAAAGCAATTCTGATACTTTTATGCATTTGAGCCTTTGTTCTTAAAATAAACACATAAACTTGGCTTAAAGTAAGAAGTAGTAGAATTTGTTTGTTATTAGACTGCACTTGTGATTAGAAGAACCATTAACCAGCAGCTGTTCTTATGCACTGTGTGAGATGACCACACTTTCCCCACATATTTTGGAGGGCAAGAATGGCATGTGCTATGATGCTAAGGATCTCACAAATGTCAAGGATGCCTTTTAAATTACATTTACTGCTGTGTTTCTGCAGCCAAAGAAGCACTGTAGGAGAACAAGGAGACCCTGAGCAATACAAAAAGCCTACGTCCAATTATTTTTACCTCTGAGCTTGCCTTCTGCTATCAGGTTGTCAAGTATAATTTTCTTGGGATGCTGTCCTCGCAGAGAAAAAATACACAAAAAAAGACTGTTCATGCAAACATGAACATCTTCCTAAGGTAACACTGCTGTGTGTACACCAGAGGTCATGAACCTTTTTCAGAGGACTGTAATTTCTTCAATCTCTTCTATTTAAAGTTGTTTATGCCCTTTTCATGTCCCTTCAGATACTGCCCCAGAAGTGTCTGGTAGGAAGCCATGGTGTATTTCTCCCTATTTTGACCTTTGTTGGCAAGTGGGTTTGACCTTTAAGATTTTTAATCATTGTTTTAATGATATTTAATGATATTTAATGATAATGAAATGTTTTAATCATTGAGACCTCTAAGATCGAGTCCAACCATCAATCTGACACTGCCAAGTCCGCCACTAAACATGTCTCTAAGTGCCACATCTAAATGTTTTTTAAATACCTCCAGGGAGGGTGACTCAACCACTTCCACAGGCAGCCTGTTCCAGAGCTTGACAACCCTTTCCATGAAGAAATTTTTTCCCCATATCCAAACTAAACATCCCTGATGCAACCTGAGGCCATTTCCTCTTGCCCATTCATTGTTATTTTGGGAGAACAGACTGACCCCTACCTGGCTACAACCTCCTTTCATGCAGTTGTAGAGAGCAATGAGGTCTCCCCTGAGCCTCCTTTTCTCCAGGCTAAACACCCTCAGCTCCCTCAGCAGCTCCTTATAAGACTTGTACTTCAGACCCTTCACCAGCTCCTGCACCTTTAGGATCTCCCTGTTTTAGAATATCCAGTCTTCCTGCACTTCTTTGCCCTTCAGGGAGTGGCAGAGTCCCAGCCAGTGCCACGTTGTAGTTCTACCAGCAGCTGACGGTTCCTCACAGCCATGGACAAGGGGGCACCCACCACCTTGCATCTCTGTACCCTACCACAGTCCTCCTGGCAGCTGGAAGCTCTATTCATAATAAACCTGCCTGGAACAACTGAACAGACATCAAACTAATGTCATCAAACTGATTAGCTATAAAGCTAATTTGTCTCTAAAGGTAATAGTGATTGAAAATGGGGAAAATGTCATTGGTATACAGATTTTAGGGTGCAAAACTTGTGCAAAAACATCAGGAAAGGACAGATTCAGGAAAAACAGAGAAAAACACAGATTCACAAGAAGTAGTGCAGCCCTGGAATCCAAAGCGGCTCTAGGAAAGGGTCATTATCCAAACGGTCACTCATGATTAAGGGCATCCTGTGCTGAAGAGTGAGACAGCAACAGCAGCAATGAGAGCTCTGGCCTTACATTAGGCTCTCTAAATACATGGATTCAAGGCATGGGGAAGAATCTTAAACCGATCCTTTACCCCTGTTCAGTACATGTACAGACCTCACATTGTGGCTTGACCTTCACTGGTCCTAAAACACTTGAAGTACATTACTTTTGGCAGCCCTACAGCAGGGTCAGCAACCTCCAGCAAGAGCCAGTAACAAAGAGCTCAGGTGCAATAACATCTTAAATCACCACAGCTGCTTGTTTGGTGTGCGTGAGTCACAGGTCCAAGCGGATGAGTATAAAAACCTAAAGGTTAAATCTATATTAGTAAACTAAATAGTGTCAGGGCCATCAAGCCATCTGGAACAATCTGACGCATCCATAATATTAAACTCTCTTAACCTCTAGCACAGGACAGCTGCCTGCATGTTGCCTGCTGGCAATGGTCCCTGGCCTGAACTAACTCACAAGCCATACCTAGGAATTGTTTGGGAGGTTGTTAGTTGATCTAGGCCAAAACCACACTGAGGACTGTTCTAATAATTGAACAGTGTGGATGAGTACATTCCAATGCCTGTGCCCATGCCTTGACACTCTTTAATTTACCAGAATACATGTACCCATAGTTTTCTGAATGTGTCACTAATCCATCTACTGTCTCTAAGTATTTTGGTCTCTGAATTTATGTATTTGAAACATATGCAGCCTGACAGTACTTCTTTACTCTACACATTCATAATTGGTGTGTTGGCATACAGCACCCAAAATTTCCTCCATAAATACACTTTTTTTGATGACTGCAAATGAATACATCTCTACTTGGAATAAAACCCTCCATGTTTGGTCAAGCCAAGCATACATTCGGAACTGGAGAAGCCTGGAATGCACATCTGGAATGTGTGATGGCATTAAGAGATTCTAAATACCAGAAGAGCAACAAATTTGGCTTCTGAACACAGCACTTACATTTATTTCACAGGCTTTGATATTCTTTGTTTGTCAAGCCTCTGTGGACGCAGAGGTCTGAAGAGTCTTGGTGCTTTTTAACCCACCAAATTTTAGTAAAATTCAGCAAGTTCTCTGGTTCTGGTTCCACAAACATGTGCCAAAGGTAGACTTTTTGTACAACACTACTTCTGGAATTGCCTGAAGATTTTTCCATTTACTACCACTAGTTTGAGCACACTTCCTTTTCTACCCTTCCCTGCTTCTACCTCTCCCATGGACAAAGGCATGGGGAACTATAACTTAGGGATAGTAAGTGCAGAAACCTGAAAATATGCAAAACAAGCCCAAAACATAATTTTCCCCCTTTAAATTGTTGGCTTCTTCTTTGCTTTAATCTGCTTTCCGTCCAAATAAAACATGATTTTTTGGAACGTTACCATGCAACATGCTTTGTTATCATTCAGTTAGTCCATTCTTGTTACCAATCCTTGAGTAGATCTACGTTCTTTTGATATGAAAAAAATCACCTTTCACAGAAAAGACATGGACCACAGGTTGCTCCCCACCTCTCTGCAACAAACATTTGGGAGCAGGAAATTTCTACCTTTTTAATTTTTTTTTCTCCCAGTTGTTTTGACAGTGATTACTTTTAATGTCGTGTCAATAAATCCATTCAAATCTGGAGCAATGTTGGCTTGAATAAACAAGAAAAATTTCAAAAATAACCTTTCTCCTGTATATATTCCAATAAACGGAGTCATGTTATACTCAATAGTAATTATGAGGTGACCCTATAAATTATTATACAGTGATTCATGTTATTCTATAGACTTTAGGTCATACACTTCATTTCAAGCTAAAAGTGCTGCAAAGAATATATTAGGCTCTAGAGGAAACAGGGAAAGAATATAGTGTACACTTCATATTGGTATCACGGGAGACCTGGCTGTGAGAAAGCACTTCCCAGCAAAATATACTGAAATTACTGCAATGAACCTGAGCTGAAGAAGCAACTGCATGTTTCCCTACTGACTTGAGAGAGGGAGGACATCAGCTTGTCAACAGAAGCAGTGATTGGAATTAAATCTCCATAAATTCTTTGTCTGTTCAGCACTAGACAGAAGATTAAACATAATAACATTAGCATGGCTTTGTTTCAGAACATGATTTATGATGATGTGACACTGTATAAGAATTGACATACTTCATTCTCTCATAAATTTTTCTTCAGTCTACCTGAAAACACTTTCTGTAGGAGGCAAATAGACCTAAATTTCAGTGGTGGGAAACAAGCATGAGCAACTAAAAGTGAACCAAATGTCCCACAACCACTTAGAATATGGGAGTATGTTGGCCAAGGCACATATTCCGTCCTTCTGATTTTATCAGCCATTTTTCTGTACCTAACCTGTGTCTCCTAGAGGAATCAGTGCATACCTGTCTGGTCTGCAGCAGCTAGACAAGCTCTCTCTGTTTTGTCTGACTGACAAAAACGCAAACTTTGAGAATCAATCAAAGCTGGCAGAAGGAGAAAGGAAGTCGCCACTAAACTAGGAAATCTAGTTTGCCCATCTCAGTTCCTTTGATTTTGGATTTTACTGATTCTGTGTCTTGCCTTTGATTTTAATTAACAGCAGAGGGAAGTTTCTTGTTCCAGGAAAACATTTCTCTATTCCTGAAGATGAGCAGGTGGCTACATGACCAATTTCCTCTCTGCAAACGCTGAGCACAACCAAGCCTCCCGTCACCTCCCAGATTCACAACATTGAAAACAAGACTTTTTTCCCACATCAGTTCTGGCTGGCTGGTCCCATCTGTGGGCTACCCAGATAATGCTGGGAGGAGCTGGCTGCAAATCAGGTCGAAGACTCCAACAGGATCTGTTTACCCCAGCTGGTATCTTCCTGGTTTTCTCACACCTCTAATCACATCACCAGCATTCTGGTGTCAAATATATGGCAGGGAAAGGGCTGCCCCAAGGATGGCACTTAAAGTGGGCTGTCCCAGACAGGACAGTTCATCCAGCCTAACTCTTGCTTCCCACTCCACTGTGTGCAAAGCTCAGAAGTGAGCTGTACTACCTTCCCTACAACAGCAGGCAGTCCTGAAGGGCAAAGAAGTGCAGGAAGACTGGATATTCTAAAACAGGGAGATCCTAAAGGTGCAGGAGCTGGTGAAGGGTCTGAAGTACAAGTCTTATAAGGAGCTGCTGAGGGAGCTGAGGGTGTTTAGCCTGGAGAAAAGGAGGCTCAGGGGAGACCTCATTGCTCTCTACAACTGCATGAAAGGAGGTTGTAGCCAGGTAGGGGTCAGTCTGTTCTCCCAAATAACAATGAATGGGCAAGAGGAAATGGCCTCAGGTTGCATCAGGGGATGTTTAGTTTGGATATGGGGAAAAAATTTCTTCATGGAAAGGGTTGTCAAGCTCTGGAACAGGCTGCCTGTGGAAGTGGTTGAGTCACCCTCCCTGGAGGTATTTAAAAAACATTTAGATGTGGCACTTAGAGACATGTTTAGTGGCGGACTTGGCAGTGTCAGATTGATGGTTGGACTCAATGATCTTAAAGGTCTTTTCCAACCTCAATGATTCTATGATTCATTGCTTCCAGACAGATTTACTTTTTCCTCTTCAGAAGGTCAATGAGTTCAAGGCAGGTGTGAAAGCTGTTGCACGAAACAGCCAAAGGGTTATATAGTGCACCTTCCAGTGTGTGGTCCCGCCAAATATTTTTGCATGGACTTTCAAGTTGGCCCTAAAATGGTTTCCAAAACAAGGTCAGGGGAATGCATTGGAAACTACTGCTGCCATCATTCAAAGAACAAACAGCATCAAAATATTAAAAGTGTGGAGTAAAATGTACCATATGGTCCTGCTGTAACGACATCCAGCCTTACCTCTGGGGCTTTATTAACCCGAAAGATCCAGGCAGCATGCAGAACACTTCGTCTGAAATACACTGGTCAGTCAGACGATGGCACTGCAGACCCAGGTCCACCAGCTGCCTCCTGCACTCATTAAAACCTTTGCTTGGCCGTTCATTATTCTGTTTTCATTCTCCATCCCAGTTTTCCCCGGTTACCTGGTTGGAAACTGTACCCCCTGATAATTCATATGCTGGCGCAGACAGCCCATGGCAAACGTTGCTAAGAGAGGGACTGCCACCTGTTAAGAATCCAGGGTTTGGGGATGCAGTGAAGTGTGCTCCTTTCCCACACTAGTATTTTAAAAGGTTATAGATCATGTGTGCATAATAGGCAGAACATTAGGTCACTTGTCTCACTTACAACAATAATCCGTTTTGATATGGGTCAGGTTGACACAAAGGGTCCACCCATACCAGATCTATTGACGAAACTGATCCCTTTCCCCCAAACTAATGAAATTTTCAACTAATGGGTACTTAAGTTAATAAAGTGTGCCACACATCTGCTAGAAGCCATTTGTAAAATAAAGCACTGGAGTTCAATTTTGAGAACATTGACATAATGTTTGAGTGGCATCCCACAGGGACCCAGCATGGCACCAAATTAAGGAGAGTAACACAATAAACGTGTGAGAAATAACGTTAGTATATAAACAGTAAGTAGGAGCTTCTTTTTCTTTAAAGGAAGTGTAATACTACTTGGGGTTCATACCATCACTAATGAATTGAACGGGACAAATCCTGATCTCCCCTCACAGCCAATGAGCATTTGGACAATGACTTCAATAGGACCAGGATTTAACCTGGGGAATTATTTTGACGGAAATTGGCAACAAGCTGGTTCTTATAGCTAAAAAGTATCTTTGCACTGAACTTGTGCATGACTCAAACTCTCCACTCCATTTTGTGGGGGATTTTTTGTAAAGGAAATTGGAGGAAAAAACATTCAGCAGAGCCTGAGAGATTTATTTTTTAATTCCTGAAGTTATCTTGCTTGATACAATCCAAGCTAAATGTTTCTTAGCAGCAACAAAGCTCTCCTTTTCTGCAGCCCTGGGGATAAAACACAGTAATCATTCTAGACTATCAGCTGAATTTTAATAGTCCTCTTTCCTATGCCACTCATTGCAAACCAAGGAGCAGCAAGGAATATCAGCAATTTGCCTGATCATCATGAGTGGCATTGCTCTTCTTAAAAAAGGTACTTTTCAAACATTGCATTGTTATAGTTGGCCAACATTTTTGCATGAAAAACACTTTTGATTTTACAATTACATTGAAAAATGAAAAACAAGCGAGTTTTGACGGTACCACTCATAATCAATTGCCTTTTCAAAACAGTAAAACAACATCTGAGAGAACTTAAAAGATTTTTTTTTAACAAAATAAAATTATCTAACTTTTTGTAGTACTTCTGTCATATTTTGAAGAGGAAAAATTGCTACATTACTAAAGCTAAAATTTTAATTCAAAAACTGAGAAGGATTTACAGCTCTATTTACTAATTACTCTTTTTCTCAGAGTTTATATGGAGAAAAGATATGTTGATCTTATAAAAAAGACCTTTAGATCTCCTTGTTAGCATATTCCTAAAGCAGTTTTTCAGTTAAATGGGCGGTTGCCAAGTGATGTGAAAAGCTTATACTGAAGAATTAGCAGAGTTTATGCCTTGACTTTGATACACATTTATTGTCCCATTGAAGACAGGATGAAACCTGGCCATAGACAAGAACTCCAGTCCTGCTTTTGTTTTGCAGCTCCCACAGTTGAAAATGCTGTTAAACTGTGATTGCATTTACAGCAAACGTTGGACATTATTCAATCTATTTTTTTACTTAAAAAACCTCTCCATTTTTAACCTTATTTATTCATATCCCACATAGATTAACATTGTAAACATGTTGCTTTCCCTCTTTTCCTTCAGTTGTCCTCCATTTCAGCTTTTAGTACTGGAAAACAGGAATCAAATGCTCATCCAAGTTCATGGGCTCAGCCTTAATCTGGCCTCAATCTAAATGTGGTTGGAGCCCCCTTATCCACCCTACACTGGAACATAGTTACTCTCATCCCTCAATGCATACATATGTTGTTCCAAGAATAATGTTTCTCACAATATTCCCAAGCTTTCAACACTGAGTTCAATTGTCTTTTATAGTACATATATGGCAGGGTGGGGGGGGAATAGATGGGCATGTGCAGAGGAAAATCCCACTCAAACATCACTGCTGTGAGACTGTTTTTTCCAAGCTGGTTGACTCCAGGATACGTTCATGAAATAGTCCCCAAGCAAACCATTTCTGTATTCCTCATCTTATAGCACACAAATACATGGGAGCCTTCTCAGCAACTGCAATAGGGTTTGAACTGCATCCTGCTCTGCTCAGGAAAACCAACTTGAGTGGGCTGAGGAGTCTGTTGTGTCTGCGTGGGAGCTGAGTGGGTGGGTGGGTGGGTGGGTGAGTGGACTGAGTGAAGTTTAACTTTGGCCAGGGCCACATCCACGCTCGAGTCATTCAGCTGCCAATCTCACCTGTTTTACCCTGCTCTCAAACATCACCCTCTGGGTCCATCTCTCTGGGAGTGAGTCCTTATCATTAAAAAGTGCTGGATACGTGTTTTACTGAATCCCTCAGCATCTGAATTTAGCAACTCTAGTTCTGGTTAATCTGGTTCTGTTATGAATATTATGGGCTTTTAGGGAGGGTTGAATCTAGAAGCCCAGCTCCCACTTTCTCCCTTTTCTGAATCAGACCTCCATTGCTTTTAGCTCATTTGTACCATTACACATGAGAGAAGAAGCCACACCAGAGGTTACACTTCTTCTCTCTACCAAAGTGTGACTTCAGCTGGTGTCCTTCTGTGTGTAAGGATATGGTGGGACAGTCATTTACCTGTTTGGACTGATCCTGACACCTGAGGCAATGGAAAGTAATCTTCCATCCCAGGCTGCAGAGTCAGCAGGTTAAGTTTTAACGAAATCTTCTTGAAATTGCCAAGTAGAGGTGTTAAAAAAAAAAAAAGAAATCTTCTCTATTTCAAATGTTTTCATTTTGAAGTATCTCTCTTTTCCATTTTCTTGATTCTTCCCCATATTTATAATTCAAAAGCATTATGGGAACAGCCACCAACATTTTTCATTTATCAAATACAGGGATTTTGACATATGCTATATATTAACATAAATTTCCTTATGCTGTCTATGAAAAACGTATTTAAATAATACTGAGGAGATCACAATTATTTCCTGGTCAAAACTCATGCCAAAAAGTCTACTTGCCTGTGCTATCATTTGGAGGGAATAAATTGCCATCGTATCTATTATCAACTTTTCCTTTTTAGGGAAACACCTGCATAATCTGCAGAGGGAAATCTGGCAGAACTCCACTTCAGCCTCCTCATGTCTCAGTGTTACTCTTATAGCTTGAGGTTAAATTCTGCTGGCAACACACATTTATGTTCTGGAAGCAATTTTTTGTTAACACCTATGGTAGCTCTTAGCATCAAGTTACTTAACAATTAGTAGAAATCATTGCAGTTGTGCTCTCTTTTATGTCAAATTCCTACCACAAAACCAAAAAGAGAATAAGCCACATCAAATGAAGAGAAGAAACACTACCTAAGTATTGTTTGGAATGAGGGGAAAAAGGTGTCAGACTCCATGAATCCTGTTATAAATTTATTTGTGCTGTTGATTTTATATGAGTAATGCTTAGACATTCCATATGCTGCATATAGGTCAGTGCATGTTTTAAAACAGAGCTAAATTTGTCTTTAGCCCTTCCTTTCTCCAAGGTTAGTAAGTTTTTGCACATCTGCAATTTTGACTTGGTCCGTATACCCTCACAGGTTTTCTTCTGAAAGGTCACATTTTTCCAATCAAAGAATATTTGCTATGAACTTAGGAAAAGAACCTTAGGTGCCTCCAAATAGTAAATTATGGTTTCATGCTCAGCTCTCACATCTCTGGACAAATGAGGTATGAACACCAGACACACAAAAAGTGACATTTTTCACATGCACTTGAAAATTTGTCTTCTGCAGGTAGAATCAAGTGGAGTTTCAGAGCTCTAACTGTGCAGTATTAATAGCATATACTGCAAACCTCTGGAGTGTTTTCAGTTGCCACACTGCCAACACAGGGAGAAATCCCTCTGCAAACCCATTCCATGTACTTGGCATGTCACCTTTGCGTGAAATGCTGACTGGAACAACTGATCATCAAAGTATGTGATCACAATGTACCACTCCACAGATCAAGAGAGGAACTTAGAGATTAGAGAGCTGGAGAAGGAGTGAGCAGATTGGAAATGGGAAAGATGATGAATTCAAGGGATTGGTAGCTGGACACCATAAGGCAATCATGGCCTGCCTCTCAGAGACATCTTGGTACCTGAATAACTTTGCAAATTTTCATCTCAGCATCAACATAAAAAGACAGAATCTGTGCTGCAAATAGGATTAATTAATAAATTTCCTCATTAGACATTCATATTTCTTAAAAGAAAGGACAAATTTCTTGGAGAAGAACAGCAGAGGGACAGACACTTTCTGCTGCAGGGGGAGCTGGAATCAGATTGTGCAAGCAGCATCAGTAAACTCCATCTGTAATTGTCATCTTCCTGGTGGGCCACACCATCAAGCATCTCCAAGGTCTGTCATGGTCTCTTTTCTCTGTGGCGAATAAGGATATTCATCAAAAAGCTCCAGGTTCCCAGGTCTCACACATGGGTGGCTCCGCTTGGGAGTGAAAGGATACAACTGTATTGGAAAATAGCCACATTATAAATCCAGCAAAGGAAGGGATTTTGTAATAAACAGGGAATATCAGAGACAAATGAGAAATAAAAAAGTAAAGAGCCCCCTCCAGTGTCACCACATACGTGATTAATGAGACTTAAGGAATTCACCAATAGACTCTCCAAGCAACTGAGTTCTGTTTCAATGGTATGCAGTCAGGTTGGATTTGTATTCAGAAATCCCAGCTGTACTCAATACCCAGGACTATTCCATATATGTGAAAAGAATTACATGCAGCTCAGCTAAGAAGAAAAGGAATTGCCATTCATAGGATATTTTTAAGGCCAGGATATTGCAATGGGCATTTTTACTATCTGACTGTTTCTTCTCTCCTTCTTTAAGTAGAATGCAGGGAAATTGGAAAGATATTAAGTTATCAAAAAGTTCTAATTTAACAGTGGCCTTCAGACAATCTCCATTTGGATGGCACGAAATGAAATTAATGTATTTTTACAAAAGCAAAACACAAATACAGTGCGGTGAAAAATTAAGACAATGAGGTTCTGTCTGCCTGACTTTTGTCTTGATATCTAACTTGCATGCTTAGCTTCTCCTTGAACCTGATCTCACTGTCAGTGGAAAGAAGACACACTTTCCCTGGGTACTTTATTTTTCAGACTGTTGGCTTCAGATCTGAAAAGTCCCCTGTGCATCTTGCACATTGGTCATCTTTCCATGTGTTGGAGGCCACACACTGGGTCTTTGAGACTGTGGCAGTGAGACTGAAGACTAATCGACTTCACATCTGTAAAAGACTTAAGGAGAGAAACCTGAATAAATATTTCAAGGGGTGGATAAAGTAGCATTTATACAATTCTGGTCCATTTCTAATACCCACTGAGATCCCTGGCTGTTTCATTGTGAAGCCAGAAGTGAACGAAAGCTGAGCTCCTTTCCCATTCATAGTTGTTCTCTTTTTATTTAAAACAATATTTTGAAACATTTAAACCATATGGTTTCTTTATAGATAGTTTACATTTTTCTGCAGTCAAAAATGTATCGATAGCTCCTTATTAACTGACAATGTGATACGATCATAATATATTAATAGTTAAGAATTAATATGTAAACTAGAAATAATACCTAGCTTAAAAATCAAGAATCTATATCTTAGGACAATCCAGAAAGGGCTGCAGTGGTTGTATGTGGTATGGATGGAAATGTTCTATGAGGAAAAATTGTGTTTAGTCTGGCAAAGATTCACTTGAAAAGTGGTTTAATGATAGTATACAAAACACAGACAACTGAAATCTGGACAAAAGACAGAGGTATTAGAGAACCTAATTTCTTCAAATTCTGTAAGATGATTAAAGTAAAAAAAAACAACCAGATCTTATTCTAACAGACAACTGCTGGTCTTGTGTAGCCCTTTAGCCTTTTAAAAATAACCAGGAGAATTGCAGAACAATTAGTAGAACAAATATTTGTTCTTACTCAAAGCATATTGAATAGATTTGGAACACAGGATGCAAGTAATTATCAGAATCAAAATAGGCTAATGTTCTCCAATGCTATTTGTAAAGCAATTTGAGTTTCATTATTAGAATGTGTATTTAACATATCATTTTGAATCTCATTACATGCTATTTGGACTAAGCTTAATAGGATTATTATTTTTGGCATTCATGGTCATGCAATATCCATAAACAATGTTTCTGAACCCTTTAATACAAGAAACAGACATATGGTGTCAAGAAATGAGCAGGCTTTTCAGCATTTTTAACAGCACACTTTTAACACACTTTCAATTTCTGTATTTCTAGGAATATTTGTGAATGTGTCACCATTAAAGTATTACTTGCCCATCTCTCTGCTTGTCTATTCTGTCTTCTACACATGGGAATAAACATGGTTTCATTAAAAACCTTATTATATTATTTACGGCCCATGCTTCATTCTGAATTTTTTTCGAGCACATTTCTAGAGAATTACTTAATATTTATGAGGTGATAGAGAAAAAAACCTTAGCACTTATCTTGTTCTAAAAGTACAAAAAAAGGAAGCAGTATAAATCTTATTTCCCAAATATGAGAAGTTAAATTGTTTATCCCCACATCTAACATGGTTTCTAATGTGCACACGAAGCCCCCATGACTGGCAGTAGCTGCTCTACAGTGTCTACACAATGAGATATTGTCCACAGAAACCTCTGAGACCCACCTTGAAAAGCCCAAAATCAGAAAAAGGTGGAAGCTGCCCTGCCCTTCAGATAAGAAACCATGCTGATAGCAACAAAACTGAGTATGCTTCCTATTCACCCATTGGGTGTCATATCCATTACACATCCATGTGATCAGTGTCCATCACATGCTGATCTTACAAATGGTCACTGAGCTTCAAGATGAACATTTATGAATGGATATGCTAATGGAATCACAGGATGCTCCTGGTTGGAAGGAACCTTTAAAGACCATTTAGTCCAACCCTCCTGCCATGAGCAGGGACATCTTCCGCTAGACTAGGCTACTTAAAGTCCCATCCCACTTTACCTTGAATATTTCTGATAATGAGACATCCACAAGTTCTCTGGACAATCTGTTCCAGTACCTCACCACCCTCAAATGTAAAAATGTAAAAATGCAAAAAAATAAAGTAAAAAAACTTCTTCCTTATGTCCAATCTAAACCTACCCTTTTCCAGTTTAAAACCATTTCCTCATGTCCTGCCACTATAGGCCTTGGCCTCCATCTTTCTTGTAAGCCCCTTTTATGTAATGACAGGCCACAATAAGGTCTCCTCCAAGCCTCTTCAAAACATTTAAAGCTTGATATCTTCATACCCCACCAGTCTCTGCTTGCTCTCCATGGCCACCTCTTCTGAGAAAGGTGGAAAAATCACTTCTGTCACGTGATTCTGCATCATGGCCAGTATCTGAGTCAGCCAGCTGGGACCTGCCATGTTCCACTGGAGGTGCCAAAGGAGGTCACAGAACTTGGACAGAATAAACCTTTTGTAATATGTCAGCAAGAAATGTCTAGTGGTTTGATCCCTGTGCATTCAGTCATGATTGCCCTCATAATGTGTGCTGAAGGGAGGGAATGAATCATCAGACAGGATGTCAGATGGAGCCCTCTTTACAAGAGGTTGAATTTTTGCTTTCTTTATCTATATTATTTAATTCAATGTGATGTCTATAGTATGCATAAATATCTGTCAATGGATTCAGTGCAGAAGAAGGAAAAAAATGGGTATGTATGAGAATATGGTGATTTTAACCATTAATATGGAGTCAGCAAGAAGTTCGTAAGAGGAATTGAAAACACCTCAGTAAATATTTGGTGCTGCCTGACATAGTGTATATCAACCCCATCCAAGTGATTGGCCTCTGAGGTTTTTTCCTTTAATCTTGCCTTGACTGAGTCTTTGTGCTAAATTACAAGCTCTTTGGGGGAGGGACTGTGTAAATGTTCAAGGAACACCTACTGCAAGAGGGTCACAATTATGACTTGGCAGCATTTAAGAAATAATGAAGAAAAGAAGAATGAGAGTTGGGTTCTTGAAATGGCATTGTTCAACCTTCAATATCCCACAAAGATACAATTGAAAGTAACTAAATAGTAGGCTTAGTCCCACCAGTCTGAAAGAATTCCTGAAAGAATTTCCAGCCTCTTCAAAACAACAAAGGAAGCTGCCAGTCTGGCATGTAAGGATAGATTGGTGCCTGGTGGAAGTAAATTCCTCGTCTGAGGCAAACATTTCAATTACATAGCAGGAAATCCTATAGCAAAGGAGTTTCTGCCACATTCAGGAAGATTAGGAGGGCTTGACTCTACTCCTTGCACAGCAGAGAAAGCTGAGAACATTTCTCTGGCTCCCCAGAGCAAGAAAAAGGGTGATTCTGTTAATTCTGCCTCTCATCCTTAAACAGGTCCTGTGATACAAGATTGAGCCCAGGTCTCAATGAAGTGTAGGTCAAACCATGTGAAATTAAACAGGAAGTAAGGGGGACAGATGCCATCTCCTCCAAAACTGCAGAGGAGCCAGCCTGCAATTAAGCAACCTGAAACTAGCCAAGAACGCAAAGTTTAGTAATTTGTTGTTTCCCAATTTGTTAATACATGGTCCAAGATCAAAATTTTGCAACAGATGTTGTTTTCACCAGAAAATTTTAATTGCATTATACCAAAATTTAGGCTTTTGTAATTCAGTGCAATCTCTCCATTATGTTTAAAAAATGTGTGTAATTTAAATTTATTGTTGTATTTCAGCACAGTGATAAACAGCAAAATATTAGGCATTACCACATAACCATGCTGTGCTCTGCTCAAGCTTTTGTTTTACATCTGAGACATCCATTTTGAAACTGGATGCTAACTCATTCGGTAACTCTTTGGATTAATGGGTTTCCTCATGTGATTTTGGGAAGCACTTCTTTATTTGAAACATTCCTGTTCCAGCACTGCTTTACCATAAATTTGCATAACTAAATATGATGGAAACCAAGGGAAAAAAATAGATCATAAATTCATGAGATTTACAAACAAAAGGAGAATAGGGTGATGATCTGTCTCCTTGCAAATATGGGGCATCATGGGGAAAAAAGGACAAAGCTGCAAGAATTGAGCTAAAGACAAGTGTTCCAATGGCTTCTCTTTTTCCATTCACACCAAAACTGGAGATAAGTCAGAAAAGGCATTCTATCACTACTATGGAAAAGCTGTAATCAAGCTTGTTATTAAATATGCTTTTTTTTCTTCTGAGTGAGAACAGGATAGTGCTCATAGGAGTTGTTTCAATAAGAAGTGCTTGTCTATAAACAGTTTTATACCGCTGTAACTAAAAACAGAAAATTATGACCAGCAGAATTGGTGCAGCCCCACAGTGCAAAAGGAGATCTCTTGACGTGTGTTTAATGCTATTTATGCTGCAGGGCATTTTAACTGGAGGTTTTTGTCTCTGTTCACCCAGCAGGTGCCATAATGGCTATCGGTCCACACAGACTCCTGTGTCCTGGCACTGCTACTCCCACTCAGTGCTGCATGCTGTCGTATGGTGAGGCTGGGAAAAGGGCTGCCACAATATCAGCGTGTCAACCACCTCTGTCCCGTCTTCACCTGATTCCTCAAGGCACCTTATTCCAAGTGCAAATGGACAAATGGTACTGAAGGGACCAGATTCATTTTGTATCTCTGCAAGGTGAGATTTTTAGCTGTACTGCTCTGCTCTCAATCAAACTCTTCTTTCAGCCTTCAAGGTGCTGGTTTGGAGGAAGGCAGAGAAATGGAAATTTGGGGGAATGTCTCCTGCTGTTAATATTAATTGACCTAAGGCAAAGATGAGTGAAATTAAGAAGAGCAGATACAGAGGAAACATAAATGTTTGTAGAAAGGTAGAAGTAGAAAAGCTTTGGCATATGCATGAATATTATTAAAACAGCTTTTATCCTGGGCATAAATACTTAGAATATTTGTGCTTTAGAAACTTAAGAAGGAAAAAAGAATCATTAAAATAGATTCTGAAACAAGATTCATATCACACAAAGTGTATAAACTTTAAAAACCTTCTCATATCAAACCTGTTTTGTCAAAGAAACAACTCAGAGGTAATGGAGTCTCCATGACAAAGAATGTATCTCTGCATGAGAGAAAACTATCACATGTACAGAAAACTCTTGGAGTAAGCCAGTCTGCACTTTGCCAGGCCAAATGCTGCCATAGCACTTGGGAAGCAAGGAGGCATGCAAGAGTCAAGGGTGAAGGAGTTGGATGGCTCAAGGCTGGTTCCCAGGGATAGATTGCAATAATAACACTGAACAGTCTCCGCTGGCAGTGATCACAGCTGAGCCCCTTGGGTCTTCTTGGGAGACAGGGGATGCTGTACCAAGGGTAAACATAGCCTGAACAACTCAGGCTAACCCTCAGTAAAAACCAGCAAATACAACAGAAATCCAGGAGCCTGAGTTTTAAGTATATTGGTAATACAGGAGAAAGCCAAACCGTAAGGCTGCCAAGAGGCACAAAATAAAAATCAGTTTGCTGAGCAGTCGGGACTATTTTCACACTTTACCTTTTGTTACAGAAATCCATTCCTTACTATGTTTCACTAAATTACAAAGCAGGGTTTCATCCACAAGGAATGTTTGTCTTACAGACCAGATCCTGTTCCAGCTTGGACCATTGCACCTCAGCCATCCTGCTGAATTCATGGGACACTGGAATCAGTTCCACAGACACATTTGGGCATGAAATTCATAGATTCACAGAGTCATTAAAGTTGGGAAATACGTCTAAGATCATTGGGTCCAGCCATCAACCTAACACTGCCAGGTCCATCACTAAATCATGTCCCCAGGTGTCACGTGTACATGTCTAAAATACCTCCAGGGACAGTACGCAAACAGTTCCCTGGGCAGCCTTTTCAAATACCTGACCACCCTTTCAGTGAAGAAATTTTTTCCTATTATTGTATATAAACATCCCCTGGAGCAATTTGAGGCCATTTTCTCTCATCCTGCCACTTGTTACCTGGGAGAAGATGCTGACCCACAACTTGACACAACCTCTTTTCAGGTAGAGAGAGGTAAGGTCCCTCCTGAGCCTCCATTTCTCCAGATTAAACACCCCCAAATTCCCTCAGCCACTCCTCATCAGGCTTATTCTCCAGACTCTTCACCAGCTTCATTACAATACTTTGGACATACTTCAGCACCTTTTTGGACACACTAGAGCACCTGAATGATCATATCATCATTGGAAACAGAAGTAACTATAGCCAGAAAGAAAGCTGTATTCCACCCAAACTAACTTTTTCCGGCTTTTACCACAGCCATCATGTATCTTCCCACAGGTTTATTTTCTAATCACTAATTGTAGCCACACACTAAACAAATATATTTGTTCACCCTACTCCACATTTGAAATTCATACACAAAGAGTGTGTTCCAAAAAGACTTCACAAATAATGAAGAAGATCAAAAAGTGAGTTCATCTCAAGATCTGCCTCATTCTTCCTATGAGAGGAAATGACCCCTTGCTCTTTGAGAAGGTTTAGAATAAGTGAAGTGTAACTTATATTCTGTTTGGCATGGATAAGGTCTTGGAAATCATAGCATCCAGAGGGTCACCTCTTCTTGCTTGAAAGAGACACCCTGGAATGTGTGGCAAGTTGTTATTTTTCAACAAATCTCTGTTTTGTGGTCTTGTTGGTTTGTTTGGGTTTTTTTGATTTTTCTTTTGTTAAACACAGATAATGGCCTATTGGAAGCTAGAACTGGCAAGCCTCTTAAAGCACTGTTATGTAGATAAATTAAATATTTGGATAAGTTAGGCTTATTTGTGTCAAATATTTATTTTGATTGAATGCTTGCTCACGTTTTCAAAAACAGAAATATGTTTGTTAATCCATAGAAAGGATTTGTATTGTTGGTTGCCAAAGAAGGCAGCTCCAGTATGGTTAAGCTGGTATAACTTGGGCCAAGAGCTGTTCTAGAGTCTGGCATCAAGAATCATGACTTTCCATTTCACAGACTGATCTTGGAGGAACAGGACCTGGAAATGGGGTGTTACAAAGATAATTTCTTATAAGCCAGTAAAAAATGAACCAATCGATGACTCTGGTTTTTGGTTTGTTTTTTTTTTAAGAGGAGGGGAAGAAAAATAAGTCAGGATAAAGTCTGGTTTTCTTTCACTAAGTGTGCCTCCTTACCTGTTTCCTGCTACTCAAACTCAGATTCAGTCACCTCATGTCAGGCATTTAGCTCTAGCCACCAAGTCAGAGGAGCATATAAGCTTTTATGTTCCTCTCATGGCCAGTAGATAGAGAGACGGTTCCAGAATGTAGTGTAGCTTGTGAGCTGTCATCTGGAAGAGTCTTTTTTCAATGACTGTTGGGGGTGTAGAATCTTCTAGCTTTTAAATGGCTCTGAATACCCAAGATGGATCTAAGTCACAGAACTCAGAGTAGCATTTCAAATGTCAACGTCATTTCAAAATTGCGAATATTCTAAATCAAAATAAACACGAATATTTATTTTAAGTTCTCAAAAACCTCTTAGCCTTGGAGCTCATGCAGACTTTGATATAGAGAAAACTGAGAGCTCAAGCCTTCAATCAGCAGCTGAACAATTTATCACAGGTGTCTGTCACTAGTTATGTGTGGTTAATATGAGTCCACCTCTCCACTAATGCACTAATGGTAATGAGGATCCACACCATCAGGCACAGAAATGCAGACAATCTTACTGCTTTAAATGACTTTCTATCAATCTCACTCTACGGTTACACTCAGCCAGTACACAGCTTGAAAATAGAGCTTAAACCAGCTCTTAAATAGATATAATTCATAAAACTATTTAAATAAACTGCAGTTGGGTTGCCAGGTGACAAATATGCACACAGAGACATATACAAGTGTTGCAGCACAGATTACTGCAACATGCATAAAGACAACAAGGCCCATGGAAAAATAGGGACGGATTCTTGATAGATGTTTCAGAGATGTTTATTTTCCAGCCGCATGGCCAGGGACTTGCCGAAGAGCTGCTCAATCACGGGACAACCTGGGTCCTCCCCGTGCAGGGGAACACAAAACAATCAATGGGGAACGGGATTCACCAGGGGCAGGGAAACCCCGTGCCTCTACCCCAGGGTCCCCTTTCCCAGGACCCCATGGCAGGGGGGAGGAACCCCAACATACAAGCCCTATGTATAATAAAAGAAAGTGATGTCAACTTAATTTTTAATCTCTCTAACTGCATATTAATGACAACAAAAGATTGTTTTGAGTGTACAGTCACTTCTTGATAGTTCATCAGCATTCATGGTATCATGCTGTATTACTAGGCGATTTTCTCTTTTTTCTGGCATCTGATGGAATGATTATCTTATTGACATTTATGAGGCAACTTTTCTTTTCCTCACCTAAAAGCTGTCTCTCCATGCAGGGTTGACTGTGCCAAAATACACACCTGATTTATGTAGTGGATTTGTTGCAGCACAATTGTCACTACACATAGTCATAAATGATGCAAGAAACCCATTAATACCTCTAAATCAGCATTCAAAGCTGTTTATTTAGATGTAGCCAAAGCCATGAGGTGTCTGGATAGATCCCAGCCTGGACAATGAGTTCAGCCATAACTCTGCCAAAGGCAAGCTACTTCTTTTCTACCAGGTGCTTGTCTACCACCGAAATTACTTAACACCTCAGCTGTCATTCAGTAAGATTATGAAAATGTCCCAGTTTCTTTAGCCCTTGTCTGCAGACTGTGGATGGCACCAGCTTAGTCCATCAAAACAGTGGGGTGAGATTTTCCACTGTGCTCATTTCACTGGACTGGTGTGTAATTGCGTTCAGAGGAAAATAAATCTTTCTAGAATAATCATGAAGCTCAACAACCTTTAATCCATCAGAGCATACTGGCATCACCTCCTTATATAATAAATACACGTCTAATAAATAAATGTCTAAAGGAGGCTTCATGGCAATAGAACCCCATTAACAGGGGTCAGGGTTTTACATCAAGGCCTGTTGGAGCCCTCTCCAAAGCAGTAGGCTTCTTTTCAGGTCTACTGTGGAGGTTTTGCTTTCTTATACAAGCGAATGTGGTTCACCTCAAGGGAAAAGAAAACAGATCATTTGATGGTTCACAGTAGGCCTGCACGCCACACTGCGAACCATGAAGGGCTCATGGAAATACTCCGGGTGGAAGGCACCGCAGCCTAATCCAGCAGACCTTTCCCTGGAGCCAGTTCTGGGGACCCAGTCCATCAGAGAATAATAAAATGGTGATGGAAAATGCAAAAACAAAATGCAGAAAGATTAATTAAATAAAGGGCATCCTTCCAAAAAAACCGTAACAACTCTGTGAAATGTGTTTTCAACACCACAATACTCCTTCTCTGTTTTGTTTCACAGCAAAACCATTACATGTAAGTGTTGCCTTTGAAACGCCAGGGAAAGACACTGATGAATGTTACACAGCAGACCAGAGGTTGCCAAAACTAACTGATTTCTGTTTAGAGACCGTAAGAGTGAAATCCCTGTGAAGTAGCAGAGCTTGAAGAGTAATTAGCTACAACCATAACAAAACAGTGAGCTACTCACCACTCAAATCTCTATGACTTCTCTGTTGTTATAAGTGACATTGATCTTGCAGGTTGCTGAGAATGGACTGTCCATGAAAAGAATTGCTTAGCAGGAAAATAACCAAATGAGTAAAATGTAAAAAGGTCATTTGTTATGATAAAAAATAAATTGTCAATGTTAATGAACACTGATGTACCTGTTCCCACATTATAAAGACTTAAGGCAAAATTAATCTAAATACAATCCCACCTACTCTTGTGGACAAACACTGAGAGTAACTGTGTCACAGCAGTTGTCATTTCATCATTTTACAGCCAATAGTTAACTCAGGTTGTTGGGTTTGGGGGGATTTTTGCCCTTTCATTAGCTAGACAAAAGGAATTTTCTCATAATATTTTTTTTGTACTTTGCTTTTGAGCATTTTTGCTAATATATTACTATTTTTTGCCTTAAAAAAAAAAAAAACCAATCACCAGTCCAGTCTGCATATCAAATGAAGTGACATTCATTTGTTGTGCTTTCTACACCTGCTGTGCTCAATGGCAGAGTGGTGAAGTAACAATAGATGGTTCACAGTGGTGACGCACATTGGCTGGGATCAGTAACGTTACTCTTCTAATAAAGCACCCTATAAATACCTTAAAAAACCTCATAAGACCCAGAAATACCTTTTTTGGTTCTTCAGGGACAAAAATGGACAGACTAGAACATGAAAATAAACATTTTCGTAATATAATCACATATTAAGAATAATTAATCACTAGATAGGTAAGGGTTTCTTATTTCTACGCTTCTGCTCTCTTTTATTATTTTCTTGACAATGTTGTTTGTATGCTAATAAGAACTGCTCTTCACTTTCCAAATGATTGATTGAAAGTAATTCTAAAATAAAAACTTAATAGATCTGAAATTTAAACTCAATATAAATGTGAATTGAATAATTGAAGTCCAGGTTGAATAAAGTATTGTGGATCAGATGTTTGATATGGCTGACCATGATTTTCACTAACCTTCGGTCAAACAAAACCTCATAAGAGAACACCTTTAAATTCTGCAGAAATCCAGTATGAGATTCCTTAAAGTTCATATGGATTCCTTCCCTAGGACTTCTAAGGGAGACATCTTAAAAATCATAAAAATAGCCAGATCTAGTTAAGTTGTCATAGGCTTTTTGTACAGATGAAAATATAACAGCAGGGCAGCATTTTATTGAATTTAGTCTACTTTTTATTGGACATATTTCAGCCAATTGCCATTTTGACTATCCTGGCCACTCTTTTGAGAATTCAGTTTTTCTGTAATTTCAACACATCCAGAGAGCAAACTTGGAAAAATGCCTTTCCCACCAAAACTACCCACAAATTGCAGAATCAACACAGAACTATTTTGTAGTGATTATTCCAGCGACAGGATTCGAACTTAACATCCTCTGATCCAGGGGACTGAGATAATTTATTCACTCTTTATGAAAATAAAACCCAGCAATGTCCAAAGGAATTACCCTCTTCTGTAGACTGAAACAATTATATAAAATGGTTTCCTTGTCAGCCATGGGAACAGTAGTCCTTTTGACATCACAGTTTTTTCTAATACTGTCAAAAGTCTAAATGAGAATATTAGGATTTAGCACTAGAGCCCCAGACTTGCTGACTTGGAAGTGTCAGTATTACTGCACAATTTAGTTAAAACATCTTCTTTCTTTCTGAGCTGTTACTCCGTTTTATATCACGGCTATTTGTATACTGTGACTTCTGCAATAAAATGCATTGAAATCCAAGCTTCAGAAAAGTCTGACTTCAGGTCATTTTGAAGTGGAAAGAAAATTTTGTGCCCTATCTAAAGAAGTTTGCTACTTGACATAGTTAACACAAGTTTCTGTAATCAGACTGTGATAAATCCTGTCACTTAAGACCAATTTTGACATTTGCCGTTGCAGATACACATGGAGAGGCACTTGTTCCCTGAAGCAACAGAAGTCTAGAGACTTTAGCATAAAACTGACAAGCTCTGGAGCCCTGGCTGTCCCATTAGCACAGGGTTTATCAGCAGTAATGATAATGAAAATTACTGAGCAGAGATCTGTGACCTGGACAACGTGGTGGCAAAATACTTCAGTCTCCTCGATGTTACAGTTCCTAATATACCAACACACAATTACTTTCTATATTGCTTGTTTCATTCCTCCTTAGCTTCAGAAAGTCTCTGGTGAAAGAAGCAAGTGCATGAACTGGTCCCTTGCTGTCCACAATCCCCTTTTCTGCCGCCTTTAATCAGTAGCTAGGTTATCCCATTAATCTTCACTCTGAGAGAGGAGTCATCCAACCTACCAGCTCACAATTCATTTCCTCCAGATCTCAGTGGACCACCAGTCTTTCCAGGAGCTTCTTCCTCTGATTTCTCTCGGTAATTTCTCATAACAACTTTTCCATGACATAGGATACTAGACAACAAGGAATGTCTCCAGCAGTACTGTAGAGAACAGCAGTGAATGCAAAGAACAGCAGCTGGGAAGAGTTGTGTGACTGCGTTATTTAAAACCCTTTCTGAATCTCCATTTTCAGTAAAGATAAATTTAAGATGTAACAGGAACAAGGTCTGTTTTTACAGCAAGACTCAATCAGCATCTGTGCAGTCTAGAATTTGTTCCTCTAGCTGTAAAAAGTAGAAACAAATATGTAATTATTATTTAAATTTACAGGAGCAACACAGGCATCAGGAAAATAAGTCTGCTAGAGGCTGGAGAAAATGTTGACAGAAAAATAATGGACATAAAATCTCTAGAAATAAATGCAGGTGGAAAATTACAAACAAAGAAACCCCTTTTAAATCTTTGGAGTGGAGCACTGTTGAAAGAGGGAGAGTGGAATACAAATAGTTTCTACCTTCCCTCAAGAGTTTATAACTTCATCAATAGAGCTCTCAGTTGGGATTGCCTGTGGCAGCAGTGGCCTTGGTAGTGTCTCCTTCAGGCCTTTTTTGTACACCTTCACACCACTACTTCTACAGTCATCACCCAGCTCCCCCCCAGAAAGGACTGAGCTGATGGCAAGAAAGAAATCTCCTGATTTTTTTCATACTGTCCTGCCACCTGCTTGTCACATGCCATTACTGAGTGCTTCTTCTCGTTTGATACTGGTTTTGGTTATGTGTACAGTAAATATGTCTACAGAGAGAGAACTGAGACATGATTGTCCCTGTTTTGTTTCAGAAAAACTGACCCTTCCTGTGCCAATTTGTTTCCAGAAAATAAGAAAGCAGAGAACACTTGCAAAAGAACAGGAGGAAAAGGCTTCATTATAGCTTAATTTTCTGTTAGCTAGGTAATTACATTTCCAAAATATTTCTTAAACCTTTCTATATTGCAGTTTTCAATTATCAAGCCAGAGGACACTGGAAAGTGATAATTAGGTGTGAAACACCACTCATGCCCCTGCAGATAGTCCTCCTGCCAGCCATTTAACACTTGCTCTGGTGCCAAAGCTATGAATGCTGTGTTTTTCAACAGCATTTAGGTGCTAATAAATTATCCAACAGTATGAAAGCAATGGCCTGCCTAGATGGGGGAGTTTCACTACTGAAGTCATGGGCATTTATAGCCCCGACCTGCAGAAACCAGAGCTACCCCATCCAGGGAAGGGTGGGACAGGCTTGTTGGCAAAGCTGCTCTATTTCCACAGCAGCAGAGGCACCCCAGGACAAGTCAAGGGTGTCTGTCCCACACTCCAAAATGCCTCTTTTTGAAATGGGAAGCTAATTTATGGGTAGGATTCGATTTTAGATGCACCTCAAGTGTGTCCAGAGTTTGATACTTGCCAGCTGGGGTTACCCCATGAAGATACAGTCATCTAGACGGGTAAATTCCACTTGTCCTTTTTCCTCATTATTAAAAGCTCCTTAAGTATGACTTAACCTAAATCCTTTCTGAAGCAATACCGAGCCAAAAACGCTACCCACCAGCCAGTAAAAAGATGTCAAGAGTTATAATTCTTCTGGACTATGTATGTTGCATTCACCTCCTTAGTTTGTAGCAAATAAATTCTCCACTAGAAATAACATTTATGTGGATTTACAGTTCAAACCAAGAGCACCAAAAGTAGTTCAGCATCTGAACATCTACCTGGCTGCTAGCACACATTTCAGAGGCACTAACTGAGTAGACATAAAGATGTCAAAACCGCTCCTCTGTGCTGCATACGCCAAATCCTATCCCAGGACTGGAAATTACTTACCACTTTATGACTCTTTGCGTATATGCCTCATTCCCCATTCCTAAAATTTCCTGTGGAAGACACACGGCATCTCTAAGTGATCTGAAGTATATGATACCAACACATCTGGCAGGATTAGAAATGGGCTCAACTGGTCTAAAACATGGTTACTGGTAGAGCTAGAAAAATCCACATGCACATGCATTCAGATATATTTTCCAAGCAAGTGCCTGCTATGTTCAGAAGCTGTGTTTTTTTCACTCAACAGTGGTATCAATCAGGGATTGCCATAGGGCAGCAATATTGCATCATGGGAGGGAAAAATCTAATACAAATGAGACAATGGCAAGACCCAGAGTGATACAAAACATAGGCATGCCTAAAATAGCTGTTTATTTTTGCCTTAGGTGCTTCAGGGCGTCCTACCTGGCATTCATCTGCTGCCTCAGAAGGCTGCAGGCTTTGGCCGGTCCTGTGTCTTACTCAACAACTCCTGTGACTACTCCGGTGTACTGGGACTGGCTGGGGTGGAGGCAGCTCTCCTGTATGGTCCTATGCTTTGAACTGGCAGCTGAAGCAGTGCTGATAACACAACAATGATTGTACAGCTCGTGAACAGAGCTTGCACAGCAGCAAGTCTTCCTTTCACATTTTGCTCCCAGTGAGGAGGCTGGGAGGACTGGGAGAGGACCCAGTTGGGACAGCTGACCCCAGCTGACCAAAGAGCGATCCCACCGTATGACTGTGCTCAGCAATAAAAGCTCAGGGAAAGAAGGAGAAATGGAGGTCCATTTTCAAGGTTATTACATTTGTCTTCCCAACAGTTACATTCTTTCCTCAAAAATGGCTGAACAGCTGCCCACCGATAGAAAATACTAGACAAATTCCTCTTTTTGGTTTGCTTGCACAGCTTTTTCTTTCCCTATTAAACAGTCATTATCTCAACCTGTGAGTCCTTTTGCCCTCTACTTTCTCTCTGTCCTGCTGGGGGAGAGGGAGTGAGTAGGTGGGTGTGCACTTGGCCTTTGGCCTGGAGCAGCCTTTGACTCCTAAAGGTACCACTAGATATCTATATTTAGGCATAAAACTTGGTCTCCTACTGCTCACCCTTAAAGAAGTTTTGTGTCAGAATAACAGGTATACAAAACCTTAAAGAGAGTAGAAAGAAATGAAAATGAAGCATAGCCACAAAAGCTTAGCAAATACTCGTCCATTTTGTATGGTAACCCCCAAATTGAAGAATATGATGGGATAAAGGCTTACACATCTTCCATTCCTGTACTTCCTGAATCCAACCCTGTCCATGTCTCTTTCTCTTCCTGATATTGTGTTTGCTTTAAACTCTTGACCATCTACCAGGGCTAAAAAGAAAAGCTGCAACCAGTTCCCTGCACTCACTGCCTTGAGAAGTGCTGGCCTTGCTCACTACTGAGTTTATTTGGGGATTGCATATTAATGGCAGGCCCGAGGAGATTTGCTCACTTATCTCCTCCTGGAAGAAACTGAGCCAAATGCCATACAAATGTATATTTTCTCTCTATAGCAGCATTGTCTTTGGTAATCACGGTGCTCTGCTGGCAACCAAACATCTCACATACTGCAGGTCTTTTGTGAAGAAATGAAAACAAACAGTTAAGGAAAAATCACTTCAGAAAAAATTTCAGCAACACTGAAATGGTTTAAAGCTCCTCTTTCTCTGTAAATAAAGTGGTAAAGAGAACGAGATATTTCAGTGAAGTGCTCAGCCGCAGCAGAGGCACAGATGAATGGAACCAATGTATGCACAACTAGAAAATGTTGAGTAGGGAAATTGTTCTACAAATGCCTTTTTTCCTTTCATCTGATCCCCCTGGTACATGCATTCCTCAGGAAAAGTGCTGTGTTGTTGTGGCAAAGGGATTTTGCAAGTATGAATATTGATCTATCCCCTAACAGAGGGAAATTCTTTAGGTACAGTGTAACTTGTGCCATTGTGTTGGAGTGCTCCAGTCAGTAAGTTTTGTGCAAAGGAATTGGATGATTGGGGATTTATACACTGACAAAGAACCTTTGTCCCATCCTCTATAAGTAAAGGCTTTAGAATCCAGTACATGTATCCTCCTTTATTATACAGATATTTTTTATCTGCTATGCCAATATAAAAAGACCTTGAAGTAAGTAGAGTGGATATCTTTAGGCCTCTTTACATTGCCATAATACTTCATTGATATTTTATAGAATACTCTATGAGACAGAGGCTATGAATATATTAAATTTTAGTGCAAGCCAAAGATTACACAGCTAGAACGGGTCTGGCCTCAAAGGAGAACAGATAAGGTGACATTTTTCAGCCACAGAGTTGGTGGCATCTTGCATTTTCATACAGACAACATGCAGCAGCTGTACTTGAGTTCACTTCTTACACCTGCACACACCTACAGTGCTACTTACAGAAAAAGCATTTCAAGAACCTGGAAAGAGAAGCTGGATGGCATCATCCACACTTTCTGATTTTCATTAAATAGACAACACTCCTTCTAGTCACCTTGCTCTGAATCAGATACTACCGGAGACATTTTCAGACAACTTCTGATTGATTTTATATTATCATTTTAAATGCTGATAAAATGTCTGGAGTCATTGCAAGTGAAACTGTCAGGAGATGGCTTTTCTGGTTTTTCATAGCTGAACAGGATGTACAGAAGGAGAAGGTATTTCAGTGAAAAATGGTAGAGATGGCTAGCAAAGTTGCTGATCTACTAGATCACAGGAAAAAATGCCGATTTAACCTGAACAGCAATCTGGAGCTTGTATTTTACACCTTTTCTCTACTTTCCACTATTAAAATAATGCTTAATGCACTATCCAGATTGGATCTTTTCTTGTGGATCCAAGTTGTAAAGAAATTTTTAATTATTTCAATAACTCAGAAAAAAAATCTTTAACTTAAGCACTGTATCAGACTTGGGGTTGAATGCTGGGTTTTAGTCCAGAGGCTGAAAATAACAATTTTATCTATCAGGCTACGGTTTCAGAAAACATAGCAAATTTATGATAATGGTTGATTAGAAACCAACACCATGAAAAATTTGTTAAGTTTTCCTCTGTGAATATATTTATAACCTTCACAAGAAAACACTGACTGTGGATGCCCCATTCCTCGAAGTGTTGTGCACATCCCTTCCAACTCAACCCATTCTCTGATTTTTTGATAATATGGTCTAGCTTTGCATTCAGCCCTGCTTTGGGCAGGCAATAGGACCAGATGACTAAATTATTCTGTGACTCTATAAGTGGTAAAATAAAATTTCAAAACTGCTGCTGTTTATTTATTGTATTTGGGAAGAAATTTATGAACTTTTTTTGCTCTTGGGAAACAATTCATGGACTTTACTTGCTCTTTGGCTTGCAAACTCTTAATCAAACTTACTGTTCAGAAGTATTTCATTCTTTCTTGATATCAGTGAGAAGATTTGAGTGAGTGACTTGTGATTTGGGGTATCTTCTTTTTTAAAATCTTTTAAGGGACACCCACCTGTAGGCAGGGCCAGTGGGGCACTGTGAAGCAGAGAGGTGACCAAATCCCTGATGGTGACAGAGAGTTAACAAATTAAAAGGTACCAATTGAGCTGCTGAAATTCTCAATGCATGCACTATTGCAAATATAATATAATTTAGCCTTAAATGCTCTGTCCCTGAAAACTTTATTCCATTACTTGGCCCTTTCCATGTGCTAGCAGTATGTTCACAGTCAGTGGGAGCCCACAGATGTATTGTAACTTGACAAGGAACAGTGACATGATGATCTATCTGAGCCTTCCTGTGCTTCCTCCTGAACTTTGACTACCATCATTATTGGGGTCCTTTATTATTAATCTACTTAAGAAAGCAAGAAAGAGTGACTAAGTAATCACTGAAAGGTGATAAACTCCCAGAGCAGTTCTTCAGACGGTCTAATGAAGCCCAAGCACCAGTCAGATCAGCAATTTGGCACACAGGTGGCTCCAGGGTGCAGTTCAGCCCCCTTGGAACCTCTGGAAAGACTCTGGGAACTAGATGATGCCCCAAATTAACAAAAGCTGTTGTTCCACAGGCTGAGTGACATTGAGTATTCCCAAACGGTTTTTTTATTATTATTATTAGATTAGAATCTGTTCTTAAATCACTAAATTGTGTGGAAATTTCCCATTCCGGAAGTAAGCAAACATTCAAGAGTATATATATTTTACTTAGCAGCTACCAGAGAAAAATATACAAAGTGGGAATCTGTTAAATACAAAACCTAACTGGATATAAAAATGTATTCCCTTGTCAGGTCTGTTTCTTTAATAGAGTTTCATTAAAGACAGAACCATTGTTTTATGGAATATTCTGTGGTTTAATAAATAAAATATGCAGCCATTTAATGTATCTCAAAAATTTCAGTTTTGCATTGTAGTATAATTTTTCATCAGCATAAATTTCTCTCAAATAACTCTCTGCTAAAAGGCTTCATTTTGCTTCAGTACTTGTAAAATACTTTCTTTGATTGGTTTTGTTACCTCTGAGTTCATTTTTATTTATCCAATCCAGACAGGTGACACTAAAGGTATAGTTCATTAATTAAGAGTTGAACGGATTCTTGGAACTCAATTCCTATAAAGCATAAATTTAGACTAGTAGGGTCCAAAATGGGGTAAAAGGGTGAAATCTGAGAGGTATTTGTTGAGTTTTGTGAAATACCTCAGTTGTTTTGTTCCTTTTGCCTAATGGACTGGTGATGATGACAGTAAAACTGGAGCAGTCTGTGGCACACTGTAAGGAAAGGAAAACAAAAAGAATAAGATTTAGAAAAGTCAAGATATTTTAATTTCATGTCTACTACAGTCACCCAACCCTAAACCTGAGCACAAAGAGGAACCTGGAGCTCTGAACATACATGCAGTAACAGTATCTGAAGAAAGGCCAAAAAAAGTAGGTAATGAGAAATGCTTCCTGGTTTGGTCCAAGAAAGGATGCCCCTCTGCCAGACTGAATCAGCTTTTTGTTTGACATAGTCATATATAGTTTACTATATGTAGGGACTTTTATATTTATATATTGAAATTCACAAACACAGAAATATACATCTACAGTATAGTTTTATGTGTATTAGGCACATAAGCAAATGCATAGTTATTGGAATTAAGACTGAGTAAATAGTTCTGGAATCCAGGAACAGGTTTCCAGGCTTCATTGTTACCCTGGTTGAGTCATCACTTAAAACATGTTTAAACAGAGAACATAAAACCTACATGCTGCAATTGTCTCTGCAGCTCTCAGTGCATGCTGTCAGCTTACACTTTAGCAAAAGGGTGTACACGACTGTACATAACTGGCACATCTCAGGGATGATGGAGGGGACACAACATTATATGTCTACTTTAGAAATGCTCTGTTTCACCTGAGAAATAAAGACTTGTAGTGCAAATGTGCTTCCGGCCTGAAAAATCTCTGCCAATATTCAGAATAGAAGAGAGACAAACACTTTACAGAGTCAGAAAAATGCTTGAAGCAGCTGTAAGAAAGACTCTCCATCCTTTGATTCAAGGTCTTCTCAGCCATATGCCCGAGTTCACACATGGGTAACAGAACTGATCCAGGCCTGAGTAATTTTCATAGTGTTCTTTGCAACATATCATGCAATGTTGTCACAATAGTCTCCTCAGGTCTTGAAAGAGCAAACCAGAAGGACATATACAATATCTTTCAGGATATTTGGATAGAGGGCCTCAGTCCACTTATAAGGTGAAAGAGTTTAAAATGTTATCAGAAAAAATAAGGGACTGATTTGCCCAATGTATTGTTACAAAATTCTTAGCTTTGCACAACACTGAGCAAAGCTACCAAATTTAAAACAATAACAATTAAAATTTAAATTAGTTTATTAAGTAACTTGTCAATAATTCAGACACTGTATCTGCCCTCTTGTTTCTCTTTCTTTTGGGGTTTTGCGATCACTGTTTGCTTCATTTGACCTTCAGCTCATCTAGATTCCAGTAAACTCCAATGGAGAAATGTTAACATTCTCCAACTTGGACTGACTCACCCAGAGATTTGGGGAATTTTCACAGAATTGGTTTGATTACCATACAAACAGAAAAGGGTGATTGTGGATGGGGAAAGTGAAACCACCACACCGCTTCCACACAGTGCTGTCAAATAAATTAACATTCCCTTCCCAGGAGGGGAATTTGGTGTGCAGACATGGGAGCACAGTCGGTGCCCATTAACACAAACAGGGATGTGGGGGAGCTGAGACTTGCCTGACATGGGCCATAACCAGTTACTCTCCTCATTTTTCCACCAGCTCTCCACTGGTGCCCTGGTGTTCTCACCAGTTATGATGTTTTCAGCCTTTGCTTGTCTCATAGTGTTAAATGTCATTGTACGTTAACAGGTACTTTTTGAAGAATGCAGGGTGTAACTTTGTTCTGCGAAGAATATTATAGGTGTAGTCTGGCATTCACACAGGCATATAAGTGTCCCAAAACCACTCTTCTATGGGACAGGGCAATAAGTCAGTATAAGCACATGTCTGCTGTATGTATGGCTTTAATGAGAAGAGGAGACAGTGTAGATCAGCCACGATACAGGTGGTGAGGATGTCAATCCTTCCAGCTAGGCCCATTGTAGTAGCAGGATGTCAAGCCCCCTCTCACATCACATTGTGGAGCACGATGCTGATTTCACCTTCTACTTCTCCTTTGATTGTTAAACACATAAAAAATGGCACAAACGCTTCACTCAGTCCTATAAATATTCTGCATACCCATTTAAACCACACATATGATTGCAGCAGCAACAATTTGCATGCACTGTAATCTCATGATGATTTAGTTCTAGAGATAATCACTGATTCACTAATTAATTTAATAGAAACTGATCCTTTCAGATCTATTGTAAGCTCTGCCAAATGTCAGAAGGCTTACAACCCAGCCAGTGAAAGAGTGGATTTTAACTCACATACAGAATATGAAAATTTTCTGACCCACAACCTCAGCACCACAGTCAGTTCCCTTGTGTGACTGAATCCCTGATTCCCTGTGGGGAAAGAGTAAAGTAAAGTAAAGTAACAAGCTCAGCTTGTGTTGAGATACTCCGAGTGTCTCAGTTAGATCCCTTTTGCATTGCAAAAAATTGGTTATGTACACTCCAAAGTGTTGACAATACACAATTACACACTGATCCCTTGTCTATAAACGACTGTAGCAATAATAGCACTTGAAGATGGGAAAAGCAGTATTTCTGAGACTTATAAATATTGTGGCATTTTTCTCGTTATAAAACTTCAAATTTTGTGAAAATTATATATTAAAGTAGCAATAAACCTCCATCAGCAACAGCTGAATGACACCCCCAGCCTTTCATTCACATACTTGTTCTGAAGCTCTTCCTCAGCCAACTTCTTGTACCACTAGTAATCTGTCACCTGGAAATGACGCTATATGTACTACTTATATCAGTGACAGTGCTCAAAACCAAAGTCAGACACAGATAGCTTCTACAGGATCTTTAAGGTCGTCATATGGAATATCAACTATTTCATGTTCAAGCTCTTTTTTCCACTGATTAGTTCCAAATTTGTTTTAAATACATGCTGAGAAGAAAGCAGCAGTATTAGACCCTAATCCGGCAAAAATCTAAGCATGTGGGTTTCTTCCACTGCAGTAGTAACATGACTAAAGTAGTGATGAAGTTTACTGAATTTGCTTTGCTTTGATGAAGTTGTATTTGTGAAAGTAAATCTAGTTGCTGCACTAGAGGGATGCAGTACATAGCTTTTCTAAATAGAAGATGAGCTATAAAATCTGATCCCTTTTTCTTCTGTGAGCTACATTATGACTCCTAGTTTAACCACAGAGCAAAGGAACAGCAAACTACCAAAGAGATGATGTTGGCAAAGCCCCAGTCATTATTTTCAAGCACAGTTTGTTTGAACGTGGGCAATTTTCTGAGTTCACTTTTGTCCTATGAGAAATGGGATCTCCTGGCTCCACTTTCTTCTACTATTCTCATGTAAACTCTGGTCTAGGACAACTAGATTGGGTGTTCTTTGAGGAAACATAGCAAACGCAATGGTCAAACATATCCCCTAGTAGCATATCCATAATTTTCAGTGACCTTAGCTCTTACAAGTCATGCAAATTATTTATGCTTGCCATTACAACCTTGTTTACTCTTTGTCTGCACTACGTAGGATCACAGAATGGTTTGGGTTGAAAGGGACCTTAAAGATCATCCAGTTCCAATGCCTGACATGGGCAGGGACACTTTCCACTAGACCAGGTTGCTCAAAGCCCCATCCAACCTGGCCTTGAAAATTTCCAGGGGTGGGGTATCCACAGCTTCTCTGCGCAACCCGTGCCTGAGCCTCATCACCCTCATAGGGAAGAATTTCTTTGTAATGTCTAGTCTAAATCTGCCCTCTGTGGTTTAAAAGCCATTGCCTCTTGTTCTATCACTACAGGCTCTTTTCTATAGTACCTCTCAGCTCTCTTGTAGCCATTTTAGGTACTCAAGGTGCTGTAAGCTCTCCCTGGACCCTTCTTTCTCAAGGATGAACAACTCCAAATTTCTCAACCCATCTGCATAGGAGAAACACTTCTTTGCCTTCACCCCATGTTTTTCATGTCTGGAGGGATTGCTACTTCCTCTAGCCCAGGTTTACACAAAGCTTGGAGGACATTCAGTTCATAACTCCTCCTTAGGCACTTAACTGTGGAAATTCAGAATAAAATAACATCAGTGACACTTTGGAATGCAAGGTAAGCCCCTAATCTCATAAAATAAGATGAGATCCTTGTAGGTCAGCGGAGAGAGAGAGACTTTAATACCTAACTGAAAAATGCCTGAGTGAAGACACGAACGCTCCCACAGAACTTCTTAAACATCTATGTATAATCCAGGCTTCATTGCAGAGGCCAAATTTATATTAACTTCAGCAGCACCAAGGCTTCACCCTCAGTTTTTAGTTCCAACAGGGTGGAAAGCCAACTTTGGAGAAAGTCATGAGACTGAGAAAAAGGAGAAATGTTGGGGGTGAACTAAAAATTAAAATGAATAATGAATTTCAACTAAGTTAGAGCTGGGAAAAACTGTCAATACTGACAGTGCTGTTTCAGCTGGGATCAGACTCTAATTATTTTATGAAGAATATTTTAGCAGAAGATAAGCAATTTAGCAATGTCTCTTCTGGAACTGCTTCCATGCTTATCCGAAGTCTGTCCTCTTTCTTGCACGCTTTTAAAATTTATTTGCTTATTTTTGCCTTCCACACACTAACATTTTTCCAAGTTGCTCAGCTTGGTTCTCCACTCTTTCTGTAGAATGAAAGCTTTATTGTTCCCTGTGAATGCTCCATCACTTTCCCCTCCTAGCTTCACACTTTGGCACAAGCAGACTCTTTTGAGCTTCTGTGTGAAGACCACCTGCAGTAGACCTTGGAATGACTAACGTGGAGGTGGGCTGAGATCAGCTTTAACTTGAGTTTCAAATGTACTCTACAACTCTTACTGTTTCCTACTCCCCAAAACTACTTCATTTCCCACGCCAACTGCTAAAGCAACAGTCCTGAAACAGGGAGCAATGATTTACTGTGGCTCTTCTTAATACATGAACATTAATTTTATTTATTGTACCAACTACCAAATTTACTAGAGATGAGGTCCATGATTGACATTTTGAAGGAAATATTGTAGATTACTCAAATCTATGGATATACCTGTAGAGATTTATAGACCATTGCCTTCAACAGTTAGAACATAGTATATGACTAGTGCTGAGATCATGTCCAATGTTCATTTTGCTCATTTACTTTTGCAGGCAGAAATGAAATGGTTGCCAATTCACAAAATGAAAGGGATTTTTTTTATAATAATACATTGGAAAGTAAATATGTAGAGGTAGGCTAAATGAAAATTATAATTTAATAGCAAACACATAAACTCAGAACCAAAGCAAACTATTTGTGATTTTTAACTGCTTGAAAATTGCATTTAAGAAAACAATCTATCTTATGAAAAAATCTATCCTATCTGATCCTATGAAGATTCAGTACTAGTCAAAGGACACATTACTTCCCTAGTCCTATGCCTGGTAAAGAGTGCCAAAGGAGAGAACTCACAGAGGTTAAGCACGGTGTTTGATGGGTCAGTAGCGACAGCTCAATTCTCTAGCCATTCTCTTAATCAGGTAAGAGATACTTTGAAATCAATGAAACTGCTCAGGATAAGAAATAAGGTGACTGAGTGCACAATCAGCCCCAATAGAAAAATTCCTTGTAGTTCACTGTGCAGCTAAGCAGATAACAAGAATCTGCAGTTTCCAAACATCCCAGACACATAACAGCCAGACACACACACAAGTGCATGTGCTGGGGAAATGAAATTAGCAAATGGTGTCATTTGATTTAGCATATGATCTGGCAGGCATGAGCTTGTCTCTGATGTGTTTTCTTGTTGGTGCTGGAAAAAGAAAAATATGAAGCCAGTTAGGAATGTTTCTGAATGTGATGCTTTCCTTTTCCTTTTCTTTCAGTAAAAACACTGGAGATGTTTAAAATCCCTAAATCATACAAGTCATATTTTTAATATCTTGTACTGGGGATAACCTGTTTAATAGTACTGGAAATCCCCATATAGCATATCTAGGTGTATCCAGATGGATTGCTTCCATATGAAGACATTTTCTTTTGCCATTTTTTATTGTATTGTATGTATCTGTAACTTATGTTTTTTATAATGAAGGGCTACTCTTAATAACCTTGTATTTATTTTATTTTATTTTTTTCAGAAAGAGCAGATGTGATGAAGTGAATGAGAGCTATTGGTTTAATAAAGCACAGTCATCTTCTCTCAGATGTTACAATAAACCAGATTAGATAGAGCTTTAATGGATAAAGTTCCAGTGTTACTTCTGCTGTTGATAAATGGTCTGAAATTTCATTTACTCTGCTCTGTGTACCTTGCATACATGCCTGTGTTTAACTGTTTAGAAACTGGAATTGTAACAACATGAAAGCAAAGAACCCCAGGATCACAAAATAGCTCATTATATAAATGATGATTCCTACCTGATAGGGAGAAGTGAAAGGTAACAAATCCTTCCCTCTCAATTAAATTCCCTTCATGAGAGTCTTTAGTACATTTCTGGCCATAATGTCAGTCAAGCAATAACAGAAAATTCAGTGTCATTATGGAAAAAAGACATTAAATCTGTTTTAGAAGTGGAGAGGGGGGATGCGCAAATATACTTCAAAGAGAGGGTCTTGTTTTCCTTTTATTCCCTCAGTATTTCCATGAAACCTAAGGCAATGACATCACAACAAAACAAGGTTGCCAAGATATACTATACAAAAACATGTTTTCACATGGTTACATTTTCTGCAAATTATAGTTCTTGGAATATAAATCAGAATAATTGTTTAAATCGGAGTGACTGTTGAAACAGATTTACAGAGATCAAATCAAAAATGTAATAATTCTTGTGGTTTCACTAATGCTCAGAGCACCAAATACTTCTGAAAATTTTGGTTGTCAGTTATATATAGTGTTTACATTAACATGCTGCTTGAACAGAGAAAATATATATTTTAAGATGAAAATGTGAATCCAGGGTTACAAGAATGTTTCTGAAACAGCTAAGTCATCTTGCTTCAAGTAAAACCAGATGTTTGCTTAAAGTGAAAGGCAATCATTTCTTTTAATTATGTTCACTGGTTAGGCCACCAGGAATATCCATATGTGCACACAATGATCCAATTAAAATCAAAGACCTTACGACGGAGAAAGCAATCAACAACTGAAAGACCACCAAATGACATGCGAGGCACTGACCTGGATTCCACTACCTCCGTTCACTCATTTTCACTCAGCAAGTTGAACAGGAGAGACTGCTGTAGTCTGCCAAGGTCCCCTGGGAGTGTCATGTCCTGTGTCCCGGAGGTATCTTCAGGAGCAGTGGCTTCCTAAATGGCTGCTCCAAATTGATGAAACTGGACTAGACACATTTCTCAACTTTGCACAGGGTCAATACCTGCAAAAACATTCCATATGCAGTAAGGAAACAGCTGCAACACTCTTCCTTGGTCATTTCAGCCTTTAGGATGTATGACACTGTGGTGAGTCTAGTGGAAGAGAGAAAAATACGGAAACTCATAAAGTGTTTTGCATGAATATTTGACCGGAAGAGAAGGAGATGGAAAAATGGATCAAACAAGTGGATATTCATGTCCTCCTGAAATCCTGCCTGTAAATGCCACGTGACTGTGCTTGGCGGAGACTGTAAGCACAAAACATTAGCATGATATTTCTTAAATAACCCGTGCTCTAACAGCTCTTCCTGTCCTGGATGTATCACATGCACTTATCACCTCAGTTTTGGTAATGTTGGTGGCTGATGGTTTTGAAACTTTACAACACTTTTCATAGTTTGAAATTTCCATTCAAAACTGTGTTGGTCATATATATAAGGATATATTCTTAGTCCTCCTTTGAGGACTCATTTAAAGGGAAAAACAACATCGTCTGGGAACTGGCAGCTACCTTAAGTAGGACCTTCTCAGCTCCTCTGTGATTCTCTCATCAGACAAGTACAGCTCTATATCCATCTATTTCAATGACAACTATGTATAGTATATAAAAAATTTTGCATTACATTTACTTACTATGAAATATACACATAATATTTACATAAACACAGATGCCCACAAACAGCACTTATACGGATATAATATGTTGCAAGTGGACATAACATCATATCCTCTGGTTTTCTTTTTATAATGTTCTTTCTGGAGCTGAATATTTTCTCCAGGAAGACTTGACAAGTTAATAACTTCTTCTGCCCATAGTTTTCAAGTGGTACTACATCAGCTGAAAGGTACAGGACCCTTTTTCTTCTGTGGCACACATCTTGAGCCTCCTTTTACCTTTTGCTGGACATTGCTCAGTTTTTTGGTGGTATTTTATGTCAAACAGTTTCTTCACCAGTTTATGAAAAAGAAAAGAAAAAAAAAAAGAGGGAAAAAACCCCTTTGTTCAGTAAAAGGTATTCTCTGACCATGTGCATTTGTCAGAAGAGCTGGCATTTTCACGCCAGACTGAATATGTGATCAGGTGATAAATTGTCTTTATAAAAAACATGGATAAAACATATGGCTGCAGTGAATCCAGTAGGATTTTTAACCCTAATTTCAATGAGCCAAAGAACATCCCTTTCTATTTTCCCAGGTTACTTCTGTCATGGTGGGGTAGGTCATTTCACGTGCAGTTTCTGTGAAGGTGTTCTCCTCGTCTGATTGTGCATGACCTTGGTTCAATTGCCATACTGTTTTGCTTTTGTTTTCTAGTCCACTTTTTTCAGCAATACCTCTCACCAAAGAAGAGATCCTTTCACTTCCATCCTCCTTGCTCTGCAAGACAACCTTTCCCTCTCCCAAGATTTACACTCAGATTAAGGCCAGCATTCTTTGATAAATATGGATATGTATACATAACACCCATGTCCATGACAACTTTATTTTAATCTTATGAGTACTGTACAGTCTTTAAAATTTTTCTCCTTCACATGGCTTCACTTAACTGTCAGTGTTCTCACAGGGCCCTCTGTGCATTGCAGCCAATTCTTTAAAGCTCCTCTGATTGTTTTGACTAATAAGAATTTACATTAAAACTCTGGGCCAGGATATTTAGAGGGGAAAAAAATCATGCAGACCCTTTAGTAGCAGACACTTGATTTTTGTTGATTAGCTCGTAGATACATTGCCAGCAATATCTTCCTCAAGGCCCACTCCTGTCTTGAAATACATCTTCACCAGCTTTCAGCATGAGACAAGAACCGAAACAAGTCCGCATCAGAGTGCATGACCTCCAAGAACTTCTGGCACTGCTCGATGGAAAGTAGATGGCTTTAATGCTGATATAGAAGGGTAGCAGGCAGGCTAATTTGTATCCCAGAAGGATCCCAAAATATGTCCAAGTTATTATTTATTACTGGAAGTTATAAAATAGAGTTAAGGCATATTTTATTGTTTATTATCCAAGTCATAAAATATACAAGCACAGGAAATATAAACAACAGCAAAACAAGCTGAGAGAAGGCAAACTTTCAGCTAGCTGAATCATCTCTAAATTCTAAATATTATCTCATGATGGATGGCTGCTGGAGTCCGCAAAGGACTATACCAAGTCCAGTTCCCTGTTTCGCACAGACCACCCCTATAGAACACTTCAATCCAACTGTGTTATCACATACCCTGCCTCAAAACAGAAAGTTTAATTTCCTCATCACCATCTGATGAGTCTTATGTTGTCTCTGGACTGCCTTTTTTTAGAAAAATTGTACTTTTCCACTGTGTTTCAAGGAACAATCAAGAAGGTCTCCCTTCCTTACCGTGCTGGCCTGGGTGAGATTTTCTAGTCTAGATTTTATAACCTTTCCAACTCTAAATTCTAATCATTTGCCAGTGGTACGTTAAGTGATAGAAGCACTATCTGTTGCATGTACTGTGAGTTCCTG
Organism: Corvus cornix cornix; assembly: GCF_000738735.6. Lineage (NCBI taxonomy): Eukaryota > Metazoa > Chordata > Aves > Passeriformes > Corvidae > Corvus > Corvus cornix. Next base: position 106,163,569 of record NC_047056.1, on the reverse strand, counting down.
CTCATCCTCATTTATTATTCTTCTTTTCCATACTCCTTCGGAAGCAGCACATCGTTCCATACATCCTTCTTTCCATGCTTCACCACAGAGTACGCTACTGCAAATCTGAGGGAGACTTAGGAAAAGGATAGGAAATCAGATGATAACAGAAAAAAGGGTCACAAATTATACAACTAACACATTTAGTATATTCACACGCCCACACAGAATCCACATGGTCACCATTACAGGCATGAGCATTTCTGGTTTTAAATCCTCTGGTGACTGGGACTCTATAGCCTCTCCAGAAAATTTATTCCATTCCTTGACTGTGCCTTTTTTACCTAATATATAATAAAATTGTCCCTCTCTGCAAGTTAAATTGGTTACATCTTGTTCTATGGATCATGGCTGTGAAGAGCAGATTATTCCACTTCCTTGTAATTTAAAGATTCCCAAAAACCAAACATTTGCTTTTGAAGCCCCCTGACTGGATGGGCTGGATTCAGCATATCTGGAAATCTTTAATTAACAGAATGAACACCTTAGGACTGACTGAGCAATCTGAACCAATCATTCTATTTCAAATGAGGCTCAAAAATCATTTCTAGAACTTGCAGACAAATTGTATGGTGGATGGAAACATCATTGTAAGATCTCAGAAGTTTGCAAAATTAATTCATTTTTACAACAACTTTATGAACTTGGAAAATGTGAGGCTTAAATGGGAAAAGTTCAATATTTGTCTTTTCCTCTCCTACTTCTCATTTCATTTAGCCAGAAAATGAACTCAATGTTTAACAAAAATATGCTTTCTATCAAATAATATTCAATTATTACATTTGTTTAATAGAGATTAATAATTAAGCAGCCCAAAATGCAATCACTATTATAGTTTATAGATAAGAGAAAAACATTTGAAAGGATCTTAAGTAAACTACAAAAATGTGGGTTAATCTTATGAACAAGTGAAAGTCCATAATCCTGTTTAGGCCATGGTCTGCTGGTAATGCAATTGCAATTAAAGTACTCTGTGATTTATGGAAGTCAGAAAGGAAATTACTCAAAAACATCTACACTGAAGGCTTGTAACTAGCTCCCTTCTCCCAAAGGACAGGACTTTAACCATCGCCATGGCTCAGCTCAGAAGATCTTTGACTTGTTTTGCAAAATGTTTGTTTGACTTCTTCAACTTCATATGTTAAATGTGCTCGGCTCAGTAAGATAACTGGCACAGAGGGTTGCACAAGACTTGTAATTACAATATCAATCCTTATAAGATATTTTCTAACAAATGGAGGAGTCTATTTTTATTCTATTTTCATATTCCTTGAGGAAAATGTTCAGACTAATTAATTTCCCTTGCCATTGAGAACTCAGTGCACCAATAAATATAATTATGATCTCTTTTCATTTTTAAAATTTTAGACTATTTCAGTCTGTTCCATTTATTAAAATATCCATTCAGGATATTAACATTAATGGCAAGGATAGAAATGAAAAATTTTTCACTACTAATAAAAATTCTGAAGTTGTTTTAATTTTAAAATATTTGCAAGTCTTTTAGCTTATTTTAAAAAAGCAAACACTCAAAGTTGCCACATTGAGAACATTGCAACAGACTATATAGATTATAGGAAAAATGAATTCATTAAACCCTAGGCAAAATATTTGTGAGTTTTCTTTAGCCATGTTAATTCACCAGAAAATGAAATAATAACTGATTTTATAAGTGAAAGATTAATTAACTGACCTTGGGAAAAAAAACGACAAACAAAAAAAACAGGATTCTGTGCTACTTCCTGAGTTAAAGAAATGAGAAGTCATCCTCCACTAAGCTTTTTGCTGCAGTGCAGATATACATTTTAAGGACTAAGGTAACTGATGGCAGTGATACAGCTGGGATCTGAAATAATTGAACTTTTAAGCTTCATCAAGACAGTGAACATAAAGGTTCTGCAAATTACTGGCACTTCCAGTCTATTTGATTTTCACAAGGCCATTAGGAATACTGACTGCTAACAAATACCAAAGCCACTTGAAAATCACTAAAAGGTTTTGCTCTGTGGCAGAAACCTACACCGAATGGTTCTAGCTCATCTTCCCTTTCAAAAGTTGCAAATGCCCAATGGCTGGTGCTGCTCTGCCACCCACAGATGACATTCAGCCAGTACCTGCAGACAGAGCCAGCGAGGGGCTGTAGAGCCCAGCTGCAGTGGGGAAGGGGTGGGGAGGATCGCTCCCTCTGATTATGAAGTGAGGCAAGAGATGGTGAGACCACAGCTCTGCAAATGCAGACAAAGGGACCCAAGGCCAGAATTTTGTCAGCTGCAATGGCCTCATAGGCCATTGATGCGACTTACAGGCCATTTCCATGGTGCAGTCAAAAATGATCTCAGGAAAATATCAACACATCCCAAGGGAAATTGGAGAACCTGCACACATTGTGATTGCAGCCTGGCAGGGGCAGCCCAGGCTGTAGATTCCCTGATGGGTTTAAGGTGGGGGGATGGGAGGTAGAGGTAAGAATCTGATGGAAATTATCCTCCACACACTCCCCATCCCACCAAGCAGCAGCTCCAGAAACCACCTGGAGTCTGGGTGAGAAGATTAGAAGGTATCTGTTGGTAGAACTGCCACCATCACTATCACGATTGCACAGGGAAGTGGCAGGGAAGTATTCGGAGTTTAATTTCCTGCTGGTGCTAAAAGCCAACTTACTAGTTTCAGTTGAGTTCTTCAGAAACTGATTCACTCCTTGGTGCCGTTCTCTGATGCCATCTCATTGTTCTTCATAGATCTTTGCACTGTGGACATCAAAATAAAGCCCCAGGGTGGTTTGCACCAAATCTGAGGAGCTATTGATGAATGAAACCATTAGTCTGCTTAGAAGTCTGTTTGCAGCTGTTTATCAACCATCATTTTTGATCCTTTTAAAAGAAATTACCTTCTTTATCACCCGCTTAAAATAATTTATTGGGATTCATTGCTTAGGCAGATTACTTCTATTTAATGTTATGTGGATTCTGTGCCCCCTCCTTCTTAATGAAAAAAAATCAACAAAAATTAAAATCTCTAACACTGATCTTTTTCTCTCATCATCAGTGTAATATGTTGCTGTAATATTATTGCTACATCTAAGTATTTTGAAATCTATTTTCATAAGCAAATGACAGTTGCCTTTAATTAAATTCTTCAAATTTGTTATGAATCTGGTTGAACTAACATGTATTCCATAGTTTTGTCTGAAATCATCATCCCCCTGACAATCCTGTAATTGCTAGCATCAATTTAATTATTCCTTTTACATTTAGTCTTGGCACTATCTTTCTTCCAATAGTCTGTCATTTCCAAAGTCTTGAAATACTCACTGAAAGAGAATGCTGTAGATTCTAAAATCTTCCTTGGACGACTATTTTAAAATTTAAAAATGAAAATAAGCTGGATCTAATGTTGATTGTTATTTAAGAACACTTATTACTGGACAATAGCATTTTATATAATGTATTATTTACCTTTCTCATGCAGAGTAAAAATATATATTAAACACAGATGTCTTTGTATTTATTGTTATTTACTGTTATAAAAATAGATCAATAACCTGTTCATTTTATTTTAGTCCCAAAAACTGCTTTCTTCATACTGTCCTTAACACTAACAGCCAGATTTCCTCTTACAGTGTCAGTTTTCTGCAGCTTCCAACAGAATAACCCCAACCAAATCCACATTATAAATAGGGATTTTTTGCTACACCTGTTACAGATATAGGTATAGTTACTGCTGCTTTCATTGGTAAGTGTTTTGGTTCTTTTAAACAAGGTTTTCAGTCATGGGATTACAGTGTTTAGGGTTTGTAAACAGTTTTTAATTACCACTCACATTTTTCTGATTAAATTTTTCCTCCCAGATGGTTTGTTTCATAATTGTTTTCAGCTTTGTGAAACTGATCTTCGCCAGGCACACAGGGTATGCACACACATGCACACACGCACAGGCACACACGCTGCAGGCATTAATCCGTGTGTGTGTGTGAGCATTTGGGAGTGCGTGCGGCTGTGTGTCCGTGTGTGCCCTGTACAGCCATGCACAGATGGTCAGGATTTTATTATGTTTATTCAAAGCAACTACAATCAAGTCACAAACACTTGAGCTGAACCACAAGCATTGGGAAATTCTTCTACTAATTTAGTGTCTAACACAGGATTGCCCTGCACTGTATGCAACACATTCTGACTTAGACAATCAACATGAACAATATTTTTAAATTCTCGGGACATTCAGTTCTGGCAACATGCAGCCACCAGCCAGCGTTCCCCAGACTCCTGAAGTCCCCCAAAGGAATCCTTCATCTTTCCCAAGACACTGAAGATTGGCGGTGCTTATTTGATTTGATTGTAACAACCAATACTGAAAATAATTTAGAAATAAATTAACATCACAGTATGAAAAGCAGCATAGAAGAATATAAATGCAAACTGCAGGTCTTTCCAACATTGAATTATAATCACATTAACATTAAATAACGCAGTCAGAATATATCAAAGAGGCAGAGATTAAGAGGTTAAAATAAACAGGAGATTTCATGGGCAGAAATGGTCAAAAAGCCAACCTGATCAAACCCAGCCAGAAGTGGTACACTTGTGGTGTCAGACAGAATAACTTCATATTAGAAATTTAAAATAAAAATATCTGTCTTATTCAGATAGGGGTAATTTAGCATTACTGGTATCCGATTTTCCTATATGCAGTGAAACAAAGATTTTTATCTGCGATGAACTTGGAAGAGAAGGGTTGGGCTCCTTGGTACAGTTTATTACAGCCCTGTCTCTCCAGTCCTACATAAGGGTACTTCAGCAGCTATGCACAATCTGTTTTGTAACCAGGTGGAGACTCCATTGCCTAAACTGAAGGATTCAGTGTCATTCTAGGCACCGAGCTGTGTCCTACATGGCCTCCACCTGAGTCCGCAGAAAAGAGAATTCCTTGAAGGCCTGAAACATCTCTCAGCTCCACTCAGATATATTGGGTAGTTTGAGGTACCTCAAACACACCTGGTTGCCCATGTTTAGGCAAAAGGATCCCATCTAGCAGCAGCTTCCAAATTTAGGATTTCTTTCTTAGCAGGTTGGCCATCTACTAAGAATTTTCAAGGTAAATGGAAGTTTCACATTTAATGATTTTTTTAATATAATTTACTGCTTATGTTTTCTCTCCTTTACTATTGATGTGATCATGTATTTTCTACACTTCATACCAGTGCCATGTATGAATTCATATCTTATCTGTACTGATCTTCATTTTCTTTCTTGGTTCCGTATTTCATATTTTAAGTAAAACTCTGATCTCAGTTTTTCTGATGCAAAAATTTCCACTGTTCTCAGGGCTTTCCTGCCTTCCCTTCTTCTGTCAGTACAATGCTTCCTACCTGGTTTCACTGTGAAATTTTGAAGAACTTCAGTTCTCCAGAAGTTCTCCAAGAAACTCTTCAGTGTCTGACGTACAGCCTTTTTTTTTGCACCAGAAGTAATCAAATGATTCATCAAAATGCAAGAACCTTGCAAAGATTGGAAGAGGGTTGGACAAGATATTCAACTCTCCATCCCATGCAAGAAAAAGCATTTTTCACATTGGCTGTACTGAGACCTGGCAACCAGGGAGTACCTTCAGGAAGGTCTGTGGTGGTGGACCCTCTTCCTGCTTGTGCTCAGACCAAGAGCACATAAGCCCTTTTCCCAGAACTGTGGAGAATGCTGCCTGATCCTGATGCTTCCAATCTGGCAAAGATAATGTCTTATAATGATCTCATTTGGTTGCCTGGTCTCCTTTCTTGAATACTAAATATAATGAGTAATTATTACTATTATTATTATTATTATTATTATTATTATTATTATTATTATGGCTCTTATTACTATTATTATTATTATTATTATTATTATTATCTATCCGAAATATATCAAAACCTCTTCAATGACTTATTAGGATATTTTCAAAATACTTTTCAACCTGTGATTAATCTCTGCAGTATAACTAGCACTAGTCCTCCCAAAACAGAAATGTGTGCATTTTGCAGAGCCAAGAAATTTTGAAATAAAATGTTTATTTGAAGGACCTTATCTTCATAGGTGTTATTTATGGTGAAGGACCATACCTGCACAGATGTTAGTTTGCCCAGGGACAAATGTAGCCATGTTAATCACACATTTCCAGCACAATCTTCTTGGTGAGGGGCAAGGTAAAAATTAGTGATTTTATTTAAAAGTGCTGTGTTGGGATTACTCAATAGTCATCAGAAAAAGATGAAGGAGTCTCCAGGGAGGTTTCATTCTACTCATTTCAGGATCAGATTAAACACATTTTGATGTGTCTACTTCCCTACAGGGAGCATGTAGCTGTACATTGCAGACACTCAACATTCAGAGCTGAACATAACTTTTCAAAATCCCACTTTAAAGTGAGAAATCCTTTTTTTCTATATATCATTATTAATGACCATTAAAAACATACATCTAGCCTCTGCTTTTGTTAAGAGCTTGATTTACAACAGCCCTAAGGACATTATTTGCAGATTATGCTGACAGATTAATCACACTGTGTTAGCTAAATTTATGGCACATCATATCACATCTCCAACATTACATGTATGCATAAAGAACAGTAAGTACGCCTTAAACTTTTATTTGAACACAGTTTTAATTTGGGCTCTTCTGATGCTCTAATGTTTAAAAAACCAAATAATAAACCAGGATGTACATACCATAATGATAGCGTAGCAGCTCACGTAGTGGTTAAAATTAATGTTCTTATTAACTGCGTCAATGATCAAGCTATTATATACAAGCATGCAAATGCTTTGGTGACAGGCACATTGTGACCTCAAACAGATGTGTTGGTGGGTCAGTACACACACTGATGTCTTGAACCAACCTAGAACTTCTGGGAGTGGCTAATACACAAGTAGAGCAGTAATACAGAAGGGACACACAGCTAACATCTCCACAGGGGCCTACTGCACAATTCTTGAAAGCGAAACTGTCTGAAGGCTCCCAGTCTCTGAAGCTGAGCTTTATCAGAACACAAAACATGAATTTATGTTTGAGAAATGCTTGGTACCTTTTGGCCCTGATGTTGAATGAGGCTCCTATGAGCTACTCTGCTATTATCATCCTCATCATCTTCAGTCATGCTGCTGGGTTTTGACCACACATCCCACAATATACTTGAACATCCATATGGACTCTGTGAAAGGAGTTAGACATAGCCCTGACATCTACGCACATTACTCCCCTGAAATCTCTGGGAGTTATGTGTACATCTGAGGGCAGAGTTCGGACCATAAAGTTTAAGTACAAGCATCTGGGCACAATTTTCTCCAGTGAGCAGGATTCCAAGTTTCTGTAACATCTGCTGTGGGAACTATAAGTACTTTATATTAATGTTGTAAACTGTGTTAGCTATAATCACCTTTTTTAATGGGAAAAAATGCAGTCATCTCCACCTGGTGATTCCAGTGATGGAGACACCTGTCTGCTAGGAATTGGATTGAGACCATCAACACATTTCACACAAGCAGTTGAAGGGCTATGAGATGATAATGGCCTGAGGTTATAATTTGCAAGTGACCCATGGATGCTGGGCTTTTGCCAGCAGACATCATTGTCAGATAAGCGTTTGTTTCTCTGTAGGGACTGAGCTAGTTCTATCACTTCATATTTTTGCAAACCGTTTGGCTAAGAGATAACAAATGCAAGCAAACATAGGAAAGGAAAGGAGCCTTTAGCTGTGCTGTGTGTACAGAAATCAGAACTATGCAGTAGAATCTATTCTTATTCTTTTAATTGGCTTCCTACTTATGATGCAAATATATAGCAAGTAATGGTTTAATGTTTCCCAATGCCATCAGTAGTACTCTTAGCTGTTTCTGGTTTCTTGATGTTTGTTGTCAATCTCATTATATCTCATTATGTATGATTATGGAGAAGTACTTGATGACACTTTATACTTAAAACTAATTTTCCTCATCTATCTAATTAAGGGAATAGTGAGGAGAAGCAGAGTCACACAGCCCACAGTCAGGTGTATTTTGCCTTCCATAGGTTGTTGATACGTGAATCAGTCAGATTAAAAGAACCTGGAATATGCATATCACTTTTTTACTACCGTTGTAGTAAAAAAGTGATATGCATAAAAAAGTTTTTTTACTACAATTGTAGAATGTCATTATAAGAAAAGAGAAGCTGCAGTTGAACTCTAGATGGAGTTCTAAAGAGCTAGGTATGTACCCAGATACATTTAAACTTAAAATAAATCCTACAAGAATCCTTTTATTGGAGGAGGAATATTTTACCACTCCTGCTCCTATGCTAAATTTAGTTTCAAAACCGTCCAAAGGGCAATATTTCCAACTGCATTTTTTAATGATTTCTTACTGCCTGGCCTGTGGAAATGAGTCGAAGCAAAAGGAAAATTTAGTGGCAAACTTTTCCACTTTTTCTGTGAAACACTGTTGATAACCAGCATACCATTCCCTAGGAAAAGGAAGTATATATTTTGGAAAACTGACAGTGATTCAGTCTATTGCAGTACAAAAGTAAACCAGGCCCTCAATCCTCAGTACCAGCCTGTACTCTGGTCTGATGTCAGCATCAAGAGAAGGGGTTTCTCAGCTTACAAAGATTCCTGTATGGATCTATACATGTACTGTACATATAGACAGAATCTGTAAGGTGGAAGAGCGAATTGTAACATGGAAGAATGGATTGACATCCCGGAATCCTATAAAAACACCACATGGAAGTCTTTTTGCCGCCAGTAAAGTAGAAACCAACTAGTGACTTCGTTCTCCCCAAAATGAACCCTATTATGAAGCTCCTGATGCTAAAATCAACCTCCCACAGAAGGATGGTGTGCAAGGGTGCACCACATCCATGAAACCTCAGGGAGAATCTCCTCTGCAGCTGTAACCCTCAGGTGGCAGTACCTAGATGTAGTTTTGCCTTCTTGGATGAACATGAATTAATTCTTGGAGATTTTAGACCATGCACCACGTGTTTGCTAACTTGTAAAGCCAAGTAGCAGAAGTATTGCTAATATTTGCCTCTGAGTCAAGGGTTAGTAGATATCAATATAGCTGGGAAAGGTTAGTTTGCTAAAGCCAGCTTAAAGCCAATATGGGAGTATAATTTTCCTCTGCTTGTGATTTTATTCCCACTGATTCCAGCTCCAAGCATTGAGATGGACTGATAAATGCATATTTTTACTGGATAAGCAGATAGGGGACTCACAGACAAAAAAATTCCACCAAACTTTTATTTTTACCATACTTAAATTGTTTCTAAGGAGCAGGTTTTCTTCCATGCAAAATAAAATGAACTTGGATAAATTGAAATCCTCCAGCTTAAACTGCATGTTATTAACACTGGCTAAGAAAAGTTCTTATTTTCTGGCATCTTCAAGCAGTATGCCTTCAAAAGGAAAATTTAATAACTTGCTTCTTACCACAAGAATGGACTGTAAGCAGAATTACCCATCAACAGCTTTAAACTCTTCAGTTGTTTGGATGTGAACAGCCTTCAAGAACCTTTCTGGATTCATCAATGTTGTGGGAACCTTCCACTTACACTTGGCTTGGGAAGTGTGAATTCTTATTTTGCAAAGAGCCTGGGGATCTTGCCAAGGGTAATATTCTGGGGTCCATATGTGCTAAGTGATCGGCAACTCTGGAACACAGCAGCAGGCAGTCGAGTTGGGGAAGCCTCTGAGAGACACTTAAGCCAAGGAAAGGAATTTGGATTTTTTCAGGAATAAAGCAGAGAAATGGCCAAGAAAAGATCATTTTGAAATCTGGAAAAATTTAGGACAAGAACTTTCATCCAGGCTATATGCATCACAAGCAATTTTTTGTGTTGCTGTAAGTGACAAGCACTTTCCTTTACACTGACTCTGCAAAATGAAGTGTCACTGTACTCAGGATTGTGACCTCTGGGACCACAATAGAACACATGTTTTACTAAAACTTTTCTACATCCATTGGAATGACTATATGTGGGCTGGTGCATGAATCCTGAGAGTAATAAAGCACAAAACATATACAGATAGTATTTGTTCATTCATTGCATATCAAGGATGCAAATCATTGTTTTGTGCTTTCTAACATTACACCAGAATCTGACTAGCACTGAAAAACACAAGCAACCCCTTATCTTTTTGCTTTCATATTGGTCTAACAAAACCCTAGGTCTTATACCATATAACTCAAGGGCTAATAGATAGGAGAAATTAATCCAGCCAGCCTGCAATATTTATAATAGCTCTGATGAATATCCTCAGAACAAGGCTTAAATGATTCCACCACATTTACAGATGAGGTGGAATGAGGTGCCCACACTTCAAGAGAGGCATTGACGTGCTGGGGCAACAAAGCTGGTGGACGGTCTAGAGAGTAAATCATGTGAGGTGTGGCTGAGAAAGTTGGAGGTGTTTAGCCTGGAGGAAAGAAGACTCAGGGGGGACCTTACTGCTGTCCACAACCACCTGAAAACAAGGTGTATCAAGGTAGGCTTTTGCCTCTTCTCCCAGGCAGCCAGTAACAGGATGAGAAGAAATGGCCTCAGGATGTGCCAGGGGAGGTTCAGGTTGGACATCAAGGGTTGTTATGCTTTGGAATGGGCTGCCCAGGGAGGCAGTGAAGCCACCATCCCTGGAAATGTTCAAGAAACAACTGGATGTGGCACTTAGGGCTGTGGTTTAGTTGACATGGTGATATTCAGTCAAAGCTTGGACTTGGTGATCGTGGAGATATTTTCCAATCTTAATGATTCTATCATGCTATTATCCTATGCATAGCAGTTAATTTGGTCACACATAATAATATGAAGATTGTTTTCAATGACAATTGATAACAATATCCACTCTAGAGACCACTGCTTTTCTGGCTTCCAGGAAAATATTTTCTGGCTTCTTTGAAAAATACTAATAAACATTGACACTGTCTCTGGGATCATTATATGAAATTATTTTATCATTCCATGAAATTATTTTAATCTCTCTTAGTTATAGTACATACACTTTCGTACATTGTTGTACCACTTCTTAATATCATAAATTTTTAAGTAAGTAAAACTGGTATTAAACATTAAATTTTATATATTATATTTAGACTACCTAAAAACAAACTGGCCAGATCATTCTGGACTTTGACACTTGAGTCAATATATGTTTGATAGATCAGTGCTAGCAAAAAACCCACTTAGCATTGAAATTTCAGTTTGTTTGATCTGTGGTGACTGTGTAGAGTAAAAAGTAAGTATCTCAGTGGTTTCTCATTGATCGCAGCTTTCTTAACAGCTGGTGTACTTTGCATAATATACAATGGCATTAACTTAGTAAGGTTTGACATATATAATTCTGTTGGGGTTCCTCCCCCCTGCCATGTGGTCCTGGGAGAGGAGCCCCGGGGTAGAGGCAGGGCCTACGGGGTTTCCCTACTCCCTGGTCAGCCTCGTTCCCCATTGGTTGTTTTGTGTTCCCCTGCCCAGGAAAGACCCTCTGGTCCTGGGATTGTTCAGTTCTTCAGCAGTCGCCAACCAGGCGGCTAGAAAAATAAACATAAATATGAAAATATCTACCAAGAATCGGTCCATATATTCTTTTCCATGGGCCTCGCTGTCTGATACACGTGTTGCAAGAATCCCCACTGCAACATAATTCCATTAAAATGTAGGGCTTCATCAAAAAAAACGTGTTTCTTCTTAGTTAACTCCTTTTCCAGACGTGAAGAATATTTCTAGTATGGAAACAGGGGGTGGTTTTCAGGAACAGTTGATGTAAACAGAGTCACAAGAGGAAGGGCCGGCAAGCAGATGGTCTTCTTCTGACTTCTCATTTTAGAGCTACTGTAGCAGGTGTTGAAAACACCTTCCATTCTCCTGATGTAATAATGAGGGGAAAACAGACCTTTAGAAAAACCACAGAAAATAGTAATGACTGTATACTCTGTCACGTATCAGTGGGAAATGTTCAAAAATGCAATTCCTTTCATGGAACTGATTAATATTTCAAACAAATGTATGCTGCACAAAGGAGATGTGGCTATTCACAGTGACTATAAATTACTGCAAATTACTCCAGAGAAAGGTCTGGGAAATGACCATCACTTTTCACAAAGGCCAGGATGTTGGCATGAAAATAGTTTTTATTTACATTCTAGCATTTTCATAACATCAGCTCAAGCCTTTCCAAAGTAAGTGTTCTTCCAATTTTGTGGGATTGCAGCGTCTTGTGTTTTCCTCTCCCTGCCACTCATCACAAAGTAAATGCAGTTACAAACACACTCAAAGCTGGGCAAACATAAACACACGTTGCACCCAGTTGTTAGAGAACATGTAGAATTATCTGTCATGAAATAGCTATGAATATTAGAAATTTTAAAATTAATTTCAGTTTGTTCCTTTCTTCTGTTTTTAAATTTACTTTGGAAAAGTGGAAGAATGCAAAGAGTTTGAGGAAAGAGCAATTATATTCACAGTAATAATCCAAAGAGTTATCCCTTACTAAATTTTTTCAAGTCTGAAAACCAAATGAGATTCTAAATTTCTCCTCTTTCTTCAGAAAAACACTACTTTTATGATCATCACTCCCCTTTCCGAGATCAAACATACACTCATGAGGTCAGCTGGCTGGAGAGAAGACAAAGATCCTTCATTTTATTGACTCCATAAATAGTCAAATACAAATGATTATGCTCAAGTTTCAGGAACATCTCGTTCACACCAGACAAGCTCAGTGTATTAACACTATAAATCACATCCTTTGGTATTTTTTATCACAGTATTTCTGTGGTTAATCTTGTGATTTGAGTGTCTGTCTTTACAACACTGAATATCCGAAAAGGAAGGGTGACGTTCATTGAACAGTCTAAATGACTGACACCAATTTTATTGGCATTTAAACTGATTACAAGTTGATTAGCATTCTGCACTTATTCTGATTGCTGGATTTCACTTACTAGGGTTTATCAGATTTTCAGAAATAATCTCAGATTTTATAAGGCTCTGGTTTTGCATACCCAATCGGAAAAACTAATTTTCTGTTTTGTGGACATGCTAATATATTTTCTGCTTTTGTTGACTGCAACTGGGTTACAGGTGACTGAGCCAAAACTACAAGCTCTAATGTTTAAAAAAATTATTAAATTTATTAGTACTTAAATTAAGTGAATCTGAGGCAACAAATTTAGTAGTCACATCAAAAGTCTTTCAGAAATGAGTCCCATAGTTGTCTGAACTAGTACTCTATTTTTCTCTACAGGGAAGAATAAAGCTACAAACTCAAAATAAGGTCTCATTGAAATTGTCTTTTCTTAGTACGAATCATTAGAATTTTATATAGAACAAGTGGTATTACACTAATGTAGATACATTTGATGTAAATGAAGGGGGTAAAAGTCCAAGTAAGTAACAAAATATGTGCCTTTCTGCACTTAGAAACCTCAAGTACTAACAGTCTCTGAAGGAAAAGAAGGTAAGCTTCCCTTAGATTTATCTCCTGGATATAATCATAGACTCATAGCATAATTTAGGTTGGAAAGAACCTCTGAATACCTCCAATCCTCTACTCAAAGCAAGCTCAACTTAGATCATGTTGCTCAGGTTCTTGTCCAGTCAAGCTTTGAGTTAACTCCAAGGATGGAAGTTCCAGAGATTTTCTGGATAATTTGTTCCAGTTTTTGGCCACCCTCATGGTGAAAAACTGTATCCTAAGATGTAGTTGGAATTTCCTGTGGTTTTCACATCAGAATATAATCACAGAGCATCTCTGAGAAGAGTCTGGCCCTGCCTTCTCCATACCATCCCATTAGGTAGCTGTAGGCAGCAGAAAGACCCCAATTCCTCTTCACTGGACTTGCTCTAGTATGTCCCTGTCTTTCTTGACTGGGGAGCCCAGAACTGGGTGCAGTACCCTGGACACAAATCCCAGATAGAAGGAAATGATCACTATTTTTATAGATATTCTGCCTTTTTTTTTCAGCAAGACTGTTTAGAGAATAAAAAAAATTTACAAAAAACTGACTTTTGGTAAAGCATTGACTAATAAAGTCAGATGAGGAGTGAACATGAAGGTAGGGTAAAACTGTCTGTGGAAGTGGCGTCTAACCCAGAACTGTGTGAACATCTTGGCAATACGGGTGACTGCATGTCCTGGATCTGCCTGGTCTGCTGATGCAGCCAAAGAATGCTGTGGAGCATCTCAAGAATCCTTTTCCCTGCTTTCCACAGGTGTTTAAACCCCGAAACATTCTGTAACAGAGTCTAATTAATCTAAGTCATGAAGACCTCAGATAAAATTCATAATTAGTGTGCAACAAATAAGCAATTTTTGTCCTTCTGCCAGGAAGAGTAAATAAATAAATCAATAAATGAACAAGACAGAATGTTCCAAAGATCTACAAATCAGGATTTTATTGGCCAAAGCAGAAAAATGTGCTTGAGTGAGGCAGACTGTATTAGTAACAGTCCTTATCTTCCATCAGAGAACAGCTAGCCGGAGAGTCCCTGAAGGAAAGAGGTGCAGCTATGTGGTGGCCAAAGTGCAAAACATCTCCAGCTTTACAGGGGGAAAAAGAGCATCTTTCACTCCAGTCCAGACCTAACCAGCAATCTGTGAAGTTGCATCACCTACTTCCTGTGCAATGCATCACTTGCCATAAGAACAGATGTACTGGGTCAGATCAAAAGTCCATTTAGACCAAAATCTTTTCTCTGACAGTGGTCACTTACAAAAATGTTAGCAAATATGTATGGGCAAAAATCAAAAGCAGGGATATGAATAGCCATGAACTTTGAAATCAAAATCCTCAGTTGAGTCAGCAATTATTCAGTTTCTATCCCTAGAACAGGTCCCATCAAATCCCTCCCACCATCACAAACTGACAGCACCGAATTCAGTGTGTGCTGGTGAGTGAGTGGAAAGACACAGGAAGTGAAGAGACAAATTCCACAGCTTGACCTCCATGTTCTGTAATAAACATTGTTTTGAAATAATTGTGGAATTAGCCCAAGAGAGTTGAATCGTTCTGCTGCTTATTTCAGTAATCTATTAAAGACATATACACACTTGTATAGTCTCTCACTCTGTCTTTTCACTTTCTGATCAGCTGGATAAATGTTGATAACATGGTACATAGTCCTAATTTTTAAAAAAGCTCCATACCTCAAGGATGTGTGTTCATAGGATTATCGGACTTCTTCATGACCTAATACAAACTCTTCTGCCAAAGGATGAACTCGATGTGAAGGCCAGATTTTAACTGGAAACACCCTTCGGTTTTTTTGCCTCAGAATGCCACACACTGTGTGTGGGAATACTCATGTCTAGGACAGCCTTGCAGGGATTACTGAAATATGAATGCTGTTCCTAAAGCACTGCACCTGAAAATACTCTGATCACTTACATAGTTGTGGATTAGGTTAATTAAAGATACAGGCAGGCATCCACCCTCTGGCTGACTGGGGTACATAGAGGAAACAGGATGCCAGAGGTACATAGGATATTCCAAACTGGTGGTTCTGGTGCTGTTATTTACATTATAACCATCACTGCAGAGTTTCACTTTCAAAGATCACACCCACAAATCAAATCCAAGTGTGCTCAATTTGTTCCCCCCCATCAGCAGTGAATATCAGTCCTAACTCCAAGCACGAGTTGTCTCCGCAGAATAAATCAACAAAATTCTCCTATTTCAAACTCAGTTATGACTACAATGTTTTGCACCTGCAGCAATAAAGGGAATGACATCTTTCCAAGAGAAAGCAACTCCCACTATAGCAAAGCAAGGGACAATCTGTACCTATGAATAGATGAGGATAGGCAGGCATGGGCAGGGACAGGTCTCTGCTTTCCCTTACCCCAAAATGGCCCACACATGTTGGCCACGGAATCAGTAAGACCTTGTAGGCATCCATTTTCCAGAAAAAAACAGGTAACACCTCTTCCTTCTGAGCAGGAGTGAGGTTTCAGTCCCCTAACTGCCACATATGCCCGTATCTGTGTGCCGGTGTGCACATGTGTAAGGGTGGCATCTGTTTGTGGTCCAGAAGATGCCTTAGCACTGAAGTTTCAATTCACTGCTCATCAAAAGACACCTTCCAACAGCTTCCCCTTGTGCTGTTTCCATTCTGCAGCTTTCAGGCCACAGAGACTGACAACCAGACACTGGAAAGTGTTTCAGGAAAATGTTTACTAATGCAAAAAACCTAGCAGGAAGCCTTGAATTTTTATGTAATACCCATGAACTCAAATCAATGAAAATTTCAGTTCCTCTATAAATGTTTCAGCCAGCTCTGAGCAATCCATAGCTGACACTTCCTTTACTCCAGGAAGCTCTAAGCAGCAGCAAAGGTTTCAGTCCAAGCCATTACGTTAATAGAGCAACAACAGACCCTGTGCCATGTGTCTGACTTCTAAAGGGCCACTTGCTGTCCACCTGGCACAGCACTTTGCACTGATGCTGCTCATACTGCAGAGACAAAAAACTCAGCAGTCACCAGGGTAAACTTCAGAGCTGAAAGGCTCCAAAGGTCTCACCAAAGCACTGATGGGGCTGTTTGAGTCTCTACTATAGTTCACTTTCTCCCCATGTTTTTGAATTTTCTGTAGAAGGTAAAGATTTTCAGCCCTGTCTTTAACCACTCCATAAAAACAGTGGGGGATTGACAAGGCTTAACTTACATGAAGGGAACAGGGCTAGCTTTCCAAACTGGCAGTGTCTCTCCTCGCTTGCTGCAGCCAAGCGTGCTGCCAGCAGGCCCCAGGTGTGCGCCACATGAGCAGGTGAAGAAAATAAAAAATGTTTATATGCGTTGCGATGACAGTTCTGAGTCCATGTAAAGCAAAATACATGACAAGGAGTGTGGTTATCCCAAGACACCAACATTCCTCATGTGCACAAACAGGCAGGAATCCAAAGGCACTATGCCTTCATCTTGGAAATATTCACTGGACTGTTGCTCTTTAACATGAGTTTCTATTTTATTTTTTAAAAATTGATTTGTTTTCTACACTTCTTTTTTTTTAAGTACATTCTCCTCAAAATAGGCAGCAAGGAACTGCTTTACAAGACAGAATCTCATACTGTATTTACACAACTGCAGATCAGAATCAACCACAGACATGTCCTTTCCAAAAGACTAATTAGACCACCCTTTGAAACCAAAGTTTAAATTGGAATTGTCCCTGTGACAAAACCCTCCATGTTTATAGAGCTCAAACAAGAAAGATCTAACATGGAGCTTCTTTGGAGACAGTACGTGGCACTCGTGACCGATTCATAGGAAGTGTCCCGAGCTGACAGTCTGTTGATAAAAAGCTTATGAACAATCAAACCCAAGTGAATTTTTGCTCTGTGTTCCAGTGAGATGAGGGAAGCATTTTTTTTTTATTTAAAGAACTGTTCTGATTATATTTGTTGTGTATCTTGAACAAAATCTTTTCTCTCGGACAAATGGGAATTTACATCATATTAAGGTGTACATCTATCCATTAATGTACATTCTATCACATCAAAAAGAATCCTCTTAGAAATATATGGTAGATAGTGCAGAAATGCCACAATGAACAGATCAGACCACCAGAGTCTCTTTGGTACTTTTATGATTCCATGAACAGTGGAGACAAAAGTGATAAAAATGCTTTACTTGTGGCATGAGGAGATGAAGTCTCAAATATTAAACCTCAGGAAATTTTATATACCAAACTGTTCAGTTTGGTACATGCTGAAACTTTCTGTTAAGGTTAAGAAAAGGGTAAGAAAATCACAAATACATTATCCAACTAATTCAGATTCTAAAACGGAATTTTGGAGTTGAATTTGTTTTTATGTATAGTAGAATCTTTAGTTTTTAAAATCTTAAATTATGCTGTGAGATTTTAAAAAAATTATCCAAGGCAGTCACACACCTGCTTGATTCAATGCCTGTTTCCGGCACACTTGCTGGCACAGAGGTGTGTGGGTGAAAGCAAAGAGGAGCTTGAAAGAGCACTTGTATGTATACGCTTTTATCTAAGCAGGGACACAAATTTCAACCACAAGAATGCGATCGTGCCTGGTTTAAGTTGAACAACAGAAAACAAAATGGGCCTCTTGAGACTTTATTACCATCTTAACTTTTAAAAAAAGAATATCTTTTAAATTGTAATCTACAAAGTAAATGGACTATATATATCTAGAACTGCATCTGTTTCAGGAACATGAAACAGCCCTGCAGTTCAGGTTGGGAGGTAGAGAATGGGTGGCTTCCAAACAAATGAGTTACTAACTACACTTTGTTTCCTGAACATGCACTGGCTGCTCTGCTCTGTGGATTGTAACCAGCTTCAGCATTTTTTAAATATTTCCCATTACCCTTTATTTGATATTTTATGCTTCCTCTCATAAACCCTTGAAACAGATTAATTGTGCCTGTGATGTTTGTTTGTAAGTACAGCTGCTCTTCCTTCCAGTTTGTTTTATAATTGTGATGTCTCAAAGATATCCTCATAAAACTGACGGGTGGATCTGCAAACAAGCAGAGTTTTATCAGAAAGGAAATCCAGATTAAAGTTACTGGAGAAAACATTTGAGTAATGCTCAATGTTACCAAATAAAATCACAAAAGGAAGCTTAAAAAAAATCCATCACTTCTTCTACACGTTTATTATATGTATATAAATACTGCTAACCCTGTAGTTTATGCTGTTTGTTATGTACAAATACACAGTTCTGGTACAGTAGGATGTCTTAGACCAAACAATAAATCCAAACTCAATAGTCTAAGATGTAAGACTAATTGGTTCAGGGGCTGTCATGCTGTACCTCCAACAAGTGCTATATTTCAGGATTCTTTTGTTTATTAGTTGGAAAGGATGGGTGAAGTTTCAGACCAAAGCCATTGCTAACTATAAAACCAGATCAAATAAAGGCTTCAGTTTGAAAGAGCACCTTTAAAGTCCATTTGTGAGATACACTGTTCAGCTGTTAAATGTCTTGTAAGTTTTCCAAGAACTTTGTTGAGCTTTCTTCATAAAATCTATATTATTTTCATTGAAGATTAATGATAGGCTTATTAAAAAATAAAAAAAACTTGGAGAGGCTTTCTGTGATTATGAGCAAAGGTCATCACACTACATTACTTTGGAATGTTTTTATAAGCTTTGTCGGTAGAAGTACACTTTAAAAAAATCTATATACCAACTTTTTCGAGTCTGTTTTTCATTTTTAAAGGATTTTTTTTTCTCTTTCAATTACGAGTACTTAAACAATACCAAACAAATACCAAAATACCACTCTCAGTTCCATCCATGCAGTGTCATTGAATCTCATTTCATTATCACTTGTAACTGAGCAGCCATGGTCAAACCGACAGGGCAAGGCATGCACAAGGCAGGAGGATTGTGACTGTGGACTGGCCCAGGTCTGCACACTGCAAACGAAGACAGAACAGGTACAGAGGGAAAACAGCCCCTGGCCCTCCATTTTATGTTACCTAAAGCAGCATAAAGGGTGCAGAGTTCCATATGGCTGCCAAACAGGATTTGCGTTTCAGAATGGAAAACCTGCATAAAACAAAAAAGGAACACTTTGGGGCTACTGCAGCCTTTAAAGTTTTTCCCAGGAAGCAACTGATGTGAACCAGGGATTCATAGGTCTGCCTGCCCCTCACCAGACCATCCAGGTGCAGGACTTTCTGCTTTCTTGTCCTGCAGAATAAGAAGCGGTATCCACTACCATCATGTGGCAGAGCCAAAACAAACAAATAGAAGTGTCCAGGATGAGTGGCTGGTTGGCCTGACTTCCCCTTGTCCTTGCCTCTCTGAAGGAGAGCATTGCTCTGCCTTTTACTGTTGCATCTGTCAGTTTATATGGACTCAGGTATCTGAAAGTGACTTAGGTAAAAGTATAAGCCAAATTTTTCACAATGCCAAATTTAAGATACTCCAAAAGCAGTTGAAAGCCAAGAAAGTCAGCTCCTCTAAGATGCAGTGACCTGGGCTCATCCCATACTAGGCAGCACCATCATGGACGGGATTGGTTTTGTCTTTGCCTATCCATCAGTACAGACAGGGATCTGCAGAATGTGGTTCAGGTCCTACACAGTAATTATATGCTGGAGGATATTGAATTACTCCTGGTGGTGCCTATTTCTCTGATACTTAGAGAGAACAAACTGTGGCTTTGACCCTAATTCCGGCATCTTAGTTGAATTACCTGAATCCAAGCCTCTGTGTTTAAACATTTTTCTTCAAACTTATGTAACTTAAGTAACCACCTGTATTGGTATGCACATTTTTAAACAACTTTCTAAAGTGCAGAGTCATCAGTCATTGCTAGACAGTACATTTGACAGAGAGAAAGAATATAATTTAAAATAAAGACTTCTATCACTTTTACCTGATGGTAAATTAGGACAGAAATGGTAGAAGTACACTGGATCATTTTGGGAATGATCCTATAACCAGTGGTGTCAGGATACCACCTTCTGTTGCTGAGTATCTGAACTTGAAATCAAAGAATAAGTTTAAACAACCTAAAACCTTTTTCAAAAAAAAGAAAAAAAATGCAGCAGTGTTGGAATTTGTCCCCTTACTGAGAAAACTCTGTAATTATCAAGATGTCCCTGCAGTCTTTCTCAGTTTGCCAGTATTAAGGAGAGAAAAGTTGTTAAATATAGAATAATAGAATATCCTGAGTTGGAAGAGACCCACAAGCATCATTAAAGTCCATCTCCTAGCCATTCCCAGGATAATCCCAAGAATCACACCATGTGTGTATATATTCGAAAGAGGAAAACTGCAGATGTAAACTGTTGTTCTACAAAATCTGTATTGTTTTAGAGAATGTAAAACATTTTTTAGCTTAATAACTAACAAATAATGTATCTATTAAATTAAAATTCCTAAATATACTCCCCCAATGTTATGCCCAGCCTTATTCACAGATCTCTCTCCTCCAGTGTGACAAATTGTCTGTGCTTCTCATCCTTTACCTTTCTCTACCCATCTTGCCTTTCTTCCTCCCCACATTCCACTCTCTTCCCCAAGCTAGGCCATTTAGATGAATGCTCCTCATTCTTCCTCTCCTCCAAACCAACCACTCTGTGATGCTCAGCTCCATCTGACCCAGGAGCCTGCATGCCCCTTCACTTGCCCCTGGAAAATTCACAGTGGAAGGTGGAAATAGAATCGTTTCCATTTTACAACTGCTTCTTCAGTCTCTTCCTACTGTTTCATAACTGTTAAGTACTTCAGAATAAAGACAAAATTTTAAAACTTTAAAATGCCTAGTACCTGCCTGGTTTTTACATGAAATCAGTAACATTCTGTTTATTCACACCAAGGAAATTCCTTGGAATTTTTGAATTCATTAGGTACAGCATTTATACATCAGCATATGAGAACTGGATGCATAAAAATTATATCTGCTAGAGCAAAAACACCCTGTGAACCTTGAATTTAAGTTCACATACAATAATTTTCATACCAGGACTAGAGATAAGGATCAAACTTGTTGCCTTTTATGAAGCATGGCTCAAACAATTGACAAATCTTATTCAAAAAAATCTAAATGCACAAGAATCAAAAATGCCACAATTTTCACTTCAAAGGGGAAGAAAAAACCTCTCAGATAGGGTCACACAGCTTTCCTTACAATACTGAATTGAAGACTGCCTGACCATATGCCTACAACCAGAGCAGGACTGTTTGAACCGTTAGCCTGTAAGGTGGTCCCTAGTATAGTTTTGGCCTGGACCAGCTAATATTCTCCAAAACTGTTCCTAAGCACACTGTGGGCATTAACATGTGTCTGTCAGTAACTTTACTGTCTGTCAGTAACTTTACTATGATGTCCTGTGCTGGACAGCAAGGCTGTTGAAGAGTATGGGTCTGAGCTCGGTCATGCAGCCGGTCGTGGCGATAGGAAATGGCCACCAGCAGCCTTTGGTTTCCCAGTTAAAGGCTGGGCCACCAGGGATGGACACAGGACATGATCAAATGCAGCCCTCCATCCATCTGAAATATGCCACTACATTCACTTTCAAGCATAAAATCTACACTGCTACCAAAACCTCAGTGTTCTGTTGCTTTCCAAACTCAAAATATTAAACAAAAACTGAGATAAACCTCACCTTCAGCAAGTCTTCTGATTACTCACCAGTAATTATGCCACAGAGTCCTCCATCAGCATGGCTGTTGCTATGACAGTTCAGTGACATACATGTCTCCCAACACTTACATGCCAACATCCCATGATGTTCCATCTGCAGGAGTTTGTACTGTCTCCATCACTACTGGGTTAAGACAAAACTTCTGACAGGTTCCTGGAGTAGGTAATTGTACAGTTCTCTGCAAGAGGTGCTGGGGTCCTACACCTCTGCAGCCACCTTCATGGTCTTCCCTAATTCCTGCAAAAGTGCCACTAGCCTGTGGTCTTCATGCCAATTTAGTCATTATGGTGGTGGACTCTGAAGCTGGAAGGCACCAACCTGTGATTAACCCTAGACACAGTGCAGCAATCATTTTGAGTTACTACCAACCTAAGCCAGATTTGAACTGCTGACCAAGAAGTGAAAGGCTTTGTGTCCTATTACCAATATCCTAAATCAACCAGCCTCCCCTGCAAATATATTTTTTGGATTATTATGTAGGAACAATAATAGAATACCCCATAAACAGGTTCCTTAGATATTCAAACATGTCAGGTTGTACTTTCTACATTTTCAGATAATTGTGGAGTAAATATTTGTTAAATGAAGTATTTTACATCTGTCTTGGACCAAAGCGATCTTTCTGTCAGTAATACCACAGAACACTTGTAAAAGTATGCCGGCCATTACAGAGTTATGCACTCTTGGCAAATACAGTCTTTGAACTCATGTTACTGTGCTGCCAATAAAAAACATGTTCTTTTTTATCAACTGGATGTCTTTCAATTATACAATCATTGTCTGACAGTAAAGCAGTTGAAATAGATTTTTTAAAATCTTTTTTTTTTTTAAATTTCACACCAGTTGGCAAAAGGTTAATGTTTGTTTGCCTAACTCTCAAAGAGACATTTGGTGTAGTTCAACAGTACAGAGAAAATACTGTGTAAAGATCAAACGGAAAAAAAGCATGCACACTTTCCTATGAAAGACAACACATGGTCCTTGCAGAAGGAAATATTGCATTTCTTTCCCACACATCAGAGCTAGTCCTTCACCTCATCATGGTGTCCATCTGCAGTCAAAGCAAACTGTGCTGGAGCTGGAGGTCTGGGCTGACCAACATTTTCATAACCCTTTTTAATCCTATAGGACACTGAAAGCAACCAGTTACCAAAAGTAACCCTGGTGTGTTAAAATAAAATATCTGGTTCAATCTAGACAGCCATTACACAGATATTCATATATGCAGCCTAATTCAGACTACACCTAAAATTGCTAAATTATCTTTCCTATCACTGCCACCACTGAAAGGCAGTGAAATTACTTTTCAAGTGTGTAACAGCACTCAAAACACCCACCACCACATAGTCAGAACTGCACATGACAGCATGGATGCACTTTGTGATCTAACAGGCTGCCACACTTTATCCACTCCAGCCCAACCTCCCGCATACCCAATGTGTGCACAAACTTTGCTTCATCCGTAGGTTTACAACTAACAAAATATATTTTCAATACTAAAGATGTGCCAAGGTGTCCCCATCTCTGAAACACATGCAACTCCATCTTTTTCCACAAGCAATGCTACTCCTTTTGTACTTTGAAAGTTAGTTTAACTTTCTTTCTTCCTATGAAGAAAGGATGCACTTTTAATTTTCACCTATGTAATCACCCTCTCTTTCTACTCTTCTTTCCATGTGCAATTACACTAGTGTTTGTGTAACTGATGCGTGATTGCACTGATGTGGGATGCATTTGATCACCCTTTATTTGAAGTTGTTTGTTTTTAATGAGGGAATGTCTCTTTCTGAGTCATTCCTCTTTGCGCTGCCCAGGAGTACCAAGAAACTTTTTTCTTCTGCATATTGTCCTATTTACCTTCTGCACTGTATCAGTTGAAAATTTTCCCTTTTCACATGCAAGGTCCTACTTCATTTCCTCTTCCCAACTCTTACTACTTAGCCAATACTTTTTCATCAGCCACCTCCTGCCTCAGTGTTGTGCGGGCTCCTCTTTTCCCCTTTGCGCTCTCCTCCGTACAGCTCCTGTAATTATCTTTTTAAACGATCCTCTTAGTGGAAGGTGTGAAGACTCCTCAGGTCCTGGTGCAAACCTGAATCCATTTGAGCTAGATGAATTTGTTAGTTAAATCAGATACCTTGCCCTTTCCAGCTTTATTGTTGGATAGGACGTGCACTGACAACTTTCCTGTGTGTGGTCTATTTTAACCTTATCTTTGAGCTTCTATGAGTTGTTTGTCAGCATATACAGACAGTTAAGTAGGCTGCAATGGGCTACCAACACAGCAAATACTCATTCCAAAATACCAACCAGCTCTCTCATGTTCCTGATGAAGAAGGAGGAAGGGAAACTTTTGTTGATGGACTGCTCTATCCTCTTGTTGATCTCCCCCAGAAAGAATTACTTAGGGATGCTGCAGTCTCCTGTGTACTGGGAAGATGATGCTGAGGTAGTGAATGTAGAAAGAAAAGTGAAAGAAAGTCTCCAGAAACCCAAACCACTTCTCTTCCTGCCTTTCCTGGGACAATTATGTGGAGATCTGTTTACCCATTGCTTTTCCTATCCCATATTGCTCCCCCCGCCGCTTTTCCCCTGCCCCTAGCCCTGGCCACTCCCTCAGTTCCTCCCTATTGATTCCTGTACCCCAACTCTGCCCATGTACTGTCCCTGAGCCCCTGAGAAAACCCCCCTGTGCCCGGACCACAAGGTGTCTCTGCCTCTGAGGGTCACAGGGATGAGATGTGACTATTAAGAAGTCATCTTAAACCCTCGTGGGAGACCCTTCTCACCTCCTTCGCCATCACTGGTTGTAGGGCTGATAGCTACCAGAGCAAAACGCAGAGCCGTCCAGAATGGACTACGGGATAGCGATATGGTCACACTGCCCTAAGCAGCCCTGCTGAGCTCTCAGGAAAGCTGCAGCCTGCTAAACTAAACCTAGTGACTGCAACACAACTATATTTCTTTTATCACACTGTCTTTTGCTTATGTAATCATTCTCTAGAGAAAGGAATGGTTACTTGATCCACCTAAAAGTGTGGGAGAGGAACATGCTATAGCTGAAGCAAAGGTAAGTCTGAAGGTAGGATGGCTAAATGGAGTAGGTGGATTATAATTGGGATTTCTTAGAGACATCAAAGCTAGGGGACTGTATGATCAAAACTATTCCACACAAAGATTTGGATTCACTGGGGCTGAAGCATATATCCTTTTTGTCTTCAGACAACTCTGATATCAAATTTTCTAATCATGATTGAATAATTTTGTGGGTTCAACTCAACATTTATAGACCTCTGGACCCAGGTAGCTCTGTATGAGAAAGGGATTTGAAGGTGTCGCAAGCATTTTGTAACACATGTGGCACATGGCCCCTCGCACAAATCAGCATTTAAAGAGAGCTATTCCAACCACCTAAGCCCCAGGTCATCCTTTGAATACGCCTTCTGTTTCCATTGCATATAACAGAAACTGTAGGACAACTGGAAACTGTAGGGTAACTTTTGGTGACTGGGTTTCTAAATTAAGCACAACAGCAAAATGCTTGTATTTAAAAAAAGATTAAGCTGGATCCTACTTAACATTAACCCAGGAAGAACCATTAATGCCCCTTACATAAGATATCCACATTATCTCTGACTATTTCACTGTCTTGCAGAGACAGAGAGTATAGATTATTATAGTTATATTGAAATAGTGATTTTAAATTGTCCTGTTGACAAGAGAAATAAACTCTTTCAGAGAATGATTCACTTAACAGAGATGTCTGTTTTGGTGACTGCATCCTAAAAGTTTCTGTT
This sequence comes from Corvus cornix cornix, assembly GCF_000738735.6. Taxonomy (NCBI): domain Eukaryota; kingdom Metazoa; phylum Chordata; class Aves; order Passeriformes; family Corvidae; genus Corvus; species Corvus cornix. The sequence goes on along the minus strand of NC_047056.1, from coordinate 106,137,594 downwards.
TCTCTCCCCTGACTGTATGAGGAGTTTTGATAATTTGCTCAGACTTGTCTGCATTATAGCTACCTACATTTATTAATGTATTAATGCTCTTCAAGCTATCTACATCCCTTGACAGGAGGCTTGCAGAATTTAAAAAGTTGGAATCACATCATTTAATCCTCCTTAAATAACAAACCACAGCTCTACCAATAAATCCACAGCCATGAAGGGCCCAGCTCCAAACTCGTTCTCATTGTTACAATCTCTCTGTTAACTAAAAAACTCTAATACCCTTGTCATGAATCACGAGAGATCCTACCTTTCTAATTTCTTGTATGGCATTTGCTGTGAGGCAGCTTTTTGATAACACACCCTCCCTTCTGCACTGCACAGTGGTTGAAGCAGGTGCCATGGCCACCTCAGTGATCAGACCGAGCAATTCATTAAGGATTAGGCATGTTCCTTCTACAGTAACTCTTCCAAAAGATCAAGCACACTGTGAAAACCAGGAAAAGTATCAAATGTCTTCCATGGGCACTTTCCACGCTTTGCTGATTAGATGTGAAATGCCCTGATGATGGAAAGAGGAAAGATACAAATGCAAAGCATAATCCTGCCAGGTGCTGAAAGATGTTGGGCATCCAGTGAGGTTTTATAGCTAATGATAATCCCAGACCTTCTGCATCTATCAAAACAGATTAACTTCCTGTGAAATGTGCTTAATCTGTGTCTGTTCAACGTGTGAACAAGTGGTTATTAGTTTCCAGAGGAATAAAATATTCTCAAGAAATTGTCTTTTCAAGAAACACACAATAGAAATGCAATTTCAAGTCTTTAATTTCCAGCATTTTGAATTGTGAATGGACCTGAATAAATTTAACGTTAATGAGATACACAACCTGTGGAATGGGATTTTTTCTCCCTTTGTCATTGAAAAAGTTTATTATAAACTGGTTTGCAAAGTCAAGCCTCAAATAAAGGCAAAATATGCTATTTTTTGAATGACAGTATTAGTTATGTGCAGCAATTCAGGTGAATTTATTCACATATTTACCAATAAAAACAAAGGAAAGCAAAAGTCAAGTAAATGGACATTTTTAAGATTTATATACTTCTGGCTGTTCAGCAACTTTAATAATCTAACCCCTATTTAAATTAAAATATCATATCAGCTTTTAATACAAACCTTACATGAGTTCCAAATTCACAATCGGCGTTAAGTCTAAAAAAGTCATCATCTATCATTGCACTATTTCAGCGGTGGCAGCTGGGTGTTTTTAAAAGGTTCCTAGGAACAGAGTTCTCAGTTTAAATGTAATATTATGTTATATTACTCACACTTGAACTGACCTTCATAAATATCAAATCCTTACAATTATAAGTCCTGACATTTAATACTTTCCTGCAGACAAAGCAAGACCATGTTACATTATAAGGTCACTTGTCATTTGTAGCTCTTAGAGAAACTTATCATTTTAATGAAGACACTAACTGTAATGAAATTGTGGACAAACATTCTTCTGACTGGCTCAAGTGAACATATTCTCACTGCACCATGCAGCACTGAAGGACTTTAAAAATGCCTTGCTAGCTCACTGCCCATCGGTATTAACAAGCAGCATATGCTTTACATTGTTACCACAGGAAATGACTTCTTGAGTGGTCCTGTGACCACTGAAGGGTTAACCCTTCCTGCTCTCCTTGGATGCAACCAACAGGCTTCCCCAAAGGGCTGGTCTTCTCTGAGCAGTAAGGAAGGGAGTTGCTCTTGCTCTCGTAACCATTCAGCCAAGAAACCGAGCAAAATATCAGATTGACCCCCAACGTGTTGTACCCAGAAGCCTAAATTATGCAACTTTAGGTGCTTTCCTGAGCCACTTACATCCTAGGCTCCCTCTAGAGTGAATGGCAAGTCAGAGGCATCTCTGGGCATCAATTCAACTAGGTAAGAGTGGAACACCTTGAGTAAAGGGCTGAAAATTCTAGCAAAAGCAAAGGCAAAACATGGTTAATTTAAACTCATTGTTCCATCTTATTTTGACCCCAGCCCTGTTGCAGTGCCTATAATATTCAGGTCCAGGTGACAACAGAACAGCAGTGAAAGAAAGAGGGAATGTTTTCTTTCTTGTATGATCTGGGATTGAGTTCCTGCAGATCTTTCTCATATGAGCTCCTGTCCGGGTTTCTGATCCGGTATTTGTATTTGCTTTTGCATTTTTGGGAGAAAATAGTGCAATAGCCAGAAAAATTAAGTTTGTTAATTTATAGGCAGAAAAGAATATGGTAGAACCACAAATAGAAATAACCAACATACTAAAATTAAAAATGTTATGCCAGATTGCCTCTGGTGTTAAGGTGCCCTTTCACAGCGGATATTATAACCTTTGTGAAACTTTCTACTATTCATCTGGTTTTTATAGATCAACTTTCAAAAAAAATTAACTTCCACTCAGGAGAATTGTCTCAAAAAAACAAAATACTGATAATAAATAAATGTATGGAATGAGAAGAGAAAGAGAAATTACCTAATGAGAAGAGCAAAAAATCACTCTTTTTTAAACAATTTTCTTCACTTTCCAGATCTTATCTATCACCAATAGCAAAACAGAACATAAAGATGTCAGAAAATGAATTCTTCTGCATGAAAGTGATATCAGTCTTTACGCAATGACATGGCCAGTATACTAACAGAACTCCTAGATGTGCTTAAACTGGTGACAGAAAAGTTTAGATCAGTCCAGACATGGAGTCACCTCAGTGGCCAGACATGATAATTCTTTCATGTGGTGTTCAAAGTGGTAATCATTATCATTTGAATAATGTGGAGCACCTAGTCCAGCAGATACTTTTGGGAACAGCTGGACCCATATATATCCCACTGGCCTTGTGCACCTGCATGACCTCCTAAATGAGGATGCCAGTCACCCTGAGACCACTCTGAAATCAGTGGGGAGAAATTTCCTCTATGCTGCTTCTGTGCATGGAGCCAGGGCATGAACACCTGCCCTGCAGTGTGACCATGCAAGTTACTGTTCTAGTCCATGGCTGACCCAGAGCAACTGGTACTCCCCCAGACAATCTGAGAATTACCACAGGCCAATGACTTTTGCCTGGGGCAATTTCAGCACAACCATCTTCCTTTGGAAAGTAAGAGAGTGTAATAATATAGATAGTATCAAAGAGGACCAGCTGGCCTAGAGGCCAAAGAGGGAAGCTTAGCGTTATTGAATTTACTGGTTAGTATACATAGCCCTGAGAAGGCAGTTCAGAAGGGATGCTTGCCGAATTTTTGCTGGAATTGTCTAACCCCTCATCAGAGAAGCCTACACTGTTCTCTATCCCAATTTAAGGGCTTTAGATAAGTAACATAAGAATGTCACTGAAAAACAATGAAAATATAATCTATAATTAGGTCTAATGCATCTGGAAGTTGTCATCTTCCAGAACTGGGACTGAAAACCAGGAGGGGTTTTGGACATGGAATCCATTTCACAGCATCATCTAACTGCAATCCTGAAACTGCCAAGAGAAATCTCTCTTTTCAAGTTTTTTTTTAATTTTCTCCTTTAAAGAGATACCTTTTGTGAATCTCACTCTGAGCTGCCTACTATTCATCTTTACATATTTCAGCAACTTTGGCACACACCCCAGTATTTTGAATACCACTCCTATGTATAATTTTTAAATATCACAACACTGGACACTATAATGACCCCCTTCTATTTCTGGATCTGGTCCTGAGTATCCAACAGCAAGAAATCAAGTGACGACATTTTATTACCAAATGACATGGCTTGACCAGGAGCCCAATCAGAACAACTAACTCCTTTCTCATGACCTTCCTTTCCCAGGAATAGGAGCTAACTGAGTTGATCAGGTAGAGAGTTAGGCCCATGTTCCTACACTCATCTAAGCCTCCAAGGGGAACTACTCAGGAAAGGAAAAGGTGTACATTGCCTTTTCTTCAGTGTGACCTATCCCTGAAGACAGGGTGCACCGACTGGGAAAGACCTGGGAGCTCATGGTTGCAGTGTTATCTCTCAACACTTCATTCCTGATGGTGTACAAGGTATAATGCAGCCCTCAGAGTGCTGTACTGTGCTGTGTTCCAGTAATGAGGAGAGACTGAATGTTTCAAGTCCTGAAGATAATTGATACCTCTGTAAGTTTTATCATGCTGCCAATAAAGCAAGCAAGTCCTGTGTATGAAACAGTTTTCATATTAATGTGTATATGGCTACTGAGTCAGGAAACCGTATTCAGAGAGGTTGGATAAGTATTAAATTCTGAATGTTTCATATTGTAAATTTTAAAAAATTGTCATTCCAGGTAAAAAATGGTCTGATCTTCAAGATCTGTTTACTGCAGTAGTTGTTAGAACATCCCTAAGGTTCTCATTTTCCTCTAGGAATTAGAGTTCCCCTAAATTTGAAAAGATCCACCAATGCCCCAACTCAGAATTAAAACAATCAAAATAGTTAAAAGAACTGAAGCAAGACAACTTAGGTTGGAAAAAATTACACAGTATACGTTCTATTGTAGATTGCTGACAACTCTTTAGTTAATTCCATTTCTCACAGTCTTCCACTACTATTTATATCTGGATGTGGGAGCCTTGTGCAAAAAAAAAAAAAAAAAAGAAGCATTTCAATGTTTATTGAATTAAAATCAGCTGTAATTTACCATCAGTAAATTTACCATCATAAATACCATCAGTATTTATGAGCCTCTGTGCCTTGGTCAGACATGAAATCTGAATTGCACCCACAGGCAGGTTGAAGAAGAAGTGATAAATTCCTGGAAAAAAAAATGAACTGAGAAACCAAAGACTGGAGAAGAGGAAGCAGGATGGTTGTGATTAAACATATAATGGTTATACAGTGGATATGACCCTCATCAGGAATACTGGTCTTCCTCTTCTTTTTTAACCATCGGACAAGGAAGAGCAACAACGAGCACATAACTAAAACTTCAAATTCCTTCAGCTTTTGAATGAAAAACCCTTTAAGTCTGCTATTGCTAATAATCATTACATGAGTCATCAGCCTTTGAAGATAAACAGTTTCTTCTTTTGATTCAATTCAAAAATAAATATGGCTATACCCTAATAATAGCTTCATAATAGTCCTACTTACGATGAGATTGATTGATCAAAAAAGGTTATCCAATGTCTTACACCTTTAGGATGTCTCAAAACCATATCCATTAACAAGATTGTTTGCCTGGAAGTCATAACCCTGAGTTACTCGAAACGTCGTCGGCAGGATAACAGAATGATATTTGTTCTTAAACATAACAGTTTTTCTGGGTCATCATGTGAAAACGTATGGAATGGACTCTGAGCATGCTTAACCCTGTGTATCCTACCCTCTTTTGTTCTATTTTTCACCTTAAGTAGTGATGCTGTGAGGTGATGTGAGATTTTGTATTTCCATTCACAGCGAAGGACTCCATGGAGTGCTCTGATTTGTGACCCTTATCGTTGCTACACATCCTTGCTTAGGAGCATGATTGCTTTAGACAGCCTGCTGTGCCCCACACTGGGATTTACAGTAGCACAGACTAAATATTATCCATTTAAACTTATACCTAGAGATCCCAAGCAAGCAAGGCCGGAGACATTTCCTTCTCAGCTCCTAACACCAGAATAAACTAACATGAACTTAATAAGAAAAAAAAAATTAAAAAAATATATACACACTGTATTGTTGATCCCTTCTTTATGGGCTACACTGGTGGCAGTGTTTTCTGTTTCTAATCGCCACGGCCTTTATGATACTGTACTTAATGAATTATGCTCCTCAGGAGGAGGTCAGTGAAAGAATTGAGCTAAAAACCCCTAACTGTTGTTGGCCAAGAGCCAGCTCTTTCGGGGCTGTGTTTCTGCATGAGGTCTACCACAGCTGGAGCGAAACGACTTGCAGGTGGCTCAGTGGGCAACAGATCACACAGTACTGCTCTGTCCGCCCCTCGACAGCAAGGAGGGAGTCACCTATGCCTGCCGTTGGTGGCTGAAAATGAGCAGGAAACGTCTGACAATCTTGATTAAGAACTCCCAAGCATTGAACTTTCCATAAGGAAAAGGCACACTCAGATCTCTGGGCTTTGACATTCCAACTTCCAATTTAAATACTGTTTGAGGTCCAGGAGAAAATACTAATGCTTATCCTTATGATGTTAGGCAGTGGATGCCTTAGTAAAGATGATGTGCACCCAGTTAGCACACCAAAGCCTGGGCAATGAAGTAGGTATGCTCCATTTCTCACCCCCCCTCCCCCCCCCCCCAAGTTTCATTCAGAGAGAATTTATAGGTTTTATTTAAAAGTAGCTGAAACATACCAAGTAATTTTCTGGAGTGTTTTTAAACTATTAATTTCTAAATTACATGAACAGATGCATATGCACAGTGGAAAATAGCATCGAATATCTTGGGGAAACAGAGGAGCTCAAAGACCTGGCCAAATAAAGTTAGGTTCCACTAACAGCCCACTTGGACAACTCCTTTCACGTCCCTGGGAACCCGACCACTCGGCTGTTCAGCTTTACTTTCTTCCAGATTAATCATTTGTGGTTTTGAAAATATATAAATCTTAAAAATCTGCAGAAACAGAGCAACAGAAGGCTTTTCCACACCTCAGTTGACAAAAACTACTGTCCATTTGCTGCAGGACTCATTTGAGGCTCCTTAGCAAGAGAGACACAACCCTTATGTGGCGGCCGAGGATGAAGGGCTAGATGAGCCAGCCTGAATACAGGCTGGGAGCCAGCGGAGCCGTCAGGAAAAGATCAGGGAGCTTGGGGATGGTGCTCAAAACAAACGCAAACATCTTTCCATGAGTAGCCACTGTGAGTGTCACCACAGCAGTGACAGCTCTGCCTCTCCTAGTCCCACTGTAAGGCTCCTCATAAGCAAAAGCCAAACAAAAACACAGCACACATCAGAACTGACTGCATGGCTGCGGGGTATGTGTGTACTTCTCAGCTCTGCTGCTGCTGCTGCTGCTGCTTTCAGCAACTCAGCTCCTCAGTTTTCTCAGCTACCACCAGTGAGAATTATTTGCTGTTGCAGAAATAGTGCAGCTTAGAAGCAACACCATGAGTGACCAGCACAGCTGGTGCTTTCCTCCAGAAAATACAAAGTCAATCCTATTCTAGAAATTTCTGTGAAGGACAAGCATACTGAGTCCTTGGTACTGGGAGTCCTTAGGGGGTGGGACTACAAGACAGACCTCTAAATTTGGGATCAGCAAAATGTTTTGCTGAGCCTCCATGACCATATTCAGCGTTGTGCTCTAGTTACAGTGACGTAGGTTGGCACTGAGGTTGTGATGCACAAAAAGGAAAGACCTTAATGATTTCTGCCATACTTTTCTAATTCTTAAAATGGCTTTTATTCCTCCTTTATAAGTAAAAAGTGAATGGTTCAAACCGTGGCCTCCTGTTCTTTACCAGCCCTCCTTACTAATTACATTTATCAAACCTGAAACAAGAAACATGTAACTAAGGTGACCATAAAGTGATTTAAAGAAAAATTTGAAATACACACAAGAAATGCAGAGATTACAAGTAAGTGTAAGGGTTGTTAATTAGTCACTGAATATAACTACCAAGCTAGTTAACTAAGAAATAAGTCAGTGTGCAAAGAACTGGCTAAAAATTATAGAAAATAACATACTTAGCCAAACTTTAATGAGCACACTCTTTTGGCTCTTGATTTACCCACTAAGTCTCACAACATTTACAACACAGTTTTTTTTCTATTTCCTTTGTGCAAAGACATGCAAATTTACAGGCACCCAAACCAAAGCCCCACACCTCTTGGAATTTTATTTTTTAGACAGGCCCCCACAATCTGGGAAGAGTCACACAGAGCCAGAAGAAGCTAATGCTGTAGTTATCTTTAAACTCATCTCATACTGCGGTACTTGTAGTACTTATGGACAAGCCAGGCCATGGGATTAATGACTAGAAAGAGTCAGTGGCACAGCATGTTCAGTGAAGCACCCTCAGCTCTTCCCATCTGGTCTCTAATCCTCATTCCTGCACCCTTGATCATTAAGTCTTAATTTACTGGAGTTTAAACAAAAAAAAAAAAAAAAAAAAAAAAAAAAAAAAAAAAAAAGGTATAATGAGTAACATACAAGCTCATGTTCCTGGTAGCGCTCATTCCCTATAAATTCCCACTACACCTAGGAAATTGTGGTTTGATTTTCTGTATTGCTAATTGGTGAGCACAGCCAAAGAAATTCCTAGCAGGTTTTCATCTCTTGAATTTATTTACCACCATGGAAGGGGAAAGGGGCTGTTCCTCTGGGAAGGAGGGAGAAATTGGAAGGATTACATTATTTTGACCTTACATTTGAGCTGACATCTAGCACGGTACTAAATCAGTGACTTGGCACAGGAGAGGGGATTAGCACGGGTGGGTTACAAGCAGTTTGCAGGAGTGCAGCTGTCCTGTGGCTACCAGTGGATGTCAGTAGAGGTTCCACTTGCAAAGGAGCCAAATGGAAAGAGACAAAGGAAAGAAAACCCTCCAGGTTCTCTTAGTATAAAGTGCACAATGCACAAGTTCTCCAAAACGGCTTGTCTCTCCCAGCTAATGATTTAGGACTACCAGCAAGCAGCAGTACATTGAAGGATGTAGCAAAGCTCACTGGGCTGCTCGAAATTCTTTATGCTTTCACCTTTCAAAAGCAACATTTTTCCAGTTAATTTTAAAACAATGAACAAAGGCAGGAGGCCCACTGTTGGAATAGGAGAGATGCTGGATGACAGATTAAAAAGAAAAAAAATGCATATCAATTGCTCCCTCTCCTCCAGCCAACCAACCACTGCTCCAGGAACATTTAAATGCAACAATGAAAAGTAAACCTCTCTAATTATTGCTTTGCAGGGGTTGGGCTGCAACCTGTTAGTAAAGTAAACAATGGACAAGTGAAGCACAGGGTTTTAGATAAGGCCTAGAAAATTTTATCTAGAACAAACAAACAAACAAACAACCAGCACACAAATGGAAAGGATTTCCTTTGTTAAATTATAGCCCTCTTACAAGCAAAAGCTGACCTCACTTCCCCAGTGAACATTCCTAGCCATGGAGTCACTGATAAGAGTGATTGAACTCCAAAATGAGGGACAGATTTGATGCCATGGCTTATGCTGAAAAACACAGATCTTATGGGGAATGAGGTACTACCACAGAAGAGAAGAGATATCACAGTACAAAGAGCTTTTATTCAAGAAATGTGGTGAAAAAAATCCCACAAGACTTTTCCTCAAAATAAATGTGGACTTTTCAGGTCTCTCTATCCTGAAGTAGTGGAAATAAGTTTATTGATTGGATAGGAATCTGAAACTATAATGTTCTGTTAGAGGATGAAAGCTTTCATACTCCCAGCTGATTAGCAGTATCCTGTAACAAAGGACTGAGAATCTCTCTTAGTTATTCTAGCTTGGGTGGATGCTGTTTGGTTTAACATTTTCTGCTCTTCCATTCTGCCCAGTCTGTAAATACAAATTATTATAGCTCATGTGGTCACTAGAGTTGGTCAAGTGTTTCAAGAAAATATTTTTTCTTCGGAAAAATGCCAGTTCTAGAAACTGACATGTTTCATGGGAACATGCAAGTTTTAAAAACTTTTGTTGGGAAAATTTCCTCAGGTCCAGAATGGAATTTCTGATCAAAACCACAGAGAGAGAGGGAGACAGTTCTATCTCATAATAACAAATACCACAGTGATCATCTTTCCTCATAAATCAGTCCTTTGAGGCTTCTAACTATTTTTCAGCCTGATTTCCTACACAAGTGAAGAAAGTTACATGATCATAGGATCTGTCTATTTCTCAGTCCTCCATTAAAAAGACTGGGAGCCATTGGCCAAATTCAGTATTTACAGAGGTTACTCTGCACCATTTGGGAGTTTTGGATGAACCAAGGGCTGAGTAGAGGAGAGAGATGTAGCTACTCTGCCCACTGTGAGAAAGTCTTCAGCATGAGAACAGACATGAATCTTGATTTCCAGCTTGTGAAAGAGTCCGGCAGATGTGAGGCGGGGAATTGGAGATGCTCCAAAGACATGGAAGGGGGAGGCGATCACAGACACAGAGAAGGAAGAGTCTGAGATAATTGCAGTGGATGGGTGATGAGAAGAGGCACATGACTCATCCACAGGAAACTTGAATTCTCTATTAGTTTTTCCCAGAACCACCTGCACTATTTCTCTGTAGGTTGTCAGTGTTTTCTTGACAATCCTCTTTGCAGACCTGAGTAGCACAGACAAGAAAGCACAGAACTGTAAAAAGATCTGCTACTTACCTCCTTTTTGAGTGCAAAACTATTTGCTGCATCTTTCAGCACTGCTTCTTCAAAGGCATCCCTATCTGCATGAGGCACTTTCCATTTTCCCCCCATGTCTTTTTGCTTGATTTTATATCATTGGTATTCAAGACTCTATCTCAGATGCCCTGAAAATATTAGTTTCTGTTTTTCTTGTTCCTTCCATCTGAGAAGACTCTCCAGTCTGAATTGTGTTGCTTGTCAATTATTTCCCTTTTCCCCCTCCATAGCTGCAGGAGTAGACTCACCATGGATTATGAAGATACTCTGGTCACGGGTATGGCAGACTTTTAGACAGGGGAATTAGGACATGAGAGATCAGATAAGTCTCACTGGAGGGAAAAAAGGTAACAAAGTTTTGATTTACCAAAAATGAGGAAGCTTCTGTGGAAAAATACTGGAGAAGGCTATTACAAGTGAGCAGGTGTATTCTCGTGACTAAAACCCTTTTGACACCAATTTAGCCACAGTTGAGGAAGATTTGATTCATCCTCTGAGTATTTACAGGTTATGAACAGATTTTTCTATAGGAGCTGAACTTCACACACTACCAGGTACATTTCTTCATGGTCTGAACGAGCTTATTTTAAAGGGTGATTGACATGTATTGGCATCTTCACAGAAACCTAAATAAATATAAAATAGCTCTAGAGCCTACACCCAGCTGGTTCATCTGAAAATATTTTATGATTGGAACAGGCTTTTTTCTTGTTGTCCCTCAGCAATAGAGTGGGTGCAATATCCCTCTTAACAAAATTTATCAAAGGGATGTGCAAACCCAAAATAACAAGAAGATAAAACCAGCATTGTTCATAATGAGTTATTTTATAGGGTGTTTCCCATCTTTAGCTTCAGTGTTCTGGTAATTTAACACATGGAATAATACCAGCTTTGTAATTTTGGCTTTGAATGATGTTATTTTATGTCTTATGAGAAGTTAATTGCATCTTAGACACAGTCAAAAAGGAAAAAAAAACCCTGAGATATGGGACAGGTTTCTTTATATTGCTGCTTTCTATTCATGCATCACCAGTCTGTGCTAGACCAAGCAGAACCGAAAATGAGGAGGAAAAAAGTGGACACAGCAGGTGTAACAGAGAGCTCAGACCACAAAAGGGTGCTATCATTTTATAACATGAGCAAGCCTTCCATAGCGACCTGCAAAGAATGTGGCCTTTGAAATAGCTTCACTAGAATTAGTAGCCTTTCAGGAAATATTACTATTGTTCTGAATTCCACTTGAAAATTTAATTTGCCCCCTGTTATTTTCAGGCAAATTCCAGCAGAGCTTTATTCTATGAAATCTGTGTAGGTGCATAAGAAACATCATCTTGATTAAGGAAATTCGTCTGCCTTTGTACACAGAGTGATCTATTTATCATGTGTGTGCTTATCTGCTCAAGAGAGAGCTTGAGAGAGAGCTTGTGCAGATATAATTCATATGTAGGGGTGTGTGTTCTATACTGGAATCATGTGCATTTGATAACTATATTGCATAACATGGAACGTCTAATTAACTAGGAAGTATTGAATTGTTAACTAGCAAGTATTGAAACATTAACTAGTAAGTATTGAGGTGTGAAAATTCACAGTCTGGTCTTAAAAACACGCATAATACTGCAGTATAGAAAAAAACCCATGATGTGATGCAGCTTTCATACAAACAATATGCCAGAAAAGCAATGGCCTACTGTATAGAAGTCAGACTTCAATTCTGAATGCTCTTAATTTGAGGAGTGAAAATCTGGTAGCTCTGAGCTGAATCCCTGTAGGGGTACCAAAGACAAAGGCAGCCAGGTGTGATACAAGGTGACTCAGCTGTCTTCCCATCATTGTGCCAGGGAGGAGGCATGCCTAGTTGGTTCAGTCAGTGTGACAATCAGGTGTGGCTGGCCTCCAGACACCTTCTCAAGTTTATTTTAGCACATCTAGCACGGTATCTGTGCTGATGTGACTGCAGTAGCACCAGTGGAGTGCAGGAAGCTGGGGTAGCCAGCGCCTCTGTGGATGCTCAGTGTCCCTCCTCTGACAGTCAGGCATGTCCCTGTGAGCTGGATCTCAAAGCCAGATACTGTAATGGATCTAAATGCCTGGATTGCACAAGGTTTGTTAATTTTCAGTGGTTCCTTTTCCAAATGACATGGCCTTTTACAGATATTACCCAAGCTTAGAGGGAAAAAGTCCTAGCTAGATTTGTAACCCATTAGCAACCATCTCTTAAAAGTATTTATTTAACTTATGAACTTGGCCTCTTTAAATATTATGAAAAATATGAGGTGTATGATAGAGTTTGGGAAAGAAATTAATAAATTGCCATATTTCTGTATTGAAGGATGTCAATGGTAGTTAAATATGTCAGTGAAACTGACAGTAATTGTCCAGCTCATCTGTGCAATTCTGAAACTTACTACTTTATAATCATTAAATTGATTTTGGATTGGATTCTGCTGAGGTCAGCTAATCAGTCAAATTAGTCATTGCAGCTAAACATGAAGGTGATCATAACTCTCATTTACTCTGCTTTGATACAGTATATACTGCACATTTCTTTAGAGACATGTTCAGCAATACCACTTTGACCAAAGTCATGTGTAATAAGATTACTGAATTTGTATTTTTGTGTCATGCTAACCTTACTTTTTGCTATGAAACAATCTTCAAAAAGGAAATGTGGAAGTCTCTTCCACACAGCTGTACAATGTTTCAAGCTCTGACTGGCTCCTGGCTGTCACGCTGTGTTATTTCACACTGCCATGTCTGAAAAGATGTAACAGAATATGGCAGAACACAAGACACATCAGAAATTCAGGACCTGAAATTCAATTAAAAAAAAAAAAAACAAAAAAACAAAAACGTTCTCTGCAAAATCCAACCAAGTACAACCAAGTAGCAAATATGTGACCAAGTACCTGACAGCCAATTTGGAAAGGAACTTACACCACTTCCTCCCCTCTCTCTACAATTAGTGGGTGAGAGGGGTCTGTCAGCAGGGGAAGAAAAATGTGAAACTAAGGGCAACAAAGACCACAAGAGCTGCCTACATGGCCTCCACTTTGGTTTGGGTTTTGGTTTTCTTTATTTTCTTTTTTCTTCTCTGGGTAGATAAATTAATAGCTCATGGCATTTTCCATTTTTTTCCTGTGGAAAATGTGGGTTCAGAGAGACCAGACATTTTTTGACTTCTGATCAATTCCAACAAATTGTTCATTAACAGAAAAGAACTGGAAAACACCCTAGAAGTTGAAAGATTTCTGATTTCCCATTTGAAGTCACTTTAAGCTTTGAAATGGATTTCAAATGTATTTTTTTATATGTCAAAAAGTCAAATGCCTTAGAAATCAAAATAATTCATTTCAAGTGAAACAAAGCGCTTTTTTACTCAAAATATTTTCAACTTTTTCTCTCTGAATAAAAATCAAAATAATTTAAATTGCCTTGACTGACAATTATTTCCCTTCCTTGTTTTCTAAACTGCCAAGCTAAAACAAAATTTATTACTTTCACCACAATGTACTAAAATAAGCATAAATCTATCTCACTTTATGTTGGATGTCAGTCAGGAAAAGCAGGTGGAAATTCAAACTCAATCTGTACATGGGAAAAAAATGAGGTAGAGGTTAACCAATAATCTTTTATAGATAGTGTACATTAATTTTAGGAAGCATAACTTCGAAAACAGCTTTTTCTCAACAGAGCTTCCTTGAATTTTTTGCAGTGATGCTAAAAAAGAGAGCACTTGGGAGATTCCTATGATTTGATCAGAACTTAAATTAAATCACAGTAAGATAAAAAGCATCAGATATATGTATATTGTTTTAATTACACTCTAGTTTCAACTTTTGCTATAAAGTTTTGCTGCATCACAAGCAAAGGGCACATTTCCAGACACCTGGGGAGCCATGCTGAGCCCTGCTCCCTCTGCCCTGTAACGAGGTCATTACTCACTCGTCACTCCAATAATACTGCTATAACTGCAATAAAGCTTGGAATAATCAAGGTAGATAAAAGAAAAAAGTAATTTTTAATATCTTAAATTCTATTTTCTCCCTCTTCACTGGGTATAGAAGATATTTACATGTTTAGAAATGGGTTAATCTGCAACCTAAAGTGGCCTGCTTTAACCTGGCAAAACTTTGAAGAACTTTTAATAGTGGAACTGCCTGTTTCCAGTTTCTGACACTTGTGTGTCTGGTCATTTTTCATTCTGATGTATGTGGGTATGTATGGTGGGCACACATACAGCCCAGTTAATAACTTTGAGGGTAAGCATTTCATGTAACAGCTCAGCTTTTAAGATCTGCTTACCACTGACTTTGGGATCCATGCTAGCCTTAGAACACATTTTCCTTGTGCAAGGCAGTGCAAGGCAGAAATGTCCTGCTAGACCCGGAATCAGGACAGGGTGATAGACAAGAAGATAAGTCCTGCTTCTTCAGGGCAAAGACACACACAGCTCTAACAGGACTGACCCCGCTTCCAACGGGGCCAGGCTATGCAATGCTTTGTGCCTGATGGTTGGGGCTGGTTCAGGGGTCTCTGGATATCACCCCAGTGCCACTGCACTTGCCCAGTGTAAGACACAACTTCTGCTCTTATGTCCAAGCTGCCTCCTCCTGTAGGCTCTGTTCCTGAACCTAAAGGAGCCCCTTTTCACTCTGCTGCAGAGACAAGCAGTTAATGCCAGCCCAAAATGCTTCAGGGAGGACACACAAGCCCATTGTCAGAGGCAGCTGGGCTGTACCAGCACTGCTGCCTGTTTGAGCTACTAAAGTCTCCCTCTCCATAACATGCTTTAACTCAGCTGTAGCACCAGAGTGTTGTGACAAGGCTGCTTCAAGTCTAACAGAAAACCATGGCAGAGGCCTTCAAACACTTTGCTGGAACAGAACCAGGGTCCAGCCCCCAGAAACATCCGTTGGCACTGACCAACTTACTAGCATGGGCATAGCCATGGAATTCAACTTGCTGCAGCCTTGCCACACCGATACCACAGATCTGACATATCTAATCCTTTAGACAAATGTGAAATCAATTTGTACATCTGCAGTGGCCATTTGCCCAGGATCTCTGAGCATAGGGCAGCTTCACTGGAGCTATTGAACTTCTCCAACAAGCCTGCCAATTGACTGGAATTCCTAGACTAATGGCCAAAAAAGCAGCAGGACAGTAGATGATGTATAAAGGTTTGCAGCCAAATATGGTGGAGCTGGCACCTGTGACTGGCTCAGCACTGCAGTTCCCACTGTGAAGATCAGTGATTATTGCTTTAATAAGCAGTTCTTAAGTGAGGTACCTGATATCTGTTGTTGCAAGAGAAGGAGTGCCAAAGGCACAAAAGATGGGGAAGTTTTAAAAAAAACATAATCCTTGAGGCTCACCATTCAACTTACCTTGATTTTATTATTCTTGAAAAAAAATTCTTTATTTCACACACAAACAAAGGTACACACAAAGAGATTTCTCAGTGTGTTACTTATTAGTTGAGATTTTGCAACTTGCTGAGAGGGCCCAGATTTCTGAGTCCCATTTTACAAGAATCAAAACTACAGTAAGTCTCCAAAACTTGATACAATAGCACAACACTTCCAAAGGAAGACATCACCATGATGTTAGTTCATAACTCACTGATGCCAGGACTCTGTAAAGTTTCTAGTTCAAAAACTTCAATTAAGGCTTGTGTTTCTTTGAACATCTGAAGTGGACACATGTTTATGTAAACATATTATAGGTAGGTCGATTCTGTTGAGCATATTTGTAGTTTCTCTAAGTTACCTTAACATTAAAATAAAAAATGGAGGCCAGGTGATGTTCAGCAACAGGTTAATCTGTTTAATCTTTAGAATGGAAGCATTAACTGTTCAGTCTGACACTGGGAAATAATTAATCCAGATGTAAAGAAAGAACCTTTGTCTTGGAATCTGTGTGCTGTACTTTTGAATAAGTGTACATTAGTGAGCTATTTTATGTATTACTCATAGTGTGGTAATTGGCCACATATTCTTCAGTTATTATAGATACAATTAGAACATCAAGTTTGGAGAAAAAGATAAAAGGTCAGTGTTGTAAAAATCTCCATCCTTAAAGCCAGAGGTTAGGTCTCTGAAGATTACCCCAAATAATGCCTCTTTCTGAAGCACAGAGGATCACATTCTGTAGTCAAGTAAAATCTCAGAGAAATGTGACTTGTAGCATACATAGCTATTAATCCCGGGACCTATGCGAAGTTTCGGAAGGATGTTTCCACTGCTGAAAGGGGAGCTGCAGCTTACAAAGGTAGGTCTGTCTCAGGCTTACCAGCAGATGGAGTTGGAACCAGGGTCTTGATATGCATCATCATTAACATGAATAAGGTTCTTTTCTGGAATAGCAGCACATAGCTGGTGTACTAGTGACGCCTCCATTTGTAACATAACAAGTGTGCAAGATGTAACTAGAAAGAGATTTTTATTCAAATCCAAGTGAAAAAGCACTGTAATCTTTGCTGCAATGTCTGATGCAATTTGGTAAAGGTAAGAAAAAGGACAAACATGGCTTTTTCCATTCACAAGCAACTGACTGGGTTATGGAAGTGACTTGTAAGGCTTTAAACTACTTCCAGAAAAAGTAAGGTTATGAATGACAAAAAAAGCACTGTGCCAAAGAATACATTGTTACAGATCCTCTTTGCATACAGCTAATTATTATGGCAAATTTCTCTATGACTTATCTGCAATAATAAATCCAATGACAAAAATGTTACTTGGACAGTCTGAGACTGAAAACTTTTAGAAGCTATTTAATGAAATCAAGAAGTTAAGAAGAGATGAAAAAAACATTACCTTTCCCCTTCTTCCTGCTCAGTTGATGTAGGAATAGATGCTTCTCACCTAAAATAATAATGGAACAAAGATGCTAATTGCTTCCACTTCCATGAAACATATGAAAAAAGGCTCACCCTCTGACTATTGCATTTTGGTATGAGGACATTCCACAAGTCTTTACATTGGAAGAAGCTGTTCTGATTGCAGACCACAAACCTCTCGTTAAAATTCTTGGAGCAGAAACTGATTATCTGGCTGATACATTACAGAAGTGGACATTAAGGCAAAGTTCTTATCATTATGATATCATAGCTAAGCTATCTGAAAAACAAAGCAAAGCTGTACTTTTCCTGTTGACTATTAGAGATGAAAAGGTTGCTGCAAAGAATATTTCCGTGTACTCCTCCTGCCTTTCTCCCACTTTGGGAAAGTGGGACCATGTAGCTTGTAATGAGTCCCTCAGCAGAAGTTCTCGTTTCCTTGCAGCTTGTGCAGGCTTTTAAACCTGAGTAAAGTAGGTGAGAGGTGTTGCTGTCTGGACTGGCAGTTTTTTACATTCACTCTGTATGGGTGCAAATGGCTAGAAGGTGCTAGACAGACAGAAGGAGCAAGAACATGGAGTTCAGAAAGATCTGGGAATTTGAATCCAAATCAGGCAGCCACCCTGCTCACCAGCAGCCCCCAGATGAACTCTGTCAGTCACTGCAGCACTGGCTCCCTCCAGATGTTCTGGTAAATTGGGAGGAACAGAGTCCAGGACAAGCACAAGGCAGTTAATTCTCAGTGGCCCACCTGGCTACCAGTTTTGATGTCATGGTGACGGAACTGCTGCTATGAAAGCAAGAATTCTTTAATTTGAGCACTGGGAGGCTTAACCACACCAGAAAGGAAACTTGTGAGATCACCTAAAATTTGTCCTTAGTGCCCTCTTCCCAGATGCTTTACCTGACCATAGAGAATGCACCCAGGAACAGGTGGTCACTACACGGAACAATGACCTCTAAGAATTAAAAAACTATAGGTCTCTTCATTGTCACTTTCTACCTCTAATCTGGTATTCCCCTTTATGGATGAAGCCTGGACTGAAAGGTCAGATTGTCCTTTGGGACCAAACATCACCAATGCTCATGCACTCCCACAACACCTGCCCTGACCACTGAAGCCTTCTTAGCTTCTCTTTGACCCTGGCAATGCTCAGCAGGGCTTCTTCCAGTTTGCCAAGCACCCAGCTTCTTGTTCTGAGGGACAAGAATAGAGCTGACTCTGCTCAAAGGTGTTTCACAAACTAGATACCACCCAGACAGATTTACCTGCAGTGTTTAATCTAGGAGGAACCATGTAGCTATATGTATGGTGCTGTATATATAGCATGTTTATATATAAATACCCACATATGAAAAACACACGTGTATAGCATATATACTATTGTGTATACATACCAGTGCTGTAAGCAGCACCTGCACACTGGCATATGCAATGGCATTCAAAAAGCTGCTCTGTGAATTTATTAGGGTACATCCTGGCATATCTATAGCTCAGGTCAACTATCACTCATAAATTTCTGGGCAGAGTCAGGAAGTTAACAAAAGCCAGGAAACATTCTTAAAAGGCTGTTTGTATCTGAACCCCCTGTTCAATAGGAAGACAGAGCCAAGATGCCAGCCCCTGCACTGTTACATTTATAATCTGAGATGTAAACTCAGAACTCACCTACAAGACAAGAACCCAGAACAAAAACTACAGACCAAAACCTTTCTTGAAACAGACAGAGAAGAATAACTTTTGTTCTGCTCAGTTGTTTAATGGCAGAACTAAATCTAAATCAGGGTAGGGGAAATAACCCTTGGAGGATGGGTGTCCTCACTCACCTATAGTCAACTGTAGGGAATCCCTGCTCACCCATGGTCCCTCTTAGCAAAGGAAAGTGTGAGATCGTATGTGCAAAGGGGCTTAAATTCAATCATGCCCACTGTAGATTTGCACAGCACCTGATTTTTTTTACATCACTTCTCAGTGGAGGAGAAAGGATTTGAATCTGTCACACCACAGTGTCCTGATCTGCTGCAGGAAGGAGGGCACCCCACACACATCCCACTTCAAGAGCAAAAAATCCTTCTAACTTATCACTAAAACCAGACAGAGCACTATTTCACCAAAGACAACCAAATTACAGATCCTGAAGAAAGAGATTTATATTACTAATTTTAGAAACATGCAGGTGTTCAGCATTTGGCAAGCAAAGGCAGCTCAGAGTGTCACATATCCAGGTCCTCAGCCCTAAGCATCACTCTGCAGGGTGCCCGGGCACCTTTGCCAGACTCTGGAGTCCATTCAAGATCCCAGTCTCCTTCAGGTGCCCGAAGAGCAGCAGGCTAGTGACAATAGTGACCATCTTCTGCGGTTCTTTGGCCAAGCTTATCTGAAGTCCAATCTTTTCTGCAAATACCTCCTAAGCTCACTTGGACACCCTGCAGCTCCACATATTTCCATAACACATGCTTTAAAAAGTGAAGGTCCTATTTCTTTTCTCATTTATGTGCATGTAAATTCAGTGCAACTTCACTGAAACCAGTGACTGAAACCGGGAAAGCAAAACAAACTATAGGAAAAATCAGGCTCTGCACTTCTTAGTTTCAGTTCTTGTACGTGACAAATGATTCTGGGGCCCTATTTTGGAAGTATCTAACTTGAAACAGCTTTGCAAACCAGAGTACTTAATGCTGTCTAACAATCAGTCTTCTTCAGGGCACCCAAAGTGAAGTCTCAGTATTGGAAGTCACTCTTAAAAATCTTGGCCATTTTTTCAAAGAATGTGTCAGGGTCTCAAACAGATGCAAAAGCAATGACCACTCAAATAGTTTGGTGTTTACAGGTTCATCAATCAAAAAGAAACACTTTGATCACCTGACATGATTCAAACAACATACTTGATATCTGATACCGGACCAAGATCATACAGATCTAATAAACTTTTGGCTCCTGCAAATTTCTTTTAAAAAATATAAAAGAGGATCAGTTATAGAGAAGTTGATTAATATGCACTCTGTTCAAACAGTCTTGAACATCTGTGTATTAAATTCATTCATTAAATTATACCAATCTGTATTTTAATGAGTAAAAGATACTTATTCTGCCATCCATCAAAATAAACTCAGGAAATACTTAACATTATAATCATTTTTCTTGTTTGAACATGAGTTATGAAATATGAATCCCACACTAAGAATGCTGTACTTGCCATTATGATCAAATATGTTTTTACAGGTGCACCAAATATTCTGTTTTCATTTCATTCTCAAACTGTTGAAAATATAAACCATGTTTTATATTTCTTTGGTAGGTAATATTGCCTTTTTCCCCCCACATGGCACCCATTATTAGTGAGTTATTACCATGCCTTTTTTCAAACACACACTACATATCCTAAAGTTGCTTAGTAATGAAAATACAAATTTATGTAACATCTAGTATCAAATAACATTTAGGGCACACTTTGGCACTGAAAGGTTTGGGGCACTAATAACTTTCAAGTGCATGTTAATATTGCCAGATAAGGTGTATACAATCTGTTGGGTCAAGTTCAGCCTTTTGCCACTTTGCTTTTTTGGCCAAGGAAAGTTAACTTTCAGGTACAGCAGGGTTTAATATATGCATGCATAGAATTTTTGTTTCTTATTGTTCCCATAATTGTGATTTTTATTTCCATTTTCTTGTTCTTCTTTTATTAAAAAAAAAAAAGAAGAAGAGGAAAAACTCCTGGCAGACAGACAGCAAGCACAGCTGGGACAGCAGGTGAGCTAAATTGTAGATTTCTTCCCAGCATCAATTTGACACGATATCAAACACTAAGTATAGTCATTTAAAAAATTCCTTCCTTCTATTTGTACAGAGTGGATATTCTCAAAGAAAACAGTATTTGGGAGAGCACAGTGAGGAAAAGCAAGATATAACTGCAAGGCACAAAGCTGCTCACCTGGAATTGAATCCACACACCCTGGGCACTTCCGTGGAGGTACAATCCAATACAGAGGTTTGGCACTGGGGCTGTAATAAACAGGTAAAACTCACCAAATTAGTAATCAAGTCTACAATGCTACTTTCAGTAAAGAAGTGGAAACTTCTCCATTGATTTCAGTGGGAGTAGGTTCAAACCATGAAAGAACACATCAGCAACAGAGCCAGCACATTAGAAAAAAAGCAGTCAAACTCTAGAAAGCCCATGTAACCACACATTAATCTGGTTTTTTTGTAAAACAAATCAAGAGAGTAGGAAATAATTTGGCATTTTATTGGCGAAGGGGGGAAACCCCTTCAAAGAAACCATCACTTCATACAGGTGCTACCACAGCAGAAGTTACCACCATGCCAAAATTACAGCTGGGGAAATGTCAACCCTTTTCACAGGTACATGGAAACCAGCTGGTACAAGGAAGTTCTATGGTGAGTGACAGGGAGTCGTAACTCTGTCATAGCTGATTATGTCCAAACATGGCACTAGGAATGGAAAAATTTACCACTTCTAACTTTAATGCAGTATTCAAAAAACTAATTTTCTTAAAAGACATTTCATCATTGTCACTGCATTTATACGCCTTGTCTAATTAGTCCATCTCATAGACAACATTCTAAGTATTTTCTTGTTGAAGAACCCACCATTTTTGTCTTGTACCAACAGTTCATGTAGATTCAGAAAGTAAAGAAAAGCCACTGGTCTGAACTCTCAAAATATACAGGCCAAAATACTAATACATTGTATTCTTAACTACTGTTTGCCTTGACCTTCTCCTCCTTGAAAAGGCATTCAGTCTTGACTTAAAGACTTACAAGACTTGCAAGACTTACTCACATCCTGATCTGTGTTGTTACAAATATTACCTGTGGGCATTGAAGAATTTTCCACTTTATTTTTAAGCACAATTAATCTAGAATTGTATTCTGAATACTGGATTCCACTGAGAACACTTATGCACCAGACTTCAAAGATAAGAAAAAAGTAAAATACATCTGACAGAAGAACAAAACCACCACTTGGTCTACCAGAAGCATCTGGAAATCAAGCAAGTTCCTATCTATTCCACATATATTAAAAAAGGGGAGTAGACAATCTATCCAGCTGGAAAAGCCTAAACCTTTTTTTGACTACTCTGTGCTATACAAAATAAAATATGAACACATCTACATGTGTAAAAAAACCCACAAACATCAGATTTTTAATCAGAGAAGCATTTTTCCTGACTTCTTTTGAAAAGCACCATTCTGGATTGCATTCTATGGACAGGTTGGACATTTTCGAAATGTCATATTTATTGTCTAGTTGGGATGATCAACACAGATTCATCATTAAATTATTAATGAAATTTTCTCTCCATTTTACCATTTCCAGTCAATGCATCAAGAGGAAAAACTTTGAGTTGGTGGAATGATTTCTACCTCCCTTCAGTCCCACGTTATTCTAGGAGAAATCCCTATCAATATAGAAATTACCTTTGTCAGTGACAAACAGGGCTTCAACAGTCATGGTTCTTATAAATTCCTCAATAATAAACATACAAAAAACCAAATCTTCATTAAGTGACAACCCAAAACCAGTATAGACTGGGCACGTATCAAAACTATGCTTAGTTAAATGCTGAACAAAGCTGTTTCAGGGATATTGAGGATGCTTAAAGCTAATTACTCAAGTCATTGAATTCTTTCAGGGAATGTCTTTCACTTGCAGATCTCTCAGCATTCAGCTTCAGTTTTGACCATCTTTTTCAGGCCTGCCACACATCTGAAAATTTAGCAATTATTTTATGACAAAGCAGCAACTCACACTCTTCTATAAACTTGAAAAAGATGGAATAGTTTGGTAATTTCTCTTCCTTGGCCTCCACCCTGTTTTGTAAACCAACCAGCGTAAACAAATGTAACATTTCAGGCTAAACCAGTAAAAGAGTCGGTGAACTACTCCTGGACTATTTCTTACCTAACCCAAATCTGGAATTTAAATTCTCTACCCTTACTAAAGAGGTTCCTCAACCTTCTGCCATCATAAGGAAGCTCAATTAGTTTCCACGTGTGTGTGGCTATCCTGCTCATATGAAAATTTGGCAGAAAGTGTTTTCTTTCTTTTACTCATTAGAAGGCCAAATGGCTGCAAAAGATTTGTTAATTTAACTAATTTTTAAGAGAAATAAGAGAAGGAAGTAGCAGTATGTTTATCAGTGTTCCACAGAAATAGCAACTTCAATATCTGCAGGCAGAGGAATACCACCGGGGCCTAAATCCTAGTCCCAAACATTCTGACCCACTCAAGGATGCTGGTAACAATATTCAGAATCAAAAAATGTTTTTTTACTTGTAAGCCTTTTCCTTTGCCCCTTCTAGGCCATGAAGAGTATCTGTGAGACATTTTTGTATCTACTGGTCAGGAAGAACATGTAAGTTTTGAGTAGAGAGAAAACACAAGCTAAGACCCTTAAGTGAATATTCTACCACCAAACTATTATTGGGGGTTGAATCTTCTGATGCTCCTGATTCTTTTTTTGTCAAAGAGAATTTAATTCCCCTGTACCCTAACAAATCCTTCACCAGATTTCCATTCTTAACGTACCTGTTTTCTACTGCCATCTGAGGTCTTTGGAAAGCAATATATTACCCAAGCTTTCTAATCATTATATTAAACAATAGGTTTTCCAAGGCTCTCTGAATGCACATATTTAACTCCAGGATGTAGAAAATAAAATGCTAACAGATAAAAGAATATTATTTGACATGTAAAAAACCCAAACTTCTTAGAAAAAATAACAGACCAGAGCAGAGACACACAGGTCAAATTGAAGAAGATACCTAGCAAGCAGTAACACTGGAAAAACATTTGTGTAAGAAGCAAATGCAAATTCAGTGCACATTTACAAAATTATATGGCTTTTATAGAGGCACATATAGCTCTGAACTACATATACAGGAAAAGAAATGGTTTTTTATCTCCTGGACTTTGCCTTGGTCCTTTGTACCTCAGGGCTTGGAAGTTATTGATAAATTGGAGGGAATACAGAGAAATGTACATAAATTGTCCAAAGTTTTATAGCAGTTGATTTAAATGAATACGTGAACTTCAGAAGGATAAATATTAAGCAGAGAATATAACAACAACATATATGTATTTTAAAGTTCTAAACTCTGACCTATTTAACCATTCTGGCTGGGTAAGTTGCAACTTCTTTTGTCCACATTGGGAGACATTTATGCCTTACCATAAAAAACTTGGTTCACATGTTCAATTTCTAGATGTGTGTAAGTGTAGAGCTCCCAGACAACAGCAAAGGTAATGCACATCTGTGAATCAGCTGAGCTGCACGTGCATTACTTCCACATACCTGAATCGAGGATTCCTGCGGCGTTTGGAACCAGTACACTTACTGTATGTACATTACCCAGCTAAGTTCACCCAGAAGTCTCTGGGATCTCTTAGTTGGCTGTCAAAGGTGATGTCTGAGATGTCTTCTGCTATTAATAGTTGGACAGATGACTCCTGGTTGCCTTTCTCTTCCAAAGGCAACTTTGGGGGATACACGCTTTCAGGTACCCTCAACTACTTCGTAAACACCATCTTTTTTCAAGAAAGACTTCCAAGCTCTGATGGCAAGGAACATTGTTATTGCTGCAGTAGATCAGTGGAAATATTTATTTTTGTTTGTAATGTCTATCAAATTTACATCTCTCTCTCAGAAGCTATATCTTGTTAAATCTGTCTGCTAATGAGACTATTGTTTATTTCCTGTATGCTGTCTGTTTTTTATACCACACTGAGAAAAGCAATTGGCCAAGAGCAGATGCAGCAAAGATAATGCAACTGCTGAGAAGATAGTCACAATTAAAAGCTATTATTTACCAATTTACCATAAAAAAATATTCTAAGTGAAATATAAACTGAAATTTTCTCTTGGAGATAGCTGAAAATAGTCCCTTAAGACAAAGGAGTAAGAGATTGTTTATAAGAGCTGGTTCTCAGCAGAGGTTTTGGGAAGGAAATAAGCATTCTTCACCAGTTGCACAGTATATTGCCTTAGGCAGAGTACATTGATACTAAAACAGTTTGTCTTATTATTCATCTCTGTTCATTTCTGCAGTTGGTTTTGGTGTTGACACGAAAATAAATGAATAACAGAGTATCTAAACAAATGTTTCGTCTAATGGAGATCTTATAAATGACATGCCAGTTACATAAAATGTCAGATTCTCTTCTGTCGCTGTGTTTTGCATCAAAACAAAGTATGTGATTTATGAGAAAAACAATTAAATGCAACCAAAAGTGCATGGAAAGACTCTCTCTAAATTCCACAGAGCTTCAAAATGGGTTTTTTAAAAGAAGAAATAAAAGTTACTGACAAAAAAAATTTTAACCTCAGAAGGCTCATGGGAATATTAAGAAACACTACTCTGAAAAGAAAGACCAAGTGGAAGCTCCACAAAGCACTTATAGAAGGGGATGGCAAAGCAACACATTCTAAAAAAAGACATGTAGAGTAGACTTAGATTA
Organism: Corvus cornix cornix; assembly: GCF_000738735.6. NCBI lineage: Eukaryota > Metazoa > Chordata > Aves > Passeriformes > Corvidae > Corvus > Corvus cornix. The sequence goes on along the minus strand of NC_047056.1, from coordinate 106,111,955 downwards.
CACTAATGTAATCCATTAATATTTTATACACAAGACTACAGTTCCCACAAACATACAATTCTAGATACAAAAAGTTTTAAAATGGCCAGTGTTTCTATCTCCTAACTTGTGTATTTCTTACGGTGTCAACAGAAGGAGAGACTACCCCAAGGAATGAGTAAAGGTACCTACCTAAGTGAAGGTTCTGCCCAGAATTCTTTAGTGGAGCCTAGAGAAGTACTGGCAGGAGCATGGATTTGTAATGCCTAGTCCCATGTATCTCTCCTCTTGGTACAGCTACGAGAGTAAGCACCTGTGACTTTTCATATAGTGGCCTAAACCTTTTGTGGAATGCTTTTCCCTTCAAATATTCATCAGACCTGAGATGGAATGGTACAACTTCCTGCACTCTTTCTTGTTGGCTGCTCTTCCCAGGCCTTAATTTCTGACTGGTCACCAACTGCTCTTACCCACCTCTGAGTATGAGTTTTACTGATACTCTCAGAATCTTACTCCACTATGACCTCCATGGTGCAAGGTATCCACTGATTAATCACTGCTTCAGAGGGCATTTCTAATTCTTCCACTCTTTTGGGGACTAACACTTGCCCAGACACTTGAATAGACTGCACATGGCAGTGTCTCACGAAAATGTCACTAAACTTGGTACCTATAGTTATCTGGCCTGAATTCCGACTGTGAGAACATAAAGGAAATAATTGCGTTGGACAAAACTGTGATGGTACCTACAGATGCATTTGGTTTGTGCCACTCAAGGCAAAGCATACATTTCATTCTGATAAGCTCCTCTCAGCTTTTTTAAAGGAAGAGGACAAGGAGACCACTGGGCCAAGCCAGGAAAACATTCTAGACCAAGTCAATAAATGAGATTAATTAGCAGGATGATGATAATTCTTTTGGGGATGAATTAAAGACTGCTGATCAATACTTTTGTTGGGGCACATATCCTAGGTTCAATTGTGACTCCATTTCACACATCTGGAGTCACGGCCCTGACTGGCCTCACTTGGGGCTGCCACCTTTGCCTCCTGCCCATGCCCCGGCTCAAGTTGGAGCCTCCAGCTCCTCCATGAGCCAAATCATAGGTACCTGTCTCCACCTCTGGCCCCAGATCCTGCTGTTTCGGACTCAGACCTGTGGTCTCAGTTGCTGGCTTAATCTTGGACCAGCCTGGGGATCACTGCACTGTCTCCAATTCTAGTTACCATTACCAAAGCTGACCCTGACCCTGACTCATGCTGTCTTTATCCTGGCCTCCCCTGTCACGATGGACTAGCACGATGATCTGCACTCCTGGACAATCCCAGCTGCCATACCTAGGCCTGCCTTACTCCCTTGCTTGGAGGCAGTGGGATGGGCTGGCAAGGCCCCTGCCCTGCTGACCATGTCTCCCAGCTACTCAGCCCTTAGGGAGTAGCTGACCCTCACTTGCATCCTGATACCTGGCCTTGAAAGAGTGATCTCATCTTCCCAGCATAAACATCTGAGCTCCTCTTGGTTCAAGCTCCACTCACAGTGTTAAAAGCGAGGTGCCCTAGGTACAATTGGTCAATGGAGCTGTATCATTCTGTCCCCTGGTCTACACCCTGCTTGCCGTACACAGAATTGCCTTCTGCAGGAAAAATCTATCGCCATGTTAAACTAAAAGGGGCTTGATGCCTCATCTTCTATGTTTCAAGCTAACTCTTCTCAAGCAGATTGTTCAAAATTTTCCAAGTCAGCCTTGAAACTAAGTCAGTGTACAAGAAGGGATGCAGAAGTCCCAAGACCAGAAGGGCAAAGGTGGTGAGCAGTAATCCCCTTGGAAGGGGCACATGTGGGGTACCAGACCCAGTCCCCCAGAACAAGCATTGCATAAATGGATAAAATAAATGGAAGTGGTCCAGAGGTCAGACATCATCTGTGCTCCCTCTTCGACTATTATTGTAATAACTAAATTAAGATGAAGACTGCTTTTGCCTTTTTCCTTTCTTTTCCAAGACATCTGGCCTCATAATCACACAGCCCATCAGTTTCAAATTACTTCTACCCTAACAGGTGAGTTGCCTAAGAAGCATAAAACTCTGAAGGAGACTCCAGTGACTCAGGTAGAGTTTGAGTACCTCTGTTCTGGGAAGGGTTCACATGCTTGTTTTAAGATAGATGCTGTTTAGAAACTTCAGACATGAACTGTAATTAATTTATAGATAACACATTAATGTAATAAACTGAACAACTGGAAAAATGAGTGCAGGAAATATCTTCCACATTCTAAATAACACTTTAAACTGTGTTTGCATTCAAAGATACATGACAAAAATTATATCACACAAATATAAGATAATGGACCTCCACAGACCAGTAGAGTCACCTGAAATTAACTGCTCCTCAAAGGAAATAGAATCTTGAAGGTTGTGTAAGAAGGATATGTATTATAAACTAATGCATTGCCAGCTGTTTTAAAATTTTGTCAAATAAAATAAGAATTATATCAAACTAAATTTGGGTAAATTGCTGGCAGTTATACCTTCCAACGAGTTAAACTGAAGGAAAAAAAAATTAAAAAGCCAAATTTAGAATATTTTTTCGTCACAAAGTCAAAATACGGATTTGCTTAGCTGGGGAAATTAAGTCATATTGTACTATAATCACTCAACAATAATGATACCTATGCAGTTTTTTGAAACACAGTGGTTTTATTCTCTAGTAATTTCCAAGAACATTCATTTATTCTAGAATCATATTGACCAGAGGGCTTTAACTAAACTTTTAGTGAGCAGCTACAAAATACTGAATACCAAATAACCACACTGTATATACCAATAACTAGACCTTAGAATAACTGCGGGATTTTGTATCTAATGGGGAAAAAAATCATTCTTAGTGTGTAAGAATGTTAATTTAAACTGATTTAAGTAGTTTAAATTTCTAATGTTCCTTTGATTGAACTATTTATGGGATTATTGATAGTCCCATAAATTCTAAGCACAGTAAAGACCTGCTCACAAACTGAATAAAAATCTGGATGGAAAATGCCAGATTTCAAGTTTCTTTTTACTTCAGAATTCTATAGAATCAGTATAAATACACTGTTGAGCCCTATTATTTTATGTAATTTGATTTACTAAATGATGTGATATAAACTAAAAACAAATGATTTTTGCTTCATATTGCTTTTATGTAACTTTAAATTCTGCTTTGAATTCACAGAGTTTCAAGTTTCTTTAGTTGCAGAGCAAGTAAAAATTCAATAAATTCATAAGAAACATGTTATGGATAATTACCTAATTAAAATTCCTGAAGCAGTGTGGGTGTTTTTTACTGTACTTACTGTAATATTTGTCCACTGCACATGTGTACAATAATCATTTATTTGATTCTGTAGTTCCTCTCTTTTTGAGGGCTATATATTAAGGAAATAATTTTCTTAGGCTCATTTACATAATCAGAATATCCTATATTCCCATGATTTGTGCATTTCTCTTCTCTACCTTGATAAGGATTTTAAAATTATAGGCCTGCACATGGCATGGTGATTGGCGAAGAGTGTTGTATGAAAGACTGTGTGCTGGTTAGAATTGAGATTACCACTTGTTTCAAAATGTTCCAGGGAATGATTGCCCACTGAGGTAATGTAAGTTAAGAAAACATCAAATGGAGTTTAACAACAAAGTTGTATCGTGTATTTAAGGGAAATTCTATGTATTTAACACAGTGCCCTGTGTTGCAGAGTGCAATACTAGACTCTTTAAAAAGCTTTCTTACCTATTTTTCTGACAGTACCATAAAAAAAATCAGTAATAATTCACCATTCCAAACAGTCAAGCCAAGGACTTTACAGAAGCACAAGTAATTATAAGCAAAGGATACGTTACAGAAATAATAAAATTCCAGTGTAAAAGTCAAGCTATGTGAAGTATCAAGCTTTTATTAAAGAACCTCTAGTTCTGACCTAGAGATCCTCAAAATCATTATGATCATCCCTACCTCTGTTAAAATTAAACGGTTAGGTCAAGAAACATATTTTAATATCTTCAGCATAATTTTACTGAGAATGCACTCTCAAAAGATCAGATTATAGCAGTATCATGGGGATGTTTGTACAGAATATCAGTATTTATGAATAGCAACTGCACCCAGTCTATCTTTTACTTAACTTTACTCTTCCTTGTGCTTCTGGTTCTTTACTTTCAAGAACAATTTGGGGCAATACTTAGCTTAGTCTTAGTCTAAAAATTAATGAAAAAAATTCACTCTGGAATAACATTTTATATACTCTTAGAGCAGATAGCAGTTCCAACTTAGTCAAATAGAATATTACCAAACCTTGTAAAAATCACAATAACTACACTGAAGAACACCCGTCTTAGACAGCAGGTGATAAGTTAATGAGTCCAAAAGGCATGAAATAATAATGAGAAAGGTATGGACAGCAATTGCTCAGTGACCATTCATTACTGATCTGCAAAACAGCATGTGACAAAAAAATAAAAAGGGATACAAATGTGTATTTGAAAAGAACAGAAATGAAACAGTTCTCTGAGTACAAAGGACAACACATTGACAGCACACTGTGATATATTCTACATGATTTTACTGCCTTCCAAAGTGCTCCTGTGCAAAGTATTTTCAGACATTTTTCTTATTAGCTATTATTTTAATTTCGCTTGTTTCACAGTAGAAGACAAGGTGAAAATATTTGAAATAAAAGCTATAGAAAAATAAGACACTTGTCACAGGAAAGTGTCTTTCAAACATTATGGAAGATGCTGAATGAGATGGAAGCAAGAGGATAAGTGAAGAACTGTGAACTTGTACGCACATTTTTGTTAAGCTCCTGGAAAAACAATATTGTTTAGGAAGTCAGATGGATGCCAATGATGCACATACTGATCTGTAATGGATGTGGAAAACTCAAAGGCTGGGAATTTTTGAACATTGACTAAAAGGTTCAATAGGTAATGGGAATCAGTGGGAAATTCATGTCTCATTTTCAGAACAGGATTTGAAGATCATTACTTTAAATGCACTTTTCAACTGGAAATATGAAGCATTTACATGATGGAGAATTAGTCTTTCCATGTTGTCCTGCAGACCTTTGAGGCAGAGATAAGAACATCTTTCTCTACTTTCCCCTCCTCTGAATCTATTCTTCTGTTCCACTCATAGATACTTTTTATTAGCCATAATCTCAAATTTTTTTCTATTCTTTATCCCTATTGCTTACTGTATTCATTAGCAGGTGAGCATATAGAGCATATAGAGCATGCGTGTGAAACAATAATATCAAAAATATTTTAAAGTTATATGCAGAAGTGAGAGTGTGACAGAAATAAGCTTGCCCATGCAACCTCAACTGATTAATCTTGAGAATATGCATTTTGATCCATGCTTTCATTACACAATCATTAACGTTTTTTCCATAGCACACCAGCCGTTTCAGTTCTCAGAATGGATGGTGTTTACTTAATGAACAGCTGTTCAATATTTACTTCATTGTTCAGTACATGGCCCCATTGTTCAATGGATGGCCTCATGCCATCTTTGTTGCACACTATTCAATCCCTTCTCTAAGGGACATTAATTAACCTCCCCATGAGTTTTCTTTTATGATGCTAATCAGTATAATTTTGAAAGCTTTACAAATATCAATTATATCCACAGTATCCCTGTGAGTTTTATGCACACCCTACAAACAGGAGACTGAAGCAGGGAGATTACAGTTAATAATATCCATGGACTTTGAGTATTCCATCTGACACACCTGGGATTTGATTTACAGCTCCCATTGCCCTAAGTTGCAGTTGGGAGTCTTCAGCATGTCTTCCAATATGTTTCCCCAGTCTGAATCTGGGTACCAGAAAACTGAAATACATTCTGTTAGCAGCAATCTATGCAAAATTTGTTTTAAGTTACTTCCTCAGTAACATATCCAGAGCTGAGATGGGAATTCGGTGTCTAGAATGGCATTCAGTCTCTCCCTTTCTCTAACTGAAATCTTTTGCTCTGGCTTTACATTCCTTCCCAGTTCTGCAACAAATGGGTGATGAAGACAACCTTATCTGTGGTACAAACTCCAGAAAGATAATCTCCATCCTCTCATGGGGGCAGAGATCCTAGGGATGAAAACATATGGACCTCTAACTAAAAGTTGCCATGATGCATAGGCAAATCTTTAAAGCAGAATTCCCTGTTCTTTGATGTCTAGAATTTTTGATGTTCATAATGTCTCATTTCACACTACTGTTTTCCCTATTATTAATTACATGCCCAGGTAATTGACAGTGGAGAAGGACTTGAGAGTGCTGGTGGATGAGAGACTGGACAAGGCCCAGCAATGTGTGTTGGCAGCCCACAAAGCTAAATGTGTCTTGGGCTGCATTCCAAGCAGCATGGGCAGCAGGTGAGGGGGGATTCTGCCCCTCTAATCTCTGGTGAGACTCCACCTGCAGTGCTGTACCCAGCCCTGGGGTCCCAACACAGGCAGGACATGGACATGTTGGAGCAAGTGCAGAGGAAGCCACCAAGGTGATCAGAGGGATGGAGCATCTCTCCCACGAGAAAAAGTTGAGAGAGTTGAGATTGTTCAGCCTGGAAAAGAGAAGGCTTCAGGGTGACCTAATTGTTACCTTACAGTACCTGAAGGGAACCTACAGGAAAGAAAAGACAAGGTAATGTAGTGACAGGACAAGGCAGAATGGGTTAAAATTAAAAGAGAGTAGCTTTAGATCAGATATTAGGAAAAAATTCTTTACTGTGAGGATGGTGAGGCCATAGCACCGGTTGCCCAGAGAAGCTGTGGATGCCCCATCCCTGAGAGTGTTCCAGACCAGGCTGGATGGGGCTCTGAGCAAACTGGTCTAGTGGAAAGTGTTCCTGCCCCTGGCAGTGGCTTGGAACTAGATGGTCTTCAAGGCCCTATTCCAAGTCAAACCATTCCACAATTCTATGATTCTCTGAATTTCCTCTCTAGTTTTCTGTTTTCCTTTAGTTTTCCCTTACATCCCTGAGTTCTTGTTTCTTTAGATATATTGTTTCAGTCCAGCCCTTTTCTTTCTCAATTTAGCTTTTGTTTCTATTGCATCTGAACACAATTCCTTCTTCATCTTTTTGTGACAGAACAAGGTTTATAGCTGAAAATAGATAATTGTCATAAAGAATATAATGTGAGATCAGTTCCCTGCTCTCATTTTAGTGACCATGTAAGTCAGAAAGTCCACCTTTGTTTCTACCACTGAGAGCTGGGGCACGCTCAGCTCCTTGGTGAGGGATGGTGCCTACTGAGTAGAGAAAGGTCTATGACAATCAGACACTTGAGGGTGCTTTGGAGCTTTTAATCCATAAAACTTAAGGTGTCTTACCTTAAGTTTTAATATCTTCCTATTTCCCACTGAAGTAGGAAAATAACCACTGAAGGCAAACCTTTTTTTTACAAACTAATCCCCTGAAATTTTTAATTTTTCTTGCCCTGAGTGTAGAGGCACTGGCCCATTTCAAAGCCCGGATTTCAAGAACTTCAGGGACACGGGCAGAAAATACATTTCTTTTTCCTTGCATCATTCCTAGAAATGGCAGAACTGTTTTGGCAGGAGCTTTCCAGAAAAGTAAAGCCTGGGACAGCTACTTGGCATGGAAAACTTCAGTCAGAGCAGTTACAGTTTGGCACTATTATAAGTAGACAAAATCGAAGTTTCATAATAGGAAGTATTAGGTAATTTTAATAATAGGCAGTTCTATCACCTATAAAACCTTTAAACATAAAAAAATATTATTTGTGTAAATAAATATAAAGAAAAGTCCTTTTAAAACGTGTCCTAGTGAAATGAAAAGGAGTAAAAACAAACATACAAAAATGTGAAATATCACATCCTGACTCTGAAAAATAGACACATATATTTCTCCACCTTAACACAGCATGTGTCTTGAGCTTTCTTCACCTCAGTCCAAAAACAGAAGAACAAAAAACATTGCTTTAATCTGGCAGAAAATAAAAAAAAGAAGTAAATATTAAGTTAGAGTCCTTGAGCTTCCTTTCTTCCCTGTATTAAAGCATGGCTAGTCTAGGGCCTAACTTCTGACATTTTTCTGGCTCCTTTAATTTAGCATAATGAATCTCCAGATACTGTATTTTCATTTTCTCTGTGTGTTGCCATCTGGGGAAGCCTCTTTTTTCATCTCTCTCTCATTTTACCATTCTGTCAGTACCCAAAATATTGAAAATAATCTATTTCCAGTCTCATGGGCCAGGACTTACTTCAAAACTTTAAAATGTCTTTCACTGACTTTTGAGCAATTTTATCACAAAACACTGTCCTGTAATTAAATACACCAAATTCAAGGAGTATCAATTTGGAGTGCTTAAGACAGTTGAAAATCACATTTGTTCAATAGTTCCTACTTTTTAAAGTCAAAGAGGTTTTTATGACTGCCTAATCAGTCTTGCATAACATTCTGTAAATCTTCCACAATAATTACCCGCTTATTCACATAATTTTTTTATTTGCTAGAGAACATGATTCAGAATCATATTCACTCTGGATGTAAAATCATAATATAATGGCAAATATACCTCATCTTTGGAACCATGGATTTAGTCATGAAAAACAGACAATCCAGCACTAGCCTTACATTGAAAGAAAATCCACAAAGTCTGTTCTGTTGTACTGAGGGCAGCAAAGGACTGACTTGAATAAAAGTGATCACAGGCTATGTGGATAGTTCAGAATTCATATCAACCAGCAGAAAATCCCCAGGATAAAAAAAAGTTATCTAAATTAAAGGGTTATATAGATATATAAGATACAATATTACTAGTAAATATTGCTTCTATTGTTTACCATAATCCTAGGCAGTAAACTCACAGGACCTTGCTGGTTTAAATAAAATGCAAGAATGAACTGACTGAAGGATACATTTTAATAGCCCTCTGTCAGAGACAGTTTACACACTTGCACTTCTAACAACAGCATTTTTATTAAACCTTTATTATGTTGTATTAAAAAAATTCCCCTTAGCCCTCAGGTAGTTGGTCGATGCTGAGTTTTCAAATGAAATATTTATGAAGTTCTTTGTTTAGAAGTTTAATTGTATCTTTAAATGACTTTCATATGTTTATATGCTTTACCCTCCTATATAAATGCCATATGATGCTCTATCATACTGTCCGGAATAGTCATTATGCATTTCACCATCACAACTGTTACATAACAATAAGCAGAAAAAAAGGACAAAAGGATAACTAAGTTAAACCAGATCTTATACATACTTATTTTGTTGGTAACACAGATTGTATCTCCAGCAAAATGTGTTTCTAATCATGTAACATAGCATAGTGCTGTAATACATTCCATATTTAAACTTTTGGAAAATGTATAATATTATAAAATATACTAAAATGGCCTCTGCACCGACCTTTCTATTTCTCTGCCATGGGCAGGGGGAAGGCGAAGACTCTTATGAGAATGGGGGTAGAATGAGTAGACCTAAGGAGGATTCCTTAAATGAAATTCAGTTTTGCTTTTATAAGAGCTCTGAAGATCTATCCTGTGGTACAATATTTAAAGGAAAAGCATAGCTTAGAAGCTTTATTTGTCCAAGAAATTAACGACAATTTTAAAAACACTTTTTGAATTTATCAGCTAAAAGGACATTTTCTACAGTGAAAGCATGTTGGAGACCTGTGTCACTTCATATAAAAACAGTGCTGCATTAAATCTGACTCCACTGTTTTCCACAATGCTCTTCAGGTGTCTTCTGTAGAGCAGATTTTGGACATCTGGTGCAGGCAGTCTCTATCATTAGTCTTCAAAAGGTCTAGTCCAGCTAGATGACATGATGGGAGATCACAAATAAAGTTGTCCACAGCTTTATCTGTGGAAAACATCCACCCATCCACCTGTGCAGCCCTTTTCTGATCCACAGCTAGGGAGCAAGATCATGAAAACAACTCAATTTATTGTGAAAAGTGACACCTTTCTCCATGCCTTGGGCAGGCTGGAGAGTCATCACAGGCTGAAAGCAAAGGAAAGAAAAAGATATGAGACAAATTCGGAGGAATAAAAGGGAACTGTAGATTCATTACTTGGGATGCTTGCTTGTAGTTGTCAGAAAGGATGGAGAAGGATATGATCTATCTGTGGTTTATATTAACCATACATTACTATTATGTAATCACAGGTTTTAATACAGTGTTAGCTCACAGTGCTACTTGAACACACTCTGCAGATTTCATGTTTGTTGTTCAAATACTACATTAAAAGCCTTTGAGGAGAGTATCAGTTCATCATATCATCAGCCAGTCATTTTGCAAAGCTGGCATAAAAACTCCCTGTTGATCGTGGGGGCTGTCAGTGGATGACTGAGTAACATGCCCTGTCTTCTAAAATAGCAAGTACTCTCTTGCTAAATTTGTCCTCTTGATGACAACTTTCATTGTAACAAATGGCCCCTAAGCTCTGTCTTTTCCATATAAGGAACCTCGTCCAGTTATTATACTAACAGCCAACAACTTCTGAGAAATAATCTCACTCATTATTTAAGGTAGAAACCAGTGTTTTCCTATATAATACATTGGAATGAACTGTATGTGAAGCAGGAAAAGCTCTGGAAAGTACCTATGGGGACCATTAGTTTTAGAAGCTTTTTTTAAATCTGCTGCTAGTCTACAGAAAAGACCACCTGCAAGAACTGACAATTTTGCAAGTTTTTGTATAACTGCTCCAGCAATCATGCACATAACTTTGAAGTCCTATGTGTTAACTGCACCAGCTGAAAATTGATGGAACTTTTATCATCAAAATGCCTATCTTGAAAAGACAAAGTTATAGCAAGACATGATCAAACATGGTAACCTTTTATGTCACATCAAAAAAACTAAATGCCTGGTTTTTCCAATATTTTATAGTGCAAACTATATTCTTTTATAATTTCATGCTGTAATTTTACACCCAATTGACAATAGTATTTCACCAATTTCGGTAAGTAGTTAGTTACATGTATCACACATAAAAGAAATCCTTTTTTTCCTGTTTTGTTCTCCTACAAAGGCTGGATTTTATTCTAGTCTCATTGATATAATTCTATTTACTTCACAGTCATTACTTATTAACACCAATGGGAAGAGAAACAGAGCCATTAAATCAGTTTTCTCTTTTTTCCTTGATGCAACCTGATGCTTTTTGGTTTACCATGGAATGGTTGCATGGTGAGAGAGACAGATTTGCTTGTGTTTTTAATAATATGTTCTCTTCAGAGAGAGTCAATATTTGCCCTGCCCAGTTTGACTGGCTTCATTTTAAAATTTCTTATTTCTGCTTTAAAAAAAATTGAGATGGTAAAGAACACATCCATTAGGACTTGCTGTCGTGGGAAATGTGACTGAAAGGAATATCCGTTTTTGTCAGAGGGAATTATATTATTCAATTTCTTTTGTGAAGTGAGCAAGTTCTGCCCTAAAGCTAAAAAAAGCCCTTTACATCCACTGGAATGTCATCCAAGAACATGATGCTTAAAACCCTTCAACTCTGCATGTCAGACTTCAGGGCCCTTTCACCTCAATTTTTTTCTTGGGCCAGCGCTGTCCAGTAGTTGTTCCTTCTGTGTATTCACCCCTCTCTGATGGGTGTCACTCGACAGCAAGTGGTACTCCCTGCCTGTTTCTGCCCTGAGTAATCTTGGTTCTTCCAGTACATCTCATAAGAACTTAATTCCACTTATTGTGCTGGACTTATTCTGCTTTCTGGAAAATGCTTACCAGAACAGTACATGCTATTCCAGATAAAGTCTTATCAAAGAGCTGAATCAGGACAAATAGCCTATCTTTATGGAAGAACGGTTTTGGAAGTATTTCAATTGAAATTTAATGGAAATACCATTAAGCTTTGTTTGGCTTTGTAAAAGGTGATACAAAATACTCTGAATCAGTGCAGCTGAAAAAATACAGTCCTCACTGATGCTCACTGAGGAAAAAAATGTCCCTTTTGAAAGGACTTGGTTAATTATTTTGCTTATTTGTGACCAAAATTGAAAAGAAAAGCAAAAAGCTCTGTCATTACTCATTATGTATGTAATTTATCACAGAATACAGTTCTGTCCCTCTGCTTATTAAGCTCTTCCAGACATTCTTTTGTGTTCTGGGCTTCTGAAAAAGACTAAAGTAAAACTGATGCTACCTAACTGAATTGCTGCAGACTTCTGGAAACCTCACTGATGCTTTCCCACCAGTACATCGAAGCTGATTTAGAATTTTAAATATTTCATGGCCTGCGTGGAACAAAACAACTTAATCATTCATGCATCACATGAGTTACTCTCTTCTTTTTCATGAAAAAAAAATAAACAGTTTGTACTTCTTGTATTTCATTATGCTCAGGCAAGAGTCTGCTGAGCCCTGCTGACCCCTCCAGTGCAACCTTCTGTTAGTGAAATGGCATGAAAGGATGAGCAAGGGTGCCACACAGAAACATGGAGGACCACTTTGACTTTGATTTCTTTCTCCTTCTCTGACTTATCTCTCCTTTGAGGAGTTCTTGTGGGCATTTGCCAGTGCAGTTGCAGTACTCTGCTGCCCCAACAATGTGTAGGTCTGTCAAAAAGATCCTGGTGGTTTGTGCTGATATCAGCTCAAGAGATAAAGGCCAATTGTCTGGTGATCCTTGAAAAGCATTCGGAGGGAGTCAGCCTGCAAGTGTTTCTCAAAGGAGAGATCAGTCAGAGAAGGAGCCTGCAGCTGTAGAGCAGGGGGGTGCTCTATTATTGCTCTTGCTATTTTTCTTTTTTCTTTCCTTTATATAAAGTAGATAATTATTCCTTTAAGTAAATCAGGCTCACTCATGTTAGTCCTTGGTTGAGATCTGATTAAATTGGAGCACTGTGCTGAAAATAAGGCTGTGATTTTCAAAAAGTCTTAGGACTTTGAGCAGACAGAACTCAATTTAAGCTGGGATATTTTATGTTGGCATCTTTTGAGTGACTTCCATAGTGGTGCAGATGAAACAATCCAAGTTTGCAGAGACCTACTCAATAGCTGAACCACATTCTCATTTCCCTGCACTGCTGCTTCTCCCATGAGTACAGCAGAGAACAAACAAAAGGGAAGGATCAGGCTGTGCTGTATCAGGTAATGTTCTTCACTCTCTTCCTTCTCCCTCAGTTTCTCCACTGCCATTGCAAAAGTGAGAGGAAATGTATTCCCAACACCACATCCAGGCTGGAACAGTCACATCCCAGTTTTTGCTCATGGTATATAGGAAATGTTCGGTGAAAAATCATGAGGTCACAGGCTGAGATCATGCCTGCAGACACATTCAAGCAGGTTTATGGGTTTTCCTCACCTGGACATTCCCTACCACCCCAGGGAAATTTTGCTAAAGAGCTCAGCCCCACCAAGCTGCACTGCTCTGAGTAAATTCACAGACACCAAGTTGAGTAGGAGTGTTGATCTGCCAGAGGGTAGGAAGACTCTGCAGTGGGATCTGAAAAGGCTGGCTCTATGGGCCAAGACCAAAGGTATGAGGTTTAACAAGACCAAGTGCCAGTCCTGCACTTTGGCCACAACAATCCACAACCACCCCTGCAGCGCTACAGGCTGGGGAAGGAGTGGCTGGAAAGCTGCCAGGTGGAAAAGGACCTGAGAGTGCTGATTGACAGCACTGTACAGTGTGTGCCCAAGTGGCCGAGAAGGCCAATGGCATCCTGGCCTGTATCAGGAATAGTATGGCCAGCAGGAGCAGGGAAGTGATTGGCACTGGTGATGGGCATTTTGAGCACTGTGTCCAGTTCTGGGCCCCTTACTTCAGGAAGGATATTGAGGTGCTGGAGCGAGTCCAGAGAAGGGCAATGGAGCTGGTGAAGGGTCTGGAGCACGAATCTGATGAGGAGCAGCTGAGGGAGCTGGAGGTGTGTAGCCTGGAGAAAAGAAGGCTCAGAGGGAACTTTATTGCTCTCTACAACTTCCTGAAAGAAGTAGTCTGGTGGGAGTTGGACTCTTCCCCCAGGTAACCAGCAACAGGGTGAGAGGACATGGCCTCAAGCTGTGCCAGGGGAGGTTTAGGTCGGACATTAGGAGGAATTTCTTCACTGCGGTTAGACACTGGAACAGGCCACCCAGGAAGGTGGTGGAATCACCATCCCCGGAGGTGCTTAATGAAAGACTGGACGTGGCCCTTAGTGCCATAGTTCAGTTGTGTTGGGTCATAGGTTGGGCTTGATGATCTCAGAGGTCTTTCCAGCCGAAGTGATTCTGTGACTCCATGACACATCACACCCATTGGACCGTATTTCCTTAGGAAGAGTTTTGCAGTAATGGATCTAGAACCAGACAGCAATGGTATCAGATACTGGTAAACTGCTATTAGTAGAAATAAATAAAATGTAAACATAGGTAGCTTGACTTTACAGTACCTCTGCCTACTGTAAGAACTTTTCCTCAGTATAGGTACCACAGGCTCCCACATGGGAGGTAACAGCCAGCAACAGCTATTCAACTTCCAGTTTTTTAGCAAAATGGCAATGGACATTCCTAGCTAAACCTTTCCTGTCATTTTGGCAGGCCCCAAAGTCCTCTCCTGCCCCCAGAGCCCTAATCTTTTTATCTGGGGAGGAAAAAACCAAAGAAGTAGAAAGGAATAAGTTTTTTTTTCTCATGGGCTTGTACAGTTAAAAATCATAAACAGTAAAGAAATCTACATGCTAAGGTTCCAACAGAAACAGAGACTTGGCTGACTTCTGTAATCTGAATTTTGCATTAATTAAGTGTTTTGAATTTGATTAGAATAAACTAGCCATCTCACTTGGTCCAGCATTTGCCCCTTTCCAGACTTTTTAAAAACCTTATACAAGATGATCCAGGATTCTAACCAGAGGAACGAGAAGGGAAAGAGAAGGATGGGGAGTTGAAGGCAGAAAGATAAGCAGGAAGCAGACAGAAAAAAAACAGTTTTCATTTGCCTAGGATTTGAACTTGGATTGAATATCTGTTTTACCTTGTGAGACCCACACAGGTGACACTCCTATATTAATCGTGAATTCACATATTTTATATATGTATTTTTTTATTGGACTGTAATTATTTTCTGAAACTAAGAAACATGAAATAAACATGGTAACAATTATTGATGCTTTGTTCCTGCTTTTGTTGGATCTTGGAGAGGCACTTGACAACCCAGACCAGGGCTACTTTGACAATGTTTGAAGAACCAGTTCAGCCATAGGTTGATGTCAGCTGCACTAATCAGAACTCTCTCAGTAAATAACTGTATTCATATGTTGCACTGCACTGCTCAGATGTGCGTGGCAAGCTCCATCCGTCACACAGGCTACTCAACATCAGCTTTCTTTTCAAGACAATTTATCTTGAAACTATTCATTCAGCTGTGGTGTCACTAATTTTTCCTTTAAATACACCTTCACCAATTCCTGATAATATACATAGAAGCGTGATCCAGATGCCATCTGGATGCCATCCAGAGGGACCTGACAGGCTTGAGAGGTGGCCCAGTGCAAACCTCACACTCATCAAGGCCAAGAAGAAGGTCCTGCCCATGGGTAGGGGCAACCCCAAGTACAAATACAGCAGGGCTGAGAACGGATTGAAAGCAGCCCTGAGGAGAAGCTCTTTGGGGAGCTGGTGGATGACAGGCACAAATGACCCAGTGTGAGTCAGTGAGCTTGCAGCCCAGAAAGCCAAATGTGTCCTGCTGCTTTAAAAGAAGAATTCTGTGAAGTGATTCTGCCCCTCTACTCTTAATTCCCAAGACTCTACCTGCAATAATGAATCCAGTTCTGGGGCCTCCAACATAGGAAGGACATGGACCTGAGGTAGCGAGTCCAGAGGAGGTGCTCAGAGGACTGGAGCTTCTCTGCTGTAAAGACAGGATGAGACAGTCAGGGCTGTTCAGTCTGGGGAAGAGAAGGCTTTGGGGAAGAGAAGGCCACCTTATTGTGGCCTTCCAGTACCCAAAGGGGCTACAAGAGATGGAGAGGGACTTTTTACAACGTCATGAAGCGATAGGACAAGGAGGAATGTGTTAAAATTGAAAAGAGGGTAGGTTTAGATTAGACGGAAGAAAGAAATTCATCACTAATAGGGTGGTGGACCCTGGAATATGTTGCCCAGAGAAGCTGTGGATTGCCCCGTCCCTGGAAGTGTTCAAGGCCAGGTTGGATGAGGCTTTGAGCAACCTGGTCTAGTGGAAGGTGTCCCAGCCCATGGCCAGAGGCTGAAACTAAATGACCTTTACAGTCCATTTCAACACAAACCATTCTATGGTTCTATGCCTGCTTCACTCAGTGTGAAACTTGGAGAAGAGTTCATTGGTTACACCACCACACCCTTGTAAGTAAAGCACAGGAGCAGAAGGAACAGACCTGGAGTTCAGCTCCCCATTCAGCTACAAGGAGCCTGAATCCTCAGCTCCCGTTTCCCAGCACACTGAACTGCAGGCGATGCACTACTCTTTGTTTGTGCAAACATGTGAGCATGTACACAGAGAGAGGAAGGGGAGAAGGTGTTGAAATCTGTTCTGTGACACAGCCAAGGATCCAAGACTCGTGGGGCCAGACAGACACTTAACCAAGGCTGATTGTGTAATCTGCTCAGCGACCCACAGTCCTGGGAAGTAGAAGCAGTAGCTGCTGCTTTGAATTCCCCATTTTCTCCCTTGACTTTGTATTTTAAGTGTAGCTGTGACTGTTATGCTCCATGTTGGGTTTAACATCACCTATGCACCAGGCAGCTCAGGCACCGTGTGTTATTTTCTTGTGTAAAAGCTATACAGCCTTCTGAGGACATGCTTTTAAAACATTCAGCTGCAGCAAAAGCTGCCTTAAAGCACATGCTGCAGCCAAACTGTAGACACTTTAAGCTTTTACCAGAATATTTCAGACCTTATAACAATCCTGGTTATTATTCTTGGATTTAGGTGTCTCACATCAGTTGTGTTCTGGGCAACTTTGTATTATTCTGGATCTCATCTTAGATATCCACAACATAACAGACCTTTAGCCCCTGCTGTTAACTCCTGCAGCACCCCAGTGCTTTAGGTTTTTGTCTCGGTTTGAGAGAAACTGGGAGAAAATATCCTGAGATGAACGTCCCTCTAATGAAAGGCAGGTTTAGGCAGCTCCTCCCCCATGGGTTCGGAAAGAACTTTCCTGGAGGAAAGTGAAAAAAAAGCTGTTTATTTAACAAGTAGGGTGCACATAGGCATGAGAGAATGAATAATATTAAATAATAAAACCTCTCGCTGTGGAGAAGACCTGGTAGATTCAGAGTCCTTTCTGTAGGTGTGGCTCTGCTCTCTCTGGAGCTGGGGTGCGGCGTGGGCCCCTCTGGGCCGCGGTGTGGGGCCTCCCGGTGATGGTGTTCCAGACCAGAGCAAAGCCGAACAGTTCCAGGAAAACTTTCTTGCCTCAGCTAGCAGGCTAGCTAAAAAGAAAAGAATTTTAACTCTCTGTCTCTCTCCTGAGAGACAGCCGAAAGCTGACTAAACAGCAGGAAGGTGCTTCCTTGGCACCTTCCTCAGCACCTTACGTTTAGTGAGTCCTTGAACACAAACCGTGCTGAAGAATTTGCTCGGCTTCCCTCACCTTTCTCTCAGACCCAGCTTAAAGGCACAGAAGGCAAAGGATTCATGTCTGGGCAATAAGCAGGTGATAGGGCATCAGCATCATAAAGTCACCCCAAGACAATTTTCTATTGACTTGAGCAGAGACATGTCTGAACTGAGTCCAGCAGTTTCATTACTGTGTCACTTAGGATGTATGTGCTCCTGTTCA
This sequence comes from Corvus cornix cornix, assembly GCF_000738735.6. NCBI lineage: Eukaryota > Metazoa > Chordata > Aves > Passeriformes > Corvidae > Corvus > Corvus cornix. The sequence continues at coordinate 106,094,201 of NC_047056.1, read as the reverse complement.
GAAATTTAAACATTGATTAGAAATATTGGGTATGTTGCAATATTTTGCTGTTCTTTTGATCATCTAGAATATTTTTCCAAGTGCTATATGTTGTTTGAAGAGCACTTTTAGGCTAAAAATTGCTGCTTTTGGTTGTTTTTAATCCCAGCCTGGAACTAAGTACCATGCAGATGCTGTCTCACTGCCCCTGCTGTAGAGGTGAATAAGAAAAAGGTAAAACCTGTGGGTTGAGAAAAGTATAATAACTGAAATAAAATATGATTTAACAATAATAAAAACAACAAATAATAATTGTAATTAAAAGAGAGACAACAAAAAGAGGGAGAGAAATAAAACCCAAGTGATGCTCAGTGCAATTTCTCCCCACACACTGACTGATGCCCAGCCCATCCCCAAGCAGTGATCAGCAGCTCCCAGCCAACTCCCCCTAATTTATGCACTAGGCATGACATTCCTTGGTATGGAATATCCCCTTGTCCAGTTTGGGACAGCTGTCCTGGCCATGTTCCCTCTGACTTCTTGTGCACCTCCTTACTGGCAGAGCATGAGACGCTGAAAAGTTCTTGACTTTGGGTAAGCACTACTTAGCAACAACTACAACATCAGTGTGTTGTCAACATTATTCTCATACTAAATCCAAAAACACAGTTCTGCAAGAGCTAAGAGGAAGAAAATTAACTCTATCCCAGCCAAAAGCAGGACACCTTTTCAATGCAGAAGTGAAACAGAGAACCTGCAAACAGTTTCCATTTCAAATAAATGGTGAAAGGGTGTGTTGTCAAAAAGTTGCCATTGAGTTGCATTAGGATCTTAGTCATGGAGTTTTATCACTTAAAGACTCATCTCACAGGAACCATAAGACACATGGAAGCAGGAGAAATAGAGTAGGCTGAGCAGAAACTCATAATAAGATCTCTGTTGATTCACCAAGTTGCCACCTTGATCCCTTTATCCCCTACTGTGATAGTGGCAACAGAAACAAGGTTTCTCCAAGGTTTCTGACTCAGCCGTGTCTCTTTCTCCTCTGTGTGGACCTGGAGCCTGGAACCAAAGTCCATGGTCCCAGGAATTTCAAAGAATACATGCAGGTTACCTTTTATAATTTCATTTAATAAAATACATATATTTTTATAACACTATGCCTATGACATGCCATGATCCTAACTACAGTTCTTGTCCTGGCCCAAGGCTCACATATCAGCAAAGCCATGTTTTTCTCAGTAAGCCTTATTCGGGTACATCTCACTTGGAACTTTTTGTTTGCAAGACAAAGCTCATGACCCCAGTTCTTTCCTTCTCTCTATTAAGTTACTTGTCTTGTTGCTACACAGTGAGAAAAATTGGTATCAGTCAATTTTAAATGGATTGCTCTACAATTGTAACAGACCACAGAAAGATTTCTGAACCCTCTATTTATAGCAACTAATAGGAGTTTTGTTTCCCCCCAGTATTTTCCATGACATCTACAAAACACTTACCGCTAGTGAGAAAGCTCAAGTGCTGAGATCACTGTTTGCCATGATGACCAAAATTACTTTACAGCTTCCCTGTGCTTCCCATTCCCCCATGACTATTTGTTGTCTTTTGGCTTATAACCAGACTGTAAATTCCTTCAGGATTCTTTTCCTTTGTTTTTTTACGCTTAGCACAACAGGATCCCAAGGATCTGAAACATTTCAGTAATACTGCAACCAATAATGAAATTATTGGGATTTAGTTCAGTGTGGTTTAGTTGCAAGTCTGTTAGGATAGGGAAAGAAAAGAATTATTTTTGGGGTTCATCTTTTCCACTTCCTCTCAATATTGTTCACCCAGTTCCTATTACTGGTGTTGGGTTTACTGTGTGGTCAGCCCAGCAGTACAATTACTCCACTCCACTTCTTTGCCTGCTGTACAAAGCAGTGCTCAATGGGCATTGTTATCAGGAATGACATGGGATTTGGTTCTCTAGTTTTGTTTGTACATTTTTTTATTTATTTACTTAGTTGAGACTACCAACTCATAATAAATCAACTCCAAGCCACTCCCAAAGATCCTCTTCAATACCAAAAGTGTGAGATTACACCTGCTGACTGAAAAGAAAGCATCCCCTAACTAGGAGCAGATTTCCACATGGAATACCAGAGAACAAGTTAAATGACTCCCTCTCTTTTACTATAATGGAAATGTATGGCTTCCAAGACTTAAAGTGGCCAATGCCTAGGAGGAGAGAATCTAGAAAAGTTCTAGTATGTAGGTTACATCTGAGAAGGAAGAAAAGGCAGGTACAGCATTTATGGAATATAACCATGCCCCTCCCACTCTCTCATTGCTCATATTAGACAGAAATATTACTGTGAAATGTGTTTGGAGGGGCTGGTGTGAAGGAAAAGGAGAAGAAAGAAGGGATTATGTAATATTTTGGCTATTGGATAAAGAGACAGTAAGGTGTTTTGAAGTCACAATGGAGAAAGTAAAGACAACAGTCAGAAGAGAATTTTAAAAATAAGAAAGGTAACATCCATCATGTGAATATGGACACTGATGAGCAGGTGCTATTGCAGGTGCTGACAGGTGGGAAGGAAAGTGATACTCAGGTTTTAGTTGATCCTGCTGTGATGATGAAATGGATTGCTGAATGCGTACAAAATCAAAGTGGGTCAAAGAGAGGGAGAGGGCCAGGGAAGAAAGCTCTGCAGTTCTACCTGGAGAGCCAGGAGGCAGAACAAGGGAAAGAAGTGAGGGAAGGGCAAGGGGAAGGGCAAGGGGAAGGGTAAGGCGAAAGAGAAGAGAAGAGAAGAGAAGAGAAGAGAAGAGAAGAGAAGAGAAGAGAAGAGAAGAGAAGAGAAGAGAAGAGAAGAGAAGAGAAGAGAAGAGAAGAGAAGAGAAGAGAAGAGAAGAGAAGAGAAGAGAAGAGAAGAGGGAGAGATGAGCAAGCAGTGCACCAATCAGTAACACCAGCAGCCTAAGAAACTTGCTACTAAAAATCATTCCTGCAGATGGAAAGAACTGAAGAAAAAGCTCAAAAAGCATCTCATTTTAGGTTTTCTTCTTTATATTTTCGATCATACTTTTTTCTTATATTTTTCCATATGCCCAAAGTGAGCTTCTTAAATTACTCTGTTTAGAAACAAACACATGGAAACAATAAACATTTAGAACATCAGCTTGCATATTTCCTTAATGCATGCATATTTCTCTCCAATTTTCCACATGAAATGAGACTAATTCACTTAAATTTCTTGGGATCCACCCTCTGTCAAAGTTTCCATGATTTCAGGGTTAGCTCAGTAGTTGGTTAATACCTTTGAGAGCATTGACTTAAGAATTTTAAGTCAGTCACTCAGCTTGTGCATAGCAGAATATTTACACCATATTCAAGTGACCTCTGTTAATTTCACAGATGAGAAATTACCTATTATTTCTTTTTCTCATTATACAAAATAAGGAGAATATTATGCATATAGAAGTCTCTTTTCTAAAGGAATACAATCAAGGTTTCTTCAAAGGCTTTTCTACTTTGGGATATTTTGTGCCACATTTATTAATATATTCTTTGAAATTTAAATGTGCTGCTTTATATTCCAGAGTTATTTGCAAATGTAAAATTAGTTCACAGTCTTCCCCTGGGTTAATACTGACAGCAGAACTTTGTTCAATGTGAGCGTTTTTGTGGCAATCCTCGAGCAAAGAACTTGTCTTCACACCACTTAACCCTGTTGTCTCCAGCAGTGGCAAAAGGAGACAGCCTATGATCACAGTTACTTTTTGTAGCACATGCCCTTCAAAATCTCCCAAACCCCCAAGCCAACATGTGAGGGATGCCAGAGAACTTACACCTGTCTGGTCCTTCATGTATCTGATAAAGGACTGCTGTCCATTAATTTGGCTAATACTGTTTTGAATATGCTGACACTGGCTCCACAACATCCCAGGGCACCACAGTGCAGATTTTCATTACTTCTTTTATAAAGAGTAATTTTTTTTCCTGGTCTGTTTTCCCCTTTTTTCATTATTATATGCCTGTGACATTTCAGATTCTGTACAGGTGACTCATGCCAAAATCTCACTGACTACTGTTATGAATTATCTCCCCCAATTCATCCAAGAGATCTTAAGGGCTGTTTTGCTCCTAATTTTGTAGTGGCAACATATTCCCTGGCTGGAGGGAGAGTGTCGCCCAATTTGTAGGAAGAGGTAAGAGGGAGAGTATGTAAGAACAGCAGCACACATTCAGGCACCATGAACTAAGAGAACGGGTCATGGGCAGCTGAAGAGATCTACTGATATATAAAAATATTCTCAAGGGCTAGTTTAATGTGTGGTTGGGGTCAGGAATAGGCAAAAAAGCCACTCCTGAATTTGAGAGTCCTACCCGTACCACTTATACTTTCAAAGACCTCCTGATATTATCACTAAATATTTTATGCTGTTCTAACCCAGTGGTCCCCAACTTTTACCAGTTCATATGCTATAACATTGGTTAGAAACCACCTCTGTGTACAGACTCTTTCGGACTTTATGTCTGATTGATTTTAAAAGTCTAATGTCATACAAATATGAAGAATACCAAAAGAATCCATCATCCTCCAATGCATGGTATTAAGATTTTGTCTGGTTAATAGCACTGGCCAAATACCTTATACCAAGCATTATGGAGCACTGGAACTTGTTTACCAAGTCCCATGGTTTATTAACTGACAGCTAGAATCTATCAGTTAGAAAGATTTCAATTATGTATTTATTTTACATGATGTCAAACCCATTGCAGTCCTGACTGCACAACACTCACTGGGAACTACATCACTGTGAAAATGAAGCTGCATACTTCTATTTTTCCCTGGTCTTCAAAGTCTTTGCTATTGTATTCTTTCATGCCTTTTCTTTATTGCAATGAAGAATGCTGGAATATTAATTGCTTTGTTCTCTGTACATATGGATGTATTTTAATAAATCTGTTAATTTGTTTTATATATCACTGAAGTCCTTTATGCTTTATTTTTCAAATTGTGATCCCTTCTTTTGCTTCTTAAGCTTTTTTGTTTTATAACATACAGACACAGGAAATTAACAGTATGCCAGAAGCTGCAGTATTAAATGAATAAGTTATATGAGTGCTATAAAAGGCAGAATACTGTCCTCATTTCTGCTCACTATTTGCCAGTCTCCATGTCACTTAAGGGTGTGCAACACTGCACTTTAGTCACCCCTGGGATAGCTTAGTGCTTGTTGTTACAGATTCATCATTATGTATACATCTACTTTAGCAGTGGTTTTTATGTAGGAGATTCCCATTGATGTTTATTTTTAGGCATCCAGTTTATTTTCTTATGCTCTGTTTAAACCAGCATTTTCCTCATACAGTACCTTATTTTTCTGTGATCAACTGCCAGTGGTCCTCCCATAGAATTTTATCTCTCTACTCCAACATACCCTTAAAGGTTGTTTCATGTAAAGGCTATAAAAATGTCAACATGGATTAGCTACATTCATATTTTTAATTATCCAATCATTTGTGAAGGACCTGCTTTCAACTGAATGGCTCTGCAATTGCTTCATTCCCTTCACTCACTGCTTTTATTAAACCTGACACACTGTAGAGCCTCTTTGACAGCCACACAGGAATCACACAAACAGGAGACAAGGAGCTGACAGAGTTCCACCCAGGTGTTTTGACATCATCCCATCATATGCACCTCTCTGGAATATAGTTACGACTTTCAGGCCTACTGCAGAATAATCAAATCTGTCAGATGATGCTGTTTTTCCTACTGTTGCCTACACTCTCATAAATGAAAAAGGGATTTGCTCTATTTGAGATTTACTAAGTGCATTTTAACTTGTGAGGATAATAGTTTTCTGTAACTGAATTACAGCTGAACTTATGAGAATGATCACACTATATTTTTATAAACTTTATAACTTTTACAACTTTTATGCTATTAGATATAATTTTTAATGTCTCAAAATTTAACATTTTAAAAGTTGCCAAGTCCCAAAATCTAAAAGGAACACTTGAAACTTTTAACAAGCAAGCTCTTGTTTGACAACTTACACATAAGTATAAGCTTAACGTAGAAAATTTAAAGTAGGAAAAAGTACATGTTTCCAAAAGTATTCACTGGAACAAATTACACAGTGATATGATATCTGGTTTTCCTCTTAGTATCTTCACATCAAGACTCTCCTGCAACTACAGGTTAACCAACCACAAGGTATCAGAAGCAGTATTATTTGATTTTTACCATAGATACTCTGCTTAATAAGATTATATTGATTAATATAGCATTATTCTGGTCGTGAACTCCATGAACTTTATAGGATGTACTTATTGCAGTCTATGATGATAACAATTCTTTATTTTGAAATCCACATGTCATTCTGATGCAGTAAAATGTTTTAGAAAGTCAAGCCCAGGAAATCTTGATCTTCAAATTTTTGGGGAAAAATAATCCTACACAAAAAAGTTGAACTTCTTGACACAGTCCAACAATGTTCTGCCAAGACGTTAAGGTAAAAAAAAATAACCAGCTGGGCAGTGATGCATGAAACATTCACAGGAGAAAACTTGCTTTTACGACAGTAAAAGAATTAATCAGTTCCACATTTTGAACCTTCTATAAAACTAAAACTTTCCCATTTTTTTTTTAAACTTTTGAAAACACATTCAATATAGGTTTGGTTTGCTTTGGTTTTTTCCCAATCAGATTTATTTATACTCCTATTTCCCATGCAGCATTTGTCTCTGCTCACATTGCTTGACTGTTAAAATGTTCCTTAGGGAAGCAGGAATGGGGGACCTCAGCCTTCCACATGGCCTCCAGTGAGGCAGTGGATGGATCCATGGGGTGCAGAAAGATGGTAAAGGTAGGTCTGTTTTACTGGACAGTCAGATGGAAAACAGGGCTTCTTTCACTCTCACAGCATCCATGTTTCTCCAGTTTTCAGGAATAGGTCGTGTTTCCACTCAACAGGTATGGTAATTTGGAAATAGCAATCCCCTCCTGACTTATGAGGAAAGAAGCTTGCTCCCAACTCACATCACATTTTAAGCTCTGCAGACTGTGCAGCGTGGTTAAGAGACTCATTGCAATTGCTCCTCCTAAGAGCTTTGGTTTCTTTTACGAGATGTAGTATTTACTTTGTGGATGTCAAGAAGCTGGAGGGGATGGTTTGTTAGCAGACACACTGTAAGACACACAGCTGAGTCTCAGCTGAGGAGGAGCAAAGGCTGGAGGCAATAAGGGCTGCATTCTTATGTACATCTCAAGGGAACTGCAAACAATACTCACAAAGGTCTGATAAAACTCAACGATCTGAGGCACAGACAATGAATGATTTTTTGCCACCTTCCTCCAAATGTAAGTATGTCCCATTCCACAATCATCACCTTGAAATCAAGCCAAACCAGTGGCTGTGGAGGTGCACGCAACACGACATGGTCAGCTCCTGCTGTGTGAAAGGTGTTTGTGATGTGCTATTTCCTGCCCCTCTCAATTCTAGCTGGATGTTTCTTTAATTGTTAGCACATCACTTCTACTTTTGTTTCTCTTTTCACTATTTTTATTGGGAAAATATGCAAATATTTCCCCTGAAATGGAAGCTGGAAATCAACTTGAGATATGGTGAGGTGAGTCTCTTTCAGCAGTTGATTGCTCCCAGACTTTTCACATACTCAAAGTAAATGCTGGAGTTGTAGTGGAATACTTCAGTCCCACCGGTTCAATGCAAAACAGATTTTAATCTATAGTTTGTTTTTTTGCTGGTAACACACATTAAGATACTTAATATCTTAATGAGTTGCCATATTCAAAGCACTGAATCAGGAAAAATAGATTTCAGATGGAAGCTAAGCCCCCTGTAAGCATCCCAAAGCAGAATAGGTTTTCAAACTGTGTGATTTCCCTTTCAGAGACGCACACATGCAAATGGATTGTTCAGGGCCTCCTCTGAGGCAGTACATACCTCAAGAACTTCAGCTGTACCTCTCTGCAACTTAATGGCCTCATTTACAGCAGCAATGAAAATGAGCCACAACTGATTCTCTGCCCAGCTGACATAGCAGAGGTTTCATCCATACAACTGAATTGTCTTGCTCCTCAAACCTGGTGGTACCTCTGAACTTTTCCTGGGAACACACTCTGGTGTGTGCCACCCGTTGGTCTCTGTTCAGGCATCACCTGGGAGACAGGTTCTTGGCACAAGTGAAATGCACGCCCGAGACTGTGTGCTAGCAAACAATACTGACAACACGTGGCAGTGCCTGGACCTGCGCCAGCAGTGATTATATTATTGGAAGAGATGGAATCAGAGTGTGTAGCTCTAATTATTTAATGTCAAAGTGTTGAGAAGCCATGAGAGCCCAGCATGGGACACCCTCAGGACTGTTTCTGGGTGCCCTATACTCTATGCCTCCAAACAGAAATACGCCATGTCTAGGACGGCACTCGTTCATCAGGATGAATGGCCAGGGAAGCTGTGCTTCCAGTAGTTTTTGTTGTTGTAAGTAAACCCAGTGGAGCTGTGTTGGTCAAACTAACAGACCATCCATCCTGTCTGCTGTAGAGAAAAGAGACTGAGACATCTTTTGTCTCTGGCAGTAATTCTTCCATAGAAATACAATGCAGTTGAATGGGTGCTTTCCAAACACAGTCTACAGTATTCTCACAAGCCTGGAGAGCTTTTATTTATCTCTGCACAAAGTTTGTTTTTTAATTGGACATTATGGAAACTCTGACAGTAATGTAAAAGATGATTAGCAATAAAACAATATATAAATTAGTGGCTTCTAAATTTAATAATAGGCTAAATGTCTACATTCAGACATGGTTAATCAAAACCACTTTGTAAACTTCATTTTATTCAGGTCAGCCAGTCAACAGTACATGCAATGAATACTATAAAACTGATTTAGGGCTTTTGGACACCCAAGCATCTACATAAACCAAGCAAGCATTAACCAGGTCTGTTTACTCATAAATTACAGCACATTGTTTTTAAGTGACCAGGATAAAAAGCAACATGCCATGAACCATCTACATCATGGTTTTTTCTCCTTTGACCAATTTCCCAGTTACTCTCTCAAATTATCACTCCAGTTTCTTCTTTGTTCATCCCTGTATTGTTTCCATATAACTGTCCAAACCCGCCTGCAAGGCAACTAATCAGAAAAGGCTGAATCACAAGAACATTGACCACTTGATAGTTTGCCCAGCTTATTAAAAATATGAGTTTGACATCCTGCAGCATGTTTTAACAATTGGTTTGCAAATTACAGAATGGCTAAATACAATTAAATTCATTCCATTGTACACAATAACTATTTAACATATGCTGTGAATCTTGTACACAGATCAGGATGCGGCACTGTTTTCCTACAGCTGTTAGTCAAGTCTTTTTGCCTCATACTACAGATCCACCAGTTCTTGTAACATTAACAGGCTTGGGCTGGGTCATAGCTTGGTTGCAATTTCAGCAAAACAAAACAAAACCTCAAACTTCCATTCAGATGATTTTTAGAAGCAGTGATGGCCTTCCATAAGTGAAATTATTCACTTCTCTGTACTCACTGGAAATCAATACAGGGTTTACTCACCTCTTTTAAAGGTGAACCTTTCCTAACTACTGGACCAGTGCCTTGACCCTTTATCTCAAATACCAGAACACAGGCAGACCTGAAATTACTTACTGCTTATTCCAACAGTGGGTTTTGCATAAATTTATAACACTTTTCTTCCCCTTTCAGAGGTTGAACCTGCCGAGTACGTATTTTATCCACTACCATACACTTGATAATATATTGGTTCACATGAGTTAACACAACATAGGATTTGTCCCACGGATATTCCATGCCACTCCGCATGCACCAGATCTGAGAAGCACGTGATACACGACTCCCAGGGGATATGAAACACATGTGGGTCTGATTCTCTACTTTGTTATTCCAACTCTACACCCTTGCAACTCTAATGAAGTTACACCAGTGCAAAACTGTTGGACTGAAGTGGAGGATTAAACCCATATGTCTCTTTTTATGCGCCAAATTTACAGGACCAAGCTTTTCAAATACATTCAGAAACATTCAGACTTCTTCAGAGTTCTTTACCTGTTTGGTCCTTAGATGGTACTTTTCCTGCTTAAGGAAAAGCTTTACCTTAAGGACAGCAACTATTACTTGTTAAAAGACTGTCAGTAAGAATCTGAAATATATAAAAAAAAAAAGCAAAAAGATTGAAAAGATTTGCAACATACAAAACATTTAAAACAAGACGGCATTTCCTCAAACTGTCAGCCATGATTAAAACCCCTTTTGCCTGCTTAGATGCATACCTCTTTGTAGAATTAAAAGCATGACCCATCATTGTTTGCAAATTCTTATGATTTCACTGTGCAACTTTTGAAGCATTTCTCCTGGCCTCTTTCCAGAGAGTACACCTGCAAATTAGTTTAGCAACATTTTACTGTGATAGAAAACTAACTAATTCTGCTTTTCATTTGTATTTTATACAATTCTACAAACTTATAAGCTATATGCTTATACACTAAGTCAGATACAGATACAGATTGAAGACATTTATTAAACAAATATTTAACTGATTCTCATAAAATGTCATTTAGGAACAGGTATCTGTACTGGTGCTCTGAGGGTACATTACTAGTTTAGTTTAATGGATAAACCAAAAATTTCAGATTAGCTCTCTACACATTTCTTCAGAATATTCCACAGTATTCAAAAATTTGAAATTCCCTCCTGCTTGACAAAAAATTATTGAATCAGCCTAAAGAATTTTGAGAGTAGGTTTTAATATTACACAAAAAATACTGAGGAAATCAAATAATGATGATGATATTAACAACCAAAATAATTAATAAAAATAATCTGATAAAAAAATCCTTATATATTTTAATTTCAAACAATTGTAGTTCAATTCTGTCCGTATGTTCTGAATTCTTTTCCTCCAGGAAGTGTCTTTGATCAAGGCAGTTATTTATTTGTTTTGCTAAGTGTTTAAAAATTATTGTATACCTCCCTACTTATACCTGTAATATGATTAGATATGGAAATCGATAAATAAATTCAATGAACAATTTATATTTAGTTATGATAGTATTACATAGTAATATAGTTATTAACATAGTAACCAAGAAACAGTAGTGACTTCAGTTATTGAATACCATAAGTAATACCTCATACAAGTATTATTCGTGGTGTTATGTTAAAATCAGAAGGGCATATCTAAATACTAAAAGTTCTGTGTTTAAATAATTGTGTATAGACACATTTAGGCTGTGATACCTCTCACCTAATTCTAATACTAATGAATGTTAGAAAGTTGTTTCAGTCATCTAAGTTTAGATGTCATATACTCAGGTGAAGGGACTGAACACATAAGGGACAGTAAGGCACCCACAGAAGTGGCAGCTCTGATGGACCACCAACAGTTTTCTGGAGCAGCAGCTGGAGGTCACTCGGGAAACAAAAGTATTCCCACTGTAATCTGAACTTCTAATTTAAGCAGTACAGTCAGTGGCACTGAAATGGCAATTCAACTCACCTGGTGTACTTAGGGTAGGAATTGGTTACTTAAACATAGGCATCTGCTACCTTTGGGAAGCATGAGAGTCCTCTGGGAGTAAAATCCATTCATCCCATCCTAATAGAGATATGTACAACAGGAGAGAGGAGGTAATCTTTCCTCTTCATTGAAAATAAAGACTGTCATAAAGCTGAATTACATGGTCCCTTTTGGGATTTCCTTCATTTGCCCACATGTAGGTGTCTGGCGTCATGTTAGGTTTGTTGCATCTGAGATGATCGCACAGTGATGGATGTTCTGCAGCAGCAGCAGCTCAGAGGAAAATGAACCAAGATCCTCTGGTGAAATCCAGGCATCAGAAGCCATCTTAGATGTCATTTTAAGTATCTGAAGCTTCTGACAGGTGTTAAACAGAACCTACAGAAAAGCCACACATTTCACCAACTGAAAGTCAGGTGAGATCTTACATATGGTGCCACATGAATCCCATTTATGCAGTCTATCACCACTGTTCCACCCCTAGTCTGGAATTTGATCCATAGATCAAAGTTTCTACCAAAGTAGAAATTCTTGGTCTGTTGGTTGGAGTTCAGCTTTATGGGAATTTACTAAATTGACTAGTGAATCCTTTTCACTTCCTCCTTTGTCTCCTCTGTCCTCTCTCTGGGATCATTTCTCTTTCTAGCACAGTTTTCCTCCAACTTTATGGAGTATGACTGGTCACTTCACATGTACTGCTGCTTTCCTGAACATCAGTCTCGTTAGATGACATTCTGCAGTATTGTCCTCTCATGGACAAGATCTTATAAGTAATGCTGCCAGAAATGCATTAATTTTGTGTAGTTTCACTCTAAGTCCCATAAACACTGAGTCCAGGATTTGATTTTGTGGTTCTTTTCCCTACATTTCTGAGGCCTCAACATTTTTATATAAGACAATTAAGCACCATTAAAAGCCTAAAAATGTTACAGAAATGGGCAAAGATAGCAAACCTTTGGGCTTAGCCCAGAGAGGAAAAGAGAAGGAAATACTATGAGTATTTCTTCTACGTCTGAACATATATCTAAAATCTGAATCAAAATAATTTCTACTTAAAGAAGAATTACATTACAGATACTTTTAATAATGCTGCATACAGCATCACAAAACACAAAAGCCTTCATGATGCTTTGGAAAACCAACAGGAATTTAAATGAGATAAAAACCAGGCATCTTCTAATCCTTCTTCAAGTTTTGTTCCTTCTTTTCTTCTTGTTCACAATATGACTCAGAGGGGCAGATCCTACCTGATATAAAACAGTCCATCCAGCTTTATCAAAGTCAAAGAAGTTACAGTCGCACCAAAGGAAAATCTGGCATGATGCATCTAAAGTCCAGATTTAACATTAACTGTGACTAATTGTGACTGTTGTAGATGTTCCTTCCTACACAGAGTTATGTCTTTACCTGAACATCTTTCTGCTTTTTATTATTAGGCCTAAATACGACATCAAAGGTTATTTTTTTTTAAATCTTTGTGGAAAAATGTCTCTCATTTCCATGCAACTTCTCTTTCTTACTTTAATTTGCTTCTGAGGACTTCAAAACATCTTATTGTCCGCAGCAGAAGAAACATCTGTTGAAGTCATACATAGTTTATTGGCTGGAACCAGTGATAAAAGACAGCATAAAGACTCACCAAAACATTTCATTGCTATCAACGTAAAACAAAATACTACAAAAAACAAGGGGATTTTTTTTCTTTTTTCTTTTTAATAAAAGAAACATGGAGAAAATTTTGCAAGCCAAATAGACAAGAAAACTGTGATTTTAATTCATCAAGCCTCACATGACTGGATTTTGTATCCCAGCCAGCTGAGGCCTAACCACGCTACAAAAACTGTTTTTTAATTAGCTAAGAAAGAGAAACAATTTATGAACAATGGTACTTCTCTCCACAGGATTTCCTGTTTAGAGGAATTGCTTTCCACACTAGAATTGATTTTTGCTCTTTCTACCTACTGTTCTGTTTTACCACTTGCCTAGTGCAGCCTGATATTAATTACTGCTCTATTTTTTTTAGCATAAAACACCAACAAGGCCCCAACATCACATTTCAGATCTAAGCCAGCCTCCTAGGAGGTGAGGTGGGAAGTATATGCAATGAAATTAGAACTGCCATATTTTTTCCCTTTCTTATTAGTCCTCCCCAATTCAGCAACTCTCTGCCTTAGCCACAGAGAATTTGAGAAAGAAGACAACCTGGCAGGTTTACAGAAACCTGACTGTCCTATTGGCATGACAATACAAAGGCAAATGACTTGAATAAAGCTTCTGAGGATGAGGAGGAAGAATTGCAGGGTAGTACATTGGAAACTTCGTTTCACAAAATACACTTCTTGTGTAGGAGCAAGGAAGACTTGCATCATCAGAAGGAACTGATACTTAGCAAGTGTGGTCCCCTGAAGATATTTTGGCAATTTGATACACTTGCCTATTCAATTTTCAGCTACTTGCAGGTCTTCCAGCAAGTTCTAGTGCTTCTGCTCAATTATTCTTTACTCTTTTCTATTTTGCTATTCCATCTCCTTTTTAATGGTACCTTACCTACTTTTTCCTTTATGTTTTGGGTTGGTTTTTTCCTCCCTTGCACCCTAGAATATTAAAATTTTCCCGTTTTATCAGTAACTAGTTTCATCTTTTCCTTTTACAGACTCTCTCTACTTTCCACCATCTTCCTTACCCTTGTGCATAATTCTGTGTGAATCATCTTTTCTGCCTCCTCATTCCTACTTGTCTTCCTTTCCTATTAGTGCTATTTATACCATTTTCTTTCACTACTGTGTAGTTTCTCTTATTTTCCATTTCCTTTTCTGTCCTTTTGTTCCCCAGGTTCTCCATTGTACCTCAGTTTCTGTTGCACACACACACTGGTGTTAGAGAGGATGAAAAAAGGCAACAAATGAAACAAAGTCAGCTGGGGAAAGCACCAGAGGTCTGGTTGTCTCTTACACATTTCTTTTCTGCATTTCTTTTCTGCCTTTTCTGCATTTGCCTCAAGCTTGACGATCATTTTGTTCCTCAATATCTTTCAAACTTTTCCAATAGCATCAGCTGTTTTTGCTTGAGGTAAGCATTGTTTATTCAACAAAATGTGTTTTTCTTCTGTATATACAATTGTGAAAAAGGCGTAACTGTTAACTATGGATGAACAGATAGGTTTTGACTTTTTGAGCCAGATTTCTTAATTCCAAGGTCCAGAGGTTTATGACTTGTTTTCTGTAGTTCCAGATCTGCGGTCAGGATGCCCTAGCACTCAGCTGGAAGCATCTATGGCTTCTTTAAATATTTTTTGTATTTCACAAAACCCTGCAACATTTATGTCAAGCATCAATATTTTTAAAAAACCCATAGTACCCATAAGGATCTTCTTAACAACCTTTTTTTCTAAAGCAAGTAAGCATTCTATCTCCTTCAAGGAAGGTGCAGACCATTAGAAGGATATTAAATATATTGGTATAAATTAATGATTCAGAGCAGAATCTTTATAAAATATATTTTAAGAAGGCAAGAAGTAATATGTTGTAGATACCTACAAAGTGAAAAGCAGAATGTGCAGTGAAGAGTCATTGCTACTTGTTCCTACTCAGGAAAGTTTGTTTCTGCACTTGGCTGCCTTTAGAGATGCTAGAAACAGTGCAGAGCTGCTTTGTTTCCATACCTGAGTTTTTAATCTCTTCCCATATTTGTGAAAAAGGAAGAAGAAGTCTTACAATATTACAGATTTAAGCATAACAAGATAATATGCCTCCTCAGAGATGCACACTTTGATGGACCTTGTGTTTTAAGAGGCTTATGGGTATTTCTGTGCTATGTAATGAGCAAAACTATCAAGAGTCATGGAGTCAGAGAACGTAGCTGTATTATAACCTTACAGTGATTTTTTTGAAGTTACATTATTGTCTTTTCTTTTCTAAAAAAAAAAGTTTGCCAAGTAAAGGTTGGCATCCTAAGCAGTATGTCATGTTTTCCAGTTGAACTTGTTTGATTTCTGTAAAACAGCTGTACTTGCTAAACTGAGTTGCCACAAATTCTTCTTTCTGTGACCTTAGTCTTGCATATCAGAAGTTCCTAAGAATACAGACCTACTATATTTATGGCTTATGGTGATTATCAAGCACACAACGAGCAACAGCAAATAGATTGGGTCAGCAGTCAAAAGGTAAAATAATGCAACCCACCCACTTGCTGCTGCAACACAGAGAAAGTTTTGTTGAAGAAATCAAATCCTGAGGGAACTGTATGATCATAACGGTAATGGGAGGAATAATTATAAAAAGGAAATACATAATTAAATGTAACATTCTTTTGAAAAAGAAAAATCCCCACACGGGTTCATTTCCCCAGAGCTAAGGATACCTGGGAATGTAAACTAAGTAATCTGTGGCTACTGGTTATTGCCATTGGACAGTTTCTCTATAGGCTGTGTAAAATAGAAAGGTAGTCTTAAGCCACCTCCGGAGGACTGCAGGCCGTAACAATTCTTTTTGATCTAAATACTCTTTCCACAGCAAATGATTTGTCTCATCTAGCTTTATGGCAGGTGTCAATACAAAGGAGTCCCATGCTATTTCATATGTCTCATAGAACCTTCTCTGGCCTCCCAATGGGTCTATTGTACATTGTTTGCTCCAGGGAGACATCTCAGGTACCGTATGTCACAAGCATCAGGAATTTATACTTAGGCAACTGAACAGTTGCCTACATCTTCAGTAAGGGGATCTTAGACACCCAGCTCACATGCAGATGCACAAATATTGACAGTTATTTAGGTTTAGGGTCTGAATTTGAAATAGATTCTGAATTTAAAGCTGAATTCTACCCCTCAAATTACAGAAGATTAATCCTACTCTTCATGTTATCCTCCAGTGTTTACACCACACAGCTGGCTATCACAAACCAACTCCTTGATTTCCATTGCCTCAGTATAGCTCCACAACCTCGTCAGGCACAGTAGTGAGACTGACCAGCCTGTAATTCCCCGGTTTTCCTTTCTTCCCTTTTTAAAAATGGGGGTTATGTTTCCCCTTTTCCTGTCAGTGGGAACTTCACCATAATGCCACAACTTCTCAAATATGATGGGTAGTAGCTTAGTGATTTCATCCACCCTCAGGATCTGTGGATGCATTTCACTGGTTCCGTGGACTTGCGCAACTTCAGGTTTCTTAGATGGTCTCAAACCTGCTTGTCTCTTACACCAGGAAGTTCTTCATACTCCCAATCCCTGCCTTTGCCTTCTGCAACTCAGGCAGTGTGGTTGGAACACCTGTTGGTGAAGACCAAGGCAAAAAATTGTTGAGTATCTCAACCTTCTCCACATCCTGGGTGACCATGTCTCTCATTTCCTTCCAGAGAGGGTTCACATTTTTCCTAGTCTTCCTTTTATCACTAAGTTACCTACGTTTGCTTGCTGCTCTCGATATCCCTGGGCAGGTTTAATTCTATCAGCTTTCCTAACCTGATCCCTGGTCCTCAGACAATTTCTCTGCATTCCTCACAGCCTACCTGTCCTTGCTTCCTCCCTCTTGTAGGCTTTCTTTTTGTGTCTGAGTTTGTCCAGGAGCTCCTTGTTCATTCACGCAGACCTTCTATGGCTTTTGCCTGACTTCCATTTGGTTGGAACGCATCCCTCCTGAGCTTGGGGGAGGCGAACTTTGAATACTGACCAGATTTCTTGTGCCCTTCTTCCCTTCAGGGCTCTATCCCATGGTACATTACCAAGCAGATCCCTGATGAGGCCAAAGTCTGCTCCTCTGAAGTCCAGGGTAGTGAGTTTGCTGCGTGCCCTCCTTGCCGGCCTATAGATCTCAAAATCCTGCTGTGAGGAAGCTGAACCCCTGGCTGTGGCACCAGTCTTGTAAATATTTGTTGATCAACCAGATTTAACTGACACCTCTTCCTTGTTACTAGGAGGATTGATGAAAAAAATACTGGCTCTACAAAGTCCCTTACTGTCACTCCTAGGGCTCTGTAATCCTTCCTTATCCTCCTCAGCCTGCTCCTGGCTGTATCACTGGTGCCCACACAACACAACAGCAGCAGATAATGCTTTGTGGACTGTACAAGGCTTGGCAGTCTCTCAGTGATATCCCCGATACCAGCTCCCAGTAGGGAGTTACCTATTACTGTGACCTGTTGTCTTTTCTTATTTGCACTGGTTTTTGTACTGGGAGCAAATTTATGTTTCATTGCATCAAACAATGCTTGACCAAAGAATTAATAGTGCTGTGTTTGATCCAGAACTGGTAGCCAAAAGGAAGACTTGCTTATGTTATGCTCTTAAGCCACTCTCATGATATCTAAATTGTTTAAATTATTTAAATTATTCAACTATTTAAATTAATAAATCACTGACCCTGCTGGGATCAGAATTATTACTCTGTCCATGAATATTTGCTATCGGTATTTCCTTGATTACTGATGGGTGCCTGCAACAACCAAAACATCACAGACACAGTAGTTATTTCTGCATTTAAAGAAGTTGACGATTCCAGTGCCTTATACAATACTGTGCAACTATGTTCTAATATTTGGCTTTTCAGGTAACCACTGAATTGAGGGAAGTCAGAAAATTATAGATATTCCTATTATTTTTGGCTTCTCAATGGACATGTACTTCAAGTTCCTAAAAGGAACACTAATTAAATGTTGGAGGCTTATCTATCAAGTGTCTCAGTATTCATTAACCTTACAAATAACCACTGCAATATTCAGAGCTAAGTAAATACAGGATACATACACAATTCACTGAGTTTACCTCTCTGCTTTTATCAGTATGGATCTGCTTTAAAGACTACCCTGAACTGATCAGCCATGTTATCAGGATTATTTGCTTTCTGGAAATGTGAAAGAGATGAGGACTGAAATCCCCTTACGGCAGACACCGTGCCTCCTTTCCTTTAATAGCCAATCTCTGCAGCAGTGCTTCCAGACTTCAAAGGCAAGATCAGCTAACTCTTCTTGTAAAATACCAAAGTCTACCCAGACAGTGCAAAAACGTGTAAAATTGCATACAAACTGACAAGGCCTTCAGATGTACTGTAGGTAGTGAAAGAACTGAAAACATGAAATACGTGACTGAGGTTGGAGCCTGTAAAATTGCTGCGGTTTTGCCAACATAACATTCTGCTACAGACTTGGAAACACATAAGAAATTTAAACATTATAGAACAAAGATGGATAAAATGAACAAAAAAACCAGGATTTTCCACACTTTATGATGAATTATATTTTTAGGATCAAGCCAAATGATAAATTTCATAGATTGTTATTATACAATGAAAGGGTTCCTACTCAATTCAATTAGCCAAAATGGTGGGCTGGCCCTGGCTGCTGCCAAACACTCACCCACTCACTCACTCAACTCCTCTCTCCCCTGGGACAGGGAGAAAGTAGAAGGAAGGTGAGAATACTCACAGACAGAGTTGATAACAGTTTAACAGAGAAAACAAAGGTTGCATGTGCAAGAGAAACAAAGTAAGGAATGAGTTCATTAATTCCCATGGGCCAGCAGATATCCAGCCTCTTCCTGGGTTAGCAGGCTCTCTGCACACACAGTAATTACTTGACAAGACAAACGCTGTAACTCCCCCTTCCCCTTCTTTCTGCCATTTTTTATTTCTAGGCACAATGACATATGGTACGGGATATCCCTCTGGACAGTGGGCATCAGCTGTCCCAGATGTGCCTCCCTGTAACATTTTGCCCTACCCCAGCTTTCTCACTGGGGGTAAGCAAGGGGGGAGAAAGCCTTGATGTTGTGCAAGCACTGTTCAGCAAAAGCCAAAACACTGATGTGTTACCAACACTGTTTCAGCCACAAATCCAAAGCACAGCACCACACTGGCTGCTGTGATGAAAATTAACTCCAACCCAAGGAAATCAGAATTTGTCTGAGTGGCTGGCTAGTAAATACGTAATAAAGACTAATTAAAGTGTAACTGCGTTGATGAATTGTGGATGGAAGAAGCATGTAGAAGAGTCACAAACTACCAGCAAATAGGGACTTAAACAAGGATCCCATTGTTCTTAAAACCACATAGAACCACAGAAAGGCTTGTGTTCCTTAAAGATCACCCAGTTCCAGCCTCCCTGCCATGGGCTGGGACACCTTCCACTAGACCAGGTTGCTCAGAGACCCATCCAACCTGGCCTTGAATGGGATGCAAGAGTTTCAGCAATCCCACAAGAAGGGCAGAGAGAAGAAAACAAAGTGCTTCATGAAGGTGGAGGATCCCATCCTTATGCAGTATTACAGAACCTGCAATTGCACCCTCCTGTGGGGAGCAAAGAAGGGGATGTAGTTCAAGAAGCATAAGTAGAAGTCTAAAACGTTTTATTGAAAACATTGCAATGTGAACAGTACATGCAAATTCTTTCTTCTGATGAAAAGGGGTTATCAAGCCAGCAAGACAGGCAAGTTATTTCAAAGTTCTCCCAGCTTTGAGCAGTTTCCATACATCTAGGCACACTCCCTGCTTTTTGCACTGTTTTATGGAAGAAAGTGGTGATTTTCTTTACATTAGCATTTCCCACAAACCCAACCACAAGTGAGCTCACTTGCCTGCTTGTGCAAATGGAAATGGATTTTCAAACCTGGTATTTTATACAAAAAAATGTTTTGGAACTCTGCTTTGGTCTGGAATCCATTCAACTGTCACTGAGGACAAAAATTTTTCCAGTAAAAAACCAGAAAAAAAATCATTTTTTCTTTGACACTCTGTACCTCAGATCATTCTCTTCAAGAACTTCGCTTATCCTGTTGTCAATACACATTGTTTGGTCACTGTTTTGGATTTCTTGCTATGCACAAGAAGTTTTCTCACTATCTTTCGTAAACTCTTCCAAGAATTAATCTGGCAGGGTGCTGACCATTCTGGCCTGATCCAGAAAAACACTTAAGGCTGTCTTTAAGCACCCGAGTAGTTCTAACCAGACTGAGCTCATAATACTATTGTTTTACAAGATGGTGAAATATCTGTTTACTCATTAAAGTCTGAATATTAAGATTCAAGATTGCTTGTTCTATCCATTACAGATGTTTTCTCCTCATAAATGACAATCAAAATTTCATTTGTTTGATGTTTATATCTTTGTTCAGTTTTCTACTCTATTGAATAACTCTCAGTGAAAAATTCCAGGCTCTTCTCAACCAGTTTATTGTTCTTTTCTTTTTCTTCATTATTATTAATGGAAAATTCCAAACTTTGCAGATAAGATTTACATACACTTTCAAATAGGTCAGAAAAAGAGAATATCAGAAAAGTTTAAAAAGCCCGTTTTGCAATTTATGGCTTTATTGAAAAAACCAAAACAAAAAACCAAAACAAATAAAACCCCCAAAAGCTTCCACTGATTTAAAAAGTATAAAATTGCCAAAACCTCTGTGACTGATGCACCACAAAGGAATCTGTCTTGCAAACATTTATGTGCCTAATTAATTTTAAGCATGAGTAGCACACCACACTGTATACTTTCATTAATGACCTAAATAATAGGAGACAGAACATGACTCTTAAGCTTTCAGATGACACTGTGAGAGAAGAAATAACAATGTCCTGTTACAAAAAGAGTCAGGCTTTATATCTGCTACATAATAATAGATTTACTTCAGTTTTCAAAGGGATTTTTCTTTAGTTTAACTAACTCTATTCCTTTTATTGGTAATCGCTCTTAATACAGCTAGAAAAAACAAAAATTCCCTTTTCCAAGCAACATATTTTGCATATTCCTGTAATTGATCACCTTCTCATCTTATTACCATGACTGTGTTCCATACTGTGCTTATTTTTCTCAAACACATGTAACTGCATAGTGTTTTAAGCAAGTCAAGCATTTTCTTTCCTCTATGACATTTTGATTCTCCCTGCCCTGGGGATACTTACCATCTCTGTGTCAGTGGATTTTAGTGGAAATGTCCATATATTTCTTCTGCACTCATGAAGATGTTTTGCTTTGGAGAGTCCATTTACTCAAGGGGAAATTTGTTCTTTTTTTCTTCCTGGATCTCCAGGTTTATTTTTGTCTCTGGAAAGAACTGAGGCTATTGGCTGCTGGATATAAAAGACGCAGTGACTTTGGTCATATAAACTGATAGATATCACCTCTCTTTATAGTACATTAAAAATGCAGCTTACTTGCATGGCCTGACGTTAGAGCATACAGATTAAAACACCAAGGTCTATTAATGGTGTGGTATTCTCAGTGATATTTTTTGTTCTACGATCCTTCATCCTTTTTTTTACTCACTTTTGAGAAAAGGTAGGACATTTTGTAAGACTGCTTAAGTTTTTTCTAAAGCTTTTGGCTGTGCCTTTTTGAAAAGATGACTGTATTTGAGCAGAACTACAATAATTTTTAACAAACTTAATATCTAAGTGTGCTGTATAGTCTACAGTACTAAAAGCTTCCTACATTTGCTGGTTCAAAGAATTCAAATGGGAAGGAATGAAAAAGATGGAGCCAGAGTCCTCACAGTGTCACCCAGTGAGAGGATGAGATGCACTGAAACACAAGAAATTCCGTTTCAGAAGTAGAAAAACTTTTTTTTTTTACTGTGAACATAATCGAAGTGGTCAAGAAAGCTTGTGGAGACTTCATCCTGGGAGATGTTCAAAATCCTGCTGGACACACAACTCTGTGCAAGTGTCTCTAACCGACCCTAGTTTGAGCAGGTGGATTGGACTAAGGAACCTCCAGACATTTCTGACAACCTCAGCTGCACTGTGAGTTGATGACTATGAAACCTGACTCTTCGCTGCTGATGCCTACCCATCTAGGATGTGGAAGGCTGTCTTTCAAAAGCTACAGCAGTAGAACATTTGGTCATCTTAAAAACTGAAGCCACTCTAACAAGAAAGATTGATAAGGAAACCCAAATGCAAAGAGAAAAGAGCACTCTGCTGGGATAAGAGATGCTGACACTGGGGTTGTTATCTTAGTCACTGGATAATGTAAAACCAGTTTCCATATTGTTAGCAGTGAAATCTGAGTAAACTTCAAAATCAGGGTTCCTGGTGCTCCCTCTCCTTGCAGACACCATTACTTTCTCATTCGTAGATACACAATATCTTAACTTCAACAACAGAGGTAAGGTATTAACCATCTTACTGCTTTTTTCTCTCTTCAGCTGACAGACTGTTTCATGGTTAGCAAACTTCCTTAGACTATGAGATAGCTTTTCAGTCCCAACCCTATTTTTTAGGTACATACCTTAACTGTGAAACTGTGAAACTTCTATACAAAAGGCATTGCTGCTGCTCCACGGGTTGATGCATAGGGGCTTAAGATATTAAAATCTAAGTGTGTGCCGACTGAGGAAGTCTTTATTCAACCATAACTACATGTTTAATATCATAGCCAAGTGCTCTCAAGCTTTGTTCTGATAAGCACAAAAGCTTATAAATCAGTTAAGGTTGGGGGGGAGGGGGGTTTAAACTATTCTTTACAGAGTGTATATAATCCAGCAAAGAAATTAAGAGTTCAAACACCAGTCATAAGTAAATGAGATATAGGAGGCATGCCTATATATAATTATAGTTTGTGTCCTGTAAAGATAATCTTTCTTATGGAACAGTGAAAACAAACATAGAATCAAAACCACAAAAATTAGGAAAGAAAGGGTAGAGAGGAAAAGATAACAAGTAAGATTAATGTAATCTGCAGTGTATTAGTCTGCTATCTGATACTCAACTTAAGAGTGTGCTCTGTAATGCTGAACTATGACTCAACAGATCTGATTGGAATAAAGGAGTCAGTCAGTTTGTGATGAAAAAGTGCAGGTCTTATATATTCAACTTATCGATACTAGGCAGGTCTTCTGTACAAAGCTTTTAAGTTCTGGTAGAAAATGTTAACATTGCATCATAAACCAGTTCTAGTAATATTAAAGGATATTATTTTGGTCATATTTGCACAGAGCACTTAATATTATTTACAAAGAGGAAAGTAAAATAAAAAGAATATTCCATTTCCCCGTTTCTATTTTGCAGGCATCACTAGTATTCCTGTAGCATAACATTTTTCAGACAATATGTACCTTTTTTGGTTGTTAACTCTTCCTTTTTCAAGAATATTTGTCAAAACATGTCCAGCTAAAGTCACAAGACTTTAACTGGATATCAGTTTTCAAAAGGGCTGTGCTGTACAGGCCTGTCAGCTTGTTTGGAAACCACACAACAATCTCTAGTAGGGCACTGTATAACAATGACAAAACCCTCAACCTAAAAGTGTTCTGTCACCTTTGCAAATAGGACTAAACTCACTTGGCTGGTGCCACTAGAGTCTCTAGTGGATTTTTTTTTTACATTGCAAAACTGTAGCGCAAATAGAGAATTCTGTGGCTGATAGCCCCGTTATTCTCCTGGAGAAACAGTGGAATTTCATAGCTTCCAATATAACAGTCTAACGTCACAGTCTAAATGGTATCATCATGACATGCTCTCCTGAGGACCTCAAATATATTTTCCTACATGCAGGACTCTTCACCACTGCCACATGCCCAGCAGGGCAAGGAGCTCCCACAGATCCTCCATCACATCTGCATCAGAAGCAGTTGTCTCAACAGCCCAGGGACATCTCAGGTGGCAGCAGATACTTAAGTGTGGACAACTGGATCAAGGCCATATAGTTTGTTCACTTCTCTGGGTAATTCCTAGACTGTACTGTAGACAACTCAATTTTGATGCTTGCATCTGAATCTGAATCTAAATCCCAAATGGAGTTTTGACTTGGCATCTAATATTAAGTGTAAATTTCCATAACTGGAAAGAAAGTATTTTCCAAGCCATCATATTGACCAGAATTCTATTACAGAAAGCTTACAGGAAGTCAGGGGTAAAATCCCTAATTTTTAACTATATACATAGAACTAGACATTTAGAAACTTTGCAAATTCCAGTGCTGCATATCTATGCACTTCACTATATTAAATAAGCATTAAATGACCTGATATGTGAGCATTTGCAAGCACAAGACTTTAAAAAATCTTCTGCATTCTTCTGAATAAAATGAATTTTACAGTAAAGTAAATACATTGGCCACAGTTGATGGTTTTGGTGAAATACTTCAGAATTTATAAGCAAGAATACTGACATGATGATTGCACTGTACCATTACAATATTGCAATTACATGCAAAACAGGGTTTGTGGATCTCAGTCATTATATTAAATCATCACATTTATCCTTAGATTGATTTAACATGTTTTTAAAAATTTATTAACACTTTCTTATAGTACATCAAATTATCCCAGAAAAGACAAATGTTCACATTTTGAACCCTCAAATTTATTTTTAAAAATTTCTTTCACGTTTTAAGAAAAGATTTCTTTTTTTTTATTGTCACATTTTAGAGAAATACATTGCAATAAGAACACTGAGTTCACATGTCAATGGCTGGCCACGCTTTTAGTTTTCAAAGCAGAAAAGCTCTAATTAAGAAACAACTGTGCACTTATAAATGACAGATAAAATCTTGCAGGAAAACTGAAAAGGCAGCCCACTGGGTTTCTTGGATTTTTCTTAACAGATTTCTTTGAGGATTTTTCATTCTGGAAGTTCATCACCTAGTCTGTTTTTTTATCATACATGCTTTAAAGAAAATCACCATGATTTTCAACAGCCTATTTATTGTGCTACACATCACAATTGGTAATTTAGAAAAATTAACAGTTTCTCTAAAACACATTATCAAAGAACATGTATAAATCTTATTTACCAGAAAGATTTTTTTCTCCCACAAAATCCACTGATGCACATCCAAGAAACCCCTGGACAGAGCCTGCTGAAGATCTCTTGCACTTAATGTATAAGACTACTCAACTCAAATAATGTATGCAACACTGAACCTAAGAGGCATTAATGCCAGAAACAACAACTGCACCATATCAAGCCCAGGAAAAAGTAATGGGACTAGAAAGGGAGATTTTCCAAAAATCAGAGTTTTTATTTCATCTGTAATACCGTTGATAAATGGAAACGCTACCATGCAAAATCTCAGCACTTTTTTGGCCGGAAAGGCACTCATATTAATATAATGAGTCTGGATTACAGAGGTTTGCCAAGCTTAGATCATGTATAGATTAGTAATGATGCCTTTTAATGTCTTAATGACCTCTTAATCAAATACATTTATAATGCTACAATTTGGTGAAGACTCACTAAACATTCTTCATATCAGAACATGTTCAAAGCTAAGTTCTTAATAATAATTAACACATGTATTGTTCTTTTGCTCTTCAAAGTGCTTTAAGAACATTAGTAATTAGTTAAAAACCTGTGTGCTGGATGTATGTTATCTGTTCAGGCTCGAAGAGGCCCACAACAATCAAACTGGAGCTAGCCAGTAAAGTCCAAGCAGAAAATAGTCATTTCTCCTATGTTCTGAAGAATTTTAGATCAAGGCAGGAAAGACCTGTCATAAGATAAATTAAATGCAGGTGGTGGCCACTTCATACAAATAGCATTAGACAAATAATATAAACATAGACTATACTTTAAAAAAATGTACCCAGAATACTAAAGTTTAATTAATTTTTTCTAAAAAGCAGAGAAAGAAAAGGCAACCTCTGAAACAGAAGACTCCCCCAAACCATCTGAAACCTTATTTTGCTAATTTATGTCCCCAGCATCCAAAGTGAGCAATTTTAGCATAAGTAATGGGAGTCTTATGGTGGTGATTCAAAACTTGCTCACTATCTGTGCGCTGCAACAAAACCCATGCAAATAACACCCATTTGCTCCTGCAACTGATACTTGGCAGCACAGGGGTTCAAACTGATCAAAGGAGGGACTGCAGATGGCTGATTCGCAGGGGCTCATCATCTGCCACACAAGTACAGATAGGAAAAGAAATCAGAGACAGTTGTAGCCAAGCAAGACTCATATTTAGTACCCAGAGAACATGGTCGCTTGGGAAGAGAGGCTTCCCTTCTCAGGTTCACAGGAATATGTCCCCCAAACCAGGGAAAACTTTATTCTGAGAACTTTCCTTCAGTGCTAGCAGAAAAGAATTGTTTCACACCATTGTACAGCTTTGGATGAAAAAATTGACTACTTTATAACAATGTGAATTCAGAGACTGCTTTTTAATCTATGAATTTTATAGAATTTTGATTTTCACAAATAATTCAAATACATCTCTGAAAACTCATGCAAGAAGCCATCTATACATGAAAATCTCATTCTAGTCAGGCTAGATTTTTATAATTTTAGTACCTAATGTAACTGATGCGTTTGTTTTCTGAGGACAGACAACAGCAATTCCTGCATTCACAAGGATATTGTGAAGATAAACATATAAAAGATTCATCAGCAATGGCATTATGTGCTTAAAATAAATCTGTAACTAGATTTAGACAGTTGAAGTTGGGAAAGATTTGGCTGTCTGCTTATGATCTCAGTCTCAAGGAGAAAAAAAATATTTATATTTAGTTGAATTTGAATTTCAGCAGTCAAAAGAAGTGTTACTTGTTATCCTAACTTCCTTCGCTATTTTTAGCAATGTAAGATTTAAAATAAAGAGATACTCCAAGTTTATTTAATTTGAAGCACTGTGAAAAAAATTAAAATGTTAAACCCAGTATGTTTTGGCAAAACATATTTTATTTGAGAAAGGAAGACACTAGGGATAGAGGAGAATTTGGTAATTAAAAGAATGGCATGAGATATTCAAATAATAAAGAACTGATTGTAACAAAGGAAACACCTTTAGTAAAGGGCAGAAGCTGAAAGTCTGATTATTTACATATTGCACTCGGATTTCTTCCAGCCATATGATGGAATTTCACTTTACCATATGTTAATTTTTTGGCAAATGGCAGTGTGATGCTTGTGAGGTCTTCAGAAATATGACCTAGAAAAAGCTGATAGCAAATTCTTGAACCCACTTGTTCTACTTAAATTATACAGACAGCACAAGAGAAATAGAAAGGAAGGGGAGAAGGTTCAAAAATGCTATGGGATCTCAAGCTGATGACTTCTGAGTCTGAAGAAAAAGTGACCAATTTCCATTCTTTTTCTTGGAAGGCATAGCGAGGCCAAGTTTTATGGAGCAAGCCTTGCCCTACTGTAGCCACCTCCCTCCTGCCTGCTGAAGAGTCAGTCTCCCCAGTAAAGCAATTCCAATAGACCTCTGAAATCTAAGGCAGGAAATTCCTTTCAGCACTGCTTTCAGCAATGAAAAGGACTGTCAAAACACCTTCCCAGAGGATTACAGGGCTCCTGCCCAGGAATTAGTGGAGAAAGTTCGGCACTTACATGAGTACAATGCCCCCAGGTCCAGTTCGTGTGTAACAAGAGCAGCTTTAATGCACATTTATGCTGAGGCCAGTTAACACTTTAAAACTCAGGGCAAGAATGTCACCTTTGTAACATAGGCTGTTAAGAATTTCTAAAAATACATCAAATGTATTCTTCTGTAAGCATGCGTGCTTCCTTGCTTGCAAATGGAATTGTTTTCTTAATTAAATACTCTTTTTTATTTTGCATCTGGGTAATGCATAATTTTATTAAAGACCTTTTTATAGTCTTCCCACCAACCACTGCATGTGTAATCACATGCCACATGTAGAGGTATTGGTACACATACATGTTTCTTCTGCCCTCTTTCAGGCACAGTAACAATGAATGTATTGGTAAATTTGGAAATGTTGCTAATTTTAGAGGCTTTTAAAATACAATTGGTACGGTGGTGCTGCTCACTGGACTTCACTCAGTGATGGCTGCCTGCCAGGATAGGATTCGGTTGCACGAACACCTGAAAGTCCCAGCCAAGATGTCCTAGGGGATGTCGCTGTGTCCAGAGATGTTCAGACACCAGCTGGCAGACTAGAAAGTGCCTAATAGGTCCTGTCTCCCCTGTGCCAGACCCCTAGCAATGCCTTAGGTGCACAAGAACATGTCAAATAGCACTGGATTGCTACGTGTAAGCATTAAAAACTGAATCCAGTTTCCAATGGCTTTCTGAATAGAGGGAACAGCAAAACTGGCCACAACAGCGAAACAGCCGAGCTCAGTAGCTGCAGTAACAGCCTAATCCCACCTTTGTGCTATTCAAAAATAATTGTACTGAAAATAACAACCACTTGAAATGTAAATCCTGCAAAGGAAAGCTCAAGAAACCCAAACAACCAAAACAATAGGTTCCCCTAGACTATAATGGAAAACAGCCATACAACATTACAGAGTATTTCTGAAACTGAATTGTTCGGGTTTATTATTTCAATATATCTTGTAACTTAACAGGAGTTTGTTGTCAGTCATAAAATCACTGAATTCTAGAGTAGTGTGGGTTGAAAGGACCTTTAAAGGTCATCTAGTCCAGCCCCCCTGCAATGTGCAGGGACACTTTCAACTAGATCAGGTTGCTCAGAGCCCCATCCAACCTGACCTAGAATGCTTCCAGGAATGAGGCATTCAACACCCCTTTCAGCAACTTGTTCCAGTGTTTCACCAAGCTCATCAATAATTTTGTCCTTAAATGTAATCTACCCTCTTGGTTTTTTGTCATGTGCCAGCTAGCCACAGTCTAATATTTGTATCACTGATATATTTTTATATTTTTAAACAGGTAAGTATTCGAGAGCAACGAAGACCCCAATCTCTGGCCTCCTCCTCACCCTTTCCCCAAATTATGTAGTAATTGCACCTGCCTTGGACCTGAATGATAAAAGCAGTAGAAACTAGAGGGATGTGTCTGTCTATAATCCAGAAGAAAAGTCTGCCATCTTTTAGAAGCCTGCAGAGAAAAAAAGTGGAGTAATGTTAAAGAAAGATAGATGGAGACTCTCTGCGCAGTCTGTACCCACCCAGCATTCTGGAGAGAGGCATGCAGGAAAAGCTTCTCCACTACTGCCAACTGATTGAAAATATAAGCCAGAATGAGGTTCCCTTCTTCTGTGCAGGGGAAAATGATGTCCTGTGAATTCAGAAACATAAGTACAATGAAGAGGCAGAAGAATTTATCAGAGAATAACAGATGAGCCATTATAGGCACTTTCACTGAAAATGTAAGAAAATCTGATGTGTTGCAAATTGGGAAACTGCCAGAAACCATGGCAAAATATCAACAACTGATGGGTTCAAAGGGCTGTAATCAGTGGCCCTAAGTTCAGTTGAAGGCCACTCACTAACAGTGCACCCAGGGATCGATAGTGGGACCAGTACAATCTAATCTCTGCATTCAGGACCTGGACAACAGGACGGACCCTCAACAAAACTGGGAGGAGTGGGGTGGAGGTGCTGCCATGGGGAGGAACCTCAGTGGTTTGCAGAGATGGGCATAGAGGAACATCACACAGTTCCACAAAGGAAAGTATGAAGCACTGTACCAGGAAAAGTAATAATCCCACACACCCAAGCAGGCTGGGGACCAATTAGCTGGAAAACAGCTCTGGAGAGAAGGACCTGAGGGTCCTGGTGGACAACAGTTTTACTGTAAGCCAGCAATGAGTCCTTGCAACAAGGAAGGCCAACAGTATCCTGGGGCTGTAGCAGGAGAAGCATTGCTAGGAGGCTGACAGCAGTGATCCTTTTCTTCCACTCAGCAGTGGTGAGGCCTCATCTGGAGTGCTGTATCCAGTCAGGGGATCCCAATGCAAGAGAGACATGGACTTACACGGGCAAGTCTAGCAAAGGGCCACAAAGATGACTGAGGTGTAGAAGCAAGAGAAGGCTTAGAGAGCTGGGACTGTTCAACCTGGAGAAATCTCAGGGAGCTCCCAACAATGTTTAGGGGACTAAAGATGCCTGATGTAGGGGAGTAAAGAATCTGGAGCCAGTCAGATGACAAGAGGAAGTGGGCATAAACAGAAATATAGGAAACAAAATTAAAAATTAAAATACCCCAAACCAACTTTCTTACAGTGAGACTGGTCAAACACTGGAAGAGGTTGCCCAGAAAACTTGTGGAGTCTCCATCCCTGGGGAAGATTCAAACTCAAATGGTTACAGAACTCTGAGCAACTTGCTGCAGCTGACCGTGCTTTGAGCAGGGGAATTGATCTGGAAAATCTCCAGAGTCCCTTCCTATGTTATCCTTCCTGTGAGTCTGTGAATCTGTAAGCATAGTTTAAAAGGGCAGATGAAAAAGCAGAAAAATAACATCTTGGTTTGTCTGTCCTATGTTTAACTTCTAGAGTGAAATTATAACTATGTAGATACACTTGTCCATATACTCCATTCACCACTTGTGCTAGACTCAGAAGCAGATGGGTTGACCTCTCTTTCATTTTTTATGTCTAAACCTCGTGTTTGTTTTGGAACTACATCTCTTTCCAAAATTAAACAAGGGAATAGAAAATCAAAGTCACCTACTCCACCCTATAAAGTATGACACCAATATAATGGTGGCAGGGAAAGGAGAAAAAGAGTTCAAAAACATTAAAACTTTCTTTCATGTAACACTGACATAAATTAAATTAAAATTATCATACATCACTAAATTAAAATTCAGCCACAGATTTTACTTCATCAACAACACAGTTTTGGAGTATAAAGAATATTGCATTATTATCAAAGACACAGACAAAACACACATGACATTTTAGGGGATTTAATGTAGCTAAACTTATGCAAAAGCTGTTGTAAAAGAGAACAATTTGATGCATTTAAAATGGCTGAGCAGAAATCATTTTAATTTACTATCTGCATTGGGACTGAAACCAAAATATTACCACAGCAGGTTTTTGCTGCATATTGACCTCAAGGGGAAAGTAGTTGGTCTCATCACTAACAAGAAGGAAAAAGTGTAGAAAGGTGTTTGGAAAGTCCAGCACTTTGTAGTGGTTTGTATTTCATTGTTTCCCTTGAACTCCACATATGGGTCTGTGTATGCTTCAAGGGAGACCATATACAAGTAATCAAAAATACCACTTCAGAATAAAATTTAATATTCTGCAAAGGCTAAGCAAAAATGTGATCCATGTTGCTTAGGCAAAACTTAGGGCTAGAGCTGACTTTTTACAAGAGACTAAGTTCTGTACCTGAGATGAAGCCTGCACCCTCTGAAACACCAGAAAATCTCTGATGAAGATTCTTAGCCGAACAGTGCTGTGATTCACGACTAACAGTTTTGATGGTCAGTTTTAGATAGCAACAGGAGAAGGCAAGAGAAAAAAGAAACAACAAATTATTTGACTAGTTCTCAAATGTACTTGTAAGTGGAATTTCTTTTCTTGAAATTCAATGTTTTATTTTGTATTACAGTTTGCAGCTATTAAATACGAGGCAGTTGCTGTGTGAGTTGTTCCAGCACATACAGCTGCATTAACAGCTAGCTACAAACACATTTTACACTAGTGGGTACTTTCAAGAACCAAATGTCTCTTCAGGAAGTTTTACCAGCAACTTTTTTCATGTACTTACGCAGTTTCAGCAAATTCTCTATGTTACTTCCCACATATATGCACTTTTTTTCATTCTCTGCTGCCTTAAAACTAATTTCCACTCATCTGTGGGGCAACACTAACAAAGACACTTCCATCTGTTCCTTGACAGGACTTGCTATCCTATAACTGTTGACATGTAAAGGGCATTTTCTATTTGGATTGGACTTTAATTGTGCTTTCTTTGGATTAAGCATTTTAAACTGAACCATGAAAATAGCCTTAAATACATAGGTCATAGCAATTATTGTGTTATTTACATTACTAAACAAGTCTGCAGCAGATGGCCTCCAGGGCTCTGGCCAGAAGAACCTATCTCCTGCAGATTTATTTGGTGCTTGGAGATACTACCAACTAATTTCTCAAACATGTTTGAATGCCATTGTGCCTCTCATTTGAGGCCAGCAAAAATATTCCAGGCTTATTTGTTTCAGCACCAATATTCCTCAAGCCCTGCCTGGTACCCAGCTATATAAAATGTTCCTACTTGGCCCTTTTCAGAAGCCCTGCCCCAGCAGTTAAATGAAGTAGCACCAGGAACCCTTAGCCAGCCAAGGGGCACGGCCTGGCCACATCTACACTTTGTTAGTACTTGGCCCAGCTCTCCTTTTGGAGCTGGGTGGTACCACTGTGACCATTAGACAATACTGTTAAATTATGTAGGGATTTTTTCATTTATAAGTGCCTGAAAAATACAAAGACTCTACTGCAGCCCTCCAAGGTGACTTTTCCATTTCCAAAATGTGGGCTGGATGCAGCGTGACAGTATGTGCTGGGTGAGAGGACAAAGGCTGCGAGGATGGCTCTGGAAGACCATGCAAGGTAGAGAACATCATGTTTGGTGAAAGCTTTTTCATCCTGACTACTGAGCATGGCTTCTGGTGCAAGTCCGTGCCCTGGACTGCACCCAGAACTGTTCATCAGAGCATTCACAGACCCAGAACAGGGGAATGCTTGACCAATCTGAACAACCAGTGGTTCAGCACTGAAGGACACACACTGGTCCTGTTTTATGTAGCAGTAAAAACGTAACCAGGGAAGTAATGCCAAATACTCATGAAAATCTGACTTATAAAGCACTACCCCAAGCTTTCATAACATAAATTTCATTTTTTCCCTATCCCTGAATTAAATGAGCCCTTAAATGTATTTATTGTATTCCATCCTGATCCAGCAAAATTTTTATGCATGTGAGCCACTTTAATATCCCTGTTTTCCAGGATGTCGTTTGTTTAAGCAACCCTATGATCCAGCAAAATTTTTATGCATGTGAGCCACTTTAATATCACTGTTTTCCAGGATGTTGTTTGTTTAAGCAACCCTATGCATATCCAGAAACTCTGTGACCATTGCTCTATGTTAGATAATTCACATGCTCAAAGTTTTGTGTTTGCTGTACTGTGGCTTTATATATTTTAAAAAAGAAGCATATGAGAGCAATACTATATATATGATACATAAAATATACAACCTCCAACCAACTTCCGATTCCAAAACCT
This sequence comes from Corvus cornix cornix, assembly GCF_000738735.6. NCBI lineage: Eukaryota > Metazoa > Chordata > Aves > Passeriformes > Corvidae > Corvus > Corvus cornix. The sequence continues at coordinate 106,060,764 of NC_047056.1, read as the reverse complement.
TGCAGTTGGCTTTTTTAGTCTTGTAATACAGGAATACCTACTAAAATGTTATTGTTGCCATTTATGATAGGAACAAAGCTCAAAGGCACAAGGTCTGCATGTACTCACACAGCAGGGCACAATGAGACAATCAACACTATGTCAAGTTCAGTTTTTTCCAAGGAGATGTGGAATGACGATATTTTCCTACTTAAAGATACCCCTTTCCCACAGGCCAGGGCAAAGCGCCTCTTCTACAAAGTGAAAGAGTTTTTTGTGACTTCACTACAGTAACTTTACCAACTCCAGGTCATATCAAAATAAATACATGAGTTCATTATTTTAATATCACACACGAGCTAACCTGCTGCTGACAATCCAATTTTATAAGCAGTTTAATAAAATGTACTCTGATCAACAGTACGTCAAGTACCTAGGTGGATCTCTTACATATTCGTCGCACATTAGACAAACTGAGTTCTGCAATAAGAAATGACCTGCAGGATTTGATGCGAATCTCAGAAAAAAGCAATGTTAGTTGCAAATAGGAACATGAAAACTGTATCAGATCAGGCCAAGAGTCCATTCGGCCTTTGACAGCATCCAACAGTTTTGCCAAGGAAAGGGCAAGCACATTGAGCTACTTCCCTGGTACACACTCCAGCAGAGTGACAACTCTCAGGGCTTCCAAGCCTTGAAGAAGTATTCTCATGTTTAACAGTCCCTGAGAGATTTTCTTTCCATAAATCTGCCTTATCTTTTTGCAAATTCTTGTGAAATTTTAGGAATCTGTGACATTTCCAATGAAATTTAAGACTACTTAAAATAGTTTTCATTTTGAAACTGCTGCCTATTAGCTTAATTTGTTTTCCAAAGGTTTGCATTAGAAATTACAATGAGAAATCACTGTCCATTCACTTGATTTCACAAACCACTGTCCTCGTCTTCCCAAGCTACTTTTTCAAGTTGTCTTCCAACTTCCATTTTATTTTCTATTAGCTATGTGGAGGAATTTCAAATCTGTGAAAAATTTTGTCACATTTTCTGTATCTTTTGTATATTTACTGTACCCTTTCTGAGACGCAGGAACTGCTAGACCTGCAGACCCCACCTAAGCAGAGAACACATCCCCATCACACAGAGTAAGAATTATGCCATTCACTTCCCAATGGCTACTAAATATAACTTGATTTTGGAAGTTCAAGGCTTTATAGTCCATCTAAAAACTCAGGTTTATCTCAAACATCATTTTATTCTTCAATAGGAATCAAGAGGTACTTCAGCAACCTGACAATTATTTTTCTTAACCTAAATAACTCAATGTGAACAACAGATTTTACTGCTCCACTGTCCACCCCTTTTTCCAGAGTATTTATGCCCATGTTGAACCTTCATGCAAACTTCCATTCAGTCCTACCTGTTACACAATCCATTGAAAAAAATGGTAATCAATTCCTAACCTCTCTTTTCTACCCTACCTTTCCCACCAAGTATCCACCCATCTGAAGGTTGTAATCTTTATCTCATTGAGCTTGTTAACCAGTGCACACCACCAACTCACACACCGAGGCAAAGTATTTGAATTTTTGTTCCGAGTTAGTGCAAGGTAGGGAGCTTGGTGCTAAGCCACAAAAGGCTGACTCCCCAAAAGTGGTATCACTTTATATGATTTATATGTTTTAGCCAACAATTACAAAGCATTACACAACTTTTTCATTAATTAGCACTCAATCCCCCTATTTTCTAGTTATAATTCTTGCTTCTCACAGTAATTAGTCCAAATGCACAGTTCTTTCCTCCAGTGAAGCTGGGGGTAGGTGATCAATGAGTTGGTGGTCATGATTTCCCACTGCTGGAATTACCTTTCCCTCAGTTACTGCTCAGTTCTGCTGACTTCACTCCTGGTGGCTGTCATCCAGACAGCTCATTCATCATAGGATTGTCTTCCCTTTTCCTTAAAACAACAGATTAGCCAAGCATGCAATGTTCACAACGCAATTGCTTAATCAGAACTGCCTAGTTATAGCTACTGATTGACAACTAAAAAAAATTGCAGTTTGAGTCAAATCTTGAGGGGCTCAAATCTTGAGTGGCTCAATAAATCATGACTGCTGAATCTTCTAAAAACCTTTACTGAGAATCTTGCCTAAACAAGGAGGGACAACCATGCCCTGCAGTGCACTGGGCACAGCATTTCCAGCCAGGCAAGGGAGGGGCTTGTCCAGCTCTGCTCTGAACAGCTGTAGCCTCACCTCGAGTGCTGGGGGCTGTTTTGGCTATCACATTATAAAAAGATCTACAGGTATTAGAAAGTATCCAAAGGAGAGCTACAAATATGGTAAAGCGTCTACAGGGAAAGCCATACGAGAGCAGCTGAGGTCACTTGGCTTGCTCAGCCTGGAGAAGAGACTGAGGGGAGACCTCATTGCAGTCTTCAGCATCATCACGAGGGGAAGCCAAGGGGCAGGCACCAATCTTTCTTTCTCTTGTGACCAGTGACAGAACCTGAGGGAATGGCAGGAAGCTGCGTCAGGAGAGGTTTAGGTTAGATGTTAGGAAAAGATTCTTCACACAGAGGACGGTAGGGCACTGGAACAGGCTCCCCAGGGCAGTGGTCACAGCACCAAGACTGACACACTTCAAGAAGCGTTTGGACAATGCTCTCAGGCACATGGTGGGATTCTTGGGGTGTCCTGTGCAGAGCTAGGAATTGGACTTGATGACCCTGATGTGTCCCTTCCAACTCTGGATATTCTATGATTCTATGATTCTGTGTTCATTGACCTGGCTTGCCTTGGCAGATGAGGTCACTTGGCTCCTCCAAAGACTCCCATAGATTTCTGAGGCACCATGTCCCTCCACAGAAAATTATGCTCATGGTTCTCAAGTGTATCATATCTACTTCTATTTCACTTCCTCTTGTGTTTGTTATTCTTCCCACTGATTTGATCAACATGCACTCCAGCCTTAGGGACTCTTTTGAAGCTGCTCAGGTTTTGGCTACAGGCGGCACTCGCCAGTCCTCCAAGGCCTCCTGTAGCATGTGGTTACACAGTCCAGCTGCTTCATGCCCGAATCCCTGTGTAACTCCTGAATAAACAATATGCAATCTTGCTTATTTCCTACTATTCAGTTTATTTCTTTTTACCTGCTACCATGGCTTCAGCTGGAAACAGCTCTTTCAACACTTCTACCCAAAAAGCAGCATCTTGGCATGAAAACCTCCCTCAGCTCTTCTTTGATAAGCATAGGGTTTCGTTTTTTCATTATATATTCCCTGCGTCCCTTTCATACCTTACCTAGCAGGCATCCAGACCATGTGTCAGGATCCTGGTGCCTAGGGAAAGGATTTACTGCTACCTTTTTTATCTTCACAGGATAACAGAATCCATTAGGTAGGACAAGATCTCTGAGATCACAGAGTCCAACCTATGACCTAACAGCAGCAAGTCAACTAGGCCATGGCACTGAGTGTCATGTCCAGTCTTTCCTTAAATGCCTCCAGGGATGGTGACTCCTGCACTGCCCTGGGCAGCCCATTCCAAAGTCTAATCACCCTTTCTGTGAAGAATTTCTTCCTAATGTCCAACCTAAACTTCCCGTGGCACATCTTAAGACCATGTCCTCCTGTCCTATTGCTACTTGGACAGTGTTCTTTTGCAAGTTGATCCTCAAAACCTTTTTTTATTATTTTTTGGAGGGGGGAGGGATGTGTGTGCTTTAGTGTGTTGCTACAGTCCAGGTGCTCTGGTCCAGTTTCCTCATTTAGATGCAGCTAATGGAAACATCTTTGCAGGTGCTGGTTGACAGCTGGCTCAATATGAGCCAGGAGCATGCCCAGGTGGCCAAGAAGGCCAATGGCATCTTGGGCCATATCAAGAACAGTGTTGCCAGCAGGACTAGGGAAGTGATCATTCCCCTGTACTTGGCCCTGGTGAGGCTGCACCTTAAGTATTGTGCTCAGTTTTGGGCCCCTCATTTTAAAAAGGATATTGACATGCTGGAGCATTTTCATGAAAAGCAACAAGGCTCATGAGAGGTCCAGAAAACATGCCCTGTGAGGAACGGCTAAGGGAGCTGGGCTTGTTTAGTCTCCAGAAGGCTCAGGGGAGGAGACCTCATTGCTCTCTAAAACCATCTGACAGGAGGTGATAGTGAGGAGATGGGTGGTCTTTTCTACCATGCCTACAGTGAGAGGACAAGAGGAAATGGCCTTAAACAGACTGGGGAGATTCAGACTAGATACTAGGAAAAAAACCAAAATCACTGTGAGAGTGGTCATGCATTGGATTACGCTGTCCAGGGACGTGGTGGAGTCACCATCGTTGGAGGTGTTTAAGGGGCATCTGGATCTCTTGCTGGGTTGATGTGGTTTAGTGGTTTGGGGGTTGCAGCACCAGCACTGGGCTGATGGTTAGACCAGATGATCCAACCTTGGTGATTCTACGGTTCTAGCCTTCAAACACGTTGAAGGATAAGCCTGCACTTCGCTACCCCTTTCTCTGCCATTTTTTAGGAACCCGAGCTCATTTTCCTCTTTCAAAACTACCTGTTTTTTTTCTCCTTTGCCAGAATTCCCAAATAAACTGTCAGCTTTGAGAAAGCGTGAATGACAAGGAGAAGGAAACCCCCAAGACGCGCCTGCCATTCGCAAGCGGGGGGCGGGCACCTGATACCAGGTGGGCAGCGCTGGGAAGGAAGGGCTTGGTAGGAAAGGCTGTTCCCTCCCTCCGGGGGGTCGCAGCCGCCGCCCTCGCGGCGCAGGCGGCAGGGGGCGGGTCGGGCCCGCCCTCAGCGCGCTCCGCGGCCCCGGCGGAAGGAGCGGCCCGGCCGCTCCCGCCCCTCCTCGCCGGCTGCTTCCGCCCGGTGTCAGCAGAGACAGCGCCGGCCGCCGCCGTGCCGGGTGTCGGGGAGCCTGCGAACGGGGAAGGTACGTGCTGCAGCGGCCCGGCCCTGCCCTGCCCTCCCCTGCCTCCCCTGTCCCTGTGCCGGGTCCGAGAGCCGCCCCGAGCCCGCCGGCGCTCACCCCCCGCCGCTGTGCGGGGCTGACCCGGAGCCTCGCCCAGCAGGGAGGTGCCGCCAGCCCGGCTGTGTCGGGTGTCAGGTCTATATAGAGACCTGTTCCGCCGAATAATGCTGGTGATCTGTAGGCGTGCGGTTGAGGATGGGTTAACACATCCCATGCAGAAAGAAGCTTTTCGTACGTGTTCTCTTGACTTGTTTTGTCATGGAGGAGACTTCATGAAACGAGTTCTAAGTGGTGTCTCCTTTTCCAGGAAGTGATTGAAGTGATGCTATATGTAGTGGTTTTTTCTGTGTGTTAGCGCTTGTTCCTTTGAAGCATCTCTCGGAGCTGAGTGATGCTTGTTATTTTGGAGGCATGTTATAAAACAAGAAAGGAAGGAAAAGTCTGTGACCTGAAGGGCACATAAATAAGAAAAGATGAAAATAAGGTTATACATTCTTAGAAGTCAGACGTGAGATGAGATTTTTTTAAGTGGAAAAAAGCATCTTTTAGTAGAGGAGCTACTGGTTTGGAGAAGTAGAGAGACCCGCAGGCTCACACCCTCCTGCAGGAACCCTCTGTCTGTCAGATTTGCTCTCACTGCTGGTCCCAGGGCATCATCACTGTCAGCACCCACCTTCTAGCCTGTATTTACTACACAAGAGAAGAGATGCCTGTGCCAGACGGGATGAGCAGCAGGTTCAGGAAGCAAGTAAATGCTAGCATGGAAATGTATGGTGAAAGAAATTAAGATAAGGGCTGTTTGAGGCATGACAGTTGTTGAGAGCTTTCTTACTGGTAAGTTTTTGTTGTGTTGCAAAAATGAAGAAACAGCTTCTTTTTTTGCAACTTAACTATAATATTAAAGCCTTGAATGGCTTGGATGATGCAGACTCTTATTTTTTTAGGTGTTGTATACTCCTGGCCCTCTGGGACCTTAGAATGACCAGTTAAGGTCTGAGAGTCCATCCATGTGGGCCCATCTCAGCATCTGGAAATGAATCTGTATTCTGTGTGTCTCAGAGACTAGAAGCCTTCAATTATTAATTGGGATTATTGCAGCTTCCTGTTTCGTTGTGACACTTGCTTATGATGTCAATGAGGGCAGTGGTCACACGTTTACAGACCTGGGTAAGCGACAACACTAAGACTTAATACTTTCCATCATGGAATTACTACAAGGATTGTATCAAAGCAGTCAAAGTCAGTGATTTTTTTATGAATATTGGACAGTGCCCTAAGCAGATGCCTGTGAAAAAGGCAAGCATGTATGATTCTACTTTACCTAGTCGCACTCTGTGAGTATCCATTCAGCTTGCAACAAAATGTAGTCCAGGAACTTTCTGGAGCATCTGTGCTGAGGTCTTAAAGATCCACTGTGGATTTCTCCATTGACTCATCCTTGCCTTTGATCCATGTGTAGCTCTAGTTTTCCAAGCATCCAGCCTCAAGTATTTCTGTGGGTCAAAAATCCACTAACTCACTAACTTCTGTTGGTTTTTGACACACTTTCTGCTACTTCTGTGTAGTATTTCCTACTTTTTAAATTAGAATAGACAGTGATGAATTATTACCCCTTTATCTACTTCGTTGGATTCACAAGGACAATTGCAATAAATTGTGTATGGGTAATGGTAAAACAAAATTTCCAATATGACTGCCAAGCCAAAGAATTTACCAGTAAATTTGACAAGATTTACTCTAAAGCTTCTCCATTCTTGTTGTTTATTATAATGAGGTCACCTTGTCTGGAAAAAGGGGTGGTCCCCATTTTGGATGATGTCTAGGTTATTTTTGCTGAGTATTAGAATCAGAATTTCAAGGTTTCAACTTCAGAGCATGCTATGCATGCATTTGTACAGAAAATATGTTTGCAGGATGTGAAGAACAGGTAATTTTCACTTACTTAAATCAGGCATGCTCTTATTAGCAATATAACTATGTTTTTTCTGCTCCTGACAAACCACTGTGTAGCACTGAATTCCTAGTGAAATGTTTGACAACATCGGATTCCAGCTTACGTGTTGAATGATGACATTTAAGTGTCTTGTGAGGCTTGTAAACAGGTTATACTGGGGGAAGTAAATTATTCTGGTAAAAGAATATTCATAATAGGAAAAAAGACGTGCTTAAAGAACAATTAAGCATGAAACAAATCAAAGTTTTCACACTGAATGCAAGCCTGACTAGTCAGTGGTGAAATGAATGAAAATGAAACTGCTTGTTTACCTCGTTGGGGTTGCACAACCACCTCATGTAGTGTGACAGTGCCTTGTTACCATATGTTAGGTAATCCTGATGTACCAGAACAATATCTAACCAGCGATGCTACAACTTCAAGTTTGGCAGGGTTTCTTTCAACATTATCCTGGTTTCTTTCCTCATTATCTTTGCTTCCTCCTGGTGCTACCATGCTGTTTTGCTTGGTTCTTTCCTTTTTCTATCTCATCTCCGGCTTCTGTTTAGATTCTGTTCCCGTTGTCCTTTGTTTAGACCAATTCTTTACTCAAATCTTTTGTTTTAAAAAAACCCAAAACACTCGTGATACAAACTTTTTGCAGAAGTCTGACTCCTCATATTTTACCTCCTGAAGGAAATTGTAACACCAGTTGGGAGTGAGTATCAGATGATAACTGGATTCTTATTTGAACCTATGATGATCACAGGCTTTGTTCCTGTATGTATTCTTTCACAGTCAAGGGTTATCAGGATTTAGCAGAGTTATCTTGATGGGAGGAGCTGGGCCCTTGTGCAAAGTGCTGTCATAGAGTAACTTCAGGGGTTACTGGTGTGGTGAGGAACAAGCTGCAGTTTTCCCAGCATGGTGAATTGTCTTTGGATCCTCCTGTGACTAGAACTGTATGTCTGTATGTCAGAGCACTGGCATGTGCAGGCCTTCCTGCAGCACTGGTTCTTGGGGAAACCTTCTGGCCCCTGTACCACTGTGTCCAGCCTGGCTGTTCAATTCCCTGTCCTGTCCTCCTGATGAGCAGAACCAGTGCTTCTTCCTGGGAAGGACTCGGACTCCAGGCCTCATATCAGCCGTACAGACAATTACATTGCTGTAGTGACTCGGAAAGGGGTCTAATGCTACCTGGTGTTATTCATATCTCCTGTTCATTGATTCTCCTATTTGACTTTCTTTGTCCTTTGCACAGAGCTCCATACAGTCTGCTTCTGTTTGTTTTCATGTCTCTGCTTGGGGTGCCTTCCTAACGTGTTTAGGTGAGTGGATGAGTACTAGAATGTACTACTGCTGCAGGAAACATAAGGAGGAGTTGGTAACAGCAAGCACAGGTTGAGGGGTTACTGGAGAATGCAGCTGAGACTAGTAAGTTGGTCTACTTCGAGTAGATCGAATTTTGACTCATTCTTTCATGTCCTTGTTAGAAAGCAAGTAAACCAGCAGCAGCTGGAGAGCTAAGCTGAAGGAGGATAAACAGTTGATGTAAGAACATATGCAAGTTTAAATAATAAAAAAAGAAGAAGAAAGTGTTTTGAATTTGGAGCATACTTTAGGTTAAAGGAGAATAACTGACATGGAAACATGGAAGAAACAAAGAAATAAGGGATAGTTCCATAGGGAGATGTATGCTGAACAGCACAGGACAGGATGAGGGAAGCCAAATCAAGGGCAGTGTGGTGCTAGTTGTACTTGTAGACTTTTTTTTTTAAATTTGATATCTGCTTCTGGCTAGTATTCATTATGCTCTTTGAACTTTGCACTACTTGACAAGACAAAGGAAAGAATAGTGCTCTCCATGAACTAGTGAATCTTATTCCAATAGGAGGTAGAAAAGGAGTTATTGAACATAAGATGAAATAGAATTGCTTTTATCTGCTTTTGCCTGTTATTATTGCTGCTGAAAGATGGATTTCTTCAAATGCTTAACTTCTGGCAGCTGTGGTTTCAGTGAATATGTAGGTTGCCATTACTTTAAATTGTTGTATTTTTATGTTTCATTGAATGTTGGGCAGATTACCTGTATGACTTAAACAGCTGTCTAACAGAAATGTGGGACCTGTAGTTCTTTTGATGTAGGAGAAAGAGTGTAGAACGTATGGTTGAAGAGCCAAATAGTTTTTTTGGCCTTTTTTTCTTTCTTTTGAAAAGTTCTCATTTTCCCTGTGGATAGTAGGAGCCAAATGGTAAAGAAGCATCATCTTTGTTGAGTGAGCAAGTGGGTTTTTTTCAAACCCTTAGACCTCAAGCAAACTTATTTGCATATATATGTTTTCTCTCTCAGTACTGTTTTCAGTTTCTTCTTGTGCATCTGTCCTTGATAACCTGTCCCTTCACGGCTTTTGTTTTGCAATATATTTTGTTATTTCTCTCTCTCCTTTGAAGCAGTACCCTGTGAAAGGCCATGTCTTCTCCCCCATAATTCACATAACTGTTCACTTTTGAAAATGCTTTGGTTTGTGTGGTGATTTGTGCTGAAGTTTAGAGACCATGGATGTTTCTTCTCTCTGTATCATAAGCATGATGGGTTCTTGTTCATGAAGTATAACATTCCCACCTCTAACTTCAGCCAAGTTTTAACCCAGTCTGTAATCATGGTGTTACTTTTCAGTTTTGCCCACTGCCTCCCAAAATACTGATGTTCACCATAATTCAAATAAACAAATGCATACTTTGCAAACTTTACTGTATTTGTGACAATTTTGTCATGCTATCCATTCCAAACTGATTTATCTCCCTTTGACTTTCTAATGCAGTGGGCAGCTGGGAAAGTTTATTTACAAGATTCTCTTGACATGAGTCTTGTGTGTCTTTGAAATTTGTTGGTCAAGACATCTGGCGTATTTTTTTGGAAGAGACCTGGCGTAGTTTTTTTTTCCCTGGAAACCTTTCTTACGCTGTAGACATTGTACTTCAGCAGCAGCTTTTTATGTTCTTTCGCATAGATGCTCTATCTTTATTTTACTGAGGTTTTGCTAACATTGCAGTTTAGTCTCAGAATATAAAGTGTATTTATTATACCCACGTGTTATTCATGCCTACCGCCTTCTGTTTATTCCTCTGTGAGATTTCAATTTTAAAAGCCCCAAGTTTTTTTTTCTGGGTCCAGTACTTTATTGCAGTATGGGGAGGGAAAGCTGTCGTTGAAAGTTACTTCATTTCACCAGTAGATTTCAGTACTGTGTGCAAATGAACTTTTTTTCCTTTGAGACTAAAAGATTTCCCAAAATCCCACTTTCTGTTCTGAAAATGCTTCATATTACGCCAAATTAAGCCAACCTATTTGTTTTCATGCAAATGAAACCACCATTACTTCCTCGAGTGGATTTGTTTCTTTGAGCAACAACTTTCTTGCTCATTTTATTTTAAGTGATGTGTGGTGATCTGTTTACGCACTGGTTTTCTGATCCCATATTGTTCCTTCCCATGTTCCCCTGTCCCTAGGCCTAGCCACTCCCTCGGGTTCTCCCTATGGGTGGGTTCCTGTACCCCAACTCTGCCCATGTATCGCCCCTGAGAAAACCCCCCTGTGCCCGGACCAGGAGGTCTCTCTGCCTTTGGGGATCACCGGGACAAGATGTAACCTTTAAAGGTCCTCTGAACCCCTCAGGGAGGGACCCTTCTCGCCTCCTTCGCCGTCACTGTGTTGTAGAGCTGATAGCTGGCCAGAGCAAGAGTGCGGGGCCGTCCGAAAAGGACTGCGGGAGGACAGAATGGCTGCCCTGCCGTAAGCAGCCCCACTGAGCTCTCAGGGAAAGCTGCAGCTTGCTAAACTAAACCTAGCACTGCAACAGTGATGGACATTCTTAGCTTTATCATCAGGCCTGCATATTGACTGGGAAATTGGGAATTTGCTGGGAGCATAGCTACCACTTTCTTGTAATCTGTGGGATTCCCTACCTTAATTATGCTTATGAAGACACTTTAAGAAAAAACAAACCAAGACAAAAAACCTGAACTCTTTTGAGGTCATTTTCATGCTGGTAGCTCTTAACAGTTCACAAAGAGTTTGTGATCCTTTAGCTGTTTTGAAAAAGTGAAAGTTACCATCTCGGTGTGATTAAATAGAATGGCAGGACGTGATATGTAGGACCTCTTCCACTGTATCCTGAAATGTGTTTGATAAAACATACCCCACTTTTGGGATGTCATGTCTTTATTCTTTTGGGTACATTTGTATTGGCTGGTATTGTGTAAAGCCTCAGGGAACCTTGGCCGCACCAGTGTAGCTTTCTCAGGGTTTCCTTTACATTTGCTATGACTCCAGCGCTCAGTGTTTCTAACCAAGTGTTAAACTGCAACAGCAAATGGAGGAGCTTTGATCTAGCTGGTAATAAAGGACATGGACTTTGCTCTTGGAGCACTGGGCTAGCATAACTGGGGTTTTGTGACATTTGTTAAACTGAGCTCTGTGATTGCCAAAGGAGAAAGAGACCAGGCATCAAACTTAAGAGCGTTGTTGCCAGAACTGCAGTGAAACATCAGATCTGCATGCTGAGTGTTGAGTACTGTAGACGAGCAGTAGACGTTTTCTGAGGTGTGACTACTTTCATAAAGGTTGCCATTGTGCCTGATCCCTGTGGAAGTCTTTTAATTTGCTATTTCACCCTCTTGAGAGTAGTGGGGAAGTCAAGGGCAAGAGTACTGTAGTAGTTCTATTACGATAATTAACAGGAGTTCCTTTTCTTTTTTTTTTTTTTAGTCATTAGTACATGCCAAAATTCTCAAAGCTAAAACTTGCAGTGACATATAAAGATTGGTTAAAAGTTATGGTGGGCCTTCTAATCCATTTCCCCAGGGTTTTGATCATCCTGTCTGTTGAATAATTTTGTGCCAGACCAATGTATCATTGTGGAATCTGAAAATGTTTCCTGATTTCTTGATTCCCTAACTCCAAAATTCCTTCGAATTATTCATTTCAGAGGAAAGCACCTTTTTGGAACAAGGTTGGTGGGGGATCTGTTACTGATTCGAGTTCTCAAATGGACCTTTCCAAACCAACAATTTTTTGATTTGTGAGTCCTGTCCTGTTTTGATGAAAAGCTATCTCAAAAATTTGTTTTAAAATGTTTGGCAATGACAAGGACCACTTGGCCGGTACAAAATGGATACCCAGAAGTTATTTTCCCTGTGTCCCTAACACTGAGACTGTGTGCACTTTCTTGGTTGTTGCTACAAGGTTATTAATGGTAATAAAATCCAAATTTTATGGTGTTACAAAGGTTTTGCAGGTAGGTCCAGATCTTAAAACTGGGTTTCTCCCTCCTTAGGTCTTTGCACTGTCCCCTATGCGTTGTCTCTGAACAAGGCTCAGAACTGAGGAGTGATTCCAGTTTTCATTCTGTACTTCAGCTTTTTATTGTTACAACCCTAAACATGAGTAAACTGTGCCCCATTTCCATGTGTTTCACTGATATTTTTGTACAGTCATCAGTGAAATTCTCCCAGCTGTTTTACTCCTTGAGGGAGGGGCATGGAGGGAATGACACAGGAACAAAACAAATTGAAGGCATCTTATTGCTAGGTCATCAAGTGATTACTGAAAACATGGCCTCCTAATTACTTCACTAGTTTTAGAGGAAAGCAGTCTTATTTTGTATGACTGTGTTGCTTCGTTTGATGCGTCCATAGTGTTAATTTTTAGCTTTGTTCATTTTTACAAATAATGCCTAACAGTTTTTATTTATTAATTCAGAGCTAGTGTAAAAGGGACTTGTATATGACTTTGACAGAGAATTGTACTGGAAAATACAATGAAGAAATGTTTCATTTTTATGTGCTACTGGCTGCTGCTGCTGCTTTTCTTACACAGAATTGGTCAAGATTTGTGACTGATGTCACAACAGCTTGCAAAGTCTTTGGCCTGTGTTTATTGTTTTCCCTGAGAAAATCTGGCATCCATAGTTTGTAGTTTGTCCAGATAAATCTTTGATGAGATCTGGGCATCATGTGTCATGTCGTACCTCATCTCTCACATCGCGTAATCTCCACTTCTCTTGTTCCTCTTTGCCGTTTTTTTTTTACCAGGTCGGTCAGTCTGTCCCTTTCTAGTTCCTAGCTATGAGCATCTAAGTTCCAGTCTGCAAATTGAAGAGCTTACGTCAGGTCTGGATGATTCTCCTCTGGGAATAATGTTGTAGAAGTTGTCAGAGCCTAGTGTAGAAGGCAGCTGAGGGAATCTTGCTATTTTTGCAGTTACTCTTTTGCATTGTAGTGTTGAATTCAGTCACATAAAATTATCTATTACAGCAGGGTTTCTTTTTTTATTTAAGCTGGTACAGCTAATTGATAGAATACATCTACTTAAGTTTCCTGTATTTTTGGGGGACTTGTCTAGTTTAGATTCATTTTCTCTGACCTAAATACTTAGTTATTGTCATGTACTGTGTTCATGAAACTCTGCATTTACTAAGGTACTAGAAAAATTGTTGGAGATCTTTGTTATACCTCCTGCTTTATTTTTTTCTGCTGTTTTAGAGCCAAGGGAATTGTAAACTGTTGATTTATGGAAGACTCTGGAGAAAATTTAGTCCATCTTTCTCTTGAGATCAAAATTACTGTTTTGTCCAGCTGAGCCTTAAAAACCTCCAGGAGAGGTTCTGCTGCCTTCCTAGCAATCTTCCATTGCCTTCTTAGCAACTAATTTTTTTGTGATGCCTTTAAGTGTCAAGACACAACTTGTGGCTGTTGCCTCTTGTTTTACCATCTTCCATTGCAGATAAAGGTTTGGCTATGCTGCTTTTGCAGGTCTCTTTCAGATGGCTCTAGGTTGCTATCTGATTGCAGCATGGGAGACTGAAAAAGCACAGTTCATAAAGCTTTTCCTCTAAGGCTCTAGCCTAGTTGCTTGCTTGACCCTTCCAAGTTTTCCTGTGTTCTTGACCTGGTGGGGTGAACACAGCTCGGCTAAGTGTTGCAGGTATGTTTCTGATGAAAATGCTGAGTTTTATAGGCTCCAGTATTGACTCAAGATTACTTGATAGCTGGCAGACAGTAGTTGGTTATCATTTAAGCTTGTTCAGTTACTTTTCAAACTGTGCAAGTCAGTTTATTCAGCCTGCATTTCCTTGGCCTAGGAAGGAGAATGCAGTGGGAGATAGTGCCAAAATTCTTAATAAGGCAGCGTGCTTTACATTTATGTATTTTCTTTCATTTTTGTAGCCAGGTATTTTATCATTGAGGGCAATTGCGTTGCTTGAGCATGATCTGCTGTTGGCAGACTGGTCTCTTATTCTGTATTAACATCTTTTCCTTTATGTGATTAGAGGAACTTACACAGTACATGCTCCTGTGATTTTACCTGTGGACTCAGCTGAGCCAGATAAGCCTGTAGTGCCTTGGGTGCTCCTTCTTGCCTTTTCTGATGGAAAATGGCTGTGATTTTAAATACCTTTTCTTCTTAACCGTCAAGACCTCCCCTGATTTACAGTGGTTTTTGATAAACAGCATCCTTACAATTGGCACTTTATGGTGTATCTAGTCCAGTCTCATGAATTTACATACATCCAACTTTATAGGTTATCCCCAAGATGTATCCCTAAGATGCAGGTCCTTTCTCAAAAAGATCAAAGCAGGTCAGGTTGCTGAAAGCATTGTCCAGTTGGAGGTTGTCTGCCTTTCTGGGTAACTTTCATTATTTAATAGTTCTAATTGTGCATGTGGGGAAAACCTTTGTTATTGGAATTTCCTTCACTGCAAGTTTTGACTGTTTTTCCTTGTCCTTTGGACATACATCACATGCTTCAGCATACATATCTTTTAGTTGGCTTTCTCCAGTATATTGATGTCTTGCTTGTATGAGGAGTCCAACACTGGATGGAGTAGTCCAGTCTTTCCAATGCCAAGCGGCAGAAAATGAACGTGTCCAAAGACGTGCAGGCTACTCCTTGTGTAGCCTTGTACACACTTGGGCTTGATGGTTGCAGGAGCTCACTACTGACTCTTTTCAGCTTATTAATCATTCGTGTTTTTTTTTGGAAAGCCACTTCCTAGCTTTTGAGCCCCCAGCCTGTGTTGCTGCATTGGGTTACTGAACTTTTGGTGCAGGACTTTCCATTTGCCCCTGGCTTTCATGTAGTTCCCACCTTTCCAGCCTGTCAGGGTCCATTTGGATAGCAGCCTTGCCCTCCAGTGTTTCAGTTGGTTTGTCTTCCTCCCCCTGACATTTTGCATGAACCTGCTGAGAGTGGCTCCTGTCCTTTGTGCAGGTGTTCAGGGGAGACATTGAACATTATTGCCCAGTACTGATCCTTGAAAGACATTGCTGGTACGTTAATGGTTGTTTCATGTTCTTGGGTACAACTCTGAGTGGGATTTTTTTTTTTTATAACTTTCTGTGAACTGAGATGAGTTTGACTGGCCTAGAGCTCCCTGCACACTCTAACACGGGCATGGTGGTTGCCTTTTTTTGCAGTTTGCAGACACGTTTCCCAATCATAGAATCATTAAGGTTGGAAAAGGGCTCTAACATTATTGAGTCTGACTGTTGACCCAGCACTTCCAGGTTCATCGCTAAACCGTGTCCCCAAGGGCCACACCTACACATTTTTTGAATGCTTCCAAGAATAGTGATTCCACCACTCTCCTGGATAGCTTTTTCCAATGTCATTGCTATGTACCAGAAGGGATAGAGAGTGACCTCACAGTAGCCTTGTCCATGGATACCTTGGGGTGTGTCTCTTATGATTTTGTGGAGCCTTGTATGTCAAATCTGCTGCAGTGGTCCTTTCGCCTTTATTTTGGTTTCACCACTGTTTTATGCAACTTACCTTTGCCCTTGTGGCTACCATTGCATCTTTCACTTCAGCATCATGCTTCAGATTAGGTACACCAACCTGTTTGTCCTGTCTTGGGATCAAATAGTTTATATGCCAAATATCAATTTACTTACTCTGATTACATTATGTGGTGCTAGTCTGAGTTTGTGATAATTCTTTCATTGAACACTCTTTTAGTGCAGATCAAATTTTGTTATTTCCAAGTTATCTTTAAAGCAAAATGTCAAGTCCAAGTAATAGTGTAGGATGGAGCAGTTAAAATATATTATCAGGAAAGATGCATAAATAATTAGCACAATGTTTGCAAAGTTCACTTAGCTTTATTATCAGCATTTTATTTTGGGGTCAATTGAACCAAAGAGGAAAAAAATTGATCATGTGGCAGAGGTAATCTGCTCTTTGTGGATAACTCTGTTTCCAGATATTCCTGTCTGAAAAAATGACTATAGGTGGCTTCTGGATCAGTAGTGAGACACCTAAATATATGTGTTGGTTTGCAGGTGCAAGTGTATGTCTTCCTATGTTTTTACTATAGGCTCTGCTAACCAGGATAGCATTTTTCTACTCCTGAGGTGGCAACCAAGAAGCTGATCCCATGATTACTCCCCTAATCTGTCCATGTATTGCCACCTAAGTCTTTGTATCCTGTAATAGGAGTTTTTCTGGTAGATGCCTACATTTAAGGGTGTGTTAATCTAGAGCTAAAGCCCTGTGAATCGAAACCCGTATTTCTGTATTCTAACAGAAGTTTTGATACTAGATTAAGCACTCTTGACAGAAGCTGAATTTCTTGTAATACTGTTCCTGCATATGTTTAGAGAATTTAAGTGCAGGGGTTGAAGAGAATGAAGAAAATATTGTTTGGGATGTAATAAGGTCTGATTTCCTAGGTAGTTGCATCTCTTTGAGTTTTGTTACTTTTCTCTGTGATAACTCATGAAACTCCCACCAGTCAAATTTGTCCTTCTGTCTCCTCAACATTCTTGGAGCTGCTGTGGCACAAAATGTGCCCTCTCTGCAGGCTGACAGAGCCAGTAGGGACCTCATCTCTCGAGACCTCTACCTGTTAAATTTGTTTGGAAATTGATAGACCATCTTAAGATATTTCTAGGGGAAATGAAGTCAATTTGTGCCAAAGATAGATGCCTGTAATGGAAATACTGTTCTTCAAAGCTTCATTTAGGAAGAAGGAGATACAGAGGTATTTTTAGCTATTACTGATTTCATCTTGAAACAGGTCTGAATAGTATTCTGGGAGTATATCCACTATCTTTTCCCTGTTTTTCTCTTCTGTCCATTTTTATTACCAAAGGCCATAAAGTCACAAATTAAAATCCTAACAATAAGTATATAAAAATCCCTCAGATATTACATAAAGCTAGTACAAAGAAGCCTTTTGGAATTGTCTCAGATGGGCAGTTTTTGAGATAACAATTTCTTCTTTAGTGTGCAGTCTTCCTTTCAGGTACTGCAACACTGTGTGTTTTTGAAATTAGAAGTTAAGTTAAAAACTGGACTAAAGCTACCACAACAGGTTTGTGTGAACCTGAAAATCCTACCACTCCAGTCCAAAATGTATTGCTGAGTTTTCTTTTCTCATTGCTTAACTTCTGACCTTAACATTGCAAATACTTCTTTTGAATGAAGAGTTGTCAGTGGGATGTCCATTTAGATTTGTTCCGTGAAATCAATTCAAAATGAAAATGAGCAACAGATTTTATTGGTTCGTGATCAGAAACTTTGTCCAAAACCTACTTTCTTGGGTAAGATCTAGTTACTTTTGCTTCTGGGATTGTAAACACCTCAGAAAAGGGGTGACATCTTAATGTTTACTGTGGCTGTTGGTGTAACTGGATTTTTTTGTTGGAACTGCTCTTGGTTTCTTTCAGCTTTTAATAATGAAGAAAATAAAAGCAGGGATAATGCATTAAAAATATATACCTCTTTATAGTTTGACAAAATTTACTT
Source organism: Corvus cornix cornix (assembly GCF_000738735.6). NCBI lineage: Eukaryota > Metazoa > Chordata > Aves > Passeriformes > Corvidae > Corvus > Corvus cornix. The sequence goes on along the minus strand of NC_047056.1, from coordinate 106,043,072 downwards.
TACTTACATTTCAATCTCTGTAAATTAGATAATAACATGGCAAACAATGAAGTAGTGAAGGTGTCTCCATTATCATTAAAAGAACTTCTTTTGGGCGGGGGGATGTGGGGGAAGTAGGCAGGTGGGGGTACAAGGTTGCATCCAGAGAATTGTGCTGTAATTGACAGTATTAAAGAACACTTCTCCCTTCCCTCCAGAAGTGTTTTCCATTTGTACTATATTCAGTTTTTTTCAAGGTGGTACTTGTTAGTTCAAAACAAAACATTTTCTGTCTTTTCTGCCTTGGCTGTTCTTTACCTTAAACCTTTCAAAACCCCAGATTAAAACTGGTGAAAGTAAGGAAATCTTGTTTCTTCAAGTGTACTTTTCTAATATTGTCAAGTGTCATTACTTAAAATTTCAGTCGGATCTGTTCCTTTTAAGTTGTGTAGCACTGAGAAGTTTCCAGTGGCTATTTGTGAGGGTAGTGCCCCCCGCCTAATGATGCTGCAGACCCTGTATATATTTTAGGCTTTGGTTTACATGCCTGAGATTTCAAAAATTGACTAGGAAATAGAATTTGTATCCTTGTACTTAAAAATGAATGGTCCTTTTTCACTAAGCAAAAGTAGTTGAAAGGCCTAATGTTATTTTTAACTTTGCTTTTGATGGTTAAGGGTCATGGTGTTATGCTACAATATCCAGTTTTATTACAAGGCACACAGAACTTGCAAAGACATTCATGCACTAATTATGTTTGTTTGGCATTTTTTCATTTGTTTGCCTTCAAGTATGTTTCAGATGAATCTTTTCAGTGGACAGCATGAGCAAGAAATTTAAAACTATTTACCTTTAAGGTAGTATAGAGGTTATTTTCCAGTTCATCATTCTGTATTTCTGTGACAGAAACTGAAAGATGCTTTCTCTCAGACAGTAGTAACAGGTATCAACTTCTGCAGCCCCTTCAGACATCAAATACTGAACTGGGCCTCAGTTTTCTGGATATGACAGCTGTTTGGGGGTGGGGTGGTTTGTCTGGGTTTTTTTGCAACTATTCTGTGGAAAGGTAAAATAGCAAAGAGACAACTCTGTAAGTATTGACCTGTTATAACAGTATCTTGTTCTGCTTAACAGCAAACATGAGGTCGGGGTCAGAAGAGCCAGTCCCCTTACACGAAGAATTTATCTACTGTTGTGGAGCTGCTACCCATGTCTTGAAGTGTGGGCCCTGGAAAGACCTCTCAAAAGATGAAAGTAAAAATCTACCCAGGCTCTTGTTCATGATTATTCCTGGTAAGGGTCTTTTTTTGTTTAAGTCGAGAAGTTTGTTGATTGAAAAGGGTATGTCCGGTTTCATGTTCAAAAATCCCACTATGTAAGTGGTAGATTTTGGCTCATGCACATGGCCAAAAAATCAATAATATTGCAATGGTGAAATTTCTTTGTTACATTTGATTACTACTGCTACCTTTATTTGTAACAGTGCCAGAAGGCAATACCGAGAAATTAGGATGTCTTACTCATCTTCTTGATGGTGGTGGTTTACTGAGAGCATTGTGAGTTTTTGTTTGTTTGTTTTCATTGCTCTTCTTCCATTTATCTCTTGCACCTTGAAGTGTTACTTCAATGTCAGCTGTGTGCCAACTGAAAGATGAAAGTTACAGTATTTGAGGAAAAATTCTAGATCCAATTGTTTCTTTAACTTGTTGGTTTTTAATAGTAAAAGTTTTTTAACTTAGATTTTTGCACATGAATTTTTATGCTGACCCTCTTGAACTCAGTGAGTACTGTACAGTTCTTCGCTATATTTAAATGTGGCTGTTTTAAAATGAGAGCTCTAAGCTTGCATTTAGCATATGTTAAAATTAAAGGAGAAGTCCTAATTTCATTGAAGTCTGCCAAAGAACTGTAGGAATTGTCTTTAACAAAAGTAGGGCTTGAGCCCACTCAAGCCACAGATATTGTGACTCTTTCACTGCCTTACAGTTTGCAGATTTCTAATGCTTTCTATAGTTTATTTGAATGTACCAGGTACTATTGTTGTTTCCCCCAGAATCAGCAGTGCAAATGATGACTTTTCTGATTATCCACAACTTTGGCTCACTGTTAGCATACCTCGTTACTCTTTATGGGATTATGTGTGTCTTGGTCTTTACTTAGTGGTGAAAGAGAACACAGGTTCAAATTTTCAGGGGTTTTTTTACAGTGTTTTAGAAGGTCCATGGAATATTTTATGTTAGTTTCCTTGGGCACGGTGATTTTATGCCCTTGCCTCCTGGAGTTGAATAATAACTTTTAACCCAGTGACAGTGAAGTTTAAATTCTTTCCTTAACTGAAAAGAATAAGCCTTCAATGAGTACATCTTGTTCCTGTTTTGTGGGGAATAACCTTTTAAACCAAATACACTATGCAATATCTCTTTAGTACCTCTCTGGAGGTACAAGCCTGATTTCATGCTTTTCAATTGCTGCTTTCTCTCAGTTAAGGCATTTGTGGAGGGTTTAATTGAACAGCTAAGTTTTGAGTTTCTTTTTCCTACAAGTTCTGGAGTTTTCACCTGTATTCAGGTTGATACCTTCTGTTTGGGTTGATAGTAGAGTCTGTAACAAGAATAAATCTGTAAAGCTAAATTATATCAGTAGAAAGATATGTAGAGGAAGAGCACGATAGTCAAACATTTGCATCCAAGGCATGTAAGTTATTTTGCTCAAAATGTACCAAATCACATACATTGCATGGTCTCTATATTCATGATAGGAAATTTTTAATGCGAGAAAATGTGTTGGCAGGGCTACATGGAGTTTACTTCCTGCAGAACAGTTCTGTGAAGACTCTTTAATAACATCTTAACTAGACAGGTATTCAGAAATAGACATCAGTGAAATATTCAATGTGCTTCCTGTCATAGTCTTCAGACTTTTGCAAGCAGCTGATTTATGGTTTTGCTCTTATTTCAGAATTATGCTGGTAACAAACTAGAAGTTCTCTCACTGAGGAAACAATTTAAAACCACAGCAACCACTATAATGCTATCCTCACTTTAGGTGCCCAAATTCAGTAGTGAATCAAGTTACCCGAGCTTCTTGCTGTGCCTGGCAGGGAGCTGAATGGGACCTGGCATAACAAAGTGCAGTTTTGCTTCCCATAAAACAAATGGTGGGTTTTTTTACTACTGTTACAGGCCTCATTTTTAGCCTTCAAGGGAAGGCTTATCTGCCAGTGCGAAAAACACAGCCTTAGGAGAGACCCAAACATTTGGGTCATTTGGAAACATGTTAGTGTACCTAAACAGTCAGGATTAGAGAGCATTCCCCTTGTGCTTTTGCAACTTCCCGAGTATGAAACGTGGAGCCCGTCTGGAGTCCAGCAATTTTCACACTTGAAAGGCATGTATCCCTGGTTGAGATTCTTTATGGAATGAGGGGCGAAAGGACAGCTTGGTACACAAGTCAAGGAAAGCAATATCCAGACAAGGGCAGCTCTGGCTTAAAAAAAGAGAGTATGCACAGCCAAGCATTGAGTGATCTGAACTGAAAGTGGTTAGTCCTGCTGCATGTGTTACCCTGTTCTGTGTATTAAACTGCTCTGGTACATAGTTTTCCAGTTCTAATGAAATTCAGGCATATGATGTTGTTAATATGTAGTCAGGCCAAACAGTTGTGGGTGGGTATTGAGAAGGATGACAAAATTCTCAGCTTCTGCTGGAATCGACTTGTTGGAGGAGATTTGAGAATAAATCCTGTATATTTATTTTCATTTTGTGTTTTAATCCTGTTACTTCAGAACAGGGAGGATTCCTCTCTCCAACTTAGCCTTTTCCCTCTCCCCGCTTTTTAAAAAAAGTAACTCTAAAACATTCTTCTACTCTGAAATCAATGGCAAAATTCCCATTGACTTCTTGAAATGAGGCAGGATTCTGCCTCCTGAGAACTGATAGGTCACTGTGCTTGAAGCACTTGGAATACAGAACATGCAGCAGAGTTTAGTCTCATATAACTGCAACAAGTGCATGTTTTTTTATTAGTGGCAGTCTGTGTGAACTTATAATTTTAATAAAGCTTGCCTGTATTAGTTGAAATGTTTAATACACACTTCCTTTGTTTCATAACATTTTTTTCTTGTGTCCACAAAACCTCTGAATAGGAGTAATAATGTGTTTACTACGGTAATAACTATGTAGAAGGTCAAATTTTTCCTCAGTCCAGAATATATGCATATATTTGTTTGACTTTCTTAATATGAATTCCTTTCTATTAAAATTGATGAGATTTGCTCATGAGAATAACATTAAATGTGTACAGTTGAAGGATCAGGTGCATGATTTTCTGGAAATGTAGTTGTTATGGAAAGGAGAGAAATTTACTGTTTTTCCTCTTGGGTCCTAAAGGACTGTTTTCTCTTTTACAGTGTTTGTTTAGTGTAAAATTAGCAGTGAAATACAAAATCTACTACAGCAATATTTAACATTGCTTGTGTTCATTGAAAACTAGAATCCACAGAGTGTAATGGAATTTTTTTTTTCCTGTTTTAATAGTATCTATTTGTGCCTGTTTATTTATGAAACATTTAGCCTTGTAAATAAATACTCTACAAATTTGAAAACCACTGTGCTGTTTAGCTCATGGCATTTCACTTTTCATCAAACTTTTTCTTGCATTTCATTGCATTGGGATGTCCCAGGCTTCCTAATTTGTGTTACCATTGCTGTAAACAAGGCAATTTTGCAATTTACAGTCTTGTACTTGGGAAGCATATATAATGTAAATAACATTTTTTGTGATAATTATGTTACACAAGTTTCATTCATTATTATACAGAAATAATTTCAGAATCTGGTTCTCTGGCCTGCATGCAGAGTACTCCCTGTGCTTTGCCAAGTTTCTTGATCCGCCTCTTTGCAGTTGGATCACTGCTGGGTTTTTGGATCATCTTATTGCTTTACCAACTCATGCTGTCACTTGGCGATGTTTAAGAGCTATGAGGATTTAAACAGACACTTTTTTCAAGTATAAAGATCTTTCTTCTGAGCTACTTCTCTGAGTCAAGAATTGCTTACGCACAACAGAAAGTGAGGACTTGGATTCTCATCTCCTCCTAGGGGTAGTTACATGTACTTATATCGACTACACTGTTTCACTTGAAGACTGCTGACATGTTTTTCACCAGTGAAAACAGTGCTAACAGTTTTCCTGGATTATGACAAGTATTGAGTATGTTCTCTCTTGAGATGAGACTTCCTGTTAGTTTTAAAATCTTTAAAGTTCCATTTTTGACTGTCACAGGGACTCTGAAAAGCTTTCAGTACATTATCTGGCTTTGTCTTCACCTGCTGTTTACTTAACAGTCATCACCCTCAACATTTGCATAAGAAAAGTTATAATAAGAATCACTATGTAATAATACTTTGCAATAGCACTAATTATATAGCCCTGAAGCTTAGTTCCTTTGTATTTTGTTGTTTTGACTCCCACCAAACCAGCATTTTGAAAGTTATTAATCATTCACTCTGCTCAGCAGTTACTGGAATAAATTGTTCTTCAGAGGGTCTACTGTCACCGCCGAGACCAAGGGGTAAAAGAATCTATTTCCTCATTCTGCAAACTGTAAAGCATATTTAATTCTCTTCAGTTTTGTTTTAGTTTACACAAAATTTATGTGACTAGACGCGCTTGTTGGTACATAACCTTTCTGTTGTAACTTGGTCTGCAACAACTAAATTGGATCTAGTAAGGACCCTCAGTATCAGCAGATGAGGTTGCAGTGTGTAGCTTCTGGCAACCTTAGCCAGGATATAATCTGGAATGCTGTATGGAGTCTTGGCACCTCACATGGATGGATCAGAATTGTTTATGAGAAGCAAAATCTGATTTTGGTGCCAAGACCATTGAGTTACTCAGGGAAGGTACTTTATCTTCTTAGACACTACTTTCCAAGTCAGCAGCCAGGGTCTCCTTCCCCAGGACATAGCAGTGTTCACAATTTGCCTTTGGAATGCAACTGGAGGAAAGGGAATGTAGCTGGCAATGGACAGGCAGGTTAAGAGGAAAGATGATTTCTAACCTCCTGGGCAAGGGGACTGCTAAGTTCTGGGTCATGCATGTTTTGTGCCTACAGTCACTGAATGAGCTTCAGCAACAATTCTATGAACAGCGTTAAGAACCTGTTCTGTCTGAATGCATTAGACAGTTTTTTCTTCTTTCTAGTTTTGTGGTTGGTTGTTTTTTGGGGTTTTTTTTGAAATAATAGTACCAGAGCATCATCTAGGAAAAAAGTCTGTCCTCATGTATTACCTCTGCAGTTTTGTCACTATCAGCAGGATTATGAGAGCTCTCATGAACTTTGGTTTGGTTTTGTTTCTTTGTTTGCTTTTTGCTTGGTGGGGTTTTTTTTGTTTGTTTTTTTTTGGGGGGGGGGGGAGGGGCTTTTTTGGGGGTGATCAGGCTGAATCCATGACATGACACTTGGTTCAGAAAGGGACTCTAAGGCCCAATTTCACCCAACCTAATATTAAACTCCTAATTCAGATGCTGAAGGAAGGAGCATGAATTTCTGGGTAGTTCGTAGAACCAGTAGATAGGAATGGCGCTGCCATGAGCATTTCTGTCTGCTGAGGGGTTAGGTTGCCCTGAGATGTAAAATCCCCAGCTGTGAAGGTAATCAAAACTTGGCTGTGTGTGCAGCCTGCTATGACTCTGTGTGAGCAGGGAGGAGCTGGGCTTGGAGATCTCTGATGATCCCTTCCAAATTCAGTGATCCTGCAAATGTGGCCCCATAACTGGCCATCCACGCTCCTTGTCCATGTGTGGATTCTGGTCTTGGTTGACATTAGGATACTTTCAAAAAGTAGTAAAGATAAGTCTGTGGATGATGTTAGATAAACATTTGATAAGAATTAGTTGCCCTTTCAAAAGCTGTAGTTTGACTTCAAAGCTGTACTGAACAGTGAGAGCCTTAACAATGAAATTGGGCTTTTAAGGTGTTGGGAACCAAATAGAATTAAAATTTGGTAAGGAATGAAGCATGGTACTTAAATACAGTATAAACAGAGTATGCCAGAAGAGGGAGCTGTTCTAAAGATTAGAAAAAAAATAGTGTGTTTTGGCAAGGTTATTGCTGTAATAGCCAGATATACCATGTATCTACAGGTTTCAGGCTCTCCTCTGAATGCACAGTTAAGCACTGACTATTTCTCTACTATATTCTTATAAGAAAAAAAAAATAGTAGTTTTATAAGACCATATGACAGTGATTAACCAGTTATGTTAGTTGTTGAGGGTCATACAAATTTATTTGCATTAGGAGGAGTGAGATAAAGCAAGTCAAATTAGAGCAGAGAATATAAGATTTGGGAGTGATGGGGCTTCTGTTCCCACCTTTCAGTTGGGTTGCTTCTCAGTAGATGGCCAGTCATCCTCACATATTGTGTCCCAAATCACCAAACAAATCTTAATTCACATTTACAGTATTTTTAATTATACAATAACCTAAGTTTCTAAGCTAGCATTCACTTACAATCAGCTAACACCAAGTAAACAAGTTAACATAGAAGCAGAGCTGCAATGGAGTGAGACAATAAATACTTCCTCTCCTGGAATGTTTAAGTCATTGACCAGCTCCATGGGCAGCTCCACTCTTACTCACTGTGAAAAATTCTTGTGCCAGGGCAGCTATCACCTTCCGATGTACAGCAGTAAATACCCAAAGGACATTAAGAAAAATAACTCATCACATAAAAGTACTTCAAGTCTTTTTTAAAGGAATTGTTCATTTAACTTTGGGTTTTGGGGGGTTGGATTAAGTAATGCTTCTACATGCAATGAGAATTTTTAGGTGAAAGTCATAAAGTGTAACTACATTAGTACTTATGCTGAAAAAACCTACAGAGGACCTCTGTTCCTACAGACTTACACTTCATTTTTCTTAATCCTGTATCACATAGTTCTGGTGACCTAAAGCTGAGGTTGTTTCCTATGTGGATGTTTTCCATCATATTAACATTTTGCTTTGTGTGTGTATCTTCACATACCTCTACTGGTATAAGATACAAGGTTTCGTGAGTCCTGTTACCTTTGGTTATTTTGACTATACCATCCCAAGGAGAGCAGTGCTGCTGTTGTCCATTCTCAGCTGAAGCAATGGAGCAGAGAAAAAGGAAATTTTAGGCATTCAAAAGTGAAGATGTTGTTATTTAACACATCTGGTCCAGGGAATCAACTTAAAAATCTCATTTGATTGGAGTCTTGGCTCTCTTGACAAGGCGTTTGGAGGGTTATGGAGCTCAGAATGGCATCTAGTCCAGCTGGCACACTTGAGTCACATGTGGCTAATCAGCAGGAGCCAAAAAACCTCAGAATTTTGCATCTGATTTCTGTCCTGATTATATGCTTTTCATATCCAAACAGCTGAGCAGAATTCCCTCTGTGTGTGCACAGATACTCACTCTATTTATTTAGGAACAATTTCTCTTTTACATTTTAGCTTAGCAGCAGCATTCATCCATTCTGTGATATTTGCAGTGCTTGGAATTAAACTTAGTTCTGCAGATACTATATTTGAGCAGAGTATTTACTATAAAACATTGTTCTGACTGCGTGGAGAGGATGGCTGTGAGTCTGCAGCCCTTTCCTGCAGAGAGGAAGAGAAATGTTGTTCTCTCTTATCATGGCCTCACCTGCACCATAGGGATTGAAGCAACCTCTTGATCTTTGAATATATTACTTGCCTTGCTGGGCTGCTGGCTCACAGAAAGCTACCTGGTGTTCCTAAAATTTTCAAGAGTGTCCTTCCCTATTCCACCTCTCTTAAGTAATTGAACCTCTCTTTGGATGTGGGCAGCCAGTGAAGAGACTGGGTAGCAGGACTGGGCCATTCATAGAGCTCTTGCCTTCAGACAGCTGTTAGAACCATGAAGTTAGGTATAAAGCAGATGTTCCTGAGTGTAAAGTAGTGTGGAGTTCAGAAACTGTTTGTAGAGTGTTTATTAAGACTCACCAGACAATGGAAATCCAAGAGATTAGTGCTTGGAGCACTTAAAAAACTTCCTAAGGCCATTATTTTGCAATCCAAAATGTTTGTCAACAATACTGGCATAAGGTATTCCTTTTCCCATGACACTGTGCCATTCCACCCCTCAGTTATGCCAGAACAATACTTTGAGAAATCGTGCTGTGAATTAAATAAATACATACATTTATTTCTGGGGTCTTTTTACAGCTGGAACAGTTCCCTGTTTGGGTCCACAGCAGGGCCCCCACAGAGTTGTGCCACTTTAATTCAGGCTGGTGAGCCATGGTAGGAGGGTGGGAGTGATAGTCAAGGGGGAATGTGGCAGTTCCTTCAGCTGGATTTGCCACAGAACTTTCTGTTGATAAATTCTGGTGTCAGTCCGCAGCACTCAGCAAATACATGTGAGTTCACATGCTCTGTCTGAAGACTTCTTTGGCAGGAGCTGGTGCCTCACCAGCCGCTCCAGGTGGTAGTGATTCTCTGAGAATGCCTCTCCCTTGAGGCTTCTTCTTTTGTTTCCACCGCAGCTCCAGCTGAAGCTGCCAACTCTTTGCATTTGACCCTGAGTTGTCAGATTCTGACGTGGAGAATTTGTATTTTACATTGTGATTAATTTTTTTATTTTTTCTGAATAAAATTTTGGGTATCCTACTCTCCAGTAACTGGTATATGGCATGCAAAAGTAATCACAGAGAACAGACTACACTGTAGAGCTAAAAGTTTGTGCAGCATAGCAATCCAGGTAGAAGTACATAGAGGAAGATAAAATGTTTTTCACTTTCCCTATGATGGGTCTTATGAGCAGGTAAGGAAGTAAGAGCACAATTTTCTATTTCAGTGAAGCATAAACACTTAAAAACTGTTTTTATTCTTATGCTTGTATGGGATTTGTGTCACCATATTTAGTATATTCGCACTTCGAACAGGAGCAAAAGCATACACATAAACACACACACACGAAACAAACCAAAGAACAACAACCTTATTTTCCTGATATTTCCAAAGCTGCTTTTCTAGCCATTTCTTTATCTCTAGCAGAAATATTCATGTCTTAGTTACAAGATCAGCCTTGTTTTCTCAGATGGTCATGCATGAAAGGTACTGTAAGCTGGAGCTCTTAGTGACTAGTAATACTTTAATTTTCATGCACAGATTATTTGGTCTGTTTCTTATTTATAAAATGGGAATAAATATCAAATGACCCTCCCCTTTACTTACTGAGGTAAATAGTTTGACTTCCTGAGAATATTATTTGTAACAGAAAATGCAGATTTGTCTGTACCTGTTGGATTTCTGTTTCCAATCCACATAAAACCTTGAATACGTCGGTGAATTTTCCCCAGGTTTTTTCTGAGACATAGTGGACTCCAAAGGATACCAAAATAAGAGTTTGGCTAGAAGACATGCATGCTGGTAGAGTACACTGTGAAGGAAAGGTGTGTGTTCTATCCCATATAATACATATTAAAAAATTCAATTCTTAGGTACACTGTTCTCCATTATTTTTGCTGCTTATGGACTACTTGTTTGTGACTAATATTTTAAAATATGCTGACAGTTGAGCTTTGTTTACTGGGTCAGCCCACGAGCTTCCATTGTCTTTAGAACAGAAAAAAAGCATAGTCTTTCATTAAAAATAAAAACTTCCTCATGCAGAGAGGAGCCTGTGTGTCAGATCTAGGCTTGAAATATGCCATTTTTGTTGAATTTCCCAGTGCTCCAGAAGTACCTCTGATGGGGGCTTGGCACAGTTGAGCTTGTTAAGTTTGAGAAGGCAGAGTAATGACAGGATGGTTGAACATCCAACTGTGCTTGACAGTATTTCCCTCCACTAAATCTGGGTGGCAGATGTGACTTACTGGAGTGACTTACTGAATCCGCAGTCTTCTTTTGGTGTCCTCTCCCTACTAATGAGGCGTTTTCAGCATGGATCCTTCCTGCCTGGCTGTGTGAGCAGCATCAAGAGAGGAAGTGATCCCTCTCCTGCAGCATGCAGTGGCTTGAGTTGGCCAGAGTTATGGAAAAGTTGTGTTCTAGGGTATTTTGCTTGATTTGACAATTTTTAAAAGGATCTGTTTCTCTTCATGGGATGTCTGAGGCAGGAGGGAAGAAGAAATCGCTTAGTGAAGGACCTACCTATGAAGGAAATCCATTGTTTCCTTGTGCATCATGTACAAATAAAGCAATTAAAGTGTTTAAAACTACAGCAGCACTGTATAATGTACTTCCTTTCTGGGAGCTGATACCAGAAATACTTGAGCTAATATGAATTTACCTTGATATTAAACATTTTGACTTAATTATATCTGAAAATAATGAAAAATAAAAATCCTCTTTTATATTCTAGTTAACACATGGCCTCATTTCTATCCAACAGTAACTCTTACGGATCACTGAATCTATATTAGAAATAAATATGACCCATTATGTTTAATATCTGGATTATGGAAAACAGTAGAACCAGAAACTCAGTAAGTCATAACTCTTGCTCTTGTTTTCCTGTTATGGGCATGATGGGAGACTTTGATTATTGTCCTGATTTTCATTTTTGAAAACAAACCTTGATTATCCTTGTTGGATTAAAAAACTCTCATAGGAATAAGTAAATACATAGTGATACATAAATACTGCCTTCCACTTTCAAGTTTCAGATATTTTATATCCATTATCACAGCCTTCTCTTAAGATGCAGAAACTCTTCTCAATAGACCTTAAATGGGTGAATAAATGTTCTTGTGAAGTGATTTGTGTTTTGTGTTTTCCTCAAAAAAGTGTTTTAGTTGAAGTCTTCATGGAGCATCTACATAGGACCAGTACTAATACCCCAACTACAAGGCCTACAGTGGTGTCAATGCAAAGAGTCTTTCCCTAAGGATGTGAATTGGCAAATCTTGGTTTTTCCGTGTTCAGAACAGTCTGATTTTTTATCTTGCATTTCTGAAGACTCACAGCAGATGCAAATGTGAAATTCGTTTACAAAATCACCTTAGACTATTGGTTTCAAATACAACATTCTCTTGAAGTCTCAATACACAAAAGTTGCATAAACACGTTTTCAGTCTTTTTTTCTGAAATTAACTGTCTTGATGTTCTCTGTTGCTATTTGCTTCCTGTCTCTTGCTACCTTGATAAAACAAAACAAACAATATCCAAACCTAATAACCCCAAAGCACCCACACCTATGCTTTTTCTTCTTTTTGTTTTTGTTTTTTTTTTTTTAAATTCTTACCGGTAGTACACCATAGGAAAATCTGATACAGTTTTGAAAATATTCTTTCTGGTGCCTTTTGAGTGTATTGTTTGCTTCCTCCTTGTATATTATTCAGTGATCAAATTTTCAGAGCTGTGTATCTGCACAAAACAAGTAATTTGTGGTTATCTTGGGTTTGAATTATTTATTTTCCTGTCTTTGTCTTTTTCCTGCTGCTGTTTTCTCATCAGGGTTGTGTTATTCAGATGTTTCGTAGGCTTTCTTGTGAACCCGTTTGACATCAAGTCTCGTGTTCCTCTTCACAAACTTCCTTTGTTCTCCCTCTTTCTTTCAGAAGGAGGTTAGTTTTCTTCTGGTCCAATGCTGCTTCAGACCGCGAAGCTGGCTTAAAAATTCCCATTTGGAATTCTAGACCCAGCACAGAACTCGCAGTAGCCTCTCTGCCAGCATTGGTTGTAGGATGGATTGGACCAGACCAATCACCTCTGGGATGTTAAAATAGTTATATCTGTCTTCGTCTGCTTAAGAGACTGTGTCTGTTTAGGTGTGTAGTAGGAGATCTAACAAAATGTTTTCATTTTTCATTTACTGTGGGGAAAATGGAACAAAAGTTATTTAATTGTACACACTAGAAAATCCTGGGTTCTACCATTGAAAAGTGTGAAAAATTGGCTATTCCATTAGGAACTCAATTATTTCAGTTTCATGTCTCAGTCTTAACTCCCTTCCAAAAACATTAGTTTACAGACACATTAAAAAAAATTAAAATCAAGGCTTCTTTTGTATTTATGTACCTATTTTGATTGAGATGGCAGAAGAACTTATTGAAATACATCTGTGGACTTTATAACCCTTGCAGTATTGCTTAATCACAAAGTCCAGTAGGTTTGCAGTAGATGAAATCAGCTCTTTGGACTTCATATCTTATCTGCCTGGATAGATGCTGTAAATCATTCCCATGGGAAAACGGCCATGTACTGTCACAATTTTTAGCTGGGAATTTTAATTCATAAGCTTCAGGCAAACTTGTCACTTGGGCAAAACCAGCTGTGTTAGGTTAATTCAGGTTTATCAGACTGTCTGTGGGATTTCTTTAGAGGTGAATGAACCTACATTTATCCTAAAGGTGAAACAGCATTAGAGAACAGCAGACAAGCTTATTGGCTTTGAAAAATGTGTACAAATAATGTGTATTATAAAATCCTATATGTAAGTTTTATAGCCGTATCAAACTAATAACAGTGTATGTGTGTATATCTATACAGGGACAAAATGTGAAATGTTCTTGAAAAACCTCTCTAATAAGCTGTGTTACAGACACCTGGCTGAATCCTTCTGAGATTCCCTATTTTCACAACCCAAGCAGATATATTAAGGTGCTTTCCAGCCAAAATCTTGATTCCAGAGTTAGAGAGGATCAAACAGAGTTTTCACATGTGTTCCTGTATAACGTCCTTGTTATGCTTTGCTCCTTGGTTGATACTGCTCCCCTAGAGTAGGGACTGTAAAGGGATACAGGACAAAGAATGCCAGTCCCTGAGATGTGCAGACAGGTGAAAGCTTCATTGACGTGAGTTTATGATGGTCACTCAAATGTTATTTGGCATGTTTTAGTTGAAATCCCTTGACATTGCATGTCAGAGAGACCTGTGTGTTGCCTTTTAAGGCCTGATCACCAGCCATGGTGTCAGATTCTGCAGTTTTCTCCCAAGTGTGAGAACATCATTGTGCTTTTTGCATGCTCCATTTAAATTCTTCTGACATCTGCGTGGGCTGCTTTCCATTCATTAACATAGGGGAGTTGCATCTTCTTCCATGGTGGCTGGTCAGACGCCAAAGGCAGATTAAGTTTCCTTGAGCAAGGAACTTGTCATTGAGGCTCTTCGAGCTGGAGCTGGGAGCTTTGGAAGCTATGTGAAGAGGAGGGAGAATCATTGCCACAAAAATGATTTTTATGTGTCCTGCTGTGCACCCCTGGATTTCAAATTTGATTTATGGCTGCTCTTTTTTTTGTCTTTTTAGAAGCTGCATTTGTTTTTTTAGCAGGAGACTATAATGTAAATACTGCAGCATACACTTAATTCTGAAACTGTGGATTATTTCTAAAATTATACTCATGGTAATTGCTGGCATATTTTCCAGTTCCTCAAAGTTCTCTATAAACCCACTGCTGGCTGTGTATTTCCTTTCTTGTATTCATGTAGCTGCCTTTATTCTTTATGGTCCTGCTGAGGTCCCAGAGCAGGCAGAAAGCAACTGCTGGAGAAGTGCATAAAGTACCACGGCTCAGTGCCAGCTGCTGCTCCCACGGATGGTCAGGCTCCTGGAGACACATCTGGAGACACTGGGGAATGTCTCACAGGGCAGTGCATGGAACCCAAACTCTTGTTTCAAAGCAAGGTGCAAGAAGCCTTGTCGCGTTTGGGGTGACTTAGTTCCACGTCAATTTTTTAGTCACTCCTGACCACTCCTAGCTTTTACTGTATACTGCTTAAATAAATCTTTCTCAATTCAGCTATCCCTTCCAGAACTGCTAAAAATTACCTAGTTTTATGTTTTAGTCTCAATTTCTTTTGAGCAAGCTGTATATATTTTTGACTTACATTTTTCTGGACAGAAGACTTTTCTTTCATGTTTTGGTAAATATCTTCATTTTTAACCTGGAATATTTTTTGCACAAGGTTATCTAATGCTAGAGTTCTCTTAATTATAGTTTCCATTTGACACTTTGTAAGCCATAAAAGCTGTCATTGCTTGTGAAGAATGGCTATGGTCTGTGGCTTTTTAAATGGGCACGATGTGTTTGTTGTTTTCCATTCATAATTAAGCCGATTGAGTTGCACTGATGGTGCACTGTATATTAGTTTAAATTTATCAAGTCTGAATAATTTCTCTTGTGGAAGTGCAGCATCTCAAATATTAGTATTTCATTTTAAGACAGGCCAAGTTTGACTTTATGATGCATTGTATAGGAAATCATGTGAAATCAGGATAAAGGTTATTCTTTAGCAGTGATATCCTGGGGTAAATATTCTGTTTGTACAAATGGCTCTCTCTCCGCTGCCTAAGTGTCTTATTGAGGAAGCAGATGGCATTTAAAATCTTGATTTGATGGAAAAAGCATTAACAGGAAAATGTTTGAAAGTGAAAGGTAGGCAAGTGCCTGTTTAGAAGTAATGTTCATATTTCTATTTACATGGATGATTAAAGAGTAGTAGTTCTAGTTCTTGGAAGCCTGTATCTGCAGTATATGGCAGTGGAGAATATTTACCTCCTAAATTAGCTCCAAGTTCCACCTCTGCACTCTCGTTTGTTCTGTACCGTTTTGTGTCAGCTGTGGGTGGAACAGATCGGAAAAGTGGATTCCCATCTTCAAATTAAAAATGGAAAGACTTTGAGCTTAATGTAGAATAGCTGGGTGAAATGTCATGTGTTACAGATAAAAACAGGGAGTGTGGCAGGAGTCCTTTGGTTATTGCAGCTTATGGGTACATCAGATAAAGTGATCCCACTGTTCTCATTCACTGTATAAATTGTCCATTTGATGCACTCTTTTCATGAAATGTTTAGAAATCTTTTGCAAATTAGACAAATACTCAGTGCATTGCAGTCTTGTGTCTTTTTCTGTTATGATCACCTTTTACAGCTATTGTTTAAAAGACTTCTGAAACAACATAAATGCTGTTGAAAATTAGGCACAGTTGAGAGTAACTGCTTAAGATGTGCTTCTTGGTTCAGATGACTGCAATTTGAGATTTGCTGGCATGCATGAATGATTCAGCTGCCCTGAGGTGTCTAAGGATTGATGTGGTATTCACATAACTGAAGTAACCTTCAAATCATGGAGGTTAACACTGCATTTACTTATGGTTTCCATTTTTTGACACTTAGTTGCTGAGTGGTAGAGCATAGGCAGTTCTCGTTTACTGTACTGGGAAATCCTTAAAAAGCACAAATGAGCACTGTGTTGCCTGGGTGCCCTTGTGATTAACCTGGTTGTTCTTTTTCTATAAAATAAAATAATTTAATTGAACACATTTCAGTTGCATATATCAGCCTAAAACATTATTGATCACAGACTGCTGTACATATTAAGTCCCAGTTATTTCTATTAGCTGTTACTATTACTCTGTTGTATGAAAAAAATCCTAATCAGTTCAGGGTTTTTTGTTTCCTTCCCGTATAGTATTTTGACAGATAGCAGCTCAGTTAAAAACATACAAAATTACTTTGAAGAGATGTGAGATAAATATTCTTCACTCATAAATATTGTAGATGCCGGCTTTCAAGAGCAGGGACTATTAAACTGCATTTACTTAGGTCAGTACAAATCTGGAATAACTCCATTGGAGTTGCAAGTTCAATAAAAAATAAATTTTTAGCTGCTTTACATGTGATTTCTCTGTAGAAACTGTTGCTGTTAAAATTCTTGTTGATATTCATTCTCCTGTGTGCCAGCACTTCTCATTCATACCCCTTCAAGGCATTTAGAAGTGCTAGTAGCAGTTCTAACAGCTCAGACCTCTCAGAAGATCTCTTACCATGAGCAGATGCTTACGAGGACTGGGGAAATGAGATTTCTTCTGCATTTATGGATTTTCTCTTTTACCTGTATAAAATACACATCACATTTATCACAGGAAAAAAGTCCCCTTTCCCTGAAAGAAGTATTACAATTTCTTAGGCTTTGTATCATATTTGATGCAAAGCCTCACTGTTCTTAAACAAATCTTACCTGACTGTTCTTCAGCTGATGACCAAATCCTGAGCAGATTTTATGTGCCAGGTTCACCTGGCTGATGATGGGAAAGAGCACCAAAATGTCTGAGACAGCTGCCATCATTTCTCCCCCGTCCTTGTTCTGCATTATTAAAAATGTAAAGAAAAAATGCTGTGATTGAGATTAATTTTGTGATTCCTTGATCTCAAAATTCCTAATGGCATTATATTCCAGGATTAAACATAATGCAAAACATCATGATCATTTGTACTACGAAAGACACAATTGATTTTGGATTGCTGCTACTTTTATCTTCAGCCTTGCCGAAAGACAGATTTCCTCTGTGGAACATCAATCCAAGGAACTTGACAGATGATGTCTAGATTATGTTTTATTGTCTCTGGGGCCCTTTATGTTACATATTTTTGATGTATGAAAGCATGATGCAATTGTATGGATGTGTGATCCTTGTGAATTCTAAATTATTTTTCTGGAAATCAACTTGCAATAATTTGGTCATGTATTCTGGAGTTTTTACAGAACAACAGTTTATTTTTTTAAAGTCTCCTTTAATGTCAAGCTTACAATCAGATGCTTAGAAATACGTAATGACTGACAGTGATGTTTTTGGTTTGGTGATTTTTTTCCCTCTACATCTGTGTAGTAAAGTAAAAACAATGCTTTTGTACGATCAGTAGTTTTATTAAGATTTAAAACCCCCTAGAGACAGTTTTTACATGTAAGTGAGGGGTGAAGTGTGTGCGATACATTACCTAGAGGGGAAAGCTCCCCTCCTGTGCTCATGCATCATCCCAGGGTGAGCTGTGGCATCCGCTTCCATGCACGTGGCTCTGCTCTGAGTGGCTGTGTGCTTCCTGTGTAACACACTTACTGTGTGCTACCTGAAGAGCAAAAGGGTGGAAGTAAAAGAAGAAGATAAGAAAATACCCACTACAGAAAGAGAAGAAGTGGAATAACCCTTGTTTTTACCTCCAGGTACCATTTTCACAAGTACTAATTTGATTATAGGTTTAATTCTTCTTCTCTGTCACAATCAATACTTACACAGCTCAGCCTCTTTTATTACAACCAGACTGATATAGAGGAGTTGACAAAATTTGAATGAAGGCTTTTTTGTTTTGTAATACATTCGTGTTATTTTGGAATATCTTTGTTTTAAAAAATGACAGCCTTTTTACACAATACTGCTCCTGCTGCCTTTTGCTGTTGATGATATCCATATCATAAGATATGGATAAGATAAGAATTGCCTGATGTGGGAGTCAAAGACACATAACTGAATGATCCCAACCATGATGGTGAGCTTTGCTGGTATCTAAATGATAATAAGAAATCAGTGTAGCCAGTCAGAAAAATCAATAAATAAATAAATAGGAATTACATGTTCTTATGTTTGTGTTGAATTTTTATGCATCGTATGGAAATTAGGAAAGTTCTGCTTCAGCTTCATATGGATTTCCTCTCCAATTTACATCACTGATGTAAATTGATGTCCAAAAGAGAAAGAGAAAAGGAGGAGCAGAGTATAGAGTTTTGTTTGGCAATCCAGAGATCCCTTCCATATATATAGTTTTATCTTTGGAACAGTGTTCTGTTTCCACCTCAGCAGTGATGTATGACTGTTGATATTTTCCATGTTTAACAGTGGATTTTAGAGCAAGGTGGTTTGAATTCCCAGGGCAAGCCATGTCCAGTCAGACACCAGCCTTTTCTGAGAAGTCCTCGAAAGCTGCTGGGATGCCAGGAGGGAGGCCACATTCTCCTGTGGTTCTAGAGCACAAGATTTGAAAAGGAAAGAGCTTCTCCACTCGTGTAGAAAGGGAAAGAGAGAAAATGAAGTTGCAAGCAGGAAAAGATTAATTTTGTCCAATGAGTTTAAAATAAAATCATCATCTCTTTTAGGCTCAGGACAGCCCTTTGTATAATAAGAATGCCACATACCTGTTTTGAAGTGGTAACACTGAGATATTTGGAGAGCAGACATCTGGATCGGGTGATACGTGCTGTAGTCTTTGTGATGTTTTATTTTCACATTCCTGTAACTGGATGGGATAGATAAGCAAGCTGGGTGACCTCTGATGGAAAAAGATGTTTTCACTTGTGTTGGACTTCAATTTTAGGTTTTGCAATTTCGAAGCAATTCTGTGGAATGCTTCCCATGAGTGCCATTGGTCAGTGGAATTAAACAAGTTGAATAGCATAGCGCGTAACATTGGGGAAATAAAAACTGGAAATGTACTAGAGAAAATAAATTAACAAATTGCTGTATAATGCTGTTTAGTTTGCTTTGAAGCACACTGCTTGCTGTTGGAAGGTTAATGTTGACTGTGCTTGTATGTTTTTTTTTTTGGCAGGTAACCCTGGACTGGCAGGTTATTACAGGACCTTTATACAGGCCTTATATTGTGGACTGAACCAGCAGTATCCTGTCTGGGTTGTGAGCCATGCTGGACACTGTAAACCTCCTAGTGGGATGGAAATGATAGAAGGTACAATACTGTAACTTGTGCATACAGTTGTTTGCACCCCTCTGATTTTAATGGCAAAACTTGTGCCTATTGAAAACAGATTGACATGAATTTTAAATGTCTCCGTTGTATTTCCACAGAACACTTGTATGAGAAGTGAGTGAGTTAAAGAAGTATTTTAGTTAAATTAGATTTGCCAGACAAATATGTGCTATTAAGAGAATAAGAGAGTTTGCTGTTGGCAGTTGTTAGAGACAAGTTACAGTGAAGAAGGTCTAGAATGTGTTTCTGTTGAGAAGAGTAGGTTTAAAAAGTACGTTTTTAAATAAAATGTCCAATTCAGAGACTGAGTACGTTAGGAGAGATTCAATTATCTGTGCATGTAAAATAGCTATACTGAATCAGTGAATTTCTTGGAAGCAAGTACGTCTTTCTGAGGCTGGGGTATGGGATGTCTGCAGGGGAGAGGTTGGTTGTGTATCTGTTAAGAGTCTTTTGACAAGCAGATCTCCAGCAAGAGATGGTAGCCAGCTCCAAGCATTGTTAGATGGGGGAACCAGCAGTGAATCCTGTCCTGAAAGCTGATTAATGTTGGAAGTCCTCTGGACATGGTCAAGCTGCAGTGATGTAGCATTTCTGATTTCTGATTCAGCATTTCTGACATTTTCTTCCTATATCCCACTGTGCAAACACCCCACTTTGGAGACCACTGACTTAGAGTGTGCAAGCATTTAAATAGTGCACTTGACTTATGAATGATGCTGCCTGTAAAGGGGTCTAAAATGAAGAAAACTATGTGGGAATAATATGCTTGATTACATTTAGTTCAAGTAGATTTTGAAAGGCTCATAAAGACTAAAGCAAGTTTTCCAACAGCAGCCATCAGTCACAGACTACTTCCTAATTGACTGGAGGGATATCCCTTAGCAATTTGGAAACTGAACAAAGCTACACTCTTCATTTCTACTTCTGTATGATATCCTTCTATTCAGAGAGCTCTTGCAAGCTCTGCTCCACAGAGACACCCACCATTAATTAAACATTTCATTGGTGTAATTCTGCTTCCAGCAATAAATCCACTGTGCAAAACAATTTGCAAAGTAATTTTACTTGGTGAATACAATACAAAAGTTATACCTCCATTTCAGTGTCCTTATCCTTCTCCTCAGTTTTTAAAAAGACATTTGTTTTGAACACTACTGTGAACGTAAAACAGGCCAACATCAATCCTTAGGTGTAGGCAAAATTACAAAAAGGAGAATAGTTTTCTAGTTCTGTCTTATTTTGTTTAAAATTAGCATAATACATATGCATAGACAGCAGGTGTACATACATAGCCATGTCTTAAAGTGGTTTAATTCTGTGGACATGTGCTGTGGCTTGATGAGAAACAAGAAATAGAACATCTCAGATAGAAATAAGAGTAGAATCATGGAATCATTAAGGTTGGAAAAGACCACCAAGATAAAGTCCAAGTTGACCAAATACCACCATACCCACAAAATTATATCATGAGGTGCCACATCTACTTGTTTTTTGAACACTTCCAGGGGTGGAAGTGTTCCACCAGATGTTCCACCACTTGCCTGGGCAGCCTGCTCCAA
This sequence comes from Corvus cornix cornix, assembly GCF_000738735.6. Taxonomy (NCBI): domain Eukaryota; kingdom Metazoa; phylum Chordata; class Aves; order Passeriformes; family Corvidae; genus Corvus; species Corvus cornix. Next base: position 106,022,062 of record NC_047056.1, on the reverse strand, counting down.
TGCTTAACCTCTCTTTCAGTCAAGAAATTTTTCCTAGTGTCCAACCTGAACCTTCCTTGGCACAACTCGAGGTCGTTTTTCCTTGTTGTATCTCTTGTTACCTGGTAGAGACCAACCCCTACCTGGCTTTAGCCTCTTTTCCGGTAGTTGTAGAGAGCAATAAGGTCCTCCCTGAACTTCTTTTTCTCCAAGTTGAACACCCTCAGCTCCCTCAGCTGCTCCTCATCAGACTCGTGCTCCAGACCCTTCCCCGGCTCCTTGCCTTTCTCTGGACATGCTCCAGCACCTCAATGTCCTTCAAGAAGATTGAAGGCTTGGTTTTGTTTGTCCTTAGGGCTGCCAATAACAAACTACTTTTGGTAGCAAAGTAAGACTGAGAGTAAAGAAAAATGAAATCGAAATTAAATTATTTATTTGTTGTAATAGTCTGTGTTTGCCAAGTGTTACAGAAATATGGAATCCTGTGATTCATATCTCAATCAACTAAAGAGACATAATTGACAAGTTAAAATTTCATATACCTTATAAGTAGCTAGTCAGCACTCATGACTTAATGATACAATATTTGGTCAAATGATAAATTATGTTCAAGATAAATCTCTAGAACTTTATAAACTGTACTGATGAGTATTGAGCTATACACAGTCAAATTAAAAATACTTCTTATTTCAGCAAGGCATGTTTTTTGTTCTGAATGACAGGGAATTTTGAGTGGCATTCTTAATAGTCAATTTACAAAATAAATTTCTAGTTTGATCTTTTATGTTATATGGACTGTAGAAGATAATAGTGTGTCCTTAAAACCTGCTAAACTAGCCTTGGGTTATGGTTCTTGGTGAAAAGAGATAGGTAATGATTGGTTTCTAGTCCATCAAGAGAGTGTTTCCATTGCTTTCTCTTTATACAAGGGGAGTAGGGCCTTCAGACCATTTTGAAACTAAGTTACATCCTAAGGAACAGTATGGGAAAAGCAGAGGTGAAGGAATAATAAATTATCTGTGAAGACGTTGATTATGTGAACCGAAAATGTTAATGTACCATCAGTGTGAAGTTCTGAACTGAAATTAAGTTGTGCATAAAAAAAAAATAAATTCTAGCATTACAGGAAAATTTGGAAGTGGTGTGTAGCTTAAATTTATTTGATATATTGCTTCTTGGCTGTTGTTGCAATTCATCTAAATGGAGTTTGCTTTTGCAGTTCTCTGGCTTCTAATGAAACTGCAGAATTGACTATGAGAGTAATATAAGTTCAAGTAATATAAATCTAAAAAAAATGACTGAAATTGTTTGGGTAAAACTGAATTTATACTCCAGCAAGTTAATAATCTTGTTAATTGCTAGGTAGTTGTCCACCAAATGACAGATAGAAGTGTGGGCATGATTAGCAGATATGACCCGTAAGTTTTTACCATCATGATACACTGTGCTGGCAGGAAAGAGCTTAAAATAGTAGCCTGAGCAGGACAAAGAGCGTGGTGTTCCGTAAAAAGAGGGTTATGAGTTATTTAGGACCGTGATTCCCAAACTGTGGCCTGTGGGGCACTGGTGGTTCCCAGGACACTTGCTTGTGGTCCAGGAAGAGCTGGCTGATCAGATGGAGTTGGCACTCTTGCCGCTTTCCACTTGCTAAGTGGAATGAATAGTAGCTAAGAGTACTTTTCCAATAACACTTCTTCTGTGTAAGCATTTGCTTCAGTGCCCTTGGAGATGTTGTGCCACCATGAACGTGTGGTGCTGGCAGGGAGTGGGATTGTGGTCTGCTCTGCTGCAAACAGGAGAGGAGGAGGTCATGGAACCAAGAACTGGGCTCCTAAAAATAGGGACTCGTCCTTGTTGTTGTGTATCACAGAATTATAGAATGGCCTGGGTTGGAAGAGACCTTAAAGGTCATTTAGTTCCAATGCCCCTGACACACAGACAACTTCCACTAGACCAGGTTACTCAGAGCTCCATCCAACCTGGCCTTAAACATTTCCAGGGACAGAACTTACACAGGCACAGGGATACCAAATGCATTTGGTAGTTTTTCCTGGCTTGTGATTAATTTATTTTAAGTAGAATAGATGTTCTTAGCGACTGCTGATGATGGGGAATACCTACACTGCTGAATCAGGTGGATCAGAGATACTGGCTGTCTCTGCTCTGTTCAAAACCGCTTCAGAATTGATCTCTGTCATACTCAGAAGTTTTTTGACCAGCAAATCCTTATCTGTGTTTCAGCCCTGTTTGGTTGGTTATAGCAGCAGATATGTGGCCACATTGAGGTACGCAGTGATAGCTGTGTTTAAAAAGCGTTTTTGTCTTGCATATTTATATATACATACATACATAGGGAGAAAAGCAGTAGGAAGGCAGCTGGGCTGGCACCTCACATGCATACTTTAAGCTTATGCATATACTCATTTAATTCACATTACACACATTTAATTCACATTAATTTCTATTTTAAACATTTTTTGCTTCCTAAGTGTATAAATTAAAATATCTGAGAATCATTGAAAGATTAATTATCTTTAATGTAAGTTCCTTTGAGGCGTAGTCAGTTGTATTTCTATATTACACACCCAGAGAACTCTGTAGTCATGTTTATGTCCCAGAACACATTAAAATTCTACTTAACTTTAATGCAGATTTATATGTCTCCCAGTCTAGTGGTATCATTCTGTAGATACATTAAAAACCCCAAGTTTCAAGCATGCCATCCAGGTAGAATTTTGCTGGTTTCACAACTATTTCATACCAAAGTGTAATATTTTTAATGTATAAGGGGGGGAAGGTTCCTGTTCTCGGAGCTGGTCTTGGCGCTGATTAATCCCATGGAGCTCCCCACATGGTGTTTGTCAGCAGCAAGGGATCCTAGGTCAGAGTGTGCCCAGAGGGACTGGTTGTTTGCACAGGATGGGACAGGAGCTGTCAGCTCACTGCAGTGCAGTCCTGCTGCCCCTCCTGATCCAGTAACTGCTGTTGCCCAGAAACCTTATTCCTTACTTGTCTTGGAAAAGGCAACCTAAGGAAGGAAGTGTATGTGCATATGTAAAAGTTATTATGAGGTGTTTAAATGTTGAGGTTTTTGTCTTTGCCCGGTAAGATCTGAATTTTAGTGTACGGCTTTAATGCTAAGTGTCTATTTTAAGGAAACAAATGGTCATTTCATGTTATGAACCCACTGGAATGCTTGAAATCTAAATGTGTGAAAAGTAAGCAGCCCTAGGGATGCTGCACTACTCCGTTTACTTCTTTCCTTTAAACCACATTCAGTTAATTATTCATGTAGGTCCCGTAACCATGCCCATAATTATGCAAATACATCCTTAGAGTGAAATCTTGGCATTTGGCATTGACTTTATCAGTCCTGCTTTATTTTAAGCATGTGTTTAAAAGTCTTGTTCCATTCAAAATCAAAACAAAAATAAAATTTTGTTATATATGAAGTATTTCTAAGTTGCTCTTTGTTTTCTTTTCTGGCCATCCAAAATGATAACAATTTAAAGTGTTCATATTATCATACCTTAGCAGCCGTGTATTTATTTGCAAAGATCATTTAAACACTATGAAGCTGTTTTGGTAGCACTTAATGCGTCTCTATATTCCGTTGAGTTTGATGGAGTAGTGACTAATTTTTGTTGACATAACAAGGAATAGGACTTTGTCTTTACATTTCTTATGGCTAGATGAAAAGTAAGTTCTCTGCATTCTCTGTTTCTTTCAAGGTTTTCCACTGAGTCTGTTGACATATTTTCTATTGGAATACTATTAAAAAATGTCCATGAAGAACTTTCTAATCCATTCTAGTACTTTATTCAACTAATTCCTTGGTTAAAAGAACTGGAATTTTTCATCCACACCTACAAATAACAGTAATATAATTCTATTTTTAAAGATGGGTTTAAAAGGAGCAACTTCTGAAACATGATACAGTCTTCTGGATCTTTATCCAGAAAGCAAGATGTTAAAGAAAAAAAATAATTCATCCACTGGAGAGCACAATGTCTTTACTGCACTCCAGGAAACCTTGGATGTAGGTTTTGAAACTGTTTATGGGTTATGTTCTGCATTTCATCCCATGTCATAGATATGTTCTCCAGCTGATACCACCATTTCTGTTTAGATGAAGGTGGCTTTTAGCGGGGGGGAAAAGGTGTCCAAGAATGTGAACCTGGTGAAGAGGTAACAGTTACATAGTCTGGTGTCCTGACTTTTGAAGGCATATCACAGTTCTCTGGGATGACCAGTGCTGTGATGTTTGAGAGTGGCTCGTTTAAATGTTTATTATACTGGTAAAGGGAAAGTAAAAACCTAACATAATTTAATAAACACAGTATTGAGACAATTCAGATTATTTTCCCCAGGGAGAATGCTTAGGAATCTTTTAACCCAACTCAGTTTGAAAGATATTCTTGCTAACAGAATGACAATGTCTTCTGCTAACAGAATGACAATGAAGTATCCCCATAGCAGGGAATAATCCTCATGTCTGAAGGTGTAACAGGTGTGGATTTGTTTTTATAGTTTATTCAGTACACAGGTTGGCTGCCGGAAGAAAGCTGATCAATAGTTTCATTTAGCATTTCTAATTTATGATAGAGACCTTTGATTTAATTTTGATTCCCACAAAACTTGCAACAAATGGTGCAGATCTTGATGAGATCAGTCCACTGTTTAAAGACATTTTTATTTTTAATTGACATTGGTCTACAGCTGGGAGATTGAGGAGCTGTCAGTAATGCACAACATAGTTCCAGAGTCTAAAAATAATCAGGTTTGGAACATGAACCCTTTCTGGGTTTGTTTTGGTTTTAGGAGTTCCCTTTCTTTAAGCAGCAATGTAGGCATTTCAGGGAAATACAGGAAACTGTAAGGTACAGTGTGCAGAAAAAGTAACTGCAAATGGCCTCATTCTTGCCTCATTCTTAAATAATCAGTAATTACTGTTTGCTGGATTAAGTTTTTATTTTTTCTAGTTTTGATACCACATGGCACTACTCTCTTTCTTTAAGACAGACATATTCTTACCTTTGTAAAGGCTGAATTTTAGGTTTTGTGGATTAATACATCTATTAAAATAATCTAATTTACTACAGTTATTGGATTACTGGTGTGGTCAGGTGACCACTTAGTTGCCAAATAATTCCCCATTGGGTTAAACATTAGAACAGATAATGACAATTCTCAGGGATTGCCATTGTAGTGTCAGTTTTTTCAGAACAGAACTATCATTTCAAACATATTATTGCTGAGTCTTTGCTGTCAAGAGACTCCACTGACTTATGTGCTATGGTTTACATGATTTAGAGGAACAAGTTCTATTTTTCAGTTAATCACAAAGAGGGCAATTTCAGTGTTTCTGAATGCACTTCAGCATAAAACTCTACGTGATCATATTTGGAGCTGTTTATGTCTAGAGTGCAGGTCAAACTCAGTTGATGTCTTTTTATATAAACTATACTATAAAGCCTCAGGCAGTTTCAAAGTGTTTGTATTGAGCTGTTGCTTCAATGTCTGCTAATGTAAATGAGTGAGGAAACCAAACTTTGTCCAACCGTGACTCTAGAACTGTTTGTGGTGAATTGATTTACTTTCCATGTAGGACCTCTCACCTTTGCAAAATGAAGACCAAAAAATCCCTTATTCATCTGTAATGGCAGGTGTTAGAGTGGTTTGTGTTGGAAAGGATGTTGAAGATCATCTACTTCAACTCCTTGCCATGGGCAGGGACACCTTCCACTAGGTAAGGCTGCTCAAAGCCCTGTCCAGCCTGTTCTTGAGGGATGGGGTGTCCGCAACTTCTCAGGGCAACCTGTTCCAGTATCTCACCACCCTCACAGTAAAGAATTTCTTATGTCTAATCTAAACCTGCCCTCTTCCAGTTTAAAGCCATTCCCCTTTGTCCTATCACTCCCTGCCTTTGTAGAAGTCCCTCTCCAGCTTGCTTGTAACCCCTTTAAGTACTCAGTTTTGTACTGGTGGCACTTCAGTCTCTATTTCAGCTATCAGGTAAAACTCCGAGTAGAATAAAGCCATCACAGTAGAACCTTGGGCATGTTGCCATAGTTGTGTTCTGGGCAGTTCAGGTGGGTGGCTAAGAAAGAAACCTTCAGCATTTTCTTCAGGAAGGTTAAAAAGGAAACTGCTATCTTGGTAACAGAAAATTAATTTTTAAACAGTGTAACAGAACACTAGAGGAGAAAAGATATAAATCAGAATTTAAAGTAGTCATTTGACAAAAATGTGTTTCCTCCCCAAAGATACAAAATTTGCACTGCACAGCATATGCAAATGGTTATTTAAAGCATCGGCAACTGATAAAGAAACCTGCTACATTTATACAAATTACAAAGTGAAATTCTATTTGCTCTCCTCAGCTTTGCCACTGATTTCATAAATTCAGACTTTTGCACATGCCGTTTTGTCCATTTCTCTTTTGCCAGTGGGGGTCAGTGCTGGGAATCACTGTTCTGTGGCTGGTTCCCTTTGCTGTCAGGTCACACTCCTTGTGTGAAGAGGAGCCCAGGCACAAGTTACAAGATTTTTCAAGGCAGGGTAGCATTGGGAGTGTTGGCTGAGTCCTGTGAGGTAGCACTGCATTGCAGAATATTTTGCAGACGTGCTGTGCTACAGCCCTCAGCGCTGCTAGCAGGGAGTCGTGTTCTCTGCTGGCATAAACTAACACAGCTCTTTGCAGTCAGCACTGTGACACCAGTGTACAGCAGCAGGGAATATAAGATAATAATTTCGAAGGCTTCTTATAATCCATCAGTTTTGAGGGATACAGATGAAGGATGGAAAAATGTTATGCTTGCCTAAGTGGATCATTTACTCATAAAAAGGATGCTGTTGTTACATAATTTGGATCTGGGTATTAAATTTAACATTTCTATGGACAAATGGACAAATGAACATAGAAACGTACACTTCCCTTTATACTTCTATTGAAACAGTGTCATCCAAGATGAATATACACAAGGGTAAAGAAAAAGGACTAGGTTTACTGAATGCCCTCCTAATACCTTTATAGGAGCTGTGCAACAGGAAGGGCATTAGTGTTATTTTGGTATTATTCTGAAGGGTCATACTTAATTGAGCATGTCATTCTTAGTTGATATCACAGTACTGAATAAAATTTTGGGATGGATTTTCAAGAAAAATTGGGACTGGCCTGGCAAATAAAAAGTTACAGCTTGAATTCAGTAGAAGCATCAAACACTTCAGAAAATGTCGCCTATCAATCTGTCCGATCCCTGTGAAGTACAGATTCTGTATTGTAGCTTGGGCTGTTGTATAAGTGCCCTCTCAGCTCCTTGTATTTTCCCTTTTCCTTCTCTTAGCATCATGGTGTCTGCCTTCTCATTTTCTCTTACTTTGAAAATAATTCTTTTTATTTCCTGTCTGTGAAATAACATGGGTTGTCTTCCTTGGCCAGCTGTTTTACTCTGCTCCAAACTTCGTCTCTCCCTTGTTTGCTCTCAGTACTTCTTTCTCTATTTGTATCTGTTTGAACTTCCCAAGGTTTTGAAGTGCTGTTTTCAATAGGTGTGACTGTTGGACTTACCTACTGTGGTGCAGCACCTCATTTGTCATAACCAATGGAATCAATGCGTGTGAAGTGATACTCATCTGTTTTTGTTCCCTTCAATACTCACACAATTTCCACTGTCCTTTCCTTTACCATCTATACTACATCTACTCATTCTTGGTGATGTGTAGAACATCATTATTCTGGTTTTCTTCCATTGTTAATTTGTATAAAAGAAAGTTTTGTTGAAACGTGCAGTTTTGTTTGTGTGGGTAAGTGGGGGGCATTGACAGAGCCTTGCACTTGGCTTCAGTATGTCCAGAAACAAGAAACATAGCATGGACAGTCACCTTCTCGTGGGCTCAGACCTCTTTGCTTTTTGTTCCTTGTGGTCATTTTATGTTGGAAATTCAGATCTGCTCCTACACAGTGATGGGTCTCTAGCCTGTACCCTGCTAAGTGTGGGGTTTTTTTGTAATTTTGTTTTACTGTTTGTTTTCTCCCTTTATAGTATGATGCTGAGAGTTCTTACAGGTTGCACTTTCTGCAGTTATTCAACTTACTGACTGCAAAATGCAGTCATTGAAATACAGAAAACTTTACCATCTACATTATGTAAAACACCCATATAACATTTGCTTTATGTTCATTAAAGTGCTTGGAATGGAGATGTTGATTGGTGTAGAACTGCAAAATAAAACACTCTTTAGTGGTGTTTGCCTTGCCAAAATTGGAGACAACCAACAAAATTCTGCTTCAAAGTTTGTATTGTTACTTCATCATTACTTGGTAATAGTTACTCTAAACAGAGGGAAGCAAGCCTGCGAATGTAAAATAAAACAAGTTTCTAAGAGATAATTTAGAGAGTTCAGGGTGCTCCTGTATGCTTTTAATAAAAATCTGTGGTTTAGTATTTGTCATGTTTATTAGTTCATTCTGTCAGACTACACTCGTACTAATTTAATTATAATACAGCTTCCTTTGAAAAACATATTAGGTGTTAAACAAGTGTCCCAGCAATAGGTGTGTAGAAAGCAAAGGAAATCAGTAGTTCAATTTGTAAAATAAGGTCTTGTTATTTTTCTGGTAAAGAAAATAATACATATGACCACTTCAGTATCTTGAGTAAATGGTAATTTATTTGTGGAGGATACCTTTACAAAAAGTAATTGCTCCAATAAACACTAATGAGTGGTGTGTTTATCTTAAAAGTTGCATGAACAGTTCCTGAGGGTGCTACGGCCAGACTAAGGTCTAAGGGTTAATCTAAAACACAATGCTTTAAGTCCTGGTTCTTGGTGGAGGAGTTCTTCAGTATTTATTTAACATTCTTTCAGGGTTTCCATCCTATTTCTTTGGCATTTTATTGCTTGCTGATACAAATTATCCATGGTTCACTAATCAAATGAAAGATTGGGTGAAACATTCAGGCTTTGAGCAATATATCTTTAGGGAATGGCCATACTAGACCTACAAACCTTAAGTCTCAATTTTTAAGCTTACAGTTTTATTTAAACACTTTAAAATGGCATCATTCAGTTTTAGGGAATTATTGTCTTTTGCTATAACACAAAAAGCAATCAAATTATTTAATTTCCAGAATTAGACTTCATATTATGCACATCATTTTCACAGCTAATCTAAGTGATTCAATTGTAATATCTGCCTGTCACTACATAAAGGAAAAGATAAAAACTTTCCAGGTGTTGCTTTATCTAAACACAAGTTATTCAGTTGAAACTGCTGCTCCTTCCACTAGGGTTTGTGTATGTGTTTGTAGTGGAAAAAGGAGGTGGCATGTAAAATCTAAAACACTTGGCCCAATATGTTGGTTTTACTTGGGGTATTTGGTGGGGATGCAGAGGGATAAATGTGTTCCTAAGCTACCCCCTAGTTCAGTCTCCAGACACTTACTTGTCCTTACCCTGCAAAAGGTCCAGTTCTGAAAATTCTTGACCACACGAGTTTATAGAAGTGATTCATTGAAGTTTGTCCTTAGATATACTGCTACCACTTCTTAGACTCAATGGTTCCTGGAAGAGGAAGATAACAGTGCAGGTAGAGCAGTGGTTTTTACTTCCCTTTCCTTCATGATATGTAATCACAGGTCACCTTTTCACGTGGTTCCTTCCTTGTTCATGAGTCCTTTAGAGGCCTTGTTTATGAGCTGATCTTGGGACAGACTTCAGAGTCATTCCATGAGAAGTGGACAAGTGTCCATCCACATGTACTGAGCAAAAATATTCCGTCACCTGTTGTGCCCAGGGCAGTTTGGAGTTTGGACATGTAAAATTGTGAAATTTGGGAAGTACAAAGGTCTGCAGAAATTTGAGGGTGCTGTTAGAAAGTCAGGCCTCTGGTATCTTTTTGAATCATCCAGTAAAAAGAAGTCTGTGATTTAGCAGACTTTTTAATGGAAGGCTAACTTTTATAAATTGCCAGCCTGAAGTCTGCTCACGTAACTGCTATGATTTTTTTTTATTTTCTGCATAAGAATTTCCCTTGCATGCACAGCAGAAAAACAAACAAACACGTTTTCTGTTATTTCCCTGAAAACCAAAGTCCTCTTTCCTAGCAAGATTAACTTGTCGACTAATCTTAGAGCAAACACTTTATTTTAATCTATCATTGTTTTCTGCCTGTAGTTTTAGCAGAGGTCAGAAAAAGAGATTCATTAAAGTGATGGCGCATTTGTTTTTCTGAAAGCACATCAGAAAATGAATGCTTTGCCAAAGAAAATAAAGAAATACAGTATTTCTTTTAATACACCAGTTAAATAAAGTCTTAAAATCCTGTCTTGGCCCAGGTGGGGTGTTTGCAGTATAAGGTACAAGTCGTATAATTTCTACTATCTGAAAACTGCTTAAATGAGCTCTCCTTCAACCATGGCATATATTCCACACCTGAGGTGAAGTCACTCTGGTCCCTTCTTTGATGTAGAGCCACTGGAGTGCTGACTGCCAGTGTGTTTGTGCAAGTCTGTTTGCTTATACAAAGAATCCATTTAAGCTTCTCCACCCAAGAAATTCATGTTGATTTTGGATAATCCCTGGGCAATTTTATTCTGTAAAATAAATAAATAAATCTTTCAAACTTGTGACGCAGCCCAGCTCTTGCACATTTTGGACTATTAGAAGTGTAGCATTTGTGTTGGGGAAGCATGAAGTGACACAAGGCGTGGACAATTTTATATTTGTCCAGATGTCAAATAGGATGCATATTTCAGTACAGGGTGACGTGATGCTGGAGCTTCACCTGAGAAGCATGGGGTCAGTCCATGATGAGAGTTTTGCATGGGGATTACCAGACCCCACACTGCATGCTCATTCCCCAGTGTGGCTTCTCTAGGAATAGTGCCAAGGTGATTGGATTTGGCAATAAACCAGTATTTCAGAAGAAAAGGAAAAGTTGTATTAAACAGCTGAAACAATTCTCCGGGGTCAGCCTTGGCTGTCGGGACTCGCTTGCAGCCTCAGAGAGGTTCTCTGTGTATGTAACACAGGCCAGTAGCCAAGGGAATCAGAGCATCCTTGTTCTGAGTGTGTGAGCAGGGCTGTGCTGAGGGTGATTTGGCCCACAGTAGAACGAGTGTCCATGATCATCATCAATCACAACTGACCCATCCAATTAAAAATCGCTTCTGCAGGCTCTGCTCTCCCTGCCTTCCTTAAGGGAACACTGGTGCACAGGCTTGAGTTGAGTGTGCTTGAGTCCTAAACTTGAGTCTGGCCCAATGCAAGGAAGAAAAAGCCATTTTCACTTTATTCTCAATCCCCATCTATGTCCTTCTTGAGGGTTCTTGCTTTGGCAGCACAGCTGATTCTGAACAGGCACATCTCTGCTGAAGTCAGTAATAGCTATGGATATGCTGGCCAGAATGTCTACGCTGCTATTTATTAGGTAAATAAACATTAAATTAGGTATGTAATGTCTTAAATAATTAACTGTGTCTGACATAATTATCTAAACTTGGAAAATATTGAGATGGGCCTAGACTGTCTCTGCTGTGCTCTTTATTAATTTCATGACAGCAGTCTCCAGCAACTCTTTCAGCAGATGCTGAATTCACGTAGGGAAAAGCCATTAACCTCATGAGACTGAATAATGCAAATAAAAATTTGTCTTGTTTCCTGCTTGGTTTCTGGGATCTTGTGAACCATGAAAAGTTGTCTAGAAGATTTATACACCTACTTTGCCTCCTTTTCCTTTGCTCTAACTGGAAAATAAGCTGAAAACATGTATTTCAAGAACTGAAATGAAATGTAAAACATTAAAAGATGTGCTGATAAACTACTGAGATGTCAGTGCCTGAGTGAAACAGTATGGAAATGACAGCAAATGTTTACAAGGGACAATTGACCTGCTCAACCCAACACGCAGTAATACATATATACTCAATATAACTTACTCTTTCACTTGTTGCTGTATCCAATGGGCCATCATGTTTCTAGTAGGCTGGCATTTATTGTGTTATATATACCTGTAATTAGACTTGGGATGTAGACAAACTATTCCCGCATGAGGCTGAGCTGCTGTGTAATTAAATGTAGGAAAGGCAGCTTTTGCTAAAAATAGAAACTTAAGTTTAAAAACAATGTGTTGGACTCGGGCGTTTATTTAGGGTTTCATAAAATAGAACAAACTCTTTGTTTTCTGTTACTTGTAGAAAGCCTTGTAAACAAAATATCACTTCTCATCCAATTTTGCATTTCTTGGTTGTGTTTTGGTAAACCCATTTTCATTTTGAGTAAATTACTCTGAATTATGCTGGGATATGATCATCAATAGTTTTAGCAGAAATACTAGTTTAACTGAAGAACAACTTTGTTGGGACTTTGGTGGTAATAATTTAAACTCAGAAAAGAGCCATCGTGAGCAATTATTTTGCTTCTAAAGGTTATGTTTCATACAGATGATCAAAAAGATTATGTAGTGCCAGCCCTTTTGGGCTACCAAATAGTACTGTCACTATCAACCTCCCAATAACTTCAGTACAGCAGTGTTAGTAATTTTTGGTATTTGAGGTTACGGTCCAGGTGCCACCAAATTTACTGTGTACAAATTAAAGCACTGACAGTCATAGGCACAGGCAGTTAACTCATAGTTAACCTCTTTCCTCAAGCAAGTGCAGAACAATCTGAAATAGGACTATGATTCTGACTTACAGCAGTTTTTCAATGCATTTCAGTGTTTTTAATGTATTTACGGTGTCTTTGCCTGATGGATACTTTCTTCCACCTCTATTTTTCACACAGGGAGCTGTTCCGGAGCACATCAAAAGACATCAAGTGGGAAGTTAAACACCTTGGTGGGCCAGTTAGGGCTGTGTGTGCACTCTCTGTTAGCTGCTCCTGAGTTGTTAGAGGTGGGTGGCTTTTGCCAGGGACCTAGGAGCCATGTGTAGGACCATGGCTCAGTAATGAGCTGGTCCCCATTGTGTGTCTGAACCGTGCTGCCAGGAGATTTAGCTTACGTCAGACTAAAACTGCATTGCAAGTTGACCTGTAAGGAGCATAAAATATCAGAGGTTTAATCTGGAGTATGAAATTGAAACCTGAGGTAATAGCATGAGTTAAGAGATTAAGTGATACTCCATCTCATCTAGGTAAGACAGAGGCATGCATTCCTTCATGCTTTCTGTCTCTTTTCTTTTATTCTTTTTTTTAGTATTTCTTCTTACAGTCATGTCAATAGAATAGTCCAGCATAAACTGGAGTGGTGTATCCTTAACATAGTGTTTAGCTTAGTGGGTAAAGAGCACTTTTCTAGCAGATGAAAGAGCTGTGAACCCCCTTAGACTCAGGAACTTCAGATAGATGCCACTCTTGTAATAAGCAAGAGTTAAAGATACTGAATTGCTGTATATTCTTACAGACACCAGTTCAGTTTGTCTTGTTGACTGGCCAGGAAGCAAGGAGCCAAGTCCTCATCATGAGGGATTGCCCAAGCTCCCTTAGAAGGTCCCTGGCAAAACAGGAATTAACAGTACAGTAATCTAGAACCATGAAGCTCTAACTTGATTTTCCTCTTTTCAGCTGAATTGACAATGATGAGAACCTGCATTAACAGGGATATTTTATGTAGGTGCTGGTATTTTGTGTTGACACATAGGCATTTCCTATTTTTCCTCATTCCATGGGACATTTTTGTGCATCTTTAAGACAGGAGATTTTGAGTACCCGAAGGTTGTTAGTGCATGATGACATATATGGTAGCTTGTCTTCTGCAAGGAGGGACCCATTCCTGGGCAGTATTGCTCTTGTAGGTCCTGATCTTTCAATGTAAATTTGGATTGGTTTAAGCTTGATCTAATGCCCTGAGTTTGGTCTTGTTCCGAATGAAGGAGATCAAAATAGTGGATGATGTGCTATGGAATCTCCATGTGTTTACGTATCTTTTGCTGGCTCCCAAGCTGCACATAAGGCTTTACGTCCTGTGCATGTGATTTATCAGTCTGTATTTTCCAGTGGTGGTAACTGAAAATTAAATTTTTAAGTCTGGTGGGGGGTTTTTTTGTGTTTGGTTTGTTTGGGGATTTTACAATTAATGTATGTGTTTATTTCAGTGTTTTACAAAGAAGTGTGGGGGAAAAAAAGACATACCTGGAATTTCTTTCACTGAACCAAAGGACTTCTTTTCTTTTGTGTTTCAGACACAGATATTAAGGAGCTAGAGGATGTTTTTGGACTTAACGGACAAGTAGAGCATAAACTGAACTTCCTCAAAAAGAATGTATCAAAAGATATAAAGCTGGTACTGATTGCGCATTCTATTGGTTGCTACATCACCCTGGAGATGATGAAACGAGCATCAGAGCTTCAGGTACATGAACCTTCTTGAATGGGCGTTACTTTATTAGCAAAGCAGTGCACGTGCTTAGCCTATGGGTAATGCCATGTATTTCCTGTGGAAACTCTATTCCACTATGCACAAACAAACAAACAAAAAAAAAGGCTGATCCTAGTAACATAGAATAAAGCAAATTGGTGTAAATCTGAGTCTGAATTTGGATCTTTAATGCCCTTGGAATATAAATAATTAATAATGGTGGGAAATATATTTATGACTTCCTTGTTCTCATCTTTAAATAATTTATAATCAGATCACTAGATATTTGGCAATTGCATTATGTATTACACCAAAAATTAAGACTGGTTGTGATTTTTACAGTGATTTCTTATCTTGAGGTGAACAGGTTGCTGGTTAGACATGGAAAAATGTATGGGAATGAATAGTAATATAAATTGTGGGGAATAGTACTATGAAAGACATTGATTTTAAAATTTAATACAAATATCACTGCTTCTGCAACTCGGTCTTGTTTGTGTAACTTAATGAGAGTGAGAGCTGTTACTGCACGTTCTGTATTTCTGAACATTTTACTTTGTCACTGTGAAGCAGTACGAAGGCTGAAGCAGGATCATGGCCTTGCCCTCTGGAAATAGCAAACTATGCTCAGTAATAACTCACTCTACTAGTGGCTGATAAATGGAGAATAGGAATTTTTATTCTTAAACATTCACTCTTAATAAATCATTGCCTCTTCCTTTACTTTATAAAATCTTCAGTGGAAGGAAGTGCCATGTTAGTGGTGACATGAAGTCTGGGGTTAATATATGCGTGTGGTTAATATATGTAATGTATGTGGTTAATATATGCATATCCACTTCTTCATAACCATCTCCACTGCACACCTAACTTTTTCTTCCTTTACAGGAAAAATGAACTAAAAATGTGAAACATGAGGATAACCTGATATATTTCTACAGGCATATTTCACTTAGTGATTATAAACAAGAGCATTTTTTGAGAGAAATCTTAGATATTTTCAGGAAGGAGCATTCTAGAAAATACCATGTGCATTAATTTGTCCAAAAGTGACAACATCTGTTGGGTCAAAATCTGTAGTCTTTATTGCTCAAATTATTTTATCTGGTTTCAATTAAACTGTAAGTTTTTGAGTAACATTTTTACACCTGGCTCACCGGATGCTGGCAGCTTTCTATTCATCAGTGTTTTGAAACACAGGGATCTTTGGGACACTCTTAGACCTCATGGTGCACTGTGTGCATAAAGTTAATATAGGACAAGCTACATTTAAGATGCATTCAACAATAGAAAATATTTGTGTAAGCCAGGGTATTGTGCAACCTTTGTCCCTTTGCCAAAAATAAGTTAACTCTTAGCTTTTATAACATATGAAGTGTGATAATAAGAAACTTGTGTTTCCATCTCTCCCTTTATTTTTACTGGAATATTTGATTCCCACAAGATTTTGAGCACATATGTGTATTTTAGTAGCTAGATCATTTGATTTTATTTTTATGTAGTTCTTGGTGATATTTTTTCATTATATGAATTTTGGGTTTGGTCTTAAAATTCTCTGCTATAAGGGCCTTTCATTGTTTACAGTTTATTCTGAGCTAGAGGTTAATTTGTTGTATTTATTGTTCAAATAATCCAGTAAACATTTATATTTGGAATGTCTGTTTAGCAAATTTGATTTTTAGAATCACAGAGTCATAGAATTTTTAAGTTTGGGAAAGATCTCTAAGGTCATTGAATCCAATTGTTAGCACAGCACTGCTGTGTTCAGCACTAAACCATGTCCCCACAGTGCCATAGCCACATGTTTCTTGAACACTTCCAGGGATGGTGATTCAACCACTTCTCTGTGCAGTCTGTTCCAGTGCTTGACCCTGATTCACTGAAGAAATTTCTGTTTCACAATTTAAAGCTCTTCCGTAGTTCAGCCAAATACAGACTAGATTGTCCCTGCCTTAGCATGCCTGAAAAGGAGAAAGTACATCCCCTTCTCTCTCCTTCTTGGTTCCTCTTCAGCTGTCAGTTTTCTCAGAATCACAGAATCATCAAGGTTGAAAGAGATCTTAAAGATCATCAAGTCCAGTCATCAATGCAGGACCACCATATTCACCTCTAAACCATATCCCCAGGTGCCTCATCCAGATGCCTTTTTAACACTTCCTAGACAGGGACTCCACCACCTCTCAGGGCAACTTACTCCAATGCCTGACCACTCATTCAGTGAAAAAAATATTTCTAGTAACTAATCTGAATCTCCCTTGGTGCAATTTAAGGCCATTTCCTCTTATGTTTTCACTTGAGACAGGGCAGAAGAGACTGACTCCCACCTCAGTGCAGCCTCCTTTCAGTTGTAGAGTTCCCCACTGAGTTTGCTATTCTCCAGACTAGAAAATCCCAGCTCCCTCAGCCACTTCTCATAAGACTCATTATCTAGACCCTTTACCAGCTTTTTTGCCCTTCTTTGGACCCCAATGCTGCTAGTATCTAGGGCCCCCAGGCTCTGCAAGTCAGTGGGGTACTGCATTTTTTCCTTAAACTTGTGTGAAATAATGCTTTCCTATTTCATTAAGAGAAAAGAAACAGGAATTGCCAGTTTCTTCCAGCATGAATTCAGTTTTGGAGCCCATCCCTATTTTCCCATTGACTCCCATTACACAAACTTACTCTTAGGTTGATGCCTTTAACCAAGTCTGATTAGTTGAGAAGGGCAGACACGTTACTTCCATGCTTGTAACTAAGTGGGGCTACAGCACAGGTTTGAGCACTGGGACAGTGATGTTTGAAACTTCTCTTTAAGTGACTTTTTGGCCCAAAGCAGCTAGCAGCTCCTAGCAACAACCTTACATGGTTCTGGGCTTGGCAGAGGCCCAGCACCATTCCCAGGAATTAGTTTGGATGCTGACATACTGTTCGGAGGCAGGAGGAGATTCCTCCATGTGGACACAGACCATCCCATGCCCTCCTGTTCAGTGACAGAGCCGCAGAAGAATTCCTGGCTGGTCTGTTTTCTGGCTCATGAGTAACCACAAACACTTTCCTGTTGTCCTGGTGGGCTTCAAGTCTTAACAACATTCATCTCTTCGTGGGAAGTAGAGCATCCAGATTTTGCCAGACAGCTAAAAAATTTTGGCACTGGGAAGGAAGAAAGTCAGCCTCACTTTGTGAAGATGGAAAACTGCAATAATGTACAGCTTCCTTGATACTTGCTCTTAACCTCGTAATCTTCTTCGCTCTTTATTCAGACAGCAGAACTGAAAAATGAGGCTGAGTGACAAAATTATTTTCTTAGTTGTTGGAACATGCATCTAACTCATAAATATGCTACATCCTCCAGGCATTCTCTTCTAAAATGCAAATCCTTACTTGGAGGATTTCCTTGTGCTTTACTGGCGACACTACTGAGTGTTTCCTAAAACACTATTTATCAGTAATTTAATCAAAGATTGACAAGTTTCCTTGCTAATGAAATTCAGTCTCTTACAGCATTAGTCTTTCATTTGCAGTGATGCTTTTGAAATGCCAACACCTTTGTGGTAGTAAATCAACTCTTGTTAATGAGTACAATGTAAGTATTGCTCTTCCTGTAAAACTCACTGATGAGGAGGAGTTTAAAGCCTCTGAATACGTATCAGTTTAAGCAAATTAAATTTCTATGATATGTAAATCAAACCCATGCTTTGCTACTACGTCTCAGTGGTGTGAAGGAATATTGGGTATTACTAGAACTTCTTGATTTCATAAAAGACAGCTAAAAACACAGAACTTGGAATAGTTGTGCGTATAACAAATTCCTAGCTTGGAAACATGATACATCATTTTTGTGCACATACTGATTATTTAATTTTAATTGTTGAACACTTGACTGTGGATTTGGAAAGCACTTTCATAATGTTAGGAAAGAGAAAACTACCATGTTTTTAAATATGGGTATTTCTACAAGAAAACAAAGTTCTTTATAGTGGAATTACTGGAAATCCACAGGATCTGAGATTGTGAGATTAAAAGAGGGAGGTTTTTTTAACAGTACAGAAACTAATAAGCATGTCTGACCTTTGAGATAATAGGGAATCAGCAGGATTAAAGGAAGAGGGAAGGAATGTATGAAAGCAGTGACATTTGTTCAGGTTTTTTTTTGCTGAGATTAGAACCTAAATATGTAATCCAACACTCTGGTGTCACCATTACAGAAAACATCTTCTGAAAGGATGGTAATGTAGCAGGTTCTGGCTATAAGTTCTAGTGCTTTTCAGAAAGAGAGAGAAGATGAAAATATTATCACACCTGAGATAAAAAGGAATATAAATTTTTATTCTATTTTTGAAATTTTCATATGATATAATAGCATCTAATTCCAATGTTGATTACCTAAATTAGATGTCATGGTACTTAAAACAAAGTTTACATAGCTGTTGTCTAGGTAAATTAACTTCTGATGGTCTCACTGTCCATTACAAAATATGCTTAGCAAAGCATATTTTTAACCACCTTGAATGCTCTCTTTCAAAAGTAAGCTTATCTCAGATATTTTCAAGAGTACAGTGAGACTGCATAAAATAGAGAAATATTATAGAAATACATATTGAGAGAGAAAGAGGGGAGTAATAAATACATGATTTTCTTGTTGGTTTAAGGCTTAAATGAAAAAGAGCAAAAAATCACCCTAAAAATTAAAATGAATAAAAGACTTACAGTAACACAAACTCAGTGACAATATCTGTAAAATTATTATGCAGGAAAAAAACCAGATGGCTATGCTTAGCAGACCTCACAAGGGAATTTGTGCACATTTCAGATAAATGTGTATCTTCTGAGGAGAGCTATGAATTTCTAGGCCATGACATAAAAATAAACGGAGTCTGGTGTAGTTTTCTTCTTCAGTCCATCCATCCATACAAATGAAATACATATTAAAAGAACAAGCAAATGGCATTGGGCTCATATACACCCACCTTCATCCCACTTTTAAGTGTTGAGGGAGCAAGAAAAGACATGCTCTGACACAATTTTGCACAGATTTAAACATGAATAAAAGTTCAGCTGCCTTCAGTGAGAGGAGTGTGTTAATTTAACTTTATGAATGTTCTAAGTTGGTCTCTGAGTTGGATTATTTCTATTAGAGAGAGAGAGAGAGATTTGGCAGTTCTATCAGTTTTTGATACATCAAGTCTTTGTAAGCATATACAAGGAAGTCCAGGTGGTCTGAGACAGCAATTGGAGTAAAACGTGCTTAAGTTGACAGCTTATATATTACAGAGTCTGCAAAATCCACCTTGCAACTCTGGATGATGCTTCAGGCAGTATCAGTAGTTCTGGTGGAATGGGCAGTAAAGCAGCAATAGGAATGTGGGGCTTATGCAAATGTTCTGCAGCTCACTCACCTGAAAAAAGAGGGAAGTAGTGCAAATGATTTATTAAATCTAACCAAATAAAATGGGTAAGATACTGTATCTTTGAAGCATCAAAGAAGTTTCTACAAAGATTTGTAGAAAGATTTCCTTTTTTTCCCTAAGAAAGAAAATATGAAATAACCTTCACATGGAAATCTAAGGCAAATGTAAAATATCCTCTCTTTCAGATGGGAGGCTGCAAAGTAAAGAGATGGGTTCACGGCAAACAAAGGTTTTTTAGGGAGATACTGACTTCTGACTGAGACATTCATTAAAGGCTTGGATTTAAAATTTCAACAAACCTTGAGAACACCATCAGCGAAAGGCCGATAACTGCGGAATGGGGTTGAGAGTGTCAGCTGATCCAAGAGACTGCTAGCAACCATGATTTTCACTGGCTTGGTGACAGACCCTAACTCTGAAGGGACCAAGTTATAGTCTCTTCTACCTTTCCCCTTCAAAAAAAAGCTGTAAAAATGGGAACTGTAAAAAAATGGAGCAGACAACAGGCAGACAGGCTCTTTTGTATAACCCTCAATGGACACTGCCTTTGTCAGTAGGAACAGGCACTGTCCGTTGCCATGTGCTGTGTAGGTCCGCCAGAAATTACTTCACAGGCAAACAGCCCCACTTTGTAATATACAGAACAAAAGAATGTGAAGTGTCTCAAGGATACAAAAAAATAAATTTAGGAAACTTAAAATGAAATTAGATAAACCCTGTTGAAGGTGATACAACTTCAGATGTGACATGCCTGAGGGAAGTTAAATTTTGAACAGTTTGCCATGTGTATCCATAATACATACACTGAGACAAACTTCCTATTTTTGTCAAAGAAAGAAAAGAAACCATGAATATTTGAGGCCTGGGAGAGAACTTACGTCCCAAATTCTTGTCAGGGTATCAGAAGAAGGGAAAAAGAGAGAGAAGGGAATTAGGAATTCTCTCAGTCAGCTCGTTTTTCCATCCTTGCTTCGGTCTTTCCAGATGTGGTTTTTGAAGTGGGCGAAGCAGGTAGGTATCACCTGCTCAGTCCTAGATCTTTATGGGAAATAATGGATTACATATAGTTCAGTACTCTTCTGAGTCAAGAATATTTGCAGTCCAAAAGTGTTGAAGATGAGATGAGATTGGTAAATGGTAGAGTGACAATTATTGCAATTAAAAGACAGTCTTGACAAAATCAGCAACAGTGTATCTGTCAGCTTATAATTACCAGGCAGATGAATGATAGTTTCTGTTTTTAATATTTTTAGGAGTGAGGAATCAGAGTTAATAGCAATATTGTCCTAAGATTTCATTGTTTGGATCATAAGCCTGTGATCAGAAGGCCTAAGGAAAAATTTAATTCTCAAGGTTTTCTGTTAAAAATTGTATTTTGTTCATAATATTCACTGAAACTTCAGCTTCTCTCACCTTGTTTAATATAATGGTTTACTGCTCAGTTGAATATAGAAACAATATAAAAAGCGAGATTTTGATCTGTGGTGATTCAAAGAAGTAGAACTTAATAACAGTCATTTTGATTTCAAGAGACTTGATTTTTTTTATAACATTGTGTTTATTTCACTGCTAATGAAACATCTGATTTCAAGTGTATGTAGTCAAAATCCAAATGCACCTATAAAAATTATTTTTTCTAGGAAGTTAGAAGACATTAAAGTAGCCAAATGTACAAACAGAAAAGAAAGAAAAATAAACTGAAAAGTGGAATCTGTGATCATTCATCAGGAATCCAAAGTAAAGCATGAGAATGAGGAGGAAATGAAGGACTAAAAATAAAAAGATAGTTAAAATGGTAAATGGCAGAATAACAGGATTTATTAAGTACTGTGAATTTTTAAAGATTTGTTCATAAAATATTATTTTGAATCTCCAGAAATTTAGATTCATACTGTAATAACTAAGTGAAATGATTCCATAAAAATGAGGGAATTGAAAGCAAGAAGTGAATTTCAAAAACAATTAGGATTTATGGCATATGTTTTAAGGAGAGTTCAACATCCTTTCACAAGCCAGATTTCCCAATGAACATTTTATGCTGGGAGGTGAGATCTTTTGAAATTCTGCAGATGTGTGTGCATAGCTCTTGAAAATCAGAGACTCATCTCTTTAGAGAATTGGACAAAACGATTGGAATTCAGTATATGTTGCACTTAGCTTGAAATTTTTTTATGTTTTTATACTGCAGTTAATGTGCTTTTACAGAAGGCCACAGAGCAGTTCTCATGGTGTTTTAATAGTAGGTGAAGGAGAACACTACCAGTTAGGACATTAAAGAGTTGTTCGTGAAAGGAGCAGGTGAAAGGACGTTGTGGAGTTTTTGGACACAGACTTTGCAAATGTAGTTACACTTT
Organism: Corvus cornix cornix; assembly: GCF_000738735.6. Taxonomy (NCBI): domain Eukaryota; kingdom Metazoa; phylum Chordata; class Aves; order Passeriformes; family Corvidae; genus Corvus; species Corvus cornix. The sequence goes on along the minus strand of NC_047056.1, from coordinate 105,999,980 downwards.
GAGCTCGGCTTTAACTCTGGTAATCAATATCTGTTCCTAGAAGCTCTATATTAAAGTGGAATTTCACTGCCAATCCAGAGCACTCAGCAGAGAAGTTGAGCTGCTTGTCAGCTCCTGCCTCATGTTATATGTGGTACAGTTGCTCAAGCAATGAGGAAGGATTTGGTTTGGAACTTTAAAAAAGAGGTTACTGAGGATGGACAGGGTTGTAATTGCAACTCTGCGATATTGTTCATTTGTTCATTCCACATGGTTTATGGTGAAGTCAAGGGGTGCTTCTGCTGCCTTGGTTTCTACCGAAGAGTAGTTTGTCCTGTTTGAAGAGTTCACTGCAGGAGTGAAAAGAATCAAACTTTATACAAAGCAGTTATCTCTGAACTTAGATAGCACATTCGCTACATGGAGGGCATTTCTAATACCCTGTTGAATTAAGTTCAGGCAAATACTGGAGAATTTTTTTCCGTATATTTTTAGTATTTCTTTGATTGCTGATTATTTTAGGGGAGTTTTTGCCAATGCCACCACTGATCTTTTCAGATACCTGAGGATGTATTCAGTGACTATAAGCCTATGTTTAGGGAACTAAATCAAGCCCTCGATTTCTTCTTAGGAATCCCCCTCTGTACTCATATGACTGAGGTTATCTTCAAAATTAAATGTAATGGAAGTCCACTTTCTTTTCTATTTGTTTCCATGGGTAAGTATTTGAAATACTTGATTTCTGCTGTTTGGATGCAATTCTATTTCACTCTGGCATTTTGTAAAAAAAAAACTTACTGGAGTTTGCTCTTTCTTGTGGAATTCAGTGTTAAGTATACATTTAAGTGGAAGTCCAGAAGGGACAATGTATTTAATAAACTTATTACCTTTGGAGTCCTGTAAGGAAGTGCAATTGATGTTAATGAAAATATGCTTTTAATAACTTTGTTACAACATTTCTAGTCACTGGAAAATTTTTAAGAACATTCCTCTCCATTTCAAATTCCAAAACAAAGCATAGTTTTTTATAAGGAGCAGAATTCACTGAGTCCTAATTGTTCTTGAAAACATTGAATTTCTGCTCCTCTATTTTAAACAGTAGTATGACTACTGCTAGTGTATTTTACTGAGATGGAAGGTACAAAGCCCAGGTCTCAATAAATATGATTTAAATTGTGACCTTTAATGGCAGCTGGCAGGTTCAGACTGGCACTGGCAATTGAAAGATATTCTACAAATTCTTGTTCTCAGTTGCACTAAAACCCTTACTTACCTGATGACTAGTTTTATTTGTGTGATAAATTAGATATGATAATTTTGCTCTTTTAGCAGATTCCTGCATATATTCGATTTATTACAATAATTAAGGCTAGCAGTAGTCTGTAGTATTGCAAAGGAATTTTCTGTTTTTCCCTTACTATTTAAAATGCTTACGGTTCTGGAAAGATGAAAGCAAGGATGGAAAAACGAGCTGACTGAGAGAATTCCTAATTCCCTTCTCTCTCTTTTTCCCTTCTTCTGATACCCTGACAAGAATTTGGGACGTAAGTTCTCTCCCAGACCTCAAATATTCATGGTTTCTTTTCTCTCTTTGACAAAAATACGTAAGTCCTGCTCAGTGTATACTTCCTGACTCACTCATCCTGTTCTTCACTGGTATCACAAGGCAGAACCTTACTGTTCTTCTTTCTCCAGGGTACATCATTAAGCCACTTTAATTGATTAAAATGGTAGGGGACTGAACTCCTTCCAGTATTCAATGCCAGCTTAGCTTGTCTGACTCCTAACCCTTTGAGCCGAGAAGAGCTATGGGTCTGGGTTGACTGGATGCCTTTTTGAGGGCTGACTTCAGTGAGTGGTGAAATAAACCCCTTCCAAATATCTTAAGTGGAGCACTTAAAAATAGAAGTCCAGGGATCTCAAGGCACTGATGGAAAATCATGGCCTTTCCTTTTCATCAGCAGAATGAGATTATAACTGTAAAGCTGGTTTCTCATTTACCTTGTTCAGCCCGATTTCCTTGAACTGAATGGATTGTCATTGAGATTTATTGGTAGGTATGGCTGTACATTGATGCCTGTGAAAGCAGTTGGTTCAAGACAACATAAAATCTGATTCTTAATGCTTTCTTTTGATTGAGCCACCTCTCCACTTGAAGTGCATGTTGCTGGTTCATCCTAAGTGTTAAGTGTCCCAGAGCATGTGTACAAAGTCACATTTGCCAGTCCCTGTGCCATAAGGGTACCTGCAGACGCAACATGGTGATCTCATGGGAGTGCTACACTGCAAAAACCCACCCTGTACTTCCAAAATGAAAACGGAAAGAATTTCTGCTGGAAAGTGGCAGCTGCGCTCTGACATTCATGTAATGGGAGCAACTGAAAGCTTTATGGTGTGTAACTGTGACACTGCATTCCAACATAAGCTTCTCCCTGCCCTTCTTCCAACCAATAAACTATTCTTCCTCTCTTTTCACTCTCACCCCTCCTAATCTTCTTCTGTTTATATGCTTTAATCGTAATAGCAACAAATCCATCCCTGCTGGTATTATCGCAGCGTTGCAAATTTTGGCCGTCTCCTTTGGCACTTCCCTTGTAGATGGAATGACATTGCCCACTTTGATGGGGCTTAATTCTCTATGTAAAATACTGCCCTGTCAATGAATATTTTCTCTATTAAACTATTTTCAGTCCAACAATAAGATACAGATTTTTTGGGAGAACAGTTTTCTCATTATTACCTTAACCCATAAAAAGCCTTTTTTTTTTTTTTTTTTTATTCAAACATTTTGGGCAAGTTTTCAGTTACCCAAATATTTGTAGTACAGAGTAATTTGCATTTCAGCCCTGTGAGACTTGTAAATGTAATGAACAGTCTGTGTGTTTAGTATTTTTTATATTTTCTAATAATTTGCAAATAGTTCAGTATGTAGAGCTGACCTGTTGAAAAATAGTTTCAGTGTCTGTAGAGAACACTTCTGAGACTTTTGTGTATTTAGCAGAATTCTGGGCTTCAGCTGGAAAAATTCTAAGAGTACTTGTTACTGGAAAATATTTCAAGTAATGTGAAACAACAGATAATTTTTTCCTGTGCCGTGACCCACTTGTAAGGTGAGGTATGGAAGGTCCCTCTCCTATTGCTATTAAACAGGGTTCAGCACTGGAAGTCAAGTATACAGAACATACTGACACCTGCTGAAAGGTGTGTTTGAAAGCGTATTGATTTCGAAGGGAATTGTCAAAGGTCCCAATTTACTTGTCAATCCAAGAGATTAATCTCTAACTACCATGATCAGTGTTTTATGGCAGCCATGGTTTTCATCTGTCTATCCAAGAATAGATAAGAGAGTCTTGGTTTCTAGAGCTGGGAATCTTGTGTCTTTGGTGAGATCTATATTGAGTTGTAGGCTGTCACATTTAATATCTGGAAAATAATCCTTTAATTAGAATTTATTCATCGGGCAGAATTAAGGCATATTAAGTTCATGAAAAGTTTGCCACTAGGTTCAAAAGGAGCAAGATCACACAGCCAGCTGTACTGTAGGTGCAATCACAGAGGACCAGAAGTACTCAAAGGGACATTGGGCACAGTCTCATTAGGGCTCTTCCTTTTTGGTTACTGTGCTTGTGATCACTGTTGACAAAGGTGATTTCTTACTCTCAGCAGCTGGAGCTGGGTACTAACGAGATTTCCATGCCTCTCACTGGCTTATCCTCAGTTATCTTTGTCCCATTTCAGTTCTTTTGTAATTAAACTCTTCAGAGCAAGTTCTAGTATTCTCGTAATAATACAGCACAAAGTTAATACCATAGAAGCCTGATTGTGATTCATGTTTTAACAGGACTTTTCATATGGAGGGTCCAATGAATTTGGATGCAGGACTCCAGTGTATAAGGCTTAGAACCAAATTTATGCTAAGTCAGTGGAAAGTGGCCTAAAAGTAGACATAAATTTAGTCACACCTCACCTTGGTGCAAATGACACTCATACCTAAGGATGTAATCATTGTACCCAGCGCTGTATTCGTCGTTACACTGGAGATCACAGCTTGAAATACAAATACATTAACAAAAATGCTGGTCCTTGAATTTTGTTTCCATCCAAGTGGAACTGCCAGGAAGCACTGGAGGCTTGGGGTCTTATAGGTGTATTTCAAATAAAATTGGATAATGTATGTTAAATAAAGAAGGTGCCAGGACATGGAAAAACCATGTGATCACTGTAGGGTATTTTAAACAGATGCGAATACTGCCTGCTATATATATCATCAGGTAGAAGCTGAAAGAAAATAGTAAAAAAATAAGCCAAAGTTTTAATGCATTTGAAAAAATGTGTGGTTTATATATATTTGAAAGTAGTTGGTCAAATTCAGATGTTGAAGGAGGTGTCATATGATAATATTGGATATGTTGAATGTAAGAAGCAATGAGTTAAATAACTTCTAAAAATTCAGCTTGTTGTGATCCACTGTATTACATTTGGCCACTTCAGAAGGAAGATACAAAAAAACTGATGGTCAGGAAATATGAATGAGCTTACACAAAAAGGAAGTTTTCCCTTAGATTTCCTTAACTGTTGCTTCATTTACATACATGCCATTTGCAAAGAGTGACTTTGTCTGATATTACTGAGGACAGCATTGCCATACAACTTTTACCTTCCCTTAAAAAAAAAAAAATCCAAGTATGACCTAATGTTTTGCAACAGTTGGTACCATCATAGAACAGTGTGAAGTTGTGAGGATTATGCACAGCTTCACAAGATGGGTCTCAGTGTGCCCTGTGTTTTTCATTACCCTGTATCTTCAAGGAAGTTAATGCTTTTGAAATGTTTGGAAATAACACATTTCTGAGCTTTTCAGGAAGATTTATATGTTGTTCCTCAGAGAAACCTTCCAGGAAGTATATATCTATGTACCCTGTTTCCTGAAGGACCGATACAGCTGATACTTTATGCATAGGTCCAAATAGGAATAGGCAAAACCATGGGGTATGTGGTTATTTGAATTTATGTTGCCCTGAAGCCAGCCTGTTGTAGTCTCTGAAGTTCTCTCTTCTATAATTCAGAGTGATGGAGACTTGTCTAGGTTGACCAGCTCCCTTAAGGTCAGTAATAGTGATGAAGTTTTTTAGAGGTGAGAGGGGTCTGCATGGATTGTACCTGTGATGACAGAGAAACAAAAGTGGTCTCTTCCTCAGACTGAGTTGAATATCCCACTCTATTAGAGTATGCTATAAGTAATTTTAACTATAAAGACATAAAGTTAGCTATGAAAAAAGCAGAGTACATCAGACACCAAGAGGCAGAGACATCCTTGACATCAAAGGCATATGGAAAACAGCACTTGGACAGGAAACAGCCCTTGTCGCACAGCCAGCCTGAGCCTAGGATGTGATTACTTAATGGAAAGGACTGTAAAAAAAGCTAGAGAGTACATCTGTTATGGTGACTGTAGTTTTTGCACCATGTAAATATTGTAAATGTCATACATATATATATGTTTATGAAATTATTATTATAAAGTATGTATTTCGGACCTAAGCTCCTGTTTATGGACTTTCCCACAGTTATCCAACAAACATTTTTTGTCCTGATGTGAAGTGTAGCTTCTGTGCCCTCATTTGCCTTCTTTGGAAGCAGTAAAAATTATTGACCACAGGTAGAGTGTTCCCTGTAACACTGTAAACCTTGTTTACATGCTCACAGAAAAATTCATTAAATATTTGAAATCACAAACGAATTCTCCATCAGCACTGATCTCTGTGTTTTGTTTCAGTAGCATTTTCTGTTGGTGGAAAAAAAATCCTTTCCTGAGCTTTTAAAAATATTTTAATTTAATGAGTTCCATATCAGGAAAGGGGGCCCATGAGAGTGATAGTATTGTGAGTCTGCCATCTTCTCATCCTGTGCTGTATCATCAGTTTTGGGGGTTTAGATCTTTTTCCAAAGCATCATAAAAAATGTCATTGGGTGCTGGAGGATTTCTTACAGCTTGATGTAGAGGAAATGCAGAATAGTTGTGGACTGGGTTTAATGATCAATCTTGTGCTGCAGTGTTGAAAAGTTCATCTTATTAACAGAATTCTTTGAATTAGAAGTATTTTTTCCGTGGTGTTCTCAACTTCATGGCTTTTTCTGATTTTTTTTTTTTTTTTGGAGGAGGGGTAAAAGCTTTGCGAATAATGGGTGATTGGTTTCCTCCTTCTGAAAGGGTATATTTCTTCCCTGAGCATAACCACTCTGCAAATATTCTGCCAGCTTGCTGTATAACTGAAACATAAATACATTTTTCATTTTTGAATGTGTTAAAAATTTACACAAAAGAAGGAGTAGAGGGGGAAAATCCCTCACATTTTAAGTCAATGCATTTGCTTTTCATCATTCGTTTAGTCAACATCTGTAATATGCAGTCCCAGGACAATGTATTGCATGGGAAAAGTTGAATATATAAGTAACATCATCAGGCCTTAGTTTAACTGGTTTTTTACAGCTTCCTGACTCAAAGTTCTGGTTTGGGAAGTCAAGGCTGTCTGTACGCCCATGTAAGGTGGCATTTCTCTTTCTTGCACCTTGTTCCTGCTGGTAACAGTTCTACAACTGGGACACTATACCTTGGTGCAGCATGAAAATTTGTGTCAGTACAGACTCCTGATACCTGCTTTAGCATTTTAACTTTTCATTTCTTTCCATCACATGTATTTTTGTCACTTGTTCCACCCCGAATATTATTTCACATCCTTTGCATTTATAGCCCTTATAAGTTTGTGTAGCTATGATTCTCCATCCCATTCCCTTCTTGCTCCCATTTTGCCACACTATGCATGTTTTTTTCTCTATATATAGCATCCTCCAGAAACTTTATCATCCAAGCCCCTTGTTAATTCTAGGCTGTATTTGTGGCTCCCTCTTGGTTGAAATCTTTCCACTTAGGATGTAAAGCACAGGATGCAATCTGCATTGTCTCCCAGAGGCAGAGCTTCCTCTGGCATTTGTGATGTGTTTCCTCACTGTGTGTAATGTGAAGTTGCAGAGCTTCTCTTGTTTGCTTTCTGCACCATATCATATTGCAAACTTGCATATCACCATCTCCCACGTGTCTTTACTTACCACTGTATTACTTGCCAGGATTTTTGCTACTCATTCATGCTTTAGATTATTTTTACTTGACATATTTAAAAATAGTAGTAGCTTCTGAGTTGGTTCTCCGAGCTGAATAATTGAAACACCAAATTTAACTTTGCAGAACTTCTTTATTATACCGCCTCTTTCCACTTCAGGGGTGAGGTGAAGGTGGGTGTTGTTTTGGGGGTTTTGTTGGTGGGTAGGTATTTTCTACATTGACCTAATATCATAATTACTGCATGTTTTCAGTTTTTACAAAAGTAAATAATACATTCTGGTCTTTTCACATTGCCATGTTGAGGGACACCAATATGTTTACAAAGTGTTTTCAGTGCTGGTGATCATACACTGCTGTGGATGGGCCTCTTTAGAGAACACTTGCTCAAATACTGCTTAATAGTAGCATTTGTTTCCCTCAGAATACTTGTTTAAAAGTGTGCCCTGCTGCTTCTCCCACAGATGAGGGGTCTCATTTTGATCTATATGACAAAGCTCCTAGTTAGAAGTCTTAGGTCCTTTCTAATTAGCGGGAAGCAGGTAATTCCACTAGAAAGTGATTTTAGATCACTTGGTGTTTTCTGATGATCTGTCCATGACTGACTTCAGTTGGGAGTCTGGGGGTGATGTAACTCCTAACTCAGGAACCTCAGTTAAGAACTATTGGTGAGCTTTGATAGCACTGAGCCAAAATGAACTCTGAAAAGGGCAAAGATTTATTCTCAGTTATTTTTGCACCATTTCATGGTGCAAGTTCAGCAGATACCTTTAACACCTAAGTATGTAAACACATACAGAGCTAGTGACTTGCTCTTCTTTCCTTGCGGAGCATCTGATGAATGATCTCTTGATAACAGAGGGAGGATCTGTATGTGGCTGCCAAGGATGACCCACAGTGTGTTTACAATCTCATGTAGGCAAAATCGATTATTAAATATCACTGAACAGGTCAAGGTATCTCCGACTGAGGTTAAATATGCTAAGAGTTGTATTTAAATTCTTTTTTTATATAAGACAAACCAGGGCCCACCCTGTGGCTTCTGACAGCAAGTGGCAAAATACAGCTTAGATTCCAGTCATGAAGCCTTCCTAGACCCAAATATGGTTGCTTCACAAACATCTTGTATTTAGAAGAATCCTTGATCTACACTATTTTCTAACCTGTGCCCAGATGTCCAGCTGGCTTTGGCCAAAATCCTGCCAGAGAACGTACTAAAAGATGCTGGTCCTGTAGCCTAGGCCTTACCCCTGCATTTACCACTACTGAGATTATGATGCAGACTGGAAAACATGGTTGTTGTCACATTTTAGATGATAAAAAATTTTGTATTAGTTTCACCTCTTTCCATTTACAGAAGACATACAAGGGGAAAAAAACCATGCAGGATAATCAATAATGAGTGCCTCTACTATGATAAAGCTCAGGTTAGTGCTGTACTGACAAAGAGAACTGTTTGTCATACTGCTGTTCTGGCACAGCTCAGTTCTGTGCATATATGCGTACTTTACTGTATTTATGAATTTGCTCTTTTAGTGTAAGATGTCATTAATATTCATGTAACCTGAGTGCTGGAAGGGGATCTCTAGGTATTGCTATATTTATTCAGTGAAGAATTAGAAGCATGTACCTGGGTATGTGCACGTGTGTGTGTGCATGTGTTGGACTTGGCATCTGCCCAAGGCAATGCCGAGGCCCAGTGCCTTAGAGGTAAAGGCACTGAAGCTGTCAAGCAAACTTCAATCCAAATTTTATGTGGTAAATGGATCTGTGGACTACTTGCATGCTTTTAAGCTCAGTCCTTAAAAGTGCACTTGATTTTACATACTCGTGTTTTATGTCTTTGGGTGTTTGGGTGTTTGGGTGCATATGTGTCTATATGAAAGGAAGACAGCATCCTGACCTTGTAAATCGTGTTCATCCTTAGGGTCATTGCTCTCTTTTGTTGTTCTGTTGCATTTACGCTGCTGTGCTCTCACCTACATGAAAACACTGACTGGGTCATTGTATGTTTAAAGATGGTAGTTCTGCAGAACAGTAATTTCTTCAGACACTGTGAGAGAAATTCTGCCTGTGTGAGTGTCTGTGCATCCTGCATGTGCCTTCACAGCCCTGCATGTGTTGATTCCCTTAACTCAATCCCTAGCTGGATCCTCAGTATGCCTATGGAAATTGTACCAGAAGGTCCTGTGATCAGTACTGGATCCTTCATCCAGTTTGTTCTCAAACTATGAAAATTCAAATATCCCATAGTGAAGTTGAGCTGACAAACATGAACGTGTTGGTGGCACTCAAAAAGTGTTTTTCCTAGGAAGCAAGAATTCCTTCAGCCCATCTGAGAAAATTTAAGTGTGTTCTTTAGAGTTTTACCAGCATGGTCACAGAGTTGCATACACTCTGCATTTGTTTGGAAAACAAATTCAGCTCTACAGGAAGCATATTATGTTCCTCATAAGAAAAGATTTTTCGTAGAAAATTTAAAAATCTTTCCTTCTGTCACTTAGTCTCGCAGGTTATGTGTAATAAAATTAGAAGTCTGGAAGGAAGGGAATAGAAAAAATTGAACACATCTGATGCCAAAGGAAAAATTTGGGCAGTAAGAAATAGGAATTGTAGAAAATTTAAAATGAAAGTTTGAAATCAAGCGCATGTGCCTCTACCTTGTTCTATAGCCCCTGTATGTTGGGAGGGTTCTATAGAAGATGTTAACAGAAGATTCCCTTGAGCTAAGCAGCCACTAAATGAACTATAAATTGTAACAAAAATTACAAACTTTCCTACAAAATTATTTATTTGCAACTTTTTACCATTTTGTTTTACAGAAGCAGTTTGGTTACCCAGAAAAGTAAGTTTTGGTTAGAGCAGAGAATTGAGATTTACCATACAGTCGTTTAAATTATTCCTGCTTTTACGAAGTATATTTTCATGTGGAGTCATCTAACTTCACAAATTTCAGTTTATTTGTCCATAAAAAGCATGCTATGACTTCTCTGTGGGACTTAATTCTTATAAAGCACTTTGAAATTATCAGTGATAAGACTTCCTGTTAACTGTGTTTGAGATACTTGTTTTGGTGCCTCTTTAATAAGCCCAAACATTTGTTTAGAATCACAGGAGATCCATAGGGTAAAATAGAGAAAATGCACACAGTATGTTTTGACTTCACACCAGGAGAAAAACAATGTTTTGTCACTTGTGTCTATTCTTTAGCTCTTCTGCTGTCATGAAATCCTGTGGATTTGTTGATACTGACCTGTGACAGAGTTCACTGGTACAACAAACCAAATGACATCTTGATCCGCTGAAGAAGAAATTATTCAAGATTTTGAAGTCGAACTCTATATTTTACGTATTTTATTGTATTATATTATATGTAATTCATGAGTGAGCAAAGTGAACGGGCAAGCCCAGCAAGTCCTGCTGTGGGGAGAGGACAACCCAAGCCAGCACTGTCTGGTTTGTCCTGTGTGTTTTCTTGGAAATCTGCTCAGCACAGCTGTGGCGATAAAGCACAGAATACTTCCCTGATCCTCGTTGTTTTGCCTGCAGGTTTCTGCATACTGTGTAGAAGAAATTGTGTGATTAATGTGACATTTCGTGTCAAGGGTAGACTGTAGATTACCATTAAATGCATCATTATGTTATCTTTGAGAAATCTACTAGGTTTCACCTGACAGGTAATAGCTTTTTCTCTGCCAACACAGGAGAGGAATAACAAACTAATACATGGGGTGAACTAGTATATATCAAAAGAAGTGCTGCTTTTGACAGAGAAGCAGCTCTTGCTTTTCCTAGGGTTTTGAAGGAATTTGAAATTAAACTTCATTGCTTGTTTTCTTTCCAGAGCTAGATGTTCAGGGGCAGTGCCATGCTTGGACACTCCATTACTGAGCACCGGTCAGTGCGATGGCGCCATTATAACACATCATGCTTGTTTCCTTGTTTCTGTCCCCTGATTTGAAGTCTGAGTTCCCTGTGGGCTCTAGAATGCATAACTGGTGTTGGATCTGAGCCTTGTGATCTTTTTGTTGGTGGTTATTGTATTGACCATTTCTGCCACCCCAGTGATCAAGAGCAGGTTATGCAGCAGGAGCAAATGTTTTTCAAAAACTTCCCTGCTCAAAAGCCAGTGAGAGCCTCCAGCGACCATTTCTTCTGCCATTAAAGCAGAGTGAACCAGTGGTTTATTTCTGAGGAAGCTTCACTTTCTAGTATTTTCTTCAGTGGATCAGAGTCTTTCTATTTTATGGCTCTGATAGAGCTATCTGAGCATACCTGTGGTCTGTCATGGACATGGGTGGTCTGTCCATTGAGAGCCAAGGGACAGGACTGAGAAAGCTTGGCTGTAGTTACTGAATTCACCTACTTGGAGTCTCTTCCGAAAAAATTCTTTGAAATGGCTCCTGCTGCTTTCTGTTGGTCAGTGTCCTTTTCACATCCTGACTGCTCTTGTCTCCCATTTTATTTCTCTTAGCAAAGTGTCTCTGTATTAAGACACAGTGGCACAGTGTGACAGCCCTCTGCAGGCCCTTGGCTGTGTGAGCTCAGAAAGGCACAGACCTGGGGGCCTGAGTCTGTAGCCAGCATTTCTTGTGTAATCAAAACTGGCTGATTTCAAAAGCATTGACCTCCCCTCGTTGGCATGGAAGGACTTAACTGCTCTGAAAATCAAGTGACTTCTTTGAATACTGGTTGTAAGCGGCATCCAGGTTTTAAGCGTGGTTTTGCAGCCACAGCACTGTCATTTACCAGTCCCTTAAACAAGTAGTATTACCCACTCAAACTTCAAATTGTCTCTGAAAATATATTTCAACTCATTCAGTAGAAGGCACTAGTGGAAAATATTACTGTGGGGATGTTTTTAACTTTATCCAATTTGCATACTTGCAGTGTTTTTATACGGAAACATTTTACAGAAATCCTTTGCTGTTGTGGTTGAGGCTATTAAATTGCGCAGTGTTACACAGCAACTTACTGTAAATTTAATTGTTTGACTTTTTGTACTCTGTTCTCATTTTAATCAAAACAACTTCCAACTGTTACTGCAAATCCAAACCCATGTTGACATAACCATCATGCGGTGAAGACTTGAAGGTACTCAGTTGTTACATTTTGCTTTGGATAGATTTAGATAAAAGCTCAATCAAAAGCCTGGATGTACAGGAATATATGTGTACTCTATGTAGGTAGCTTGCTGGAAGCCTTTGTTTTATTCTTTAATATTTATAGGGACCAGTTATCATGGGAAGTGAATCATATTAATTGGGGATCCTTCCTAAACAAAGCACTTTGGTTAATGCCATGCTTTTTTGGAATGGGTATTTAATATTCTCTGCTTTGAGAGCTCACTTTTCCTATAAAATAAGTAGTTTCTCTTCCCTCTGTGTTCTAAAGTTTACTGTGCAGGTCATACATTCCTGAAGTTACTGGACTGATTGCTCTAGATACCAAAACAGATAAACAGTGTCAAAAGGGAAGCTCCCAAAGTCCCCACACCTTCCTCCTGTGGTGTGTGTTGAAAGAATCAAGGGCAGAACGTTCTGGGCTGGTTTGTTCTCTGGACACGTGCTCAGGCCATGCACCATTTCATTTTCTCAGTGATATATATACACTGCTAGACGAGGGAGTAGGAGCTGCCTTGGCACCCACACGAGTTATGTCAAGAGTTTGCAGGTAATGTTAGCTTTTGGTTCTCAACAAAAAGTGGACCTTCTGAGACACTGCATCAGATTGCAGGCCCTTGAACCATTCAGGGCTTGAGCTCTGTGAAATGTAGAGTTAAAAATTAATTATGAAATAGATGCAGCTGCCTTAGTGACTAACCCAGAGAGCGTCTATGCCTTGGAACAGTGAACTTCAGTGTATGTGCCGTCCTGAGTGTTGAAATCTTGCAGTTCAATAGCATGATAAGTAAATGGTAAATAAATGGAACTACAGTTGTACAAATACTGTTTGTTGATTGTCACAACCATCAGTAGTGACAATTTCAGTACAATTTAAGAGTACATGTACTATTTTTAGTGGGATGACCAAAGCAGAGTCAAGGATAGGTGGTACAGGCCACAGCTCTCAGCAACTCCTGGACACAAGGTCTGTTTGCCTTCAGTGGAGTCACTGGCCAACTTTCTGTAGTCCCCAGATCCACTCAAGTCTCTCTTTCCAGTGTCTCCAGTTGTCCAGCTCTCTGCCTTTCCATGTGCTTAACAGATAAAAATTACTGGACTTTGAAATGGGGGTAGTTTAAACTAGGTGAATCTGAATTTCACTCACTAATATTTTTAACATTTGTGCATTATATCTAAACTTACATATATGCATGGATATATTATATTTTATATTATATAAATAAATATTTGTAATACTTTTTGTATTTTGACTGAAGGTTGTTACAAGAAACTTCATTAATTATGAGAAGGGTTTCCATAAATAAGGAGATCATTAACCTTTACACATTATTTCATGGTATTTACTGTGGCATTCATAGTTGTGACAATACCTGGTGCTTATGACAGGCAATGTCCTCCATTTTCAGAATAATTGGTCTTATAATAATTACAAAAATTTTAGCTTGAATATAGTTCTGTGCCGTCTACCTGATTTCAGCTAGTGTAAACTGTGTATAGATAAGATCTAGGCATTTGAAAAGTAAAAAAAAAATATATTAATTGATGTTGTGCATTTGAATATTATTAATTTCCTAAATTTTACATGAATGTTTCTACTTCACTTATTTCAAGACACAAATACGACATACTTTTTTGTGATTATATGTGTCATTATAACAAAGTGGGTTAAATCTGTCATATCTACAGTTCTATGGCAAAGAAGTTGGACTGCATCTTGCAGCTATTCTGCAGTGAAATGCACAGTTCAAGATCCTGGTTTGTGAATCTAGCAGTAAACTAAGAAATAGTTGATAAGTGTTTGAAAAATGCAAGTTCTACATTCCTCTATTATTGTCTGCAAAATATTTAAAAAAACAACCCCAAAATTAAATTATCCTCCATCTTTTAAATTTGTGGCCCATTACAAAATGCAGGAATGCACAGGACAGGGTAACAGCTTTCTTGGTTTGTCCTTCTTCTGCCAAGGTTTAGCAGCTTCCCCTGTGGTTAGTGCAGCCCTCCAAGCAACTAATCCTATATCTATAAACTGCAATGTCAAAGGATTAAAGTGTGCCTGGGAACGCAGGTCAAATCTGCTTTAGATCACAACAGTTTGGGTTCAGCTCCTAGCTGAAATATCACGAAACTACCATGTAATTTAGTAAAAGTTTCGCATTCCTATACTTCAGCTGCTGGTTGCCTTTAATAAAAAGAGGCCCAGGATTGATTTCCCTCAGACAGTATTTTTCTTTGTCTCAAACCAAAGTAATATCAGCTGGAAAGTAGAAGGATTTCTTAAAATAGTTCTGTATTTTATAAAAATAACTCTTTCAAAGTCTGCTTTTAAAATACTGTAAGAAGTACAGCTTCTGATGATGGATGCATGACATGGAGGGTTCCCTGCCCTCTCTCTGCCTGGCTGAAGACAGTGACTTAAGGGACAGGGGGCAGTGGTGACAAGTTCCTGCCTGGCACAGCCAGCGTATATCCTCTGGGACTGCCCCACCTCTCCAGGTGCCTTGGAATGACAGGTGTGAGGCTCTGCGAGAACAATAACCAGGACAATGGTTCACCTGGCTTGGAGGTGTTGCTGAGGTTGGCACTCTACAACTTGCTTCCATAAAAACTGCTTCCATGAAAAAGAAAGATGTGTCATTTTCATAGGAGACTCATTCTGAAGGAAACAGAAGGACCATTTCTTACGGAAGCCCACTTCCTCCCTGGGCCCAGGTTAAAGATGTGGAGAGAAAGCCTCCCATCTTCCCACCCTGGTGCAGCTCTTGGATTATTATCCATTATTGATTCTTCAGGTAGACAGCAATGAAGTTGCAACAAGCAGCCGAAGGACAATCAAGGGAGACTTCAGGGCCTTGTGACAACTGATTAAGGGTTCAGGAGCACGGTTAGTGTTCTCTGTGCTTCCAGCTGCAGGGAGCGATGAGGGAAGAAACAGGAAGAGCCAGCAGATTTATACCTGACTCTGATCATTTGTTCTCTGGGTATCCAGACATGGACAGTAAGCAGAATGAAGCCCCCGTAATCAGAGGGGAAATGGTTCGTGATCTACTACACAGCTTAGGCACACAGTTGTCGATGGCCAGCAGGACGAGGGCAGTGATTGTCACCCTGTACTGGGCACTGGTGACGCCACCCCTCAAGTGCTGTGTTCAGTTTTGGGCCCTCACAACAAGGACACTGAGTTGCTGGAGCGTGTCCAGAGATGGACAAGAGAGCTGGGAAAGGCTCTGGAGCACAAGTCTGATGAGGAGCGGGTGAGGGAGATGAGTGTCGTAAAGGAGGTTCAGTGGAACCATATTGCTCTATAATTACCTGAAAGAAGGTTGGAGCCAGGTGGGGATCAGTCCCTTCTTCCAAGGAACAAGTGATAAGACAAGAGGAAACAGCTTGAAGTTGTGCCCAGGGGAGGTTTAGATTGGATAGATTAGATTTCACAGAAAGGGTTGTCAAGCACTTAAGAGGCTGCCAGCGGAAGTGGTTGATTCACCTGTCCCTGGAGGTATTTAAATGATGTGTAGATGTAGCACTTGGGAACATGGTTTATTCATGAGTGTGGCAGTGCTAGGTTAACAGCTGGGCCCCGTGATCTTAAAGACCTTCTCCAACCTAAAGGATTCTCTGATTTTATCATGTTTGTATCTTTGCTGTTTGCTATGTTACAATGCCCAGATTTTGGGAGCATCTCTTGGTGGCGTGCCCTGCCTTCCATTGGAGACCTGCTGGGACCAGCAGTGCTGCATACATATGTAGTGGCATACATTAGCCAAGTCTTGTCCGAGAGCAAAGAAAATTATCATAAAATATATTTTACAAAAATACTAATTTGCACAACATGTAGAATGATGTGCAGTAAGCAGACATATGTAACTACATTTATTGATATTGAGTCACCAAGAAAGCCCAGCTGTTTATGCCTTATTACCTGCCAATGCAATATTCAGATCCTCTTACTTCTTTTTGTTGATACTTCTCTAAGGTAGGGGTGTGTCTCTTTGAGGGTTATTCCTATATGAATTATTGCAATATATTTTCACTTATAGAAAAAAAATGAAGTTATTCTTTTAGAATATTTGCTTGATCTTAGCATTGAAATATAACTCAGAGTTGGTTTATTAACTCAGTTTTGATTTGTGTGGGTGTGATTTTAATTAATTTCTTTGTATTTTAAGGCTATAGTGTATTATTATAACATGAAGTAATTACCAGCTTCAGAATATGTGTATATCATTCTAACATATAAAAAGCAGTATTGTGTGCCAGCGTACACGCTGAAATGAAGGGGCTGTGTGCTGCTTCTTGTTCTGACCAAGTTTACCTGTATTGAGCTGCAGATTGAAAACCTTCTGTGTTGTCAATTTGTAAAGTTATCATCGCAGCAGCTGACATTTTCTAATTTGATTAGTTGGTTTACTTAGAGAAAATAGTTTACCAGGTGAAATGAAAAGCAGCGTACTTTTCCTGACGTAAAAAACCCTCTGGGACTGAGCGGAGGGCTCCTGCCTGCTGCCCTCTGCTGGGGTTACTCCTGCTGGTGCTTCCTGGTTCATATTGATTCCCAAAGGCCACTCACCTCTTGAGTTCTTCCCTGTCTTATCATAAAGCATAATTTCATAGCCGTGTACTTGTTTGCTTCACCTTTTAAAGAAATTGAACCTGGGCACACCACACAGCCTGAGGGGCAACGCGCCTGGAAGCCCCATTTCATTGCGATGGAGGCTCATTTAAAGATTCAGTCTGCCAGGCTGGGCTGTGGTGCTGTGGCCTTGCTGACAGTGGTTTCTCGTGGTCTGGCAGGTTCTGCGCTCCGTGCTGCTGTTCCCGACGATCGAGCGCATGGCTCAGTCCCCCCAGGGGAAGCTCATGACCCCCTTGCTGTGCAAGCTTCGCTATGCTCTGTACATGCCCGTGTACCTGCTGTCCTTCCTCCCCGAGGGAGTCAAGGCCTCCCTGGTGAGGTTTGCACTGCGAGGGATGAAGACCTGTGATGAGTCTTCAATAACGACCTCCATAAATCTCTTCAGCGTCGACTGCATTGGTGAGCACCTTTTCTGTGTTAAACCGTCTTTTGTATTTTTCTCATTTAGTAAATATTGATTTAGTTTTTTAATATTAAAGCATCAGTTTTGAAGAATAACAGGTCTGGTCTTTTCTAAAATTAAGACCATGGGCACAGGAAAATCTCATATGAGTGAATTAAAAAAAAATCTTACAGGCAAAATAACAAAATATTTTCCCAAAGAATATATATTTCTTAAGCAAACTGACCTATACTACTGACGTGATTTCTCATGTGATTAAAACACTCCTTTTACAATCTACTTTATGTGACTTATGTCTGCTTACTTTTTGCATTTCATTTATATTGGATGGTGAATATGAAACAGTCATCAGTTTCACAAAGGGTTCTTTGCATCTGTTTTTTTAAGCTATGTTTTAGCCAGCTGTATAGACTCTGTCATCTGAATTGGAATATTGGTAAATTCAGAAAAGGACCTTCAGCCTACAAAGACACTAGAAGTTACTTTATGCACTGAATTTCAACATTTTTTTGGGTATAAAGAGAAAGATTAACGTTCCTCCAGTGCATATTGTACACATATTTTTCACATTCTAGCAAGATAAACAACTTCAAGAAGCAGAATAATTTCAGATAAATTATGTTAAGTTTAGAATGAAAACCAGAACGTGAATTGTGCTATACTCCAGGTATTTTGGTAAGTTAACAGTTTAAAACAATTTGGAATAAAATTGACGTGCTAACACAGTAATAATAGCAAGAAGGAAGTTTTGATTGCATTAATAGTAGTAAAAACACATTCCTACATTTCCAGTTGGGATCTGTCTTCTATCAGTTAAATTTTAGTTACTAATCATCCAAACAGATGTGCCAGAGTAACTGGGATTGCAGTGAGGGGCTGTGCCTTTCACGGATCTGTGGGTGTGTTGGTCTGTGTGGGAGGCTCACTGTAGGACTGTACAGAGACCAAAAGCAGGATGGGCAGTGGGGGGTTGTGCTGCCAGCCTGGACAGCCCCAGTTTTATTGTACAAACCGGACGTTATGACAGTCACTCCCTCGCAGTGTCCTGTGCCTGACAAAATCAGGCTCCTGGGTTGATAATACACATTTCTGGTAGGAGTCCTATAATTAGTTGCTTGAGATCCTATTAATTGATGTCAGTTTCCTGGTGACCAAGGAGAAAGCAAGCATGCAGTCATACCTACACGAGATGTTCAAGTGTCTTTGATAATTTTGTCTCAGAGGAAGGTATGTGGAGGTCTGTGGGGTCACATCTCCACAAGCCAGGAATCCTTCTCTGGTCCCCACAGATAAACTTTTACCTCTAAAAAACAGGTTATTCATAGCCAGAGTTGTATTGGAAATGGTCCTTGGCCTGTGTTAACCTCCAAAAAAGCATGGCCAGCCATTGTTTGTATGTGTTGTTTGGCCCAGGCCACAGCAGTGGGCAGAAATAATTTAACAGAACGGATTTTGTGTGCTGCTGTTGGAGACTGACCCTGTGAGCTCCTCAGCCCCCAGGTGAATGAGCCTGGTAGATGTGTGCCTGTCTGCCTGTTGTAATTTCTTATGTGCACCAGTGTCTGACCTGTGTCCAAGCTGTAAGGTAAATTGAGGCAAGAAACCAGGCGGAGGGCTCTTCACTCATAGGATGTGACTGACTGAACTAATTCTACCAGAATGAAAACCCCTGGGAGCCAGTGTCTTGTAAAACTTGCATAAATAGGCCTTATTGATGCAACTAGTTCCTTTGGGTTTGTGATAGCATCTCTCTCAAGCAGAATTCCGCTTTGGTTTGCATCTTTGGAAACTGATGATGTTTTACAGCCCAGTGACTCAGGACCACATGCGTGGATTAATAATCTTTGAGCGTCTGGATATTGCCTGTTAACCTTCTCTTTTATTGTTTGAGGACAATAGAAAATGTTACCATTCAGCAAAAATTTGCTAAATCTAGCACAACAACTGAGTCTGTCTTATGATACTGCTCATCTGTGAGTTGCTGAAGCCTCTGAATTTGTGGTAGATGCTTTTCTAAACATTTTCTTGTCCCTTAATAAATTGCTAGATATGGTTCAGAAATGTTCAGCAAATGAAGTTGTTTCTCCTCTCCAGGAAGGTTGCATGTCAACTCATTAAAAATATACATATTGCCTTTGGCATGTACTTCTGTTGCATTACTATAATTGTAATAAAAGCTATGATTAAGGGCAGAAAAGGTGGTAAAAGTTTCCTTAAATCTAATACGTCCGTTAAAACAAACCAACCTGCCAGGGATTTGTTACCACATCCAAAGCTTAGTCACAACAATGTTTTCTCTCCTCTGAAAGGAAATGAGATTTGAAACTTAATTAGAGCAGAATTCTTAGACCAAGTGCTTCTCCTCTTGACACTGACAGTGAAAAGCTCCATTCAGTTGCTGCAGGATCGGGCCCTTAGCCGAAAGAGTCAGTGAAGGAAGAATTACATTACCTATCTGTCCCAGTGTTCCAAATCATGTTTGTTCCTGCTTCTTATCCAAACACATATTTCAGTTGTCCTAACTTGATAGTTGATAATATGTAGAAGCTCCAGTTACACAACAAGAGGAATTGTGATGACAATGTCCAGAAAGGGAACATAATAGAATGTCTTGTCCCAATGGGGAAACAGTACAGAAGGAGAAGAGACAGCAGGGACTGTAAAGAAAATGGATTGTAAGGAAGGGTGGGAACATACAGTGTATAAATAACAAAGGACCCATCAGAAATAAGCAAAAGGGGCTGAAGGGACTGTGCTTACCTGGTTTAACTTCTAGCAAAGGTATCTTAGGGCAGAAGAAGAACAAACAAGCTTTTGGGTACCTGTATTTATGAACTTAGGAGATGAATAGACAGAAATATTGAACATTAGTGACCCTGACTTATCTGAAACATTGTCACTCTGTTTATTCAGGCTAGCAAAACAAGGCTACCCCTATCTGGCACACTAGTGGTGGTTCTACAAATCATGTACAGTCCTGCAGTGCTGGAATACTTTGGCACTCCAGTGCCCTGAAATTTGTAAACATTTCTTCGGTGACAGATGCCAGTAGCAGACTTACAGTGACAGTAAACCATTCTATCTACACGGGACAGGATTTATTGTCCAGCCCTTTGACTGGCAAACTTCCTCCATTTGTTTCTGTAAAATTTCCGCAAAAGCACAGACATTACATAATGGGTAAACACCGCACGGCTTTTTTGAGAGGCGGGCTCCCAGGTCAGAGGTTAATGTCTGGATGACAGAGAAGATACAGATAAGCACAATAGCAAAAAAACCCTCCAACTGGCCCAAACGAGATGGGTCCTTTGTGATCTTGAACCTGTGACTTCCCTGGAGGAATCTCCCTGTTTGTTTAACCTGGTCGGGGAGCACTGTGGCCTGGGGCAGGGGGAGGTCTGCTTTGTGCTGTTGGGGCAGGTTGGGAAGGAGGGGACTCAGAAGCCTGAAACAAGGCTTTCAGATTAGTTTAGGCTGTTGCACGAGTGCAAACTGGAAACAGGAGATGCCTAGTTAATTAAAACATCCAACTGAAGTTGTAAGACAAAGAATTAAGATAAAACTCCAGAGCTGTGATTCAAATTTTATCTTGTTCGAAGCATGGAGACGTTCAGATTTCATGTGGAGTGTTTACATTGCCCTTGTTTTACAGAGTAAAAAAAGGGCTAAGGCACTCCACTTTTATGCCCACAGGACTGTATAGGAAGTGAGTCCCAGATGAGGTATGGAGGCTTGTCTCCCAGCAGTAGCAGCTTCTCCCTGTTGGATGTACAGGAACATAAAATTACATCCCTGAGGTGCCAGAGTGAAACCTTTTATTGTAGAATAAATTTTGCACAACTATCAAATAGCATCTGGGAGATAAATTTACATCAAAAGCCAGTTAAACGTAAGCTTCCAGTTGCTATGAAAATGGAACAGAAGCTTTTACATTGACTTAAGTTATTTATCTCCAGGAAGCCAACTGGGAGGCTGCATTCTGGGTTTGAATTATTCCAACCTCACGAGTTATCATGGCTTGAGATCTGTTTCTAGTCCAGTTCTTTTTATTTATCAGAGAGATTTTAAATGCAACATTATGGGTGGTCTTCATCTGATCACTATGGACATCATGCTGTCTGAATAGCTGGCGTTAAAGCAGGAAAGGCGAATCACACCCTGCAGATGACTGATGCATTTTACTGATCACAGAGGGACTCTCTCTACTAGAAACCACAAATGCCAGTCAGTATCTACTGACTGTTCATTTTGCTTCAGAAAACAATGTGTTCCAAATTGTCCATGCAGCTTTTACCCTTGCTGCCAGGACAGTCAGATATCTCATACTTTGGCTGCATTAGAATTTACAGCTGCTGATTTCTAGTGAGAGTGTTGTTTGTTTCCTGCCTTCTTTGAAAACTCATTTTACATTTCCACCTCAATTTCCTGACAAGTTGAGATGGGAAATTTTTGGAGCTCTTTTTCTGGGACTGAAGTGCTGTGGAAATACCCATCTAACCAAAATACTTGGCTAGGGACAGTACACGGTGTTGTGTTCATGGAACTCAGTAGCACCTCCACCTATTCTGCTTCTATTTTTCAGAGGTAAAAACCAGTGCTTAAGGTATTAGGTAATCACTTGATAAAAAACTTCACATGAAATGGTGAAATAAGAGGTTTTGCCCCTGAAAAATTATTTATAAAAGCAGTATAATTGCACAGCTAAAATTTAGTTTACTTTTCTTTCTTGCTTTGCTTTTTGAATTAAAATACAACAGAAGTTATGATAAGCACATCTAAATCCAGCACAGAAGACAACATAGTACTTTTGGTTTTTATTTTCTTTTGTGGAACAAAATCAAAAGAGCTCTGCGTTCCATGCTGAATGGAACAAAACCTGTCCATTGAGGCATGCACAGCTAAGGGGGATATGCACATTATATTCTCATCTTCATTTTACTATGTCAAATGCTGTACCAGCATGTTGAAAAAAGAACCCAGTGTTCGAGACAAGGGATGAGCTATTGCCCAGCATCACATAGCTGGTCAACAGCAGAACTGTACATAGACCTGCAACCCAGGGCAGCAGTTGTTCTACTGAACCTGCCTAGCCACTAGTTTAACCTTATAAATGTATATGTATGTTTGAGCCACTAGTTTAACCTTATAAATGTATATGTATGTTTGTCATGAGCAGCTTCTCCAAACCACGCTGGCCAGACAGTGCATGCAGTGCATTTTAAAATAGAGACAGAAACTGATACTACAAAGGATTTCAGGTAGCGCCTTGCAATCTCACACCTACATCTTTCATAGTGGGCAGGAGAATAAAATCTTTCCCTACCCCCTGGGCACTGGGCAACTGTACAGATCTTTGAACGCAGACCAGGAGATTTTCAAGTTGGTTTTCCAGGCTTATTGAAATCCAAGCCCTGGTAATAAAGAGTGATTGCTTTGTTTCTTCTGATGAATGTACATTTTAGATAACTTCTGGCTACAATGTAGAAACCATTTCAAGGATGTTTTATATTTAAATCTGTATAGAATTTCAGACATGATGGATAGCCAGACAAAATTCCATGGCGAACAGAAATGACTGACATGGTACATAAATTCCATCTACATAAACTAAACCGTGTTTCATCTGTGCAGTGTAGCACAGTATATCACAGGTGGGCAAAAACAATGGAGCTCAGCAGGTCTGCTCTCTTCCTGTGTGCATTCTTTGATGCTCAGTGGGACAGAAAGATGTCAAAAATGATACAGCAGATAATGTCTCTCCCTCTCACTAACATCTGATTAATTAGGATTCAAGAGAGGTCTATGCTGAATTCAGGTAACTGTACGTCTGTCTCCTGCAAGACGTTTTTTGCCTCTCTGAATTTGCTGCTGCCAGAAGGCTGCTTTAGGTAGCCCAGCAACCAGGCCCAGTGTGCTAAATCTTCTGCTCCTGCAGCGTTTCTCGGCAGCCTCCTGTGCGCTGTCACAGTTGAGTCCTATCCACTTCTGACATTTTAAGTGATGATCGTAATATGTATTTCTGCAAAGTGTTTAAGAGCGTGTTTCCTTACCTGTGGAAACACAGTAATATTTTATCACCTGCTTCGCAGGAAAAGGGGCCAAAGAATAACAGCCTTTAATATTTTCATGTTTCCTTTGCTACTGTTTATTTTCCTGTGTGATGCCTGACTAAAATGTTTGTTTAATGTAGTCGGACAACTCACCTTACCAAGGCAGCACTTAAGCTGACGGAAAAACCTCACATCTGCTCTATTCTTTCTGTGAGTGAATAAACTTTTCCTTATTTCAGAGTAGGATGCTCATATTAAATTACTGGAGGAAAGCAATGACTTTTATGTATTTATAGTCCTATTTATTTTTTAAAGTCAATCTGCTTCATCATTTACCCCATTTCCAAAAGAAAGGAAGATGTTTAATGAGGACTTTTATTACTTGCAAAAGCTTTTACTTTCCTGTGAAAGCCTTATGAAAATAAGGGTAATAATGTGGAAATTTCTCATTTGGTCTATTTCTGTTAATTATTCCTCTTTTTTTCTTGGGGGGAAAACCCAACATAAAAAACTCCCATCATAAATATTACTCATAAGGCGTGAATGTTTTGATAGTGGAACTGCTGATCATTTCCATGAAATGTGATGCACAGTTGGGATTTGGTTGGGGAAGGGGAGATTGTTTATTCACCCCTGTTGAGGTTTCATCCCCAGGGATAAAATTTACACCCACAAATTTGCAGTGAGTCTAATGATGTGTTGCAAATGGCATGGAAAAGGAAGAGGTAACATCAACAAAGCAGAAAGGATGTTGAAAATAAGTATATGCCGGTTAAGTGCTACCAGCTACAGTTGCTTTGTGTTAAACTATGCCAGTCAGTCATCTGCAAATTGGCACTTGATTTTCCCTGGGCCCAATACAAAGCCCTCTGAATTCATGGGAAGGACTCCCTTCTGCAGTAGGCTCATGCCTTTTGAATCAAAGCTGTCTGTCTAAACTCCCCCAAGGAATATCTGAAGTAGAACTCCTGGCTCTGTCATAACTTGTGTTTATTGGTTAGAAATTTAGCTTGATTCATTGAACTCCATCATGCAGTACCAGCAAAGCACTTAAATACATGCTAAATCCATACCCATGGGTAAACTCTAGATGTTTGTGTATTGGAATAAGGGGTTTTTTTGAAAATGACATTTACAAAGCTGGTAATTAATGCAGTACCTGTTATTCCATGTGACTGAAGGGGACACTGGTTTGGACTGATCCTATGATCAGCTAAAACAGTATGGCAATCCACTTTGCTGCTGCTCCTTACCATGAAGATGTCTGCTAGCACTCACTAATTCTTTAATGTGACAATATTGACAAGGAGAAAATTCCTACAGAATCTTCATGGATCTGGGAAGGAAATGCTGGCTTATCTTAAGCAAACCCAGTGGCACAAGAGATTGCTTGCTAGTTAGTGCAAATGTCAGGTCTATTTAAAATGAGCTTTAAAAATAATGGATTACATTTATGAAGTACAAAGTGGTATAAAGCCCACCTTTCTTACTAATCAAAGCCACTCCAGTTGAGAGAAAGTTCACCTTTTTCAAAGGATGAGTGTTCCAGTTGCTTCCTCAAGAAAGAATGAGCACCAGGTCCCGGTCCAGAAGGGCACTTAAACTGACCTCCATGTAGCTACTCACAGGCATAAACCCTTGTCTAGCAGAGCAGAGTAATCCCGTAGAGCTCAGGCAGGAACCATGGTGTGGAGATGCTGAATTGCTGCAGGCAGTGTCCATCCTGGCTATTCCCTGTGGACTGAACACCACCTAAAGAAGGCCCTTCTGTGCCCCTCTTGCAGGGTAAGGGGAGTCACTTTCCATGACCAAAATCTGGACCCTGGCAGAAATCCCAGCATCACAGCCATCTGCCATGGTTTGTGAGAGCTTAATCTGGAGATGAATTTTTCTACCTAAGGGATAGTTCTGTCATTTGAAGATGGTGGGAGTTGTTCCAAAGTAACTTTGGGCAGGATTAAGCCCGTGGACACTTCAGTTTCCATCACACACCCCACTTCATCTGCACATGCTTCATCACACAAAGCAAATGAGTGTTTTTCGCACTCCCCAACAAAGCATCTATTGTTTGTAAAGCACCTGGGTATAATTGTTGAATAACTTTTTATTTGTGGCTTTAGCCTCTGCTGTGCTTTCTCAAGCACAGCTGACTGATTTTCTTGTATAGCTCTGATCTTCCTGCAACTGCAGTACTAAGCAGGTTGGAGAAGCCTGTCCGTAGCAATTGCGGCTGGTTTTGCCTATTCATGTCCATCGTGGTTATACATTAACTGCTATGTTTTCATTCTAAATTCAAGTGTAAACTTAAGCAGACCTCAAAGTCAATGTTTATGTCTTGTAAACCTCTAAACATCAACATTTTATCTAATGTGTGTGTGCATGTGTGGAAGCACATGTTCCTGCATTAGTCATCCTTGATACAAAGCAGTTCCTTCTGTTTGATGTTTTAAACAATAAGTTATACGATATTTCCAAGATTGCTGTTGGCAATAATTACTGGTAGAAAATATGTTTTCCCCATAGGAAATTACAGTGCTGTTTGGTATTATTAGTCCTTACCACTGTTTTCTGACTCCTTCAGAGGAATGACAGAGATTGCTTCCTCAGGAGCAAAGGACAAACTGGAAAGGAAACTAATGTTACACTTCACTGAAGAACCTTTCAGTAAGACAGGCAACTTACCACCCTCACAGTAAAGAATTTCTTCCTAGTATCTAGTCTAAACTTCCCTCTGTCAATTTAAAGCCATTCTGTCTTGTCCTACCACTCCATGCCCTTGTAAAAGTCCCTCTCAGCTCTCTTATAGCCCCATTAGATACTGGAAGGTGCTGTAAGGTCTCCCAGAGCCTTTTCTTCTCCAGTCTCAACAGTCCCAACTCTCTCAGCCTGTCTTCAGAGGAGAGTCTTTGGCAATAATCATGCCGTTGAAGTCAAATTATTTTATTCTTGTACCCTCTGCATGTAATCCCTCAGAAGGACAAGCAAAACTCTGTGTGCGTATCTGCAACTCGATGTTCAGCAATAATGCATTTAGAAATAAACTATAAAATCTGTTGAGCAGAAATGTTACTTTTCCTGATAGCCTAAGTAGCCTCTGAGACACTGAAGCCAGCTTGACCGGGACCTTTAGCACTCCATGCAGTATAACTCTTTCTTAGATGCAAAAAAAAAAAGATCCAGTCAGGCACTCAGGAGTCTCCTTTGGCTTCAAATACCCACAATTTATCAATTTAATTGTATATTGTCCAATTTATCTTTACAGAGGCCAGGACTGGGAATTTAAAGTTGTCATTTTGCATATTTAAAAATATGTCTGAAGCATTTTGTGATAACAGATTATTGTGAAATTATCCTGCTGCCTGGCAGATTTACTAAGGGGGCATCAGTGAAATGTTCTGGAAGAAAGAGACTAAGAATTTGAGGAGGTTCTGTGGGAGTCTCTTGTGTGACAGAAGAAAGCATCACTTCAGGCTTTTCCATGTCAGTTCTGCCAGTACCTGACAAAAGATGTCCCCAGTCTCTGCTGTGGTCCTTAGCCAACACAAATAAGAGTCTAAAGTAATAGCAGTAATAGCAATTAAATGGCAGATGGTGAAATAGCAGATTCATTCTGTGAAAAAATTGACAGTAAATTATAGTTTTGTAAGGAAGAGCATCAGAACTGTCCTGGGAAGCTGCAGTGTCAATATGAGGAAGAAAGATGTATGGAAACAAACTATAGAGAGTGAGAGACTAATGACAGGGTAATGAGGTTGCTTGTTTTTCACCCCACATAAGACTTGGCTATTAAAACCACTGTGCTTCCTCAAAAGGATATTTGCAGGTATGCACAGAGGTTGGAGCACTTTCAATCTGACAAGTGTCATGGGAGCTTTGGCTTCCTTAGCTATGAAAAAGTGATTTGGCTTCCTTAGCTATGAAAAAGTGATATTTAGTTAAGGAGGCTTGATGATGAGTTCAAGGCATGTCAAGTGCATGGCAGATGGATTCAAGGCACTTCTGAGAAGATTTGGGGCTATCCAAAGTGCCATATGTAAAGTGCTTGACAGTTGTAGAGGGAGGAATCCAGCAACATAGACTGTTCGGCTAATTTTCATAGTGCATTGCTTTACACACACACACACAAACATATATATATATATATTTATATATCAGAGAAAGCAATCAGCAGAGAATATATGGCAGTTTGATATGGGTAATTTGAAGACAAGAGGCAGATTTGCTGCATATTTTCACAAAAGGGTAACACCTGTGCTAGAACAGAAATACTTAACATGTTTACAACATAAAGCTCTATTCATTCACTAATCCCCTTAAAATCCTGCCATAGTCAGTGGAGAAATAGGTAACACTTGTCTAATCTATCTAGGTCAGTACTTAAGGATGAGATGAACTGTGTACTTTCCTCTGACTGTGAAGAAAGAAAAATTAAGCTTTAGATATCCATGTTTAATCAGGTGAATCCTATGGCAGGTATAAAATAGAGTTGTTTAGACTGAACAAGGGACAACTGAAGGACATAGTAAGAGTTTTCAAGTAAAGGGCAGTAATTTAACTTATATGTCCATGGTAGATGAGCTAATATATAATGGAGTGTATTGCAACAAAAGTGATTCAGATTAGATTTTAGCTAATGATATTAATGGAATTCTAGATGGGATTTTCTATGAAAATAATGAAACTTTCATCATGTGCGCTTCCTAATGACAGGATGCATAAGTATCTGCTGAAAATAACATAACATTGATTCATCTTAAGAAGAAGAGACCAGTGGAGATCCCTTCCAGCCCTGTAATGTCATACACTAATTAAATGTACAAGAGTAGCATCAAGAATTTCAGAACCCTTAATGAGAGGCACTTTACTATAGAAGAACCAAGAAAAACAGATGAACAGATACAACACAGAATGATTGAGGATACACAAATACAGGCAAAACATGCCTAATGTCAGACATTAGTTAAAAGCAAATCTGACAGTTCAGAAAATGTGGTCTGATTGAATGTCTGAATGAATCTGCATTCTAGGGAGTGAATGCAGGATACAGAATCGTTATAAAAAGACCTGCAAAGGTAGATACGTTACCTCTAGAAATCAGCTGAATATAGGAGTCATGATAGCACTGGAGTATTATCATACATACTGCTAAATTATTAATGATGAATTCTGGTATGGTTTTAGCCTTCTCCAGTTAGCATTCTCCTAGCATTCAGGCACAGGTCAGGAGTTAGCACTGCCATGCATCTTCCCCATAAGCAGTTTGGGTAGAGGAAGAGTCTAATTCTGTGGAAACAAACCATTCTATTCCACTTGGCCTCAGGGCCTCAGAATAGCTCCTGGCTCCATTTCATACAGGGGTTCAGATCTAGTCTATATTTGTACCTGCAAAAGCAACAACAGCTCAATTGTTGGAGAGCAGTTGTGAGAAAACAGACTGTGGAAGTTTGACTTCTCAGTTGTCAAAGCAGAAGCTGAGAAGTTGCATTTTGTGTTGGCAGAAGGGTAAGATAGAGCAGGAAAGGGTTTTTACAATGCTGTTGGTCAGTGAAGAAACAAAGGGCTATCAAAAGCAAGCCAGTGTGGACATACGTGCTTTACAGCCTGGCATTTATGGAACAATTGAGTAGATTTTTCTGTAACAAGTGAGTACTTGATGAAAGTACAATGAAATGCACTAGCATTTCCCAAACCATCGAGCCATGTCTGAGAGAACTTTACTATGCCCTGGGTTTAAGAGCAAACCTGTACGTTAAGACTCTAATGTCAGAGCACAAGCTAATAAAGAGCTTTGCTCAAACTTTTATGTAAGAAATGTGGACTAAGTAAGTTGTAGTCACTCTTCAATTTTTTATATTGAGTCTAGTAGAACTGATGTTCAGTACTTGTAATAATACAGTACTGAATGAGAACTTGTTTTCTTAAGAGATAGTGACAAATATTGCTGAAAAATTAGTTCAAATTTAGATGAATATAAACATTATCATACTGAGATATACTATTGACTTACAAAGGAAATAATAGCTGGAAATGAGGTCCCAAGTCCATCTTGCATGGCCTCTCATTTCCAGCAGTAGTCAGAACAAAATAATTCCAAGAAATGGGCAAAAACTCTTCAGTAGAAAAGTCTGCCAGTTAGTAAAGGCATCATTCTTTGAGGTAAAGGCTTAAAGATCTGAGGCTTTTGCAGTTACAAAGAGTAACTATGTAGCTCTAAATTTTGGTGATAGTTTGTGAAGAGAATTCTAAATATTTCTTGACTTCCAATGTCTTTGTCCTCTCTTGCTAATTTCTTGGCCCTGACAAGTTCTTATGGTAATGGGTTGTGTCCTATGTGGTGTAAAATGGCTTTCTTTTCACGTTGTTCTACTTCTTAATACTCCTTTATATTACAAATGATTTACAAAAGATTTTTTAATAACTAAGGAGTTCTCTTCTGGGCCTGGTAGTGCTTCAGGTTTGTGGCTTTTAATCAATAGTGAGCTGTCTTTCATTAAAGGCCTCAAACACAAGGGAGGACAGAGACCAGCTGGAAAGTGTTGTTTTACTGAAAAGTAAATGAATTAACTGACTGACATTCAACCTGGAAAAATAAGCTAATGGAATACATAAGAAATTTTTTTAAGTGGGTAAAGCATGGGTTCCCTATAGGTGGGGAACAGAATCAAGGGAGCCAGCAGTAGTGGGTGGGTGGGGGTGGATGGGAAGGGTGATAAAACTTTTTGTGCTGCAGAGTCTCATAATACTCTACAGAAGTACTGAGAATACCTGCAGCCTGCACTACAGTCACAAGGGGATCACGGATCTCTTACAAACCCCTCCAGTTCTAGCTGAAGAAAGTTTATTAATTTCTTAGTGAAAAAAGACAATGTCTTAGTATATGTGACCTTCACAAGACAGTGTGAGGTGTCCTCTCCAGTCTTTGTATTCATCTCCTTGAGGGGTTGGTGGACCTGAGTAGAGGCACCAGGTTTGCATTTGGGAGGCATCGTGAAGGCAGGGCCGTGCTCTTCTTTTCCTCTGAGTTTGTCCACTCTAGAAACTCTTACAGTATGTTCTTCCAAGATTGATACTGCTGAATCTGTACTATCTGGACCTTGAAGTAAAAATGTGGCTTCGTGTTTCTCCCTGTATCCATTCCAGAGCATAGCTCCTACTAACTTATATAACAATATTTTGATGTGTGGGACTTAATAAATTTACACCTACAGCCACAATCTTGTTGATAGAGTCAACATAATCTAAAGCCAGCAGCAGTAGGGAAATGAAGTGAGTTTGGGTAGCCCTTCGTAGTCTTATGTTTATTTTTGTCTGATGAACAAGCTATTAAAGAATGTGCATGCATCCATTAAATTGTCTAGATTGGGGCTATCTTCACAACCACTCATTTTTGTTGGAAATCTGATGATTTCCTGAAAATCACTAGCCAATGAAGTTGAAAAGGATTTGTTTTCCTTTGTTATTGTCCCTTGTTTCATTAGTATGGCATCTTTCTGTCTATTCTTTCCATCACAGTAAATTCATTTCCTTAGACCAGCAAAGAACACAGTATCATTTTTATGTAATTAAGATACAGACTACAGAGCAAACCACGCAGAGTGAGCTCTAGTCATGGCACTACAGCACAGAGCTGTTTTTAAGTTAATCAAGGGCACGCATATCTCTGAAAGTTTATCAGGGTTAAGACAGAAATACATAACCTTTTATGTTTTATGAGTATGTGTGCCATGTGTAAGTCATTTTTCAAGGCTTCTCTCCGTAAAGACATAGTTCCAAATCGTCTTGAATTTCCACAGACAACATAGTGTGACCTGACAGTTTTTCGTGTGAGTTTGTGATTAATTTAGCCCTAGTCTAATCTTTCCTTGCAAATAAGCAGACAAATCTTCTTTGGATATTCAATAATCAAGCAAGAAGTTTAAAGACTTGAGGAAAAATACATATTTCAATCCAAATAAAGGAAATCTCTGTATTGCTTCAAGAACCAAGTATAAAGTTTATCTGTCCTGAGTTAGAAATGTGTTTCTTCCCTGAAATTTGCACAACTTCCCAAGTTCTAGCATAGATCTGTTGATACCCATAGAGTCAATGGACAAGAAGTTGGTTTAGAATACAGTTCTAAAATCTTCATAAAATAATAATTATAATGCTAGACATGCATTTCTTAAAAATCGGGAAATTTTCTATTTCACACATTGTTTGCTTGGCTGCACTGTGGCTGTATCAATGTGTTTGAAGTTCAGCTCAATAGATACAGGTATTCATCTAACAACTGGCTGCTTGAATGGGTGATTAAATA
The DNA here is from genome assembly GCF_000738735.6 of Corvus cornix cornix. Taxonomy (NCBI): domain Eukaryota; kingdom Metazoa; phylum Chordata; class Aves; order Passeriformes; family Corvidae; genus Corvus; species Corvus cornix. Next base: position 105,968,376 of record NC_047056.1, on the reverse strand, counting down.
ACCCGAAGCACTGAAAAGCTTGATTGATTTCAGCCATTATTGTTCGTGAAAACTAATAATTTAGCTGAAGGATATTAAGTCCTTGCTGTGACACTTTGGGTTAAAGAGCTACCAATGATATAAAGCACTCTTTTCTTTTCTGGATCCTTGATTTGAGCCCAATCAGGGTTCCTCTATCACAAAACCCCCACAAATAAATCAGACACATTTTGGCACAGTTTGTCGTCTCTGCTTAGCAAATGTATGAGACTGAACTGACACTGATCCTTAATCACCTTTAATCCATGGAGGGGGAATGATCCTACCAGGGCAGGAAAAAGGTCATTGGCAGGATCATGGGGAGAAGCTAAGTTGGCAGTAAATTTCATAAGCCTGACCTGGGAATAAATGAGGGGCTTCCATTTTCAAGGTAATCTGTATAAAAGATTATAAAAGATCTGCATATAAAAAGTTACAGCATTTTAAGAAGGTATTTATGTGTTATAAACACAATAAACATGGTATTTGTCTGTTTAAACTTTAATTTCACTTTTAAGCTCTAAGACATAATTGTTTATGATAGTTAATTAACACTAGCTTTTTTTTGTTATTAAAAGTGACCTGGGTATGAATTACAAGGGGTATTGGCAACTTGAGATGAAATAGAACATGATAAAAACACTTTGGGGTTCTACAGCTGTCACCAGGTACCTTGGTCAGTTTCTGTAGGTTTACAACCACATTTTTTTGTTTGTTTTGTGAGAAACAGACTCACGTGAAGGAATATTTACAAAGGCCATGGTACTGGAAAAATTCATGTTATAAACTTCACTCTCTGTGCTTTGTAGTATCCCACTGACTGAGACTGACTCATCATGCATCAGTCCAGTATAAGCAAAAGTACAGATTTGAAGGAATGGGATTATACCATGAAAATTAAGAACAAAGCCCACTCAAATTTGCTTTGGACTGTTAAACCAAATAAGCAAATTGAATAAGCAAAAAGACGTTTACAGGAAAAGCTAAAGAGTTTCTACATGTTCTTTTGCTAGAAATCCTTGACTAGTTCAAAGCCAAATCTTTAGGAGCCTGTTTCCTAGATAGGAATTGAAAGTGCAGGCATACTGGCCTTTTGCCTTGCAGGCAAAGGATGAGAAAAAATAGGTTTTGTTCCTTTCTTCCAAAGTCTTTTCAGGAGAGAACTGCAGTTCGTGTATCCTCACTGGGTAGAGAGATGGCTTCATAAGTCACATCCCTGCGAGGCAGGATTTAGGATTTATCTCCAGCATTGATACTGCAAGCCATCCTTGCCCAGTAAAGAGCTTTCAAGCCACTGTGTGTGTCTGTGACTGGAGTTGTGGAGCACACACAGCCACGTCCATGAGAACTCCCTCCTCATTTCAGGGTCTGAATATCCAAGTTACCAAAAGAACCGATGTAAGTGGTGTTCATCTCATTTACAAATCCCATCATAGCTGTGCTGTGGTGGGGTTCTTCAGACACTGAATGTTCTCATGGTTTATCAGTGGTGAATTCCCTCCTTCAGCAGGGTAGAACTGGCTTGCTTTTGGGAGGAAGCTCTACAAGTGCAGAACTTTTCATAAAGCTCAGGCAACCACTGCTTGGACCTTAATTTTATGGCAGGATCAGCTTATTTCAGTTGAACTAAGTATCAGTTGCGGGCTGATGGAAGACATGCCAGTTTCAGACTACAGGACAGTTCTCATCCTTCAAATATTTAACACTGTCACTTCAAGCATTCCTGCTAAAAGCCAAGAGGCCAGACATCATATGCAGAAACGTGGGTACAATATTAGATCCTCCAAGCCTTTTGTGTTGGCTTCACTAAGCCAGTTCAGAGAAGGATTTTAAGTTCAACAAGCAGTTTTCTCACAGAGGCACGTCTTGACTTTGGGTGCTTACAGGCTAACCTTTGGCTCTGTTTTTGAGGTTTTCTTCATTGGATAGCTGTGAAGATTTTGTTACTTGATCACTGTAAAATGCAACGTTCAAGGTAGTGGTGGGCAATTCTAAGGGAACATGATGAATTTGGCTCTAAATTTCATTATTGATAAATATATTTTCAAGGACTAATTAATAGACATTTTTACACAACATTTTTCACTCGCAAGTATTTTTAAGACAGTCTACAAAACATTCTTCATTGTCATAATAGCCTGAAGCATGTTTTTAAAATGAGAAAACTGAGACATAGAGATTTTGTAATTTGTACAGGGTCTCAGAGGGTTTCAGTGATAGTTCAGAAAAATTCCAGGCCTCCTGACCTTTCGTCCCACAGTCTTATCTTTCACATATAATGATTTTTCAGAACACTAATTTCAGTTTTCTTTTACCTTTACTGAACCCTGGATATTTCTTTCTTCAGTGAGTGTGGGAGACTAGTGGTGAATGTCGAACAGATTGAAGCTACACACTCACCCTAATCCAGCACGGACACTGAGGTCACAACTCCAGCAGAGCTTCCACACAGCCCATTATGTGCATTCCCTGTGTTTGCATTTTGAGCCACAGTCCTGCAGGTTTCTAGATGTGCTTTATTTTGTGCAGTGATTGGTTCTGCAGGTTTGTGTGAAACAGCTTCATCACACAGGGAGTTCGTCATATGGGCTCTACATCGCATTTTATATTCTACTTGAAATCATGACAAACCAAATAAATATTTTTTCCAGGACTCTTGGTAATGATTCTGGGAATCTCGAGAGATTTCCTGCTAAAGCAAGCATTGGCACAGGTTGGAAATCTTTCCAGAGACTCTAACACCACGTAGAAAACACTGAGAAGGTGATCTCACAGGACAACCTTCCTCTTCAAAGCCTAGTGAAAGATTTCAGAGGCCATTCATTTTGTGTCAGCTTCTGGTTGTGCCCAGTTCACAACCTGATTTTCAGAGCTACTGAAAAACTCAAAGTAACAGTCCTTGTGAGCCTTTTGCGATGACTTTCTAATTGCACACAAAAGAAGTAAGTTCTGAGTTATTTGCTTAGAAAAAGCAGCTTGGTATTCATGAAATAAGGAAGCAGAACAAGTTTTTTTTAAAAGGAAAGAACTAAATATTTAAAAAATGCCAAGGTTAGCAGAGTATAGCATTAGGAAATAGCAGAGAGATTTCTCCCTGAACTTGTGACTTAGCTTTTGAGAAAAATAGCTTTTCTGAAGAAGCCCAGACTGACATTCCACAGCAGCAAGAGAGAATGTTACTGTTCCTGCTTTATAATGGTATATCTTTAAATATAGCTTTCCACTGACATTAAACATCTTACAGTAATGTGGATTAGAGGGAAGTAGTGGATTTAGGATATTTTGACCTTAATAAAAAATTTTACAGTGCCTCCCATTATGTTCTTTTAACAAAGTTTGGGAAATACGACATACCTGAAACACCTACTAGAAAGACATATGACTGTTTGGAAAATGGGGTTCAGGAAGATTCTTGAAACTGGAAAGATGTGTGTAGTAGGGTTTTGTAACAGTCTTATCTTCATTCCTTTAGTATTCGGTAGCTGTGTTAGGATGTGAGTGGTGGAATACAGTGTGTGTGTTTGCTGAGGTTACAGATAGCACCTTGCTAGAATATGCTGCAGATGTGCTGGAGAGGGACAGGATCAAAGTGACCTTCACAAGCTAAGAGAAGTGCTGGGGGGCAAGGAGAGGAGAAGGCTGTCATTCCTTAAAGAGCCAAGTTGTTCTGTACATAAATTTCTTACAAGGATGGTAAATTACTGGTTAAGCAACAGTTCCACAAGAAAAAATCATGGGAATATTGTGGGTCACAAGTTCATGTGAGTTAATGTGTTGTAAAGTGAGGCATGATTCTCATACGTACTGAGAGGTACAAGGGCTGAAAGAGGTGCAGATCTGCTGTTGAAGAGGGAGAGACACTGGCATGAGCTGAAAGCCTGCATTAGTAAAATTCAAGAGAGGTGAGCCACTGGACTTATCCACAGGAACCCAAGAAAGAATAGTAGCAGACATAGAGAATGGTACCTAAAAGGAGAGGTTGATGTACGTATAAGTTATCTGTCCTTTGTAGAGATTTGCCCTAAGATTGATTGTATTAACTGTGTTTGCTGTTAGACGAGCTCAGGGCAACACACTTGAAGTGAATGCGTCAAATATGTGTGTGGGTCAGTTTCCTGGGGCAGCAAGGTTCATAATTAATTGCATATGACATTAAAAGGTACTTCCTTTTATTGTTTTGTATTTAAATATATTGTGCTGTAAGAGAGGGAAAACCAGTGTGTCATGAAGTATCACGAACATGATGGCAACAGATCTTTAATTGTACTTCTTTGGTTGTTTTCCCCACCATTCTCAGTTTTGCAGTGTCCCTCAGGGGATGTGGCTGTCAGCATACACAGTCCTTCAGCTGTGGTCACACAGTGTGATTTCTGTAGCTGTACTGCAGAATTCTCTATCATCCTCCTCCTCCTATTTATGAAACTTAGTACATGGTCTGATTGGACTTCTGAGTTAATGTAGATAGTGAACACCAGTCATCTTGGGTGGAATCATTCTGATTCCATTCTTTGCATTGATTTATAAGCCTGTAATGGAAAAAAATACTCTGCTTTTTTTTCTGCATGTATCTTGATTTCTTTAATTTGAACTTCATTAGTGCATTGATTCTTTTTCTCTCTTCTCATTGGATTTCTCACATTCTCACTGCCTGTTCCTCACAAACTGACTAACATCATGTCCTGTGCAAGTGCTGTGAATAAAGTACTTACCCATTTACCAGATCATTAAGAAATAAGGTACCCATTGTTTTGATATCGAGGTGGACTAGAATCTTAGGCCAGGATTCATTCCACCTCAGTTCAGGTTAAGGTCTAAAGGTGTTATCACTGAAAATAGAGTCATCTTGAGAAGTGATTTAATCCATCCCAGAAATGATCAATTTGCCAGGTGTGTTCAATGATTATTTAGAGATTTTAAAACAAAATTTCAAATTGTATTCTTTTACTATTGTTTATTTAAATTTTCTTATTATAAATTTATTATTTTTAAAATTGTGATGGATCTAGACCTTCTTTGTTGTTGTGAAGACCAGATTATTTAAGCCTGGTTTTTTTATTTGCTTCCAAGTTCCTTATCATATTACAATCTTTCATTTACAGATGTTTAATTCCAGCCAAAATTTGTTGTGTGATGTGTGAGGGAGTTTTTAAACAACCTGTAATTTTTGTTATCTGGTTATGCATACTGAAGAATTTACAGATCAGTAAAATGCTATTTTCCTTTGTAAAATCAGTAGCAATTGGATAGTATTTTCTACTCCCAGAGCCATAGGACAGGGTGATTCTTGTGTAGCAAGATTGTTACTAACTTAGCAGTTCTCTATTTAGAGTTCTTTCAAACTCTTAAATTTGCCTTCTAGCCCTGATATATTCTGTATTCTCCACTGTTGCTACTTCTTGATATCTCACTACTGAAAGGGAAGTTGTTAATGCCAGAAAAAGAATATATAGAGCAGAAACCTCCTGAATGTATTGAACAAGAAAGTTGAATGCCATCAAGGAAAGTCATTTATCTTCCAAGTAGTGTTATTATCTTCTTTAGCTGCTCCCTTAGCCTGTACAAATTTTGTTGTAGGCCTCTTGTTTCTGGTATACCTAAGGAATATTTTATTGTTTATTTTTAAATCCTTTAATGTTTGTTCTTGGAAACCTACTTTTGCTCTTTGCAATTTCCTCTTACTTAACGCCTGCTGAAGTTTAAGTTCCTGTTTATTGGTTTCCCTAGGATCATGTTTCCAAAATTTGAAGGATTCCTGTTTGGTTGAAATAGACTCTTGAACCTTGCTGTTCATCCGGTTTAGCTTAATCCTGCCTTCCTGGTTCCCTTTCTTGCACATTACCCAAACCTTCAGAGACATTTCCTTTTGAAGTACTGCTCTTACTGCCTTTGCTGTCTTATGGTTTTACTTTTAGGATCTCTATGACTAATCTCCGTTTACTAAGTGTGTGAATGTCACTTCAGTTCTTGTTATTTACTGAAAAAAACACACAAGCCACCCAGAACTATGAGCAGACTGCATGGAGAACAGGAGATAGGACAGAGGAACCAGGAATATGAGAGAAGGGGAGCAGGGCAGTACTTACTGTTCCTACTGTATGACTGAACTGGGGATGGAGAGCTGCCTGCAGAGTCCCAGTGGTGTTGAATCTGTTGGGTTCTGCACTGGTGGTCACTGGTGTTGTCATCCCTGCCCTCCATCCACTGCAGGTACTGCAAGGTAATGCAGAAGCTCTGACTGCAGGTATGCTATCTGTTGTGGCCTGATAACAAGGACCTCATTCTGGGCTGGAAAGTCTTGACATGCCAAGATCCTCATGTAGTGCATTTGGTACAAGCCCTGTTGCCACAGATATCCTGCCAAATCCATGTTCTTGCACTTAGTGCTTTGTGAAGTCTTGTAAATCCATAGTGAGCCACCTTGGTTACCTGAAGGACCAGCGCTTAAAGTAGCAAGGGCTGCACTCCACATCCTGCCTTCTGACACAGAGCAGGGCTTTTGACAGACAGATACCTTCAGTTATAGGTAGGAGTTCTGAGCACTAAAGTTATAGTTACCACATTAGAAACAGGACTCAATATGAAATGAATTACCTACCTTAAGGAATTCCTCATTATAGACTCATAGAATGGTTTGGGTTGGAAAGGACCTTAAAGATCATCCAGTTCTAACTCCCCTGCCATGGTCAGGGTCACCTTTCACTAAACCAGGTTGCACAAAGCCCCATCCAACCTGGCCTTGAACACTTTCAGGGATGGGGCATCCACAGCTTCTCTGGACAACCCATGCCAGAGCCTCACCACCCACACAGTAAAGAACTTCTTCCTAATACCCAGTCTAAACCTGCCCTCTTTGACCTTAAGGCCATTCCCCCTTGTCCTGTCACTCCATGCCCTTGTGAGAATTCCCTCTCCATCTCTCTTGCTGCCCCTTTGGATACTGGAAAGTGCTATAAAGTCTCCCCAAATCCTTCTCTTATCCAGGCTAAACAGCCTCAACTCTCTCATTCTGTCTTCACAGGAGAGGTGCTCCAGCCCTGTGATCAGTTTAGTGACTCTCCTCTGGAGTTGTTCCAGTTGTCTTTCCTATCTCTTATTTAAGTTTTTCCTAGATGATTTTTGAAGATGCATTCAAAGATGCGTGTTCTTCTAAAAACAAGGTGTGTAATTCATCTGGAGCTGAATTGAGAAGACAATGACCAATGTCAGAATATGAACTCAACAATGCTGTAGATACACAGACTTTTGCCAGCAGCACCACAGGATTAAATGACTGGGTTACTAGACATGAAACTGCACAGAGACCCCTTTGCTCAGCAGAGTAGGATGGGACCAGCAAATTTGCTGGATTGTCTATGACAACCTTTTCATTTTGTCTAGGTGAAGAAGGCAGAGCTCTGCAGGCATACAACAGAACTGCAACATTTTGGCTGGCTCAGAAGTAGATACTACTTTCTAGGATTCTTTTTTTTTCATTTGAGAGCATTGGCATTGTCTTTTAACATTTGATCTCCAGTGCCATCACTCATCTCTCTGGTGGCATTCTGTTTCCTTAGAGCACTGCTGGAATTCAGCCAATTCCATGTTTTGGTCACCACCAAAGACCTATGTGATTGCCATTTCCTCCCCCATATCACAGTGTGAGAATGGTTTACTCCTGTCTCAAAGCAGTATCAGATCCAACACTGTCATTAACTACTTGTGCACTAAGCTTCATTGGTCCAGATTATAAAAATTGTCAGAATCTTTCCTTTTTCTCCTGTTTTTCAGGAGAGGATTTAGTATCTTAAAATACTTTCAGTCATTCTAAGACCTAGAAATTGAAATGCTTTTAGGTAATTTAGCCACATTGGTTTTGTAAACTGGTGAGAAAGTAAAATATTGTCCTTTATTACCACTTATAGGTTATGAATGTCTCTGTGATCAGAGGTCAGGAGAGGCTTGGCCATCTTACTAGCCCAGTAAGCTGACTGGTCCAAAAGAGAGATAAAAGAAGTGCTAATTCTTTGGCTAGTTTCACATTTCTTCAGTACAGCACTGATGACAGAAATGGATAGTCCTTATTAAAACACCCTTTGAAGGTCCTCTCATATTCTGGAAACATAATGCATGGAACAACTCCTGATTCTGCAGTTGAATACATGACGTCTGTTGGAGCAGTGGAACTCATAATCTACAGTGCTAGTTCAAAGCCAGGTGTTGGACTATACATTGAGCTTCTGTAGGTTCTGTTGTAACAAAAGTCAGGCTACGTAGACACAGTGTAATCCTTCTGTGTCCGAGTGTTTAAATTGGTGAATATTTAGGTACCCAGACAGACCAGCCCGCTTTTCAGAAGTGTGTCATTTCCATTGCTGTCTAACATACATGGGATATGTATATTATGAACTCAAGACTTCATAAAATTCATTAGGTGTCCAAACATTAGACTCAATCATTTATGTCTCCGAGACAGTATCTTGCAGATCAACTCAAAATAAATTGCACTGAGCCATTTTTAATACTTTACATTCCAGAAAGGTAAGGCTTAGACATTTGGTGTCCAGTCCAGTCCTGACTGGGCAAGTACCATCTGTTTTATGCAAGACAGCCACGTATTTGTACTTGCCATTGTTTTTACTATTTGTTGTGTTGAATATTTTAATGACTTGCATATTGAGATGTCAATAATTTAATCATCTACTAATTAATAACACCTTGTAATGTATGTTTTGTATTTAAAGCCCAGTCTTGAAAACCCTTTGTGGGTGATACATCATACTTAACCTTTACCTTTCTAAAAGTCTGTAGTGAAAGCCGGTCATTGGAGTTCTTTCTCTGGTCAGGGGAGAGACAGTCATCACCATGGGTTGATCTAGAAGTCTGTAGGATAAATGGATAGAGTTATGATCCAAAGATCCTTTCCATTCATTATGGATTTGATTAATAGGAGGTGACTTAATTCAGTCTGTATGCCATTTAATCATTTGGTTAGGTGAGATAAAACTGCTCTTTCTGTCACTGGCACTCTTTTCCCTGGGATTGTTGAGATGATGACTGCTCTAGTTGCCCTGCTTTTTTGCAGAGTTGTGTCTGTATTATTTTTTCTAAAAGTTTTGCTGTGTATTCACATTATTGCCTATTTCTCTTTCTGCAGCCAACATCTTGTACATGGCAAGCCAAGAAATGATGAAGGTGGTGGAGAGAGACAGTACAACCATAAAGCAAAATTTAAAGAAGGTAACTATTTAATCCTCAGTTTTCAAAGGAAGCCCACATGCATGAGGAGATGTTATACCCATTATATTTGCACAAAACCAGAATTTCTGCAGGCTCGATTGTACTTTTTTTTTGAGTGTCATTCCATTAACTTTGGAGAAGGCACTAAAGGGGTCACTAATCCTTAAAATGTGTTGATCCACACCTTTGTAGATGTAGCATTCACTGCTATCAGGTGTACCAACCCGTCTGGTTTGTTTTCCTTGCTGGAGGAGCAGTCTGTGTTCTGGCTGAGCATGAGGTGTGGTTCCCAGTGGGGCCTGTAGTTACCTGGGTTCTGATCACACAGACAGGTGGCCAGGGTGGAAATGAGGGGCTGATGGGCCAAATCCTCTGACTTTGCTGTTGGACAGGTCAAGAAGAACGTGTATCCTCTGTTCTGGGGTGTGTCAGTTATTATCATGGGATTGTGCAGGCTCTTTCCATGGCTTCAAAATGTGATGGAGAGGAGTCAGCAACATTTTGGCTCCAGTGTTTTAGACATTGGACAGTAGTGTAAGATAAATTCCTGAGGCTGGAGCTGCTGCTCTACAGGTGAATTAATTCATTTCAGGGACCTTTCTCACACTGAGCTTTCTTGGATTTATTGTTGAAAGAGATTCTGTGAAGTTCTTATCTGGACTAATTGCATTTTCCCAGTCACGGTTCAGGGGTTGGCACAGGCCAGGAACTGTTCTAATTGGAGTTCTGATGTGGTCACCCTGTGGTCACCATGTTTTGGAGGCTGAGATAATTTAATAGTGTGACCATGGTCAGACAATTCCAGATGGCTTATGAGCCAGAAAACTGTCACATTTAATAAACTTCCATTGAGATAGCCTCTGTGTGAGTAGATAATCAGTATAACATATTATTCTACTGTGTCCCCTTCCTTCCCTTAATTTTTTTGTATCATCCCTGTCTTTTTGCTGGAAGAATGATTCCAGCACTTTGCACTGGAAGAGACTTTCCTCAGAGAATGGGGTTTTCTAGGACAGAGGTCCTAGATCTCTGCAAAATTACTCTGTGCCTTTTAAATAGAAATGGTACAAAGTTCATTTCATAAAACAGTCTTTCTTTTTGTGTCTGAAAATAGATTTATTTTTTATTTAGCCCATTTGCCTTCTCTGCACTTTGAAAGGTATGTTCATATTTTAAAGGAGTTGAAGTAGCACACATGAACAGGGATCCCTGCGGCTGGCATGCCTGGGCTTTCTCATTTTTGTTGCACAGCAGTCGAAGGTCTCCTGCACTTTGTGGGGAATCTCAGTGAGAGTGAAGGGCTCATCTTGCAGACTGAAAATACTCCCATTGTCTTAAATGAAACTTTCCATGGGTCGATCCAAAACCCAGTGAATTCAAGGAAAATGGTTGATTTTATTGACTGAATCACCCCTCCGAGTGTCAGGGAGCTGGAGGGCCTTCCTGTTCTCTGGACATGAGCCAAGGCTGACCCCACGCAGGCAGTGCCCTCTCCAAGCAGGATGCAGTCCCACAGCACCTGAGCAGAGCACAGAACAGGGTCTGTTGACTGTCCCAGACAAGGCAAAACAATGAACCAGGTCCAGCATCCCTCCAGAGAATCCAGTCAGGAGCAAAAGGGGACAGAGGCAGGAGTGGTGACAAGGCTACAATGTGGGTCCAAAGTCTACCCAGGAGGGATTGCCAGAGACATGGTGGAAGGGAAGCTGCAAGGTGGGAGCCATCCAGGTGACAAGCTGTGTACAGTGTAGGTCTGATGTCAGTCTGGGACACAGGGCTGGAGTCATTCTACAGTGTAGCTTGGGAGGCTGAGACCAAAGGCGAAAGAGGGAGCTGGAGACCCTGGAGCCCTGTGCAGGGAGCATGGGCTGGGGGCTAGGTAAGGCTGGGGAGGGCTGTCAGTGCCCTGAGGGTGGGACTGCAGGTCCCTGTGGTGGTCAGGGTACAAACTGAAGAGTGCAGGAGCAGGAGTCCAGGTGCTTGTGGAAATGTTAATCACAAGCACACCTGCCTGAAGTTAAGCATAAGTGCTTTGTTGGATGGGACAGTGGTGGTGACAATCAGCTGCAGCTCCGGTGACTTCAGGTGGTCTGTCAGATGCTTCACATTACAAAAAATCTGATTTCTTGTACTGAATGAAGGCCCATAGCCAACAGTAAGAGTTTGCAGGTGTACTAGTCTGCTCCATCTGTGCTTTTGTTGACTCTGTCAATCTAAGCATAGCCTTGGCAGGCAGGAGCTGTTTTAAACCTGTGCTAGCTTTGTTTTATTGATTCTTCTATGTCCTCATGCATGTGTGGCAAACATACTCAAGAAAACAAAAAGTTAAAGCAAGCCTACAAGAATTGGCAAACTGAAGAAAAAACTGGTCTAAAAATGAAGCTAAATGCTTCTCTTTTTTCATCTTCTAGTAATTTCTGGGAATGTAAGAATTAAGGGAAAAATTTTCAGTTTGGCATCATGTTAAATTTGAAGAGTATTGACAATAAAAATGGGCTTAACTTATAAAGGTTGGAAGTTTATAAAAACAGGAACTATAGTCCAAGTTGCTATAGAGCTGGCAAGCTGTTGCTTCAAAAAATTTATACTGTTTAGTAGTCGCTGTGATCATATGGTAAAAGCCAATCTTAACACCTGACTTTGCCAGCTGCTGTGGAATAGAAAAGTTATTTCTGGATGTTATTTGCATTCTGTGATCTGAACGAAGAGACACAAAATTATTCCAATCTTTCCATGTCCAGGTTTAACTATAATTAATACTAGCTAGGGACGAGGAGAAATTTTATCACCAGACTTCAGATTCTTAGTCTAACAAAGTTAGTTGCTTGGATTTATGTTGAAAGAATGGGATCTGGAATATTGTTTGGATAATTAAGTGAGGTTTTTCACTTAAACTCTTTTAAAGTCAGAAGTTGTGCACATTAAATAGCAGTGGAACTTTATGAGTAGGATGGAGACCTGTCTTCTAACAAACTAATATAAGTAATATATGATAGAGCTTTTGAAATATTGTGTAAAACTATTTGTCCAGATCAAGCAGTACATGAATGTACAGGAATTTGAGCTTCTTACGGCAATGACATGGGGGGTTGTGATAAACCAGAAACACCAAACAAATAAGGTAAGGGATACTGATAAAAGATTTCCTCAGCTCTGGAGGTTAATTATTAGCTGATCATGTCTAAGGCAGCTGAGCTACCTACGTTCTTTCACTCTCATAACACCAACTCCCTTTCCTAACAGAAGCTGGAGGCAGAGATGAACTACTGAACTAGAGGAAGTTTATTGTAATTCCTGCACAAAAGGAAGTGGGTGTAATTCCATGTTCTTAAAAGATGGATCAGCACTGAGCATCATGGAGCTTTTACAAATAGAATAAGAAGAAATTTAAAAGGCACAGGAAAATGGATGTGTTGGGCATTCACTAGCATGCCTGGAATGGACAGTGTTATTTCCTTAGAGAGATTCTCTATAGCACTTAACTTCTTAAGTTTGTGTCATGACCCATTCACTGTTCTCTTTTAAGATTTAGCCGTATTGACTCTTTTTCTGTCAAGTAAGCTTATAGACCTGTTAAAATAAATATAACCTTATATAAATCAAGGAGATAATTGCACGAAAGGGTAGAACTAGGGGGCTTACAGAGGAAATTCTCTTTTTAAATAATCACCCCTCAGATTTTATATTTATTGAGAAATACATCTGGTTCATTACTCCATGTGTAATACACAGTAGTCCTATTTTGAAATGTAGGATCTGCTCCAAAGCCCTTTTAAATCCATTGAAGAGCTTCCACAGGCTTCAGGAATTCTTGAATCAGTGAATTTTCTGTAGTGGTTCGTAATTTTTTAAGATCATAAACCATCTCCTCCAACTGCAAATCAGGATTCTTTTGGTTAGCATGTTAAACCAAAAAACGTTGATATGCTCCTTGAGTTTTTTGCCAGTGGTCTGGTGTAGCAGTTGTATTGATCACATAAGGCAAAAGACAGGAAACATCTGAAGAAAAGATACAAAGATGAAAAAACTAACCTGTTGTCTGAGAAGAAAGATATAAACTGGAAGTTTATGGATGTATTAACCTATTTTCACTTAAACCATGGAAGTCTGTGTTGTAGGTGGCTTATAACCACTCATTTTGTAGACGTGTAGGTGGGGAAGAAATTCAGTTTTGAAAAAATTAAATTAATGAAGTGAATGTTTACTACTTCTTGCATTTAGAATTTAAAGCAGTGCGAGTTTGTATCACACCAATGATACCGTAATGTGTTCTCCAAGAGTAACAATTAAATACTGGCATGCAGAGATTTAGAATACAAGCTGAAGAATGAAGTATTTCCTTTCCACAGAGAAGTGCTAGGTTTTTCTTTTGCAAAATTGTCCTTGCTACAGAAATTTTTTAAAACTAAGCAACCAAGAACTATTTTGACCCCTGAAGCAGCTGTTTTCATGTTGCCCAGTGTTTTTGTTTGAGTCTCTGTAGACATCCATGGGGGTTTGTAATTATTCCCAGTGAGAGGAGCATGATCTGAAGATACGTGCTTAAAAGAATTCTACAAATATTTTGCCTGCCCACAGCCTGAGTTAGGTGCTTGCCTACATTTGTGAAAAACCTTCCAAGCACTCTTTCTGAATAGGTGCAAAGTGTTCTCTTGAGCCAAGAACACCTCTTTTTTTGGCTGGTCTCACATCCTTTTTGGCCTACGTTCCCTGGAGGTGCAGAGTTGAAGCCAGGGAAGTTGCACATGTGCTTGGGGATTTTGGTGCCTGTGTCATTTAACCACAAGAGCAACCTTCTCTTTGAAGCGCCCAGAATGCCTAATCAGGGATCAGCAGCTTCTCTCCTCGGTGGAAAAGGATCCCAGTGAGCATTTAAAAAAGTCAGTTAGCACAATATCCTTACTCTGTAACTGAGTGCCTGTTACCATCATTTGTGCTGTGTGGTATTCTAGTGTGGTATTCTTGATGACAAGAATTTCCAAAATGTTTGGGGTGGGTATAAGGTGTGTGCTGCACACAATGAGCAAAGACAGCGATATTTCCCCGGCCTTCTGAAGAATATTTAAAGTTACCACTGACCCCTTACTACCCCTTTATTTCTTACCTCCTACTGCGCACACCACTGGGGAACATTGCCATTTACAGCCAGATGCTGATCCTGCTGTTGCAAGAGCAATTTGATTGATTTACCTTAGATAACATCCCACTGAATGTAGATAGTGTCAGGCTGATACTCAGAGGGAAAAACTATTTGCAGTAAATATGGTTGGAAGAATCTGTCCCAGCAGTTCTATTGCTTAAATAGTGGTTTCAGGTCTGTTTGTTTTTATTTTGGTATTTATACAGACTTGACTTCTGAAATACTCATGTTCCTGACACATCTAAATATATACCCTTGAAATGCTTTTAAGTCTTTAAAAGTAACATAGATAATCTAAATAAGTTAATCACTCTGATTTGTTGATAAATCCTGTGCATCCTTTTTAAAAGCACAGTTTTACTTTGCATTGAGTTTGACCCATCATTATCTGTGAGAAAGTGGAAATGAAAGTGGCCTCTCTTGATCTCATGGGTCTTTGTGCGGAGCAGTCGGTGGCACTGCTAACACACTGCAGCAGAGTTAAAGAGAAGCCCTTTTCCCTTTGTCGATTTACCAAGTTTCAGCACCAATAAAGGCATGAAAACTGTGTAGATCACTTACTGGACACTGGGGAGAGCAGTAACATACCTGGAATCATATGCCAAGTTAGCCACTACATCAGGCCCTGTCTAAGGGTTTGCATCCTAGTTTCTTTGATAGTAAAATGTTTCTCCATCTCCTTTACAGCCAGGGAAGCTGGTTTTGGTTTTTATTTATACTGGTTTAACAGAAGTGGCCACCGTCTTTGTGTTAATAAACTCTCCACAAGCTCTTGAACTACCCATTACAGCATAGCTACAAGTCCTACAGATCAGTATTTCAAAAGAGCATCGTGTACCCCAGACTGTCAACTGCCTCTTCTCAAAACACTCCAACTGGAAACCTTTGGCTTCACACTGCCCTTGCACAGTTGAGAAAACCCAGTTCTGGTAAAACAAGCTGAGAACAAGTTCCCAGGACCTTACCATCAAACTGGCTGATCTCAGCCATGGCAGGATCATGAGGGAGAGAGATGGTATCTCAGAGAACCATATCCCATAGCATTTAGGGCTTCCTAGGGCAATGCCAGCTCTTTGAATTCCCAGAAGCTAAAGTACAACTGAAGCAAATAAAAAAGAAGTATGTCCCAAATCAGTCTGTTCCCATGTCATTTATCCTATTCTTTTGGCAGGGTAAGGTGAGACACTTTCATAATTCCATATTCCATTCCAATAATTTCAAAATTAGTTCTGGGATAATGCCTTTTAAACGAGTTTTCGTCCAAGAACAAATGAAACTACTCACTGGTTACTGCCGAGAGGTGTCAACCAGAGAGAAGCTGCTGTGGCAGCCAGTGAATTCATGTGGGAGTAATACTGATAAAATGTGAGTGTATCAGAGACAAGGATTTCAGCAAGGACACTGTTTATTGCACGTGTGCTGCTCCTTTATATCCACAGAGATGAGTCCTTCACTCTTGGCCATCACTGGAGTGGTGCCTGCCCGTGGAGTAAGATCCTAAAATTTTTATAACATGTACCAAATTCCAGAGAGAGAGAAAAAACTCAATTAATATATTTTAACTTTTTTGATTTGCTTTTCAGTGCTGGCTAATGTCAGTTACAGAAGAGGCAGAAAAGAAATCTCTCTGTAATTTTTACTTCTGTAAACTGTCATACATGCTGTAACAAGTGCCAATGGAGTCAACTGCAGGAAATCTTTATTATTTTCTTAGAAACTCTTTAAAATGTAAACATCCTGTTGATACAAATCTCAGATTCTTCTGATGTTTACTTAGCAGCTGCCATCATTGTGCAGTGTCAGAGTACACATACCATATTACAGGGTATGAGGCTGACAGAGCCCTATTTGCACTTGTGTTTTATTTTACAGAAGCTAAGGCTGAAAATACTTCTGAGCCATTTAATGGTAAATCATCTTCTAAGAATACTGCTGTTATTTTAAAGCTATTTGAAATTTAGAAATTGCATAAGTATTTCAAATGCAGCATTGAAATGGCTGGCAAAGACAGCCCACGTCCCCTTCACTCTGCCCTCAACATCAGATCCTGAAAGAGGACATGTTTTAGTCACTCATAGCAAGCAGGATATTGCGTCAGGAGTCATAAAGTCCTTGTCATGTCCAGTGGTAGCTGCCATTTCCCTTCTGAGTCAGGAATACCTGGAAGTCTCACCATTCAATATTGCAAAAGACTAAAAGATAATCCTCTCACCCTTATGGCAGAAAAGTTTAAAAAAATGCAAATATTGGAAAGTTTAAGCCCAGAGGAAAATTAGAAAGAACTTCCTATTTATTGTTTTGCAAATCTGTTTATTTTTAGCTAGTCTAATTATTTGGGGGGCCTGACTCATCATTTCTGAATGCTTAGATTGGCAGCAGCTTTCCATTGCTGGTGCAGTGGTTGTGCTGACTCAGGATGTCTTTGCAGCCATCCACCATCCACAGGAAAATATGCACTTTACAGATCCATGCAAGCCATTCAGTGCATGCCAGTGTTCCCTGCATTAATGGAGATCCCATGTGCCTCTGGCTACACATGGTTATAATTTGTTAATTATTCCTGCCTGCCTGCTGCAACAGCAAAGCTCCTGATGTTAAAATGAAGATGAGGAGATGGATTCTGGAAACTTTGCCTTAAATATATCTAAAATTATTTTGTTTAAATACATTAGGAAAGAGGGTGACATTTTAAAGTCATTTATTTTGTGTCTGTGTGTGACACAGGCAAAGAGCAGAGACATTTTGTCATTCAAAAGGAGATCCTCAATTTCACAAATGACAGTCAAGTAGCTGTCTGTTTTCCTAGGCCCTGTACCAGCATCTGGATCACTAAAAATTTACACCTTCATTGCAGTCTTGCTCTTTCTCATAATCCAGTAATAAGGAAGCATTTTGAAAACAATCCTGCAGTTAAGAAACACTTCTGTTAAAGTTTTGGATGTGCAAGCATGGGCACCTGGACAGAATGCACACACACCAGCACATGCACAGGAAATAAGCAGACAAAATAACTGCAGCATCAAATCAAGCTCCCCAAGTCTCCTGTTTAAAAACTGTTCTTAGTTGGTTATAACAGACCCAAACCTTAGTTGCATATATGACGCAAGTGCCTGTCCTACCTTGAATGGGTTTATTTCAATCCAAAGGGTTCTACAATGTCTACAGATAAAGCTCAGGGGAAAATGCATTGTTTTCTCATGGTAACAATTCCTAGCTTGGAGAAGGAAGCTTCTGATTCCAGTGTAGAGGAGACACATGCTGAGATAGTAAAGAGGGGAACTAGTGAGGGAGCAGTAAACAGAGAGTAGGAGGAGTCAGGAAGAACCAAAGGCTCTGTTTGTTTGGCCAAAGGAAGGCTTCTGGTGCTATATGAGGTGGTGGATTGGAGCTAACCAAGCAAGGCCATCTTTCCTGAATGTGTGATGGAAATTGGGATGCCTGGTACATGTGTAAACACCACGATACAGTGACCTGTACTTAGATGTTTTTATGCTGAACTGAACTCAACCCTGATGCTAGGAACAACTGATAGTCTGAGAGGTGCTTGAGGAGCAGCACTAGGAGTAGAGGCTCTAGAAAAAACAACTAGGGTTGGAATTGGGACACAGAATGAGATGGAGGACCCAGGAGACTAAAATTTGGACTTTGCAGAGCAAGAATGTGGGACTAGAAGTAGTAGAAATTGGAATTGATGAGGTAGAGAGAAAAGAGCTGAAATAAAGAACCAAAGGGGGTGTAGAGCAGTCTTGAGACCAGAAAGGGACAAGACAAAAGAAGTCATACCTGTAAAGAGTGGACAAGTAACTGGACAAGTAGTTCGTAAATGTCCTGCCCTTTTCTGCTTGGAATGGAACCTGAATTTCAAAAATCTTACTGCTCCTGTTCTCAGCAGGTGCCAGTGACTATGTTTACCTTAAGAACAGAAGCAGCACAATAGAAGAGAATTTGTAGACATGGATAGTAAGTGGTGAGGACCTGGTGTTCCCAGTGGAGGCACCTGAGAGGGTTATTACTTTAGCCAACAGTTGTCTGGTCCCATGGACTGAATGTCCATTGGTGACTGGAGCTTGTTAAGTGTGATCCTGAAGGGCATCTTTGCTTTAGTTTCAGTTGGAAGAGCTCCATGTGGTCCAAAGTATGGTAACCAAAGTATGTGAACCAAAGTATGTTAAATATGGACAAAAACACACCATAGATTCAAAATAAATCATTAATTTCTGTGCTGGATGCCTCCAATGTGACACCAGCAGAAAGGTGTCCCATGTTTCTCTGGCCAGAAGCTGACAGTGCTGCTTCTTTCAATTATGCCATGACCTTAAGGAACAGAGGCCTAAAGCAGCAAATCTAGAGGTGTTGACACTGTTGGCAGTACACGTAGGTGCTACATGTGAAATACCTGGGGTTTGGTTGACCTCCTCAAAGCCCAGCAGACTGTACACACAAGTTCTGCTAAAACCAGTTGATGTTGCATTACCAAACATTTCACAGTTGGGGAGGAATGACCTCAATTCAGACACTTTTTGTGTAAGCATTCAGCACTGTGTAAGCATTCAGCACTGATCTTTCATTAAAACATCCCTTTTCCTTTTTCTTCTTTCACTAACCAAAAGACCTGTGTAACGAAGGAGACAGCAGGATGCAGAACTCCTACCTCACCTGTGGCAGAAGGGGTAAAATGCCTATTGAAATATGAGTAAATAAGTTCATGGTAAAGGCACCTAAACTTTAAAGAGAATGGTGTCTTGGTGAAGTCATCAATATTTTTCATATGTGGTCACAGTTCTCACGTTTCTGAATATCTCATTTAAGACCTTGAAATGTATAATACAGATAGATAAACAGTGTTTCAGAACACCTGCAAGTGTGGTCCAGGAGTGCTTTGAGTATAGTCAATACTGTGTAATGCTGCACACGCTGGAAAACCAGCTTGAGATATTTCACTCTACACTGCGTGCTTTCAAATTAATAAATGTAGTTTGACATTAATTTCTGTGCTTCCCACCTGCAAAATGGAGATAAAACTGGCCACTAAGGTGTTGCAAAACTAAATTAATAAATGTGAGCATGCAAATCCTGTAGTGGTGCATGCCAGAGGAATGCAGAGCATAAAGAAAATAAATCCTGTCTGTAAACTGTAAAGTATGTAGTAAATAAATCCTCAGACCGCACACAGAATTTAAAACGAGAAATACTATCAAATAGCAGCTCATCAGCTGAATGTCATCCTGTCAGTGGATTGAGAGAGTCAAGGATCCTTTGGATCATGCAGTGAAAGATTAAACTGTAATGCAAATATACCAGGGGCCAGCTAAGAATGCACATAAATCGTCTGTTTAGGCATTTTCAAATCTGTGAGTTCTCAAGTTTACAACCGTACCTGGAGAACAGCCCATTTCACAGTCCATGCAGACTAAGCCAAGTATTTTATCCACCTTTGTAAGTGTAAATGGCTTTTCATCTTTTTCTAAATGATCATGTGATGAGACTCTAAGACTTGCCTTTCAAAAAATCCAACCATTTCAAGGACTACTCCATTAAACTGGAGTCGCTCCATTGCTTTTTTTCCCCCCTCAGTTTCATAATCTTTATTTCTGTATCTGTTGGTAATGGAGCCCAGGGTTAAACATAATTTGGTTAGATGTTTCTCTTCCAAAGGGCCTGAATGCATCTGGACATTTTACATTGGCTTTTCTGAAGAACTTTTGCTAGTATGACATCTTGTGATTGATGAATTGAAGGCAAGATCAAAAGAAATTTTCTGCTAGAGCAAACAACACACCTTGTTTTCAGCAAGTAGTGAGTGACAAAGGAAACCAATAATGTCTGTTAACATGGGATGGTTTATATTCTATGTTTTGCACATAAATAGAAGTATAGCTGGGGTTGGTGTCTGTGCAACTGAGATACTGTATTTTGGGTACAGCCAATAGTCAATAATGTACAAGATGTGGCAAATTTCAGCAAGAGAAAAGTGAGTTAGACAAAACCTTGTAATAGTTTGTGAAATGCAGTCTGGGCTCTTAGCCCACCTCTACCCCAGTGGGTCCATTTATTTATATTCCACATGGCTACAAAAATGATGGAATTGAAGATATTTTTGATGAAAGGAAAACTTCTTGTCCCCTAATTTATGTTAGCATTGCTCAGTTATTCACTGAAGTACAGAAATGAAATATGAAACAAATGCGAATAATGGAATTGGGCCAAGCTGTGTGTGTGATGTGTTGAGCAATCAGCATCGTTCTGGTACCTGCATTCAAACATTTTAGTATGAAGAGTGCTCATCATTAATCTTGTTCTTGTTCAGTCTGAAATCCATAGGTTTCTCCCAGACAAGTCCTTTCCCCTCATATACTTAACAGAAATTGAAAAGCATAGCTATAGCATGCAAAGTCAAGATGAAAATGGGGAGAAATGATGACTTGGGGAAACGTGACCTTCACTGTTTCTAACAGAGAGAAAAGCCACTTCCCTGAATATGATATTTGCCTAGAATTTAGGACTTTTGTGTTTAGGTGGGCTCTACGGCAGGTAGCACCTGCTTCATGTATGTCATCAGCCAAGGTTATATTGGGCAAGATCAAATCAAAATGGACTTCTGCAGAATTTTAGTTCCATGTTACAACCTAGAAGAAAGTTCATTGATCTCTGGGAGGTGCCTGTGCTCCACACAGGCAGAACTTCACAAGGATAAGGTAGAGAGTTGGGGCTGTTCAGCCTGGAGAAGGAAAGGCTCCAGGGAGACTTTACAGCACCTTCCAGTACCTAAAGGGGGCCTGTAAGAAAAATGGGACAAAATTTTTAACAAGGCCTGTTGCAATAGGACAAGGGGCAATGGTTTTAAACTGAAAGAGGATCAATTCAGACTATAAGGAGGAAGTGTTTTTACAATGAGGGTGATGAGACGCTGGCACAGGTTGCCCAGCGAGGTGGTGGATGTCCCATCCCTGAAAACATTTAAGGTCAGGTTGGATGGGGCTTTGAGCAACCTGATACAGGTGAAGATGTCCCTGGTCACTGCTTTTTTTAAATAGCTGGAAAGCTAACAAAAAAAACTTGTAACAGTTATGGAAAACAGCTGGACTGCTTAGGGGTAGGCTCCATGGACAACTTGATTATTTGAGCCATAGTAAGAAATTTCTTAAGTCAGCCAGGCTTTCATCAGCAGACCTCTGTTTTCAGAGTTAAGCCTGTATTGTGTTCCACAGTTTTGCAGTTGAGGAAACTGAGTCACAGATCATTTAATTGTCTTCATCATACCTGCAGACCTGGAAACAACCAAGAAGTACCAATCTGCTCTTCCTCACAGTATATGTCAGCACCTGATGCATTGCTTATTTCCAAATGATTATATTGGTTACTCCCTCAGTAACTTTCCACACTGATTATTTGATATGCTTTGCTTTCTAGCTGATTTTTTACTATGGAACTGGAGACAGCTGGTGTCCACAGCACTACTACGATGAGATCAAAATGGATTTTCCAGACGGGGACATTCGGCTCTGTGAGAAGGGGCTCCGCCACGCCTTCGTGCTCGATGCCAGCAAGGAGATGGCTGCCATGATCACAGACTGGCTACAGGACGATCTGACCAAATTATAAACACTAATTCAGTGATTAACAAGAAAATGATGTAATTATTTTGTGAACGTGTAATTATTTTGTGAGAGAGTCTGTCTTATTTTTTTTCTGTTTACTATAGATTATGGCTTGTTTTCTATTGAGATGTTTTGGCGAAAGTTAAAGAGAGACTGGCTGGTCCAAAGTATAGTTTTATTGACTCAGTGCTTATGTAGTTTCATCCTGAGTCTTCAGGACTCTGTAAGACTTGGCAAAGGGTGGAATATTTATTGTCTGCTGGTGCTGTAGACAATGCTGATACAACTGTACCTGAGCTACTACCACCTTACTCACTGCTGGAGAAGTGTCGGGATGCAGGTGGATCCTGGCCATGGATCCTGGAATGCTGTGAAAGGCCTGGCCCTCTCCTTGTGTCTCACCCATCTGTGTAAGCCAGGTGCATGGCAGCCAGAACAGCCCAAGGCCCTGGACAACCCTGATGTTGTCTCCTCTGGATCAGAGAGGGTTGGTCAGGCTGAGTTCAGGATGAGTTCAGGATGAGTTTTGGGGAGATGTGTAGATCAGGTGTGCAGTTTCTCCAAGTCTCACCAGGGGTTTGGGGCACTGCCAGGACTCCATAGGGTATTAGAAATGCTGTAAGGTATCTGTGGCTGCTCAGCAAGGGAATACATAGGGATCTCTTGCCTGGAACATGGCCAAGTGTTTCATTTTTCAGTTGACTGTAGAGAAGGGAAAGTACACTCGTCAAAAATGCCAGTATTTAAAGGTTAAAATGGATTGCAGAATCCGTGTATAACAACTTCTAGGTGGCCTAGCTCTCCTAATGAAGTCCATGAGAACAGTGCTTGCTCAGCAACTTTAAAGAATTAAACCACTTTTGATGCATGTCTAAATTTCAGTTCTTTGCTCTAAGGACTGAAGTATGAAATTTTCTGCCAAGCCACAAATTAGGTAAGTTCACCATCAGAAAACATCTGTTACTGTGCCACGCCTGCACCCATGACATGGCATGAACGTTACTATTGAGAACCAGACCCTTGCATGGTGCTGACAAGTTCACTGTTCCTCACATTTGGTGAACCCTCTCCTTTACAGATGGAAAAAAATAGAAAAAAGCATCCTACCAGTTGTGATAACAAAAGAAGTTACAGAGAATAGCTAGAAATGAAAATATTGCAAGTAAGGGGAACAAAGCCAAGTGTAATCAGGAAAAGCTTTCTAGCCATGAACCTGTGAAATAGTCTCCCTGTGGAGTTCAGAGAGACATTTATAAATAAGCAAAACACTACAAAGTATAGTCAGGCAAGGTCCTGCCCTTGCAAACAGATGAATTTAGATGATGCATTGAGTATCTAACTTACATGATTTATTACCAGTTTTGATACGGGTGAGAATGGTATTGGAGAATGTTCTCTGTGATGCAGGAAGATCAATTAATTGCTTCATTTTCTTACACTATTATACACACCCCTTCCACTGCTCTCTAACCCCCCCCTTGAACCTTTCACTAATATTTAGAGTAACTTGTGATAAGAGTTCAGTTCCTGGAAATTTTGGACTAGTTTTCAAACCTGTAGACTGATAGTGGATTTAAGTGACCTTCTTTGTATCAGAAACTGGTTCAGCTTTTGAGACTAGCCAGTGGATTTTCCAATTACACTGCCATGTAATGAAATGGTACTGATGAGTGGGGCAGGAATGTTGGGAGCACAGTTTCAGCAGCGTGGGGAGGAACCAGACACGTTCAAAGTGAGGGCTGCCCATGCAACTGATTCTGCTTGTTGGCGAGTCACAGGACTTTCCTTCTTTCTACAGGTCCATTTTCAGTCACGATCAAAACAATCCTTGAGCTCACTTTAGAAGTCCATAGCTGTGTGTGTCTGTGTGTGCTTGCATAGCCCCCAGATGCTGGCATCATCCCAGCTGGGTGGCCTTGTGGCAGATGCTCCCTGCGTCCGTAGGCTGAGGTGCTCCCTGGGGCAGAGACGGGGAGGACGTGCGCATACATGGAGATACATTAGTGTACACATACCTGTACATGTGCACCTGTTTGTGTGTCAGCAGCATAAAAACTGTAGTTCACTTGGTTGTTTTGGTTTGCACATTGATCTGGTTGAACAAAACATTTGTTCTTCAAAGTATGTGGAATCAGGGAATCAGCAAAGACTCAGTTTGTGGGAGTTCAGCTGTTGTAGTGGATCTCCTGAGACCTGAAGAAGTCTTGTATTAACCAAAGATGAAAAGCAATTATTACAGCCTGGAAACTGAAGCACCTATGACAAGCAGTTGTTTACAGTGCATTATTCGTATACTTTGTATGAGAAATTAATTTAGCAATACTTGTACTTGACTTGTGTATGCCTTTTATACAAATGTTAATCCATTATACTAAATCCTAACTGCATTAAGACCTAAACTGAGATTAGGTCTGGTCAGTGATGACCAGATCTACTGCAGAAGAATGCCTTACAATTTTCTTAAAAATAATTTTCTCTATAATTACCAAAACCATATTGATTCAATTGCTACCTTCCTCCTAGAAGCTGTTACTGTAAGGCTAAGATCTGAAAATTTGCTACTCTATTCATTGCTAAAACACACGGGCCTAGTTTCCACAGCTGTATTTCCTGAGAGGAGCAGATCCCACACAGTGAGAATCCAGCTCCTCAGAAGCCCATGGTGTTCATTGTCACCCCAGGCAAAGAGTGTCAGAAGTGCTTGTGGTCCAAATGTGCCAATTTACCATGAAAACACAGTGTGGTCTTGCCTATTTTAGACTATTTAAGAATTCTTGGAAAACCTATCACAAATATATTGACTGTATGCTGTAGCACCTACTCACTGTCATTCACATCTGTGCTTGATTCTCACCACACGAGTAACCCTGCTAGTGCAGTGACTTTGACTCATGTGCAAGTGTTTTGCTAGATCGATACCTTTTATTAAAAGTACACAACTCCAGTAACAAAAATAAATTTATGGTAAAATGTAACTTGATTCTTTGTTTTGGTAACTTGTTTAGTCCTAGTTCACCTCCTTTATTACTTCATGCATACAAAATATACAAAAATACTTGCCAAACCCCAAATTTCACATGCAATGCAGACATCTGCCAAGTGCACAGAAAATCCGTGGGTGGTAGGCACCTGACTCGCTTAAGCATTTTTATCCAGAGCCCCTCCAAAATAATCAATCAGTTTCCCCTTGCTGCCTCCAGCTCCGTGTTTGCTGCTCTGAATGAGCTATGGAGTGTGTGGATCAGTGAGGTTTGTCCCTTCAGGAAGCTGGATGAGTGCTTGCCCAGTGTTTATGGTGAAGAATTTGGAGTTGGACTCCAAGATAAACACCAGATTCTTGACTCACGGAGACAGATTGCATACATGAGCCACGGCAGATAATCTCTTCTCTGCAGCTGAGGTCATTTATGTATTTATTTTACAAAAAATGGGTTTATACATCTATCCACTCCCCATCCCTTTCTTTGGTCTAGCTAATTGCCAGCAAAGACTTTAAACAAGATGTTCAATGTTACCATTTTAAAGTCACTCAAACTATTACTGGGTTTGGATAAACTCACTAGACCCAAGAGACTTGTTTTACTCTGTGTCACAGGTCATGCTCAGACTCCCAACTACAATAAGTTTCTGAGGCTCTTCATTTGCAGGCAAATGTTCTTTCCTGGCACATTTACAAAATAGGAATCCAGAGAGCGTCTGTGAGTGACCAGGAACTATTAAAACAGCATATATTTCTGGAACAGCTGATGGGGGTTGAGCACAAGCAGCAGATCCAGCAGTAACAGCACAAGCAGCTGCCAGGAGCGATCGCTGCTCTCAGTAGCATCACGCAGAAGTTATGGAACAGGCTAACATTCATTCTCAGATGGGACAGGCAGGGAGGGATTTAATTAAAAAGTCTTTCAGAGTGCTTGAGCTGATAGTCAACAGCCTTGGTTTTGCCTGTTGCAGGAATGTGCTTGCAGGAAAATAGTTGTGTTGCGGAAAGTATTATTTGCAGTATTATTATTTGCAGCAGCTAATAAAATACAGGGTGTTCTTTAAAACATCTGCCTGACTGTACCTGACTGCAGGGTTTGCCAGTCAGACACTCAAAGATCTTCTGCCCTCCTGTTTGAAGCAATTCACACTGAAGGAGGAAGTGGGGAGTGCCTCCCACTCTCCCCCTTTGTGAACATCTTCAGCAAAGCCCCCAGACTCTGAAATACTATGTTTCGTACACTGAGAGGAATCCATGAAGATGAGATGACTTGGAATTAGGAAAGACAGGCTTTTGCAATGTCAAGACTCATCTACTCCTCTTTCCTAACAGGCACCCCTAAAATTTGATAAGGATTCAGCTGTTCCAATCTATCCTTGTAGGATATAGGAATACCATTTACAGAATATAAATGTTTTGAAGTGCTAACATCATGCTCTCATCATGCAGGGAGTACTGCAGCTCACTGGTGTTCATGGGAAAGTGGAAAGGGAGGAAAAGTGAAGACAGCCCTTCCCCTTCACCTCAAAGCTACGCTGCTTTAAAAAGGCCGGGAGGTGTTCTTAGCAAAAAAAGAAGGCGGACTTGTGGAGGACTGGGAGCCCTTGGCACAGGAGCCCTCTGCTCTCCCTTGGAGAAGAGCAGCCTGAGGGTGAGATGATCTTCCCCAGAAATAAGCAACCTTCCTCTGGGTCATGGTGAGAAAGTGAACCACCCCCAGCACGCCTTGTTTCTGTGTGGTAATACCCAGCACCCAGTTGGCTGATTGGTTTCTACCCCACCCCCTGCCTACCCCATAAAACCTCTGCCCCCTAGCCCTGATGCAGGGAGTTTTGTTCCTGGCCAGCCCTTCACAGGGACTGCTGGACAATAAAGGGGACCTCTGTGGAACTGCCAAATGAGGCTCCTGTCTCTCTGTCCCCGAGTTCACCTTGGGTGATTTCACAAAGAGCTGAATCACAAGAGCTGGAATCACTTGTAGCTGACAAATCGCTACACTTGCTGAAATCACTTGTTGCCCAGGGAAGTCTGCCACCGCCCCTGGAAGAGCTGTTCTTGCAGGACACTCTTTCTAGGAAGGTCGTGGCACACCGGGTTGCCCTTCCTCCGGCTCCCTTTGGAAGTAACAGGAAAGAACTTGTATTTTCACCCACAAAATAATCCCACAGGATTTTAAGCATCCAGAGTGATCCAGTCCCAGTTCAGACTATGTCCTCTTTTACTAATGCTCTGCATTTTCTTCCATTGTATTCATGTGTGACCTTGGACATCTCCTCTGTCCTTGCTGTGCCTTTGACTTCTCCTCAGTTATAAACTGACTAGCATATGTTGTCAATCACATGAGTAGTCTGAAGTGCTGTGGAGTAAAAACCCGTGTCCACTGAACATAAACCCCACCACTCCTACTGGTTTCAGTGAAGACATGGTGGGATGCCTGTGAATAACCATTTGCTCTCACCCTTCAATGTCCTGTTGAAAATACTTTGTTAAGATGGCACATTCCTGTAAAGCTGCTCACAGAGTGGGCCAGGGGGCAAGGGGGCAAATGCCATCCTGCCTCCCTCCCCAGAGAACGTTTACCAAGGGATCCCCTTAGCCAGTGTGACCATAAAATGGGCATGTGGGGATGCAGGACACTGACCAAAAAGTGGGTCCTGCTTGGTCTGTCGCTCCATGTGCCACTGGGAATAGAAATGACCATGCCTTACTCCAACTGAGCCATGTGTTTCCATGTGTGCTTAAGAGGAAGGGACAGCCTAGAAAATACAAGGATTTTAATAATTAATTTCTAAGTCCTTCAGGGAAACCTCTCTTTTCAGTTCTCCACATTTCTTCTGAGTCTTGAAAGCCGAATTTGCTCTGCTATGTCTAAACCACATACCTGATTGCCTTGAGGACTTCCTCCATGCCTCCAAATGTGCCTTACTTCACACCTGCATGTTCACAGTACTGTGTGCTTAGGGAGATAGCAGAGAGAATCATAATCCTTATTACCTTCACTCTGCCTTCGAGGCACGTGGGTGATGTCCATTGCAGGAGCACATGCTAAAGCACCTCACTCTCCATCTCCAGTCTGTCCTTGGACACTTCCAGGGATGGGGCACCCACAGCTTCTCTGGGCAACCTGTGCCAGAGCCTCACCACCCTGACAGGAAAGTATTTCCTCTTAATATCCAATCTAGATCTCTCCTCTTTTAGTTTAAAACCGTTCCCCCTTGTTCTATCACTATCTGCCTGTGTAAAAAGTCACTCTTCCTCTTTTTCATAAGCCCCCCTTTAAGCACTGAAGGCCATACTGAGGTCTCCATGGAGCCTTCTGTTGTCCAGGCTGATGGAGTCAAAGGAGAGAATCCTGTTTGGCTGGCTGGAGCTGGGTAGCTACTCATCACAGCAGGTGAACACTAGTCAGAAACACAGAGAAGAAAAGTATGTGCATTTTGATGATAAATCCATCACAAACACTCACTGTTGTGTGAATTTATTTATTGGAAAATACCTGTGGCTGCCCTGGAAGGCAGTTTAAAATGAATGGGTATTTCATTTTTGGTTTAACACCTTAGGTAGCCCAGGGAATAAAGGTGGTTTACAAAAGCTGCTCTGACATCTGGTTTCAGGACACAGGCACAAGTCATCAAAAGAAAATCTTGCAGAGGTCTATTTATCAATAAAATATTTAATAAACTTATCTGTACAAAATATTAAAAAGGTTATTGAAGAGTATACAAGAATATTTATTTAACAAATATATACTGCTATATAATATATTCAAGAAAATATAGATTGCTGTTTACAGTTCATTTACAATCCCATATGTACAATCTATTTAAACTTTAGATACATACAAACAATGCATTTACACCATCACGTACAGAGCTATCTTCTTTAGAGATATTTCACACACCCAGACCTGAAAAAGCTGAACAAATACATGGATAGTTCAGAGGCACACACAGGGATATGAGTATTGCTTCAAAAATTGTAGCTACTACAGATACAGTTATTGGAAACGTTCTCATTTTCTGACATTTTCCTTTCTAATCAAAGAAAAGAACATATAAATAAAACCATGACTGACCAGCAGAGAGGCTCATTTTGTCAAGGGAACTCCGGGAAGTGTTGAGGCTCCGGAAACAGCGCGCAGTGATGGGATACGAAGGGACTAAGCAAACCGGATCAACATTGCTCCCTGCTTCATCCGAGACAGGGAGCACCAGGAGCAGAGCGGGTCTGTGCTGCACAGACAGGTGTCCATTTCCTTTGAGCAGCATCTCCACCAGCTTTTCCAGTGGGAACTGCAGAGCAAGACAGGACTCGTGACTCCAGGTGGGCACAGCCCGAGTCCTCCGGCTGTGAGAGCTCCATTTGCAAAGGCACTGCACAAATGTGGCTTCAGCTGAAGCATGTGGGAGCTCTGGACATTGAGCACCTCAGGAACTCAGACCCTTCTTTAAAAGGTTAATCACTCACAGCAGGTGGGATGAGTGTAAGCAGGATGATCACCCCCTCCCTGGGCAAAGAGAGGATGAGCTGCTCCTACAAAATGCCCCATCCCCAGCTGATCACTTCCTACACACCCACTTAACTCTGGCACCTTCAAGGACCAAAGCCTGGCCCCTCTCTGTGTGACCATCCCTTTTCCTGGGCCCTCCATGTGTGACCGTCCCTTCTCCTGGCCTGTGGGTGCTATTTCACACTGCTGCTGCTGGCTGAGCTCCTGTGAGCCCCTTGGTGCTCAGCAGTTCCTGACACACAGCTCCCTGGGACGACCAGCTTGGGAGCAAAGCAGCCCTAAATTTTGCCTCCTGTTTATTCCCTACTGTTCTCCTTCCCTGTCTTCACCAAGGCAGGATGGAGGATATAAATGAAACACCACAGAGAAGGCTACCATCTCCCCAAAAATTGGGACCAAGGCAAATGCCACAGCTCCCAGGGAGGCCAGGCTTGGCCCAGCCTCTGGGTCTCATTCCTCCAATGACGGACACCAGGGTGGCACCAGCACAAGTTGACACTGTGGCAAAGAGAAGGGGAGGGGATACCCAAACACCCCCACCTTCCATCAGAAACACTCCCACCTTCCATCAGAGAATCACTTGAGTGTGTGACCCATCGTGAGCAGGTCCCCTCCTCCCACCAGCTTCAATCCTGCCAGACCTGTCCCCTCAACGTCCCCTGCCCAAAGGCACAGACTGCACCACGTCCTCCTGCTGCTGAGGCTCAGCCATCCCTTCCTCACCCTCCTTCCCCCACCAAACACCACAGCCAAGTCTCCACACTCCCCATCCTGAAAATCCAAAGCATGAGCACAAGTATCAAAGCAGAAAAATGAGCTCGCAAAATGTTCAACTGAACAATTAAGTGGTGATGACAGAAAAATGGAGAGTAAAACCTGCTGAAAAACCATTGAAAACGTGTGGAGTTCTGGTTTCATCCATGGAATGGATGGGAATGGATCAAGCTTTGGTTTAAGATTTTTCAGTACCAGCTCTGTGAAAATGCTGCACAGCCCAAGCTTCCTACCCTAGCCCATCCATTCAGCAAGAGTCAAACCCACTGCATCCGTCAGCCTGCCAGTGCTCCTTCCCACCACCACATACATCAGGCTCCTCTCCAACATGGAAAATCCAGGGGTTGTTTGGGTACTGCTGCCAGTAAAAGGGAAAAGCAGCCATAGGGCTATTTGTGTCTCAAGGTGCAAAGATGCAAAACATCCTTTAAGATGTAGGGTGGGCTCCTTGGTCAGTGGGTTACACCAGCATGAATTCCAAATTTTTGTCATTTTCTGAAGGCCCAGATCACTGGCTGATAAGACATAAGTGATTTCCAGAGACATCTTTGCACTTCTATGTACCTCACAACATGTACTGGGAGCAAAGAGCTTTAAAGGACTGAATGCAGCTGGTTTTACCTTGGAAGACATAACCCAGCTATGACAAAATGGAAGGTGTCACACACACCAGCCTGGTGGAACATCTCACTCTTTTACCAGCCATTAATTGGTAGATAGGAAAGACAGAAAAACTCTGCCCCTACCACACAAAGTCACAGGCTCCTGTGACACACCCAACCCACAGAACGGGTACTCCCCAACTCCTTTCCTCATTGTGTTTTCATGGAGGACACTCCCACAGTGGGGACACCACTACACTCTACTCCTGCCACCCAGCATCTCCATTCTGGCCCCACCATAAGTGATCCCTGATGCCAAGGGAGCTTCTCTGAGGCCAGTGGAACACACATGATCTGCTGGTCATGAGGACTTAAGAAAAGAATCACACTGCTCTCAAAGACCTTGCTTTTTCCCACACAGGTTTTCCCATCCACTCACCTCCACAGAGCATGATGGGAAGAGAGAAAAACTCACACCACAACTCCAGCTGCACCCAGGACAGGGGACACAGCAAGTGATTTGATGGAACTGCCCAGCCAGGGTCCAAGTGATAGCCCTTTGTTCTGATCGTCTTTCAAACACAGTGGCTCACAACCCCGTTTCAGGTGACAGCCTCTGTGCAGTACCCAGGCTCTTGTTGCCATTGCCCCATGGAGTTTTTTTCTCCCTGGCACAAGGCCCTGCTGCCCCAGCACAGACAAAAGAGAAGGCACTTGGATTTCACAACTCGCTCCATGCTCAGCAGGAAACCGTGACATTTCCCAACACTTTTCATCCAACACAAGTATGAGCTGGGCTGGTATTTATGATGTATCTGCCACATTAAATGAGTCCTGTGGGTTTTGATGTAACTGTAAATGCTGCTATTGATACAATCATGACAAGAAGCTCACCACAAAACTCCTGTTCAGCCACGGCATCCCATCAGCATCCAAGATGCTCTGCTCCGTTTGCCCAGCTGAAGCCCCTGGAACCTGCATTCCCAGAGGGTCCTAAGTGATGCCCCAGCCTCCCTTGTCTCTTCCCTGCCAACAGCAGGGTGAGTGTATATATCTGCTGTTCCCTGGGGGCCAGCACAGGTGACTGTCCCTAAATCCCTCTTTCAGGTGTGTGGGATAAGAGCTTAAAACTGTAAAAGGAGCTGCTTGCTTTGCAAGGGGAGTGTGAGGGATAAATCACTGCAGCGCTGCCCGGCGAGAGCTGC
Organism: Corvus cornix cornix; assembly: GCF_000738735.6. Taxonomy (NCBI): domain Eukaryota; kingdom Metazoa; phylum Chordata; class Aves; order Passeriformes; family Corvidae; genus Corvus; species Corvus cornix. The sequence continues at coordinate 105,936,333 of NC_047056.1, read as the reverse complement.
ACAGCCAAGCACTGAGTTGAAACCCACAGGGTGCAAACGCACACAGGAGTCACTGGCCCTCAAACCTGAGCAGAAGGCTCAAGGCTTGGGGTTTGCTTTTAATCAGAATTGGTGCCTTTGCAGCCTTTTCCTTATGGATATGCCAACCATCAGTCAACAGGCAAAGAGGATGTGGCTCCATCTGCCAGTGCTGATCAGAAGTGAGGCCACTGGGAGCAATGCAGCTGTGCCAGGATGAAGCTACATCAGCCCTTTTCCACATGAACCCTTCTCTCTACCAGAGAGATTTCCCTCCTATCACTGGATTTGAAGTATGATGTAAAAAAAGAAAAAAAAGGGGGGAGGGGGCCACACATGGTTAGACAAGCCCCCTATTTTAAGAGAATTAAAAAGCAATTATTGCTTAAAAAAAAAAAAAATCTGTGACTCTTAGGAAATATTTCTAGGCCAGAAGCACCCCTGGACACCAGGGTTAAACAGGGCATAAAGTCATTTTGCTTCTGACTGTTCCTGCAGGTACTGGCTCGGGTGCCAGCTCAAGGAGCCCCCAGACAAGGCACACACACCAGTCCCTGTCACAACTGGGCAGGCTTCCCCAAATCCCAGCCCCAGTGCTTCCAAGTCAAATGGGATCATTTTGCAAGTTTCCCTACTCCTGAGCAATTACATTCCCATGTCAGAGAGGAGGGAGCCAGTTAAGCAGGGATACATAGTTCGTTTAAAATGCTTAATATTTCTAGTTTCACTGTAATTATATCCTGCAGATAAAAATGGTGCTTAAGGTCAAACAAATCCTCCAGGAGAATATGCACTGCATGGAAACTGTTTGGGTTTTTTTTTAACTGGAAAGGTTGTATAAATACTGCAGATTGAGAACCTATAATTATCCATTAAAATCACTCTGAGTCTGCTGAATTAATATTTGTCCATGTTCAGCCTCTAGTCTCTTATTTATAAAGTTTACATGTGCCCAAAAATCAGCTCAGGCAAGAGGCAAATGATCAGAAATACATTTTTTCTGTACCCTTCCTTTGGCATTAGAGGGTGATGCTCTGCGGAGGAGCAGCTCCAGGGATGGGGGCTGGGCTGGGCTACCACCATCCTGCAGCCAGTGCCCCACCAACCCTTCTGCAAAGGCAGGACTCACTGCTCCATGCCCTCTACAGACACATCCCTGTGTTGTCCCCGAGCAGTGCAGGGCTGCAACAACTCAGCTGAAGGAAGCTCCCTGCCCCAGAAAGGCTTTCACACCCACCACTTCCACATAGAATCATGTAATCATTAAGGCTGGAAAAGATCGAGTCCTGGCATCAACCCTGCACCACCACCATGTTCACCGTTAAACTATCTCCTCAAGGGCCATATCCACACGGTTTTTGAACACTTCCAGGGATGGTGACTCCACCGCTTCCCTGGGCACAGCTTTACAACTCTTTCTGTGACTTTTCTTCCCCCGATATTTAATCTAAACCTCTACACATTTGCAGCAGCTCTGATGGTTGTTGCCTAAGTCTAATCCCACTGTTTGGGTGCAATCTCCAAATCTGCCCGGGGATGGAGAGGCAGCCCTTGCAGTTGTCATGCAGGGATTCATAAAGGGAGCAGTGGTGGCCTTTGCTCTGGAAATACTCCTCTGGGAGCAATGAGCAATGTGACAGCCAAGCCCTGCAGCTGATACACTCGCCCAGGGGGAGCAGCACAGTTACTCACCAAAGCCCCAGCTCCACTCTCCTCCAGCCTTGCCCTGCTCATACACATCCCTCTGGAGCAGCCCCAGGCAGGGAGCTGCCTCCCCTGACTCCTTAGAGGAGCAGAAAGAGGCTTCCACTCCATCCTTTGCCCTCCTGTTGTCCTCCAGAGGTTGTTTTCCCAGGAAAGGAACAGGTGGCACCTGGCACAGGCCCCAGCACCGCTGGGCTCCCCTCAGGGGGACGAAGTTTGCTCCCCCACCAAACACCCCTGTTCAGGTTCCCTGCAGCCACGTGAGCCAGGTCTGGCTCCCACATGGGTGAAACCACGGACAGCATCGCTGCCAGCAGCAGCCTCTGCATCTCCCCAAATCCTTCCCTCTCGTTATTATAATGATCCAGGCTACAGAACTGCAGAAACTGAGCCACTGCTTTTGTCCCCAGGACTAGCAAAGCCATCGCGAGGTTCAGGATATGAACCCCAGCAATGGGCACTGCCCCAGAACCGGGGTGAAGCATTGCAAGACCCAACCTGTCACCCTGCTCTCCATCAACCACCTCCGGACCTGAGGAGGGTGACATCTGTCTGTTCCCTGCAACTGTGGCTGAACAAAAGCCACAAGAACTGGGAGTCACACACACCGGAGTCATGTCCCCTTGGACACAGTCCCACAGGAGCAGATCTCAGGATACCTTTTTGGTGGAGGCTCACAGAGCCACCAGCCAGCAGGGGCTGCCAGGAGCCTATATATATCTTGCCTGGATTTGAACTGCCCGTGAACCTTCACCACAAATATTTGGAGGAAGGGGAGGGGGTAAAAGAAACAAAAACATTTTAAAAAATTGTCTCAGCAGTGAGAAAAACTATCAAACAACCAAAGGCAATTGAAAAATTAGGTACTTCCAAAGCTTGATAACTTTATAACTGATGTGGAATCCAGCAGCTTGAGCACTGCTGTGCCAACCTCCTTCCTCAACCAGCTGTGCTAAAGCCAAGGGGCAGAGGAAATCCACAAATCCTCATGCTGACTCCTCCTCACCCACTCAGGAACCTTGGCCTCCCCAAATGCTGACAGGGAGAAAACCCATGGCATGGACCTCAACCTTCCTCTCCCCTCTCAACCTCCATCTCTGAGCATCTCCCTGGGGACAGGTACATCGTTAGCATATATTTACATTTGTGCTGAGGCTGGGAGATAGGTTTTCCTTTTGGATACATGGATGTAAAGCCAGAGGAGCTCTGCAGGTGTCAAGGGGGTACATGAGACTTAAGGGCAACACACTCGCTCCTCTGAGCTGCCACCAGCCACAGCCTGAGGAAGCAGAGCAGGCTCTGTGGGCGAGGATGGAGGGAGGTTGGGAGTGTTATCTCAGTGGATCTGTCCCTGTTATCAACAGGCACGGTTTACTTCCCACGGATGCACTTGGGGGGAAGGTGCTGTTGGAGCTCACCAAGGCTTTTCTGACCATTGAAATCATTTGGATCTCAGTAGAGCTCTTCGAGGTGACGCCCTCTCTGCCCTGGCCAGGCTCAGCCCTCCCAGCAGAACACCCCTGCCATGGAGGATAACTGGATTAATGTAGGAAAAATCCCATGTTTTCCAGCAGGGATTTATCTCCTCCAAAAGCAAACTACCATCACCAATAAGCACTGATGTTTACACACCAACACCCTGCCCACAAGAAAAAAACAAACCATCAAACACAAAATCTGTGCAAATACATCTCTGGTCTAAGCCAACCCACCCATGAAGCCAAAGTTTGGTACCAAAAGCCACTGAGGTGCAGCAGAAATGCTTCCCAGCATCCAAAGCACACCCTGGCATGGATGAAGGGCTTCTCTGGTTTAAAGGTGTAATTTATACTCAGCTCCTGAGTTAGTAAAACCCTGCAGCCCTTTCAGCACATGTCAAAGCACCCTGCTTCATGTAGCAGGCCCTGAGGGTAGCACTCAGCCCTCTGCATGGGAAAGGTCTGTTCCTGGAGGATCCAGCTCCCTTAATGGAGCAGGGAGCAGCCAGCACTCCAGGGAGGGATGCAGTTCCCTGGGAAATCGATGCCAAAGGAAGATAGGGTGGAGCCTAGTGCTTTTATAGAGATTATTTGGAAAGAGAAGAACCCGAGCAAAATGGCTCTTCCCTAGGGAACTTGGGACCTTTGTTTCTCTCCAGACATGCTCAGGATGGCTGTGTGACTTGTGGGCCTGATGCCGGGTTCCCAGTATGTCTTGGAAATGGAGTTTTGTGCAGGAAAGGGAGGGGACCCACCAACTGGTACCTCCTGAAGGACGTAGACAACAGGGCCAGTGCCACGTGGAGTGGAGGCATCTCCAGCTAACCCCTCCTGGGGCCACTCCCATCTTTTTGAGAGCACAAGCTCTGCTTCAGACCTGACTCTTTTAGCATCCAGTTCTCCTTCTTTCCTGTCTCTGCCAGCAGGCTCACAAACCTCTCCCCACTGCAAACAGGCCTGGACCAAGTGATTACAGCCCACTCCAGCCACGAGTTCTCCACTCGCTGCCTTCCCCCAGGGATCCCTTATTTTTCCACCAGGAAACTCAGGGCAGAGATTTGAAGGCAGCCAGGAAAACTCCTTTAACTCAAAGGAAAGAGCATTCCTACCTCACCTCCATCCCACCGCCACAGCCAGAGGGCGATGCTGACCTGATCCCTCTGCCGCAGACACCACTCAACCTCCCCAGGTCGTCACTCCCAATGAGAAAATTTTGGCTAGACGTTTTCCAAAACCTTTGGGAAAGATGTTGTCAGCGCCACTTTGGCAAACCGAGTGTATCAGGCAAAACTCAGAGGCTGAGGAGACATTCCCTTGGGGCTCTGCCAGGCTGTGTGTCCCCCCTTTCCGGAGGGAAACAGGCAAGGCACAGAGATAGTGGCAGCCTCACAGTCTCAGAGGGGCCCACTCTTGGGGTCATGGCCAGGGTGGCCCAAGGAAGACAGGGAACACCTGCTCTGAGCTCGGCTTTTGGAAAGGCACACACCAAAATGTGTATGTGTGTATATATATATTTTATATATATATATTTATATTTCTATATATAAAATGGGCAGGGCTGCTGAGCAAGGCCAGGAGGGGTAGGGAGAGCTGCAGAAATTGCTACCTGCAGCCACATGTCTCCACGACCATGTCCTCGTACTGTTTGTAAACCACATTGTTCCCGGAGTCTATATAGAGGATGCTGATGGGGCTGAGCTTGGAGGGCACGCAGCAGCTCGGGGGGGTGGACTCCGGGTCCATGGAGTTCATCAGGGTCTGGATAATGGCGTGGTTGGTGGGCTCCAGGTGGGAGCGCAGGGGGAAGTCGCAGACCCCCTCGCAGTGATACGCCTCGTAATCCAGGGGGGCGATTATCCAGTCATCCCAGCCCAGCTCCTTGAAGTTCACGTGCAGGGGCTTCCTGCTGCAGCGGGTCTTCGCCTTCTTCCCATGGCCTCTGCCCCCAGACCGGGCGGCAATGGTGGTCCTCCTCTTCCTCCTCTTGGCATACACCTCCTGGCTGGGATCAGGGGGCTCCAGGAAGGGGGGGCTGCCCAGGGCCTTGATCTTATCCCGGATCTCCTTGAAGAGGTTCTCCTTCCTCTCGGTGCGGGAGAAGGCCACGAGCAGGGCTCGCTCATGGGGCTGTGGCCGGGGTTTGCCGAAGCCCAGCTGCCGGGGGGGCAGGAGCTGCCCCGACTGATCCAAGACAATCCTCAGCAGGAAGCACAGCAGTTTTCCCGAGAGCGATCTCTGCCTCTGATCTCGCAAGGCCTCCCAGACATCAAACACCTCCCATCTGGAGGAGCCCGTGTCCAAAATGTCTGCAGCCCTGGAGTCCAGCAGCCGGGGCTCCTCGCCATCCTGGCTGGGGCAGGTGGCAAGGAGGAGGTGGTGGAAGGTGCCTTCGGGGGACAGGGCCAAGCTCCGGTTTTCAGGGAGGGAGCGCAGAATCCGCAGCTCTGCGCCCGTCACCTCCTCTGCCTCAGGCAGGCTGGAGATGTCAAAGAGGTATCGCTGCTCAAAGGCAGATGGGGAGGCATCTGGAAGAGATAACACAGAAGAAAAAGAAAGGAAAAAAAATTAAAATATCAGCAAGCCAAAGCAAAGCTCTCATTATGGTGAAGTGCAAGGGATGCAGAGCTAATGGGAGAGATCTCACTGTGCAGCACAGCTCCCTGAGCATCCCAGCGGGACACAGTCTTCGTGTCCTGCATCCATGAGCATCACTCTGGCTGGGAGCACCAAAAACAAATGAGGAGGAGAAGGTACAGAGGGAGGGAGGAATCAATTCAAACAAGTGGCTTCTCATCAGCACTCTTTCCCCACATCCTGAGGAGGCTTCTCTGCCTCCTCCCAGGTATTCCAGTGACCCCAGATGCACTGCTATGCTGTTTTGGCACAGAAGCCACACCTGAACCTGTGCAGCACATTACCATCCCCAATCAGCAGGTTGTCACTGATTTTCTCTGCCCCAAGTGTCACACACATACACATGCTGTTAAAAATCCCATTTCCCCCTTGCAGATAGGCACAGGCACACAGGTCTGATAGAGGTACCCCCAGAGGATGAAAGTGAGCCCAGCCTCAGTTTGTCTCTATTTTTGGTGGATCTGAAGACCTGACACAGACTTGTGCAGTTTCTGACACTGAATAAATATAGTCAATGTGAATTAAAAAAAAAAAAAACCACTGAAGGCGGTGGAGCTGGGAAGAAGAGATGAATTCAGTTCTGGGAGGGTCGTTTTTTGTTTTCTCCCTCGTTAACGAGAAACCTGGCCTGGGGCTGCTGCAAACATCTCTGCTGTGCCCGGAGCACCCCGACTCGCTGCCGGCAGAGCCCTACTCGACACCCCCGCCCGGCACCCTCCACCCCCCGCGGCAGCGCCGCTGGGTGCAGCCTGCACCGCCCGCCGGGGGGGAAACTGTTTTCTCCCCGTCATTTGCTGCTGCTGCTGCTATTATTATCATTAATAGTAGTATAATTATTCATTATAGCTATTATAATTTCTATTTGAAAAGCAGATCTAAAATTCCTGTGAGGAGCAGATAAGAGCAGATAAGGAGATCCCTTTGAAGAGTTCATCTGGTTTCGTTTTGTGCTGAAACTTCCCAGGACCTGTGCGCAGTTTTCGCCCAGCTCTCCCAAGCCGAGCACTGCCCACCCTCCCACCGGAGCATCCTCCCCCCGGTCCCGCCTCGCTCCCTCGACGTTTTCCCCTTCAGCTTCCAGTAAACCCCCTCCCGCAAAGGCTGCCGGCAGGATACGGCCCCTTCTGGGTGTGGGAATGGGGTTTGGGGATGGCGCTTGGGGGACTCTCCCACCCCGGGGCAGCCGGCGACGAGGGGCGGCTGGTGCTGCTTTTGAGTTTGCGTTTTCATTTTATTCGATCGGGAATGTATTATTTTTTCCCCCAGCCGAGCGAACTCAGCCGGCAGGGAGCGAAGTACATATACACATGTATTTGTTGGAAGTATACCGTTAGGTGCCTATATGCATTTGATTATCATTATTAGATCCGCAGATATGAAGAGGGCAAAAGAGGACGAAGAGGGAGAAGGGGACCGCAATGCCGAGCTCAGCCGGCGGCGTTAGCGGGAGCCGCTCCGGAGCGCCGCGGCCGCCGGCGGCCGAGCCACCCCCGGGGCACCGCGGCTGCGCTCCCTCCCCGGCCCGGCCCATCGCGGTGCCCCGAGGAGTTTTTCGGGCTGCAAAGGCTCTGGCGGGACGGGGATGCCGTGCGGAGAAGCTGCTCTTAAACTGCGCCGCAGCCCCCGGCCCCGCATCAGGCGGCGGGAGGTCCCGAGAGCCGCCCGCACCGCCGCCCGCCTCGTCCTGGCTGGCTGCACCTCGCACCCCGTCCCGAACCGCACGCCCAGCACCAAGCGTCATCCTTGATTGATCCCGACTGCCTGTGCAACCCCATCATCACCCCCGACCCCCGCTCAGCACCACGCTCATGTCCGTCGGCAAGTAGTGCCAGGCACAAACCGTTTGCTGTCCCCATCGTCACCCTCCTAAACATATGCTCACGCACAACCCCACTCCCAGCCCTGTACTCGCCCGCACTCCTAGGCTCATATTCGCGCACGGCTTCATTCCCGTTAAAAACCGGGATGCGCAGCCCCTATCCCGTGAAGCTCCATCCACTGCAACCACCCCGTGCGGAAACCAACGCACAGCCCCATTCCCCAACCAACGCACAGCCCTATCCCAGGCACGGCCCCGTGCTCGGACCAACGTGTGAACATCCTCTCCGCGTGCCACCACGTCCCCAAACTCACGCTCAAAGTGATGCACAACCCCGTGTGTCCATCCCCACATCCACATAGGAGCACGATCCCCACATCCATGCACAATTCCATCCCCAAGCCCCATCCTCGTCCCGAAGCCCATTCCCAAGCCCAAGCACCGACTTCTCTCCCGCCGACGGCGGGGTCCCGGCGGGGCGGCCGGTCCGCGCTCCCCTGCCCGGCCGCGGGCGCTGCGCTGAGCGGCGCGGGGGGACGCGCTTCCCGCACTCACCGCTGCGCGCCCGCTCCGCGAAGCCCGTCACGGTGTCGGCGCGGCGGCCGGGGGCGCGGCGGGCGGCCAGGCGCTGGTACAGGGCCACCATGTAGTGATGCGGCACCACCGTGCCGTTGCGGAGAGCCCCGTCCCTCCGCGGCGGGGAGGAGAAGGGGGAGGCGGCGGCGGCGGAGGAGGAGGAGGCGGAGGAAGGCGCGGCTGCCGAGGGTCGCTGGGGAGCGGCCGCTGACGGGCCGCGCACGGCGGCGGCCTCCAGCCCGCGGCGGAGGCGGCAGGCGCCCAGCAGGCAGAGGCAGAGGGCGGCGGCGGCGGCGGGGAGGCGCATGGCGGCGGCCCGGGGCTCGGCGCGGAGCTGCTGCCGCCGCCGCTCCCCGCCCGCTTTTGAAACATCGTCTTCGCCCGCCGCCGCCGCCGCCGCCGCCGCCGCCGCCGCGGCCGCCCGCGCCCGGGGGCGCCCCCTGCCGGCCGCTCGCCCCACCCCGCCCGAGCGCCGCCCGCGCCCCGCGCCCGCCCCGGCAGGTGAGAGACCCCCGGATGCCCCCCGGAGCCCGCTCCGCCTGTCCCGGCAGGTGAGAGACCCCCGGATGCCCCCCGGAGCCCGCTCCGCCCGCCCCGGCAGGTGAGAGACCCCCGGATGCCCCCCGGAGCCCGCTCCGCCTGTCCCGGCAGGTGAGAGACCCCCGGATGCCCCCCGGAGCCCGCTCCGCCTGTCCCGGCAGGTGAGAGACCCCCGGATGCTCCCCGGAGCCCGCTCCGCCTGTCCCGGCAGGTGAGAGACCCCCGGATGCCCCCCGGAGCCCGCTCCGCCTGTCCCGGCAGGTGACAGACCCCCCCAGATACCCCTCGGGCTCCGCCTCGCCCGCCCCGGCAGGTGACAGACCCCGGGCCCCCCCTCGGACCCCGCCCCGGCTTTCCCGGCAAGAGAGAGAACCTTCCAGGCTCCGGCCCCCCACCCGGTGGGGACAACCCACACCCCTCATTTGGCGGGGAGAACTGCGTCCCACAGCCCCGTGCCACGGCGTCACCCCAGCCTAACTGTGGGGTGGGACGGAGTTGTGTCCGACTTTGGAAGGCTGCCCCAGTTCGGGATGGCGAGAAGTTGGGGGGGCACCGCCACCTCTGTGTGCAGGGGTCGTTTTTCGGAGCGGGGAGCCCCCCACCGATGACTGGACCGAGAAACTTCACCCCTTATTGGAGGGTGTCACCCACCACCCCGTAGTGGGGCGGGGGTCCCGGTCCCACACTGGAGATGAGGCAGCCCCGGCTCTATTTCGAAAGGAGGAACCACGTTTCGGGCAGACCGCTTTCCCCCGACACTGGCCCGCGGGGGTGATGCTGCCGGCGGGGCCGGGCCGGGAGCGGCCGGGGGAGCCGGAGCGACCCGCTGTGGGGCGGCCCCGGGGCCCCGGGCTCTCCTGCACCGCTCCAAGATGCCCCGGGCTGCCCCGAGCCTCCATCGGCCCCGGTAATTCCGCCTCGGAAGTCCGACACCGGAGCAAAACAAAGCCCCGGCCGGGCTGCGGGCTGATGTTTTCCCTCGCACGGAGGGTTTCCTTGGTAAAATTCAGATGTTTCCTTGGGTGTCGATTAAAATAACAAAGTGGGGTATTTACTAGGATGTTATTTCAAGTCTCTTAAGTCCCTGGTTATGTCTGTTGCGATTTCTCCGCAAATACAAAAACAAGCGCTGCGATGATTTATTTGAAGGAATGTAGGTGTTTCGCCAAAACAAACACGGATTTTTTTCCCTTCTCCCCCCCGAAACAATTGCTTCTCACGAGCATTTGTCACTGCAGCCTCTTGGATTTCTTTCTGCTGTAATTTTACAGGTGTTTTGTCACAGTATCGCGAGCGGGTTTCTAATGCCAACCAGCGGCTTTGCTCGGTATGTACACACACACTGTGCGGAGACACAGACGCTGCTCCCAGGACACCATCCCAAGAAATCCCTGTCCCATGCAGTGCTGGATGGCCAGGCCTGAAGCCATTTGCACACCTTGCACAGCACTTGCAGAGTTAGCACAGCCTTTGCACAGGGCTTGCACAGCCTGTACATGGAGTGTACATGGCTTGCATGGCATTTGCACACCCAGCGTGTTCACACAGGGCCTTGCACACACCAGCCCCCCAGCAGTCAGTGACCCCCGGGAGCCCTAACCCAGCTGGGGCAGGAGGCAGAGGAAGGGCCAGCAAGAGGAAGGCTTCACTAACTGTTATTCTTTTGTCAGTCCCTTATTCAATACAACCTGATGCTCTTCAGAGAGTAAAGGTCATTTTTAAAAACTGTCTGACAAGGCCTTCCAGCCCCTGAGGCCTCACTCCCCCCTGGCCAGGGTGCTGAGACTCCACTCGGGAGCCCCCACAATACCAGAACATGGCAGTAGGGCTGAGTGCTCAGGGCATCTCTTCCCAAAGATGGGAAGGCTGAAAAGTACTGTCCAGTCCTGTTCCACTCAACCCCACCTCGAAGAGCAGCCCCAGGCTGCTGATGCTCCTGATGCTCCCGCTGCAGTGCATGGCAGCACTCCCTTCCAATGCTGCCCAAGGAAGGGATCAAAAGGGTCAGCAAAAGGGTGGAAAGATGATGGGATGGGAAGGACTGTCAAATCGGCAGACAAGTGTATCCATAAACCTCTGGTCTTCTTGCAATGTTTTCTGGAGCATCCTGCCTGGAATCATTTCACACAGTCAGTTTTATGGGAAACAGTGCAAGGTAAAAAAATGGTGAGTGTAGGCCTAGCCTCGAGCCCCCAAGACTGTACATCCTCCTGCAGGTTGGGGTGCATGTACCTGCCACACATGTGGAACCCCAAGCTTCACCCTGGGACTGGAACTGTCACTGCATTTTTCATGTGTATCTTTCAAAAATTAAAGTTACATTGATACAACAGACAGCTGTGCCTCCTGTTTATCCTTTCCTCACCACTTCTTTTGCCCACAGACCAGTCCTCTTCTCAGCCCCCAGTGTGGCACCGGCACCAAATCCCTGCCTGGTGCAAGCTGGCTGAGCTGAACAATGGGTTTGCACCACACCATCCTTGTCCCTGTGCACAGCTGTCCCCATGACAGAGCATTGTGCTGCTGGGTGACAAGAGCCAGATCGCTGTCCTCACAGTCTGTATGGAGACCCAGACACAGGCACACACATACCCACACAACCCCAGTGACATGGACACACATCTGTGAGCCAGACACACACCAGGCACACATGCCCACACCAGAAGGCACATGAATGAACATGCACACACACACACAGGTACACCAACCCAAGCAGCAAATCCTGCCTGGCCGTGCCGGAGGGTAGATGTGAAATCCCACAGCCCATCCTCTCAACCACACAGTGTCTAGCGAGACACGCGAGCACTGACTTTCCCATCTGTTCTCCATTGCAGCCTCATTTAAACCCTTTTGGGCTTTCTTGAATTTCCATCAGCCCAGCCCAGCCCAGCTGCAAGACCTTCCCAAGCCTCCCGAGCCCTGCACAGCAGCACAGCAGCTCCTGCCCCCAGTCCTTCCCTGTGCCGGGGACAGGCTCCCCTCTCTCCCACTGCAAAACTTTTGCGCATAATTTCACGCTGGCAAAAAGCCACCTTCTACCAGCCCCCTTCCAAACCCAAATTAGCACGCTGCTGCAGCAGCAGAAATTGGAGAGGAAAGGCTGCAGTTTTATTTTACAACTCAATTAGCAAGTTTATACAGAAAAAAACACCCACATAACTGAGGGAGATTTTATGTCCATTCAGCTTCACCAGCAAACAGACTTGTTTCTCCTGAGGGCACTCCCCACTGCTGTGGGCACAGTGATGTGCTCCTGCACATGGGGCCCCTCAGCCAACGTAGTGATCCTGGATCCAGCCCTGCTCACTTGCTCCATCTTTCTTTGCTCTTACAGATCCTCTGGGTATCTCCATCACAAGCTGAAAAACACAGATTTGAGACTGTCCTGACACCCTGTTCACCGAGTATTAATTCAGAAGTGAGCCAAAACCTAAGATGAAGGGCCGCATTTGCCTCTAATTTTTCCCTAAGAACCAGTCCCAAATAACATGAAGCCAATGGCTGTATGCCCAGGAGGGATCCTGACTCCTGAAACAGCTTGCACCATGTCCCACTACAGTTTCTCCCTTCCTTGACTAATAGACCCTTCTGGTCAGGCTTTTGGAAATAAGCGGACAGTCATCTCACTAAGCCAGTTTTCTCACTGGGAAAAATTTTTCCCAGATGCTGATTGCTTCAGGCTCAGGAAGGAATCATTCCTGTCTGGCTGACACTTGGGCTTGTCCCCTCTGTTGCAGTACCCCTTCCTCTGCTCCCTATTTTTGTGCCCAGCACTGCCCTGCTTGCCCTTCTGCATTGTCCATGGCAGATGGGGACCTTTGCGTGTGGAGCACTGAATCATTTCCATGCACAGGGGTTCAGTTCTGGTCAGGGTGAATCACCCTACCATGGCTACATCCTCTTGTGCAGCTATGGGCGAGGTCCCAGCCTGGCAGAGGGGCTGCCCTGCTGATGCTCTTCAGCACAGCAATGAATTTGATTTAACTAGAACCCCACCAGGCATAGAAGACCACTTCTCAAATGAGGAAACTGAGGCAGAAGGGAAATCCTCAAGGAATATCCATATGCCTCATGTCTCAGCCCATTCGCAGAGCTCTGCACCTCCACCTCACCTTTCCTGTCCCCAGCCCTTTCTGATGGAACAGAAATAAGCTACAGTGACAAAACGCCTCCATGCTTCAAAACTGGAGGTGTTTGTGGCTGTTTCTGTTAGCTGAGCCAGTAGGGCTCCACCAACTTTTCAAGTCTTGAGCAAGTTCAGAGTGATAAGAATACTGATGCCAGTGCCTATTTGGAAGAGTGTGTTTTCATGTAGTGACCACACAAGAAGCCTCTTGGGGCTTCTCTTAACAAATGTCTTCTAGTGAGATGGCTACAAGTGATGGCAGGGCCAGCTCAGCAAGTAGCTAAGCAACAGCATCTTTTTCTTTCCAAATCTTCCAGCAACTCCTTCCAAAACTTACTTAAACTGAAGCCAAACTGAATTCTTTCTGATTGTCTGCACAGGGATAGACAAGGAAGACAAGAAAAATCAAGGTACAAACTCCATGCATGAAACATCAGATGGATTCAAGGACCCCGTAGGCTGCTTTGCTTCAGGCTCAGAGACCTGACGTCAGCTTAGTCTGGCTGCCTAAAGCCGTGATTGTCTCTCATCACTTTCTATTTGAGCACTGTGCTCTAGCTAGGGGACAGGAGACTTATGGAAATGCTTTGCTGAGAGTTCAATCTTTCTGGAAACAAAAAAGCTTCTTGAAAAAGGCTTTCCTCAGGGAAAACTGTTCTATTCAGCATCTGGTCGACAGGGTCTGGCATAAGCCACCTGAAAATAGTGAGTCAAAACACAGTTGAGCACTCAGTCAATTAAAAAAAAAAAAAGCCCATTTGTTTTTTGAAAAGTGCAGAGTCAGCAAGTAATTTGTCAATGCACCAAGTACAGATGCTGGATCATGGTGATGACTCACCCCAAGTGTCCTCATGGTGGTAGTCTAGGCCAGCATCTAGTTGGAAGGGGTGGGATTCACTTCCCTGCTTTCTGGCTTCCTTCTCAGCCTAACTAATCACCTTCTTCCCATTACTATTTCCTGGAGGGAGAGCAATACCTCCAGAAAGCAGTTCCTACAGCGTTAACACAGAGCCCAGCTGAGACAGCTGCTGCAGAGGTGAAGAAAGCCCTCAGCTGCCTCCTCCCCACCCCTGGATGAACATGTGAGATGTCACCAGGGGAAGCACTGTCCTACAGCTCTTCTCAAGCTCTGCTCCATGATTCCTTATTTTTACATATTAAATCCTTAGATCTCCACTCAGTCTTTTTTTCTCTTACCAGTTTCCCACATCACTGTGCTCCTCCCCAGCTTCTTGTCCTCCAGCTCCCAGTCTCTTTGTGAAGGCTCCTGAGATTTGGAGGTATCAGGGAGGAGAAGGGGAGACCTGTCTGGGAGAGTATTTGCCAGCGGACACCCAAGGGAACACCAGAAAAGGAACAGAGTACCTCACCCTGATCTTTCTAGTTCCCAACTATTCCTAGGAGATCCCTTCTCTGCCCTCTCCCCATCCCTTCCCAGCCAGTGCTGCTCTTGGCTGTTGTGTCATGCTCACTTCTCTGACACTTGAGACAGAATTACTCCATACAAAACCCACGTCCTTTGCTTTCTATCGCAAACTGAAGTTATTGGTAATAACTCCAATAATAACTGGTTATCTCACTCATAACTTTCTGGATGCAGCTGTTCACCACTATGAACATGGAAGGAAGGTGTTTGGGGTGTTTTTTCCCTTTAAGTTATCTTCGATTCCTGTGGTATTGTTGCTACTTTTTCTCTCTCGTTCATTTCAATGCTTGAATCCCATGATTTTATTTTCCACCATAGACCTGACAAATTGAACTAAATTCTGGCAAATTTGGTTTCCTGGACAGTTACTCCAGGGATACCAACAAGCCTTGGGGGTCAGCTGAGATGTGCGGAGGGCCAGAGAAGACCTTCCACCTCTCAGCTCCAGCCCAGCACTCCTCCCTTCACTCCTCCGTTCCTGCTGCTGTGCTGGGCTGTGAGAAGGAGGAGAATTGATGGAGGAAGGTGGGTGTGTGGGTGGGGGAAAAGATGTGGCGCAAAGTTCCGTGTGATTGCAACTTTGCATGGTCTGCATCACCTTTGTCAAAGATTGTCCCTGATTTCCCTGCCAGGGCAGCATGTCCTTTCATGACAGACATGGGTGGCTTGGGCCCAGAGGAGAGATGACTCTCACCTGAAAGGCCCCACAGAAACCAGCACAGACCATGGGGCAAACTGAGCAGTGCACAAACTAATTCTTACCACTGGTTCCTTCTGGTCTCCTATCCAGTTCTGCATTTTAACCCCATAGTTTCTGCTTTCCTTTTCCATCTTGCCTTTTCCAACTTTTTGTTTTGTAAACATTTAGTGCCGTGGGCCTCTTTCTACTTCATCCGCTGAGCAGCACATGAAGCTCAGAGAAGAACCCATCCCACAGGGTGACCCCGTCCCAGTTCAGCAAAGGGGCCGAGTGGCTGCGGTGGGACCGAGCATCTTCGGGAAGCGCCCGGACACGGCTCTCCCAGGGCAGGAGCACCATCTCCTGGAGAAGGGATTTATAGCACTGAGAATCCATATAGGTGTTTCCCGCGGCACAGATGGAATGTGGAAGGCACTAGCAGTTTGGAAGGCACCCACTCTGGTTTCTCTCCCTGTAGGCTGTGAAACACACGAAAAGCAACCCAGTACAAGTGTGTGCTGTGTACAGAGGAGGGAGATGGAAAACTGGCTGAAAATGGGAATACATTTTGTGGGGACATCCCTTTTCCTCTGTGTTGTGCATTAAACAGACTTGAGCGTGAGTTGCAGGATCAGGTGTTAAAATTTTTACTACGGGTGTATCAGGTGAAGTTCCATCTTATTTCACATTTTAGACTCTGTCTCAAAGAGTCATCGAGTTAACACAAAGAGCAAATCATATCTTGCTTAAGGAAGGGTTCTTTGCATAGTTTTGAGGTGTAACTCCGAACAAGCTTTCTGCCTGTGTATCTTTCCATTGGTAAACACAATAGAAGGAGACATATGCAATGTATTACATCCTGCAGCCCCTGCATATTTATTTAGTTCTCCCACTAAAGTTAAAGGCATGCCTCTGGGCAGGGACAGCCGCATGGATGGAGCCACTGACACATTCCAGTGTGGGATGTCAAGTGCCCTATTAGGGACAACCTTGATTTCCTAACACATCATAGTGGTGTGTGCTCACAACTGCCTATCTCAGTTCTTTGAAGACAAGCTGGTGTGGGCTGTACAGACATCAGTATTTAGGTAGCATCTATTTCTGCCTCAACAAGAAAGGCACAGATCTGTAATTTAGAGAAGGACACAAAGATGATCTCAGGGGTGGAGCACCTCTCCTATGAAGACAGGCTGAGAGAGCTGGAGCTGTTCGGCCTGGAGAAGAGAAGGATCCAGGGAGACCTCACTGCAGCCTCACCGTACTTAAAGGGGGCGTATAGAAAAGAGGCAGAACAATTTTCTTTTCACAGATAGATAGTGATAGGACAAGGGGGAATGGTTTTAAACTAAAAGATGAGAGATTTAGATTGGCTATTAGGAAGAAATTCTTTACTGTGAGAGTGGTGAGGCACTGGAACAGGTTACCCAGAGAAGCCGTGGATATCCGGTCCCTGAAAGTGTACAAGGGCAGGTTTGATGGGGCCTGAAAAACCTGATCTAGGGAAAGGTGCCCCTGCCCATGACAGGGAGGGGAAAGGGGGTGGGGGGGAAGGTGGGGCAGAACAAGATGATATTTAAGGTCCCTTCCAACCCAGGCATTTTTATGATTCTATGATTTATATTTAATGCAGGCAACATGCTTGCTTTGCCTTGCCCACTTGTCTGTCCTTACACACCAGAACACTTGTGTAGGTTCAGGCACCTGAGACAATATCAGATTCTTTAATGGGAATATATGGTGCCACCTGAGACATCCAGACCTCCAGCTGCTGCCTCAGAATAGAGGGGGGCGTTCTAACCTGCCTCATTGACCAGCACCATGTCTATAGATCTTTTCCTAAATGATCCAACCTAAGTGATTCTGTGAGTCAGCAGGGGTGTCCTGGGTATCCTGCAGTCCGCAGAGAAACCCCAGGTACCTATTTTAGCACCTGAGCACGACTTTATGAGAAGATCATCAGAATTTAGTTGGAAAAAAATAAGTAAGATGCGACTTTCTGATACTGAAGAAATCCTTGAAGAGCACAGCACTGTGTGTGGGTCACTTCAGCAGTGTACAGGCAGCTCTGCCTGTTTCTACAGTTCACACATTGATCTCACCAGGTTAGTAAGTCAAAATATGCCATTTTGGGCTCCTTCATCTGTGTCCAGAAGAAAAGTGCAGCTCAAAATGATGCAATATGACTGGGTCCTGTATGAAATGAAATGAAATGAAATGAAATGAAATGAAATGATATTAAATGATTGTTGGGAGGGCAGCTGCTGATTTGCTAACCAACACTTCACACTTGGAACAAGGAGGTGTTAAATTCTGCCACTGTCCTTTCTGTAGGGCCTCACCCTGCACGCAGACTCAGTCTGGGCTGACAGTTCTATTTTATAAGAGTCAAAGGCACAGGGACAGTCAAAGGCTGTCCTGGCCTTGACGAATAAGCCATGTGAAAACTGCAAATGAAGCCAAATCTGAATCTTCTCCATACCTTTTTCCTTTGTACAGTAATGGCTTGTAGATACAGTATTTATAAGCTAGGTTGTGAATGTAAAGACTCACGAGCTCTTCAGGTGGACGTAATTGTGCAAGTAGAGGTAGCCACTTGGGCTACATCTAGACTAAATTAAATTGGTACCATTCATTGGTACCAAGGTCAAGTGCTGTGGATCAGCCCATGTCCACATGGATAAACTCCCATCATCTCCAAGGCTGATGGTCATGCACAAGCTGTCAGCTGAGAAAGGTCCCTGGCCTGTGTTAGCAACTGAACTGCCCCAGGAACTATGCATCAGGGTCTGAGTCCAAAAACACACCGGAGACCTTCTTAACTCTGTGAAAATGCTGACTTGGTTCCCTGGCACTATTTAATTTACTTGTGTAAATGAAATGCTGGAGACCCTGGAGATCAGGGCGGGGTACCCAATGGGCTTGTGTGTAGAAAACCTAGGTCATTGTCAGGATTGTCTGTGGCCTTGCCCTCATTCCTTCAAAAGCTTATTCCAGCATGGCTGGGCTGGACCTTTGCCAGCCAAGAAACAGTGGCTTTTCTTGTTGGAAGAAAGGCGATTAAAAAAAATTTAGTTAAAAACCATTAATTTAAATAGCCATGTCCATGAACTGGTAAAACCCAGAATCTGTCAGCCACTTTCTAGGTAAGAGTCAGAGCATCCAACTTAAAATGCTTGTTATAAAATATCTGTGAGCTAAACTCAGCTCCTGGAAAAAAAGTCTGGGCCTTTGATATATGGTGGGCAGCTGAGAAGTTGGCAGCAAGAGCAGTGAAGAACACTGCCCTGGGGAGAGACCTCAGCCAGTGCTGGCTGGGACCTGGGACAGCCACTCTCCTTCACATCTTAGTTTTTCCATCTCTGTAGTAGCAGGTCCCTGTTGGGGGCTGCTCTTGTGGGCAGCTTGGGAAAGGGATTAAGGAAATACTAAAGGTGTATTTACAACCTTGCACAGGGTTGATATGGATGTTCCTGCTGGAGACTCAGGAAGGAAGAGTATCTTCCATGCAACCAGTTTTTCCTGAATTCCTGCATTTCCTTTTCTACTCCCCAACTCAGCACAGCCCAAACCACTTCCCCTGACTGTGTAATGCTTGGGTAGCAATTACCATTCTGGTTTTTTAATTGTAGCTTTGAACATCCGAGTGACTGATTCCAGCTTAGGCTCCAGTCATATGAAGTGGGAATGGATACAGCTGGTTGTAGGACCAGCTTGAACAATGTGGTCTCCCAAGGAGACTTCATTTCCGTTCTCCTAGGCTGATTGTTTCTCTCACCAGGTGGTGGTTGCTTCTTCTAGCACTACAGAAAGCTGAAAACTTGACTCATGAGAAAAATATCCAAAATGTTTGCTACACCATTGTACCATAAATAGCTACATATCTCTCTGAGGATGTTATTTCCTCTGTCTTTCTGAAGCACTATCACCCATTTCTCTAAAATCTCCAGCACCCATACAGTGCCACTTTAGTATTTACTGTTTTGGAGGAGTGTGATAAAGAAGCATTTAGGGTAGATTCATTTCACTTGACCTACAACATGAGATTTGTTGGACACATATCAGCTGTGCCACTCTTTGGGCCAGAATTTTTCCTTTTGTCCACTGACTACAAAGCAAGTCTACCAGATCAGCACAGAGCAAGATGCTGAGCAGGTCAAAATCTAATTTTAAGCAAGAATAATCTCACTGTGGGAAACTGGATAGTCATGTTGTTACTGCTTCATAACACCTTTACAATTGCAACCACAAATATCTTCATTAAAAAACATGAATTTAAATACCCATGTCCATGACCTGGTGAAACCCAGAATCTCTCAGCCACTTTCTAGGTAAGAGTCTGAGCATCTGACTTAAAATACTTGTTGTAAAACATCTGTGAGCTAAACTCAGCTCCTGGAAGAAACACCATTCACCTGGAAGGATGTTCACCTTCTGACCACAGTTGTGTATGAATGACTGGTTGATGAGATGGGTTGTACTGGCTGTGCTGTGAGACAGAGGCATCTTGCAGATCTCCTTGGACAACTGGGTCACTCTATCCTGGCTTGCTGTCACCTAGAAAAGGTTGGGCCATTGAAATCTCTTTCATGGCATCTGCCAAATTAGTTATCTTGGATTGAAAAGAGTGCAGCAGAACCAGTGCGACTCAGTTTACCAAAAAACCTGCACTGTACTTCCATTTTATTTCCATCACACACTGGAGGTACATGAGAGGCGACTGAGCCAAATCAAACAAGTATCTGCTGAGTTTATGCCTCAGCCTTTCCCTTAGAGGGACACAAATCCTGGCCTCTCACCTATCGAGCTGCCAGGTTTTTACAATAGTTGGAGGAGCTGAAAGCTGTCCAGTAATTTCCTCCTCTGTTGTGTTTGGTTAAAATGGGTCATTGGGTTACTGCAGAGTTTTTCAGTGGGGAGCAGACAGTGAGACTGGCAGATATATGGAGCAACTGCATACATCTTTTCAGGAAGAGGTGCTGAAGAATAACATACTAACACCCCCTCACCTCCCAGCCCTTTCTTTTCCATGCTAATTCCGAAAGTTCAAATTTTTCCTTTTGGGAGAATTTTAGTCAGGTCCAGGATCATTCATAAAATAGAGGAATTGTTCCAACAATGACCCTGAAAGGTTTCCTAATTTTAAAAGGAAATCCAGGAACAAAACCTGGCCAGCTCTAACCTGAATGGTTCACACTGTGCTCTGGTGGGTAGTTCAGCAGAGAAGCCTGGGTCTCCATGAATCTCAGCCTTTACTCTTGCAGTCAGGAATCTTCATAAAGGGAGTTTTCACATTTCACTCAGGTGATGAGCAACCAGGAGCCAGCACTCAAACCAAGCAGACCTTGGGCTCTTGCTCATCTCTTACCAAATAACTTAGCACAAACATAAACACCTCCAGAACCTATTTGGTGGGAGTGAGGGAAATCAAAGTAAAATCCTTGAGCACCAGCTTCAGTCAGGTGTGTGGTGAAGATGGACCTGAAAAATTTGGCAAACATATTTAGGAGCCTACCTGGAAACTTGTGCAGTTATTGACTGTTCCTTCACCTTTCCTTGACTGGGGAAATACTTTTCATTGCTGCTATGTAAAAATTCAACTACCCAAAAACTATTGTTTCTTTGGGGAAAGAAAAAAAAATTACTGTATATGTCTACTGCAGATGTGATTTTTGAATAATATAGACAATTTTTTGTATTTTAGGGCACAGCTTTATTAAACTGGGGCAAACCAGGAAATCTCATATTTTCTTCTCACTGGCTACCATGAAACTTATCCATGATTTACCTAGGACCCCCAAACTTAAGAGAGGTGGAATTTTAATTCCAAGGCTGCAGCAGGTCAAGAGCCAGGCTTATTTTTCAGCAGGGATTACCTATGGTTTCTACTAGATTATTCCTGACATGTGGCTCATCATATTACAGGTTAAATGTTTAAAGCAGGGAGAAAAGCATGAGACATAATGAATAACAGCTCTATAACTCTGCTGCCTTCTCTCCAGAATAAATCTATACTGAGTTTAGGAGGTGTGTAGATTAAAAGACTGCCATGACAGGCTATCAACAACCTTACCCCCTCATATAACAAGAGTGAACTTTAAATCTACCATTTTGGCTACCTTTGAAACTCACTGAGAAGCCCAGTCCTAATATAAAATCTCCTAGTGGTTCACATCTGGGTTTTGTAATTGTCATCTGAAAACAAATAGTGTTAGGAGTGATAAGTGAGTGATCATCTCACTGGAATCTTAGCACAGCCTTTTCCAGTAATGAAATTATATTTCATTTCTCCCAAATCAAGGCTGAAAAAAAGTTTTATGTTCAGCTTTTAAACTGCGTTTCCACAGACAATTTATTTTGTTTTTAACTATGTTCCTCTGCCCTTGCTTTTTTCCCCCACATTTTATATACTATACCCTAAGCAGGGCTCTGATTTCCCCTCATCCTGCCATGATTACAGCTAGAGTCCTCTGCCAGGGATTCAAAACTTGGTGGACAATTCCCTCTGGGCTTATAAACTCACTGTTGTTCTCCTGCTGCTCTGGGGGAGATGAAAAGCAAATCCATGAGCTGCCAAGAATCACACCCAGGCAGGGATGCGGTGCTGTGAGAGCTGGTCCCTGCTCAGTGTACAGGAGACAGACATGACCCTAGGATGAGTTCAAGGGGTCACACCTTGACCCTCATAGAGACCCTTCATCTCCCTGTGCCCCTGTGAAGAACAGAGAGGGATTAAACTGTAGGGCTGCAGTCCGTTTGCATGGAACAGAGGGAACAGACTCCAGCCACAAATCACTCAATATTTTAACAGTCTCTGAGAGGTTTTTCTTCCTTGCTTTAACCCTTTGTGGCACCTCAGTGCCTGCAGGAGATGGCTTGTGAGCAGTCCTTGAGCATAGGTGGCAATTCTTCCCCTTTTTCATACCACTTGGTCCCCTCCATGCATGCTGAGGCAGGTGGCTGAGAAAACTCCTCTGGGCTATGTGTCAGTGAAAGTTTAACTATAGGGAGTAAACTTTGTATCAAAAGCAAATACAAACATCAGTCCTAACTGCAAACACATCACTGACTGACTTCAGTTCTATAGAAAATCCCAGTGTAACTGGCCCCAGAGCCAGGTTTTGAGCACGAGCTGAGGGTTACACTGGAGCTGGCGGGATTGTGTGTGTGAGTGAATGGTGCCAGACGGGAGCTGGGCACTCGGCTCCCAGAGGGTGAGTGTCATGGTTTACCAGACACTATGGAGACAATTAACTCTACTGCAGGCAAAACCAGCACAATGAGACACCGCTGGGGATTGCAGTCAGCACCAGTGGCCCATCCCGCGTCTATAGGTGGTATTTGAGTGCTCTCTAGTGGACAGAAAAACTACTCCAGAACAAAGCTGATGCGCAGTCCCTGAGCCTAAGTCACCCTCAGCTGAGTGTCTGAGGCATTAGGTCTGTAATATCCACACACCATGGGCCTGTGCTTAGCCTCTGGGAGCAGGATTTGGGAGGAAGGCTCAAAGCTGGGTCTTCCTGATATGTGACACTGCAGGGCAGAGGTTTGATGAGAGAGCAGTGCAGGATGGCAGGGGATGCCCACCTCACCTGGTAAGAGCTGACTTCCAAGCACAAGTACCACCTCAACCCCTTTACACTATTCTGCAGTGCTTTTCCTTGTGTTGAAGAAAACACCTGCAGTTCCTGCTCCTGTGTGTAGTCAGTGAGCAGAAGAGCAGAGAGGTACTGTGGAAGGAGAGTAGAAACATTGGTCATGGAAGGGAAGAAAGAGTTATATGAGTTCATTTACCAGCTGCTGCTGAGCCTCCAGGAGCCCTCTGCTCTCAAAGCCCTGCCTGTGCTGGACATAGTAGCTCTGAGGGAAAATATTCTTGTTTCATAGGACAAAGTGATAAACCACTGGGTAAAGTGGAAACCCAGACTATGTCAGTGTAAAAACAAGGTTATTACGGAAGTCAGCTCAGGACACAGTTATGTAGTAGGTAATCCCAGATCAGCAGAACCATATTACTGAACCCAAATGTTCAAAAGGTGTCCCAGAATCATGAAATTTATAAGAATATTGTATTACAGTTGGGATTTACTTATAGTAGGTATCTGAGTTTTGAGTTCTGAGAATAACTAATCTCATTTTCCTTTTATGTCTGCGAAATGACAGCTAAAAGATTTTTTATGATGGTGATAGTAAAACCAGAAACAGCCACTTGACTCATGAAACAACTACACCTCTAGTTATAGAGGTTATATGCATCTCTCCATAAACTCTGTTTAAAACCTGGCTTCTCCACCACCTCTATGTTGGGAGATCTATTGTCTTAGGCTTCCTGGACAATACCATTTTCCAGCATGAGTTCCTCTTACACAGACACTTCCCAATGCTCAGACATCTTGAACACAAATAAAACTCCTTCAACCTCCTACTGAGCTTAATTACTTGTCTCCCACTCATTCTTTTCCTTCATTTTCTAGAGACTTTTGACTGAAATCAGACTGACCTCCTTTTTTTTGAGTATCTTCTCCCACTTGGAGCAGTCATCTTTGGCCTTGCCCCATCTAAGCAGAAACCACTGAGGCTCTAATGCAGTACCACACATACCTGCAGTAAAAGAACATTGGTTTGTATTTATGCAGTTATTATATGCAAATGAATTAATAGTTTTATTACAGAAGCTATGCATAAATTAGGCTAGTAAACACTGACTGCATGAATATGCTGATTCAGTTTGCTGAGGGTACAGAAAGAAAGGGAAAAAAAAACCAGAAAAAGAATGGGTAACAATAAGTCAAGAAACCTACCATACCAGTCAGTACTGCAGAGTTAAGAGGTAGGGAAAAAAGCCAGAAATCCCAAAGAAAATAGCCCTGAAACTTCAGAGTTACCTTTTCTTTCCTTCGCTCACAGACAATTGAACGGAGGCAAGGGAGACCATGGAGGAGAGAGCAACAGCTGAGGGTAACCCAAGTAGTAGCTAGGAAAACATAAGTTTGTAAGTGATGACTACTATTGGTATTGGTTCTCAGATTCTTCGCACATTCTCCCACAGGCTTTCCCCTGCAGGTTTCCAGTGGATAATTGAGTCAAAAAATGGGTTCCATGGAAAAATTTTCTGTGTAGCATCCAAAGCAACACGGGAATCAAACTCCAAGTATTTTAGGTGGTTGCTTCTGAAAGAGGCAAGCTGATGCTCAGCTCCTGCAGACAGCTCTCTTGGCATATTAGTTTTCTCCTAATAGGTTTGATTTTTGTGCACCTTTTATGCAGAGGTTCACTCTTCACAGTCACCATCTGATGAAAGACCCTGACCTAACCTCATGGAAAAATCACCCAATTATTTCCACAACTTCAGAAGTTAGCACCACTGAGGCACTTGTTTTACTCATTTGTTATGATGATGGAGGCTGTGGAGTTATAAAAATGCCATATGTGATAAGACTTGTTAGGAAATCAGATAAACAGGCAGTGCTCAGACTTCTTCATGAGCACACAGACATAGTACACACAAGCTCTCCAGGACAAAGAGGGGCAGCTTACTGGGGCCAAGCAGACTCTTCTCTTTGGGGAAAAAATCCCCAGCTGTTGAAGTACCTTCAGAGGCACTGCTCAGTGAGCATGACAAGCTTCAGTGGGAACTCATGGCTCAGGTCCTGCTCTATTTTTGCTGTCTCAGACAGCAAACTGCCAGCTGCTTACTCCTTGTTACTATCTGAATAAACTGGACTATCCAGGAAGCCAAATGGTGATAAAAATGCCATGAGAGAAGCAATTCATTATGCTTTCAGGAACTGCAGCCCAGGGCCTTTTAACCCTTCAGAGTCCACATGAGAATGATTCATGTTCCAAAAGCACTTGCCAGTGGCTTGCAGCACTTCTGGCAACTGCAACTCCTGTGCCAGAAAGACTGCAGC